>NC_081843.1:5759855-6406869 GCF_963259705.1 Myotis daubentonii
CCTGGTTCCAACCCAGGAGACCACATTGCATTTAGTTGTCACGTGTCCTTAGGTACCTCTAGTCCGTGATCTTGTCTCAGTCTTGCCTTGTGTTTTAGGCATTGAGTCTTTTCTTTTTAATATATTTTTATTGATTCAGAGAGGAAGGGAGAGGGAAAGAGAGAAACATCAATGATGAGAGAGAACCATGGATCGGCTGCCTCTGGCACACCCCACACTGGGGATGGAGCACACAACCCGGGCATCGAACCATGACCTCCTGGTTCACAGGTCGATGCTCAACCACTGAGCCACGCTGGCCAGGCAGGGCATTGAGCCTTTTTCAGAGTTCTGGTCAAGATAGTGCGAGGAATATGCCTTCGTTAGGGTCTGCCTGATGTTTCTCTCATCATCAGACCGGAGCTAAGGGCTTGGGGGGGGGTGCCCCAGAAATGAGCGCCCTCCTGGCACATCACAGCAGGAGGGACATCTTATGAAAAGGACTTGTCACTGGTTGCAGGCTCTCCGCTAAGAGTGTTCTTTCCCTCTCCAGACTCCGTTCCTTGGAAGCAAGTCATGAAGTCCGGCCCAAGCTCAGGAGCCAGGAGGTAACTCAGCCCCACCTCCTGGTTAACGGTGGTTTTGAGGCGCTGGGTCCTCATACCTGTAGCCAAACACCCAGCCCCTCAGCCGCATGGGTCAATGCGCTTTTTACTGTTGAAACCAATTTGAGTTAAATTTCTGTCCCTTGCAAATGAAAGACTAGAACAATGCCCGGGCCCCTTTTCCCTCCTCCCAGCCCGTCCTCCACACAGAAGCCGGCAGGACTTCTAAGCAAATAGATGGAACCTTTCCAGAACCTGCTAGGTCGCAGCCTATTTGTACAGCCTGCATGGTGCGCATCCTGTGAGCTCCGGAGCCGATGTAGCCCCGAGGCTCCCCACTCTGCCTCTCGGGGTTACACGCTCCGCGGACCCAGCCCTGTGGGGAACAGTATATTTAGACTTGCTGTGTGACCACATTTAAAGAGCTTCTCTATTAAGGCGGGGAGAGAGGGGTGCTCTGTCGATCTCAGTGGCCCGGATCAGAGGCTAATGACCTTGCTGGGCTGGTAAGGTCACTCTTGTGAGTCCGTGCATTTCACAGTAATGAGGGGGCCCTGAAGTATCGGAACGCCCTGTTCCTTGACTCATTCGTCCGTTTGTCCCGTGAGTACGCGGGGAGCCAGGCTCAGGGAATTCAGTCGGGAACTAGACGGCACCCTTCCCATCATGGAGCTGGTTTCCAGTGAACATTCAGATGACAAAGCCAACCAGGACATAAACAGGCAAAGCCAGTCACTAAGTGCCGTGAAGGGAAAAACACAAAGACCTGATGAGGGAGACACGATGGGGAGGGCAGGAGGGCCTCCATGGGGTTCTAAGTGAGACGCCTCTAACCCCAGAAGGGGAAGGACCAGTCCTGAGGAACGCTGGGGAGGTGTGTCCCGGAGAGGCAATAGCAACGCCCAAGCCAGGAGGCAAGGAGGAGCTCGGGGTGTTCCAGAAACAAGAGAGAAGCCCGCGTGACAGCAGCGTGCGGCACCGGCGACAAGCAGTGCACGATGGCGTTGGCGATGTGAGCAAGGGCCATCCTGCAGGGCCTGTGTAGCCATGGAAACGAGGACCTGTAAAAAGGGAGTGACAGGCTCTGACTTATGTGTGTAGGAAATGCTCTGGCTGCGGAGGAGAAAAATGGCCTGGGCGGTGGCCGGATGGAAACAAGGAAGGCCAGCGCTGTCACCGGGGCCTGGGCCGGAGACCACGGGGCCGGGCCCGAGGCGTGGCGGCCAGCTCCGGGGAGCGGCCGGCTGGGGTTCCTTTGGACCAGAGGACGTGGTGGGGAAGGATAAGTGAGGAGAGAGTTAAAACCAACTCCTAGGTTTGGGACTCAGTGATGGCACCGTCCCCTGAACCGAACTGAACGGAACGGGCTGGGGAGCGTGGGGCTCCGTTTTGGACAAATTGCATCTGTGACGACGATCAGTGACTAACGAAGCTGGCTGCCCACGGCGGCAGAGAGGAGGGCAGGGGAAGGGGCTGGGGGGAGGCGGGGCATCTGAAAGGGTCTCAGAGAGAAGTCAGCAGATTGAAGGAGGGGCCTGAGAGGGGGCCCGGGGGAGCGCGCCGCTGGAGGTGTGGCCCAACCAATACTGGGTGTTTTCTGGGTGAGCAGATGAAAGGAGAGCGGAGGGCAGCTGGTGAGAGTGGTGTGACGGGTGATCTGCGTTGGAGAAGACAGATTGGGAGGACGTACAGGAGGCTGGGTGAAAACCTCGTGAGCTCGTGGACTAAGCTGCTCTGCCCACCATGGCAGCACCCGCCACGAGTGGCTACTGAGCACGTGGGGTGTGGCGGGTCTGAGAAGTGCTATAAGCACAAGGATTTCAAAGACAGTGAAAAAAAACGTAAACTATCTCATTAATGATTTTTACATTAATTACAATAATAAAATTTTGGACCTATTAGGTTAAATAAAAATATTAGTAAAGTTAATTTTAACTGTTTATATTGCATTTCTTACTGTGACTAATAGAAAACTGTGGACGACCTAAGTGGCTGGCACCGTGTTTGGTGGGACAGGGCTGGACTGGAGGGCTCGCCGGCCGAGAGGTGCGCGTGGAGGCGTTGGGGCAGAGCGGGGACCTTGACACTGGGAGGCTTCACACTCAGACGTAAGGTCTACAGTCACTGCCAGCAGCAGTCATGGGAAGGTGTGAGGAGGAGGGGGAAGTCCTGGGTGTGGGAGAGGGCAAGGGATGGAGAAGCCAAAGGGTCGGATGAGTTACCTGTACAGACGTTGGCCCCACCGAGGATGCTGAGAGCGGGTGGAAATGAAGGTGGTGACACTAGTTAGGTACAGAGGCTGGTGACGGGGTTGGGGGGCGGGGGGGGGGGTGGAAGCGGCCACGTGCGGAGCAGCAGCTGGTTCTGTAATTTAAGGGCTCCACGGGAAAGACCTGGGGATTGTTTTGAAAGGGAAAGTCCTTTTGGAAATGGCAAAGGGGAGCGTGAGGTACATGAGGTGAGAGAGAAAAGCGACCTACAAACTTGGGGAGGCTCACCAGAAGTCTAGGGGAACCTCTGGGTTTGAGCTAAAGCAAGAAAGGAAAGACATGTTTAGAGAAGAGGTTGAGACCGGAATGTGTGCTCTGCTAACAGAATTCCAGAGGACGCGGAGGAAATGTTCGGGAGGGAGTGGGAGGGGGCGGAGGTCCAGCTGGGATGTAGGACGCACTGCGGGTCCAAGATGCTGGGCGATGACAGGTGCCCGAGAACACCTGGGCCTCCGGCCAGACGGCGCCATCGGCTCCAGGAAACAAGTGCAAGATCAGCTGCCACCACATCCTGAATACTTAGCTTGACGGTTTGGAAGCAAAGTGACAATCTCCAGGCATCTGCCATCCTCATTGGTTCTGGGCGATGCTCTAAAGCAACCGTAATTAATAATGATAAGAAAGAATAATTAGTATAATGAGAGAGACCGGGAATAATTAGGACTCACAATGCTGTGGCTTTGTGAAGAGGAGTCAGCATGGGCTTTTGTTTAAACTAGATCAATGAGGAAAGATATTGGAAACAATGAGTGCAAATGTCTGCCAGTGCGCCCGTGGAGATGTGGATGGGGATGCTGAGGGGATTTAAAAGTGCTAACCCAGGAGAACTGGCTCAGCGGAGACTTCTTTCTTCTCGTGCTATTCTAATGGCATGTACAGAGCAGTCAGGCCTGACAGGCACCGGGAGAAATCTGCTCTGACTAGCTAAGCTACTGAGAGGAGAGGAGCTTACACTGGGGTGGTTACTGTCATCTTTACACGTTTCTGTGATGTTATTTTTATAATGAGCTCACATTACTTTTGTAAACAGGAGGGATACGTATATGTAAATTTTAAAACTACGAATTCGGGAACAAAAAATATATATGTAAAATTTGCCATTTCCAAAATATCTGAGGCTTGTGATATTATGCAGGGTTGGCAGTTTACACTGAGTAAACATTTGGAGTTCTGCGGGCCACAGAAGCCTCTGTGGGCAACTACACAGCTATGCTATCACAGCACAAAAACCGCCAGAGAGCCCCGAGAGTCAGTCAGCACGCCCATGACACCAACTTTACTCACCAGAGACAGCAGCCCCAGGCTGGCCCGCAGGCATAGCTTGCCAACCCCCTGGAATACTCCACTAAAGCCTGAAGAGAAGCAAAGACAGGCATTCTCAGCTCTTCACCTGGTAAGTGTAATGTCATGTCATTCTGGGTGCAATTTGCACCGTATGCTAAAGTTTTTAAAGAGAAAGACAATAAAAAGCAAGGCAGAGAAAGGAAGCAGCTTCAGACGACCCAGCCTGGCAGCTGCTGCTGACTTTATCCAGCGTCTTGCGTCGGAGCTTCCTTGAGGTCACGGTGAGGCGGGAAACGTGGGTGCTTTCAGACCTCCCCGCAGCGGGTAAAGAGAAGCAGCCCATGTTGGCAGGAGGAACGGCCTTCCCCGTTCTGGGCGTTAAGAACCGTTCCCCCGCTGGGTGTTGGCTGAGGTCGGGCGACCAGCTCGGCTCCGTTCCCCGGGCTTCACGAGTTTGCCCCTGAAAGTCCCTGCCTCTGGAAGCCACTCGTTCCAGTTTAAAACTGGACATCCTGCCTCCCCAGGACCTCCTAGTCCCGGCAAACTGGAAGGAATGGCCCCTAACTCACTAAGGGACACTGGGCAGTGATGCTAGAGGTGAAGTCTCAACAATGGCGTTTACAAAAGGCGCACAGTTCGTTTGGCACATGTTCAGTTCTTGCCTCAAGCAAAAGTATGGCCAACACATCCCTCGCCTAACACCCGCGTATTTATGGAGCACCTGCCATGTAGTGCACGCTGCAGACACAGAGGTGAATAAAATACTCCCCTCTCTTGCCCAGAGTCAGACCGTCGGTGCCAGGAAATAAAACAGTTGCCTGAGTTGATGAGACCATGAAGCGGAAGAGAAGATACTGGATTCCGGAGGAGCGAGACGCTGGATTGGACAGTGGTTCTGACACTCAGGGCAGTGAGGGCAACCTGACTGTCTGCATGGCCACAGGGGAAGAGGAGGAAGCAGGATCCTCGAGGAGGAGACACAGGTGTCCACTGACATCTCACAGGCAGTTCTGACGCAGAACTCAGGACCGGACCCCGAGACGCAGGGGCCACCTGCCGTCTCAGCATTTCCTCAGTTAAAATGGTGATGGGGGATCCAAACACGACTCAGGGAGGGCGGCTCTACCGAAGGTCACAGACGGAAGCCGCAGACGGTCCTGGGCCACAAGCACCTGCTCAAAGGCCACCTCTCCGAGGTCCTTACAGATTTGAAAATTACTTAAATTGTAAAAATCTGAGATGGTTCATAAAAGCATCTGAATTAATTAAAAGTCAGAAGATCTGAGGATTTGTCCCCAGTGGCACCATCACTGGCGACTCCTGTAGCAGGTCTCCATGGCCAGTGTGCTAAGACCCCACCTCTCCTTGTCACCCCCTGACACGAAGGCCATGGCCAGTCACCATTCCCATCACATCTGCCCTATTCTTTTGTTCGCATGTAGACTACCTCACTTACTTATGTTAATCCCCTGCCTGGTGAGCATTCTACTCAAGTTAGCGACTCTGAGACTAAGCTAATGAGCTAAGACTTGCAGCGTCTTGGTGATCCATGGGACTCGAAGAGAACTCGGGATTCTTGGAGGAAGTGGTGCTCATTAGACCAGCCTGTAAGGATTTAAGCTCTAACCTCACCTAGGAGATGGTAACATGTCACCTCAACCCTATGTCAACCCCCACCCTCTACCCCTTTCGCTGTCATTCTAGCCTGAGTCTCCCTCCCACGGACCCCCATACTTCTCCTCCTCATCTTTGACATGTGCTCGCCCACCAGACCTCACCTCCACAAGGGCACGGGCTGTCTCTGCTCTGTCTACTGCCCGATCTAGCCTAGAGCTACAGGCTCTCAATAAATACCGCTGGATGGGCAAATAAAATGTCCATCCTTCAACCAAGATTAATCCTGCTTCTGGCTCTTAATTCTACCCACTCTACGCATCCTTGAACACTTTACCATAGTGTGGGGGCAGTGTCTTTCCCCAAATCCAGCAAAGGGGTCACTTTTCCTTCCCCCTGAGGGAAGATGATGGTTAAACATTCTAAGATTCAAGGGGCAATAGAAGCGGCAGGCTGGATTCTAAGATAGCTGCCAGTGATTTCCTGCTCTAATCCTCAAGCCTGAAACTATGATGCAAAACCATATTACCTGACGTGGAAAAGAGATTTTACAGGTGTAATTAAGGTTACTTATCAGTTGAATGAGTTAATTTAAAAAAAAAACTATTAACTGGTGAGCCTGGTATAACCCTGTGAGCCCTTTAAAAGCTGAGCATTGTCTCAAGCTGGTAGGGTAAATCAGAAATATTCCAAGGATGAGAAAGTGTCCATGTGGCACTTCTGGCTTTGAACATGAAGGGACTATATATAAGGACGAGAGTGGAGTGGCCAACAGCCAGCCAGGAAATTGGGACCTTGGTCCTACAACCACAGGAACTGAACTCTGCCAAAACTCAGAATGAGTCTAGAAGTGATTGCTTCTCCAGGGCCTCCAGGTGAGAACCCAGCCCAGCTGGCAGCTCAGTTTTAGCGTCGGGAGACCTGAAACAGAGAACCCAGCTGAGTCCACCCTGACTGCTGAGCCACAGAGCTGGGAGGTAATAACTGGGTGCTGTTTAGCCACCAAGTCTGTGGCCATTGGATACACAACAATAGAAAACTAACAGCACAGCTACCACCACCGGCTCTGTTGATAGGCAAGGAGACAAAGCATGACTGAGAGACCCGGAGAGCAAGGAGGAGAAGCACAGGCAGGTGTGCTTGCTCCAGAGCCGCTACTGCTAATTGTGGGGCCCACTTCCCCAAAGATGACTGGGAATTCCCTTTGAAGCCCTCTCCACGCGACACAGCCCCAGCCCCACTGCACAGCCAACCCGAGGAGGAGAGGATGGGGAGAAAGGCCTGGGAGCAGACATCGTTAGAGGAAAGGGCGCACAAGCTAGGAAGGGAGCCCCTGAGATCGGTGACAAGTCAGAAGGGAGCCTGGATGCCAGCTAACCCCCAGGTGCTCTGCTCACAGTGCCTAGCACCCCACACAGCAGAGTTATGTAACCTGAATGCCCCCAGGCCTCCCCAGCCTTGGGCACAAATGAGGTCACATCAGCATTTATTCTCATAATTTGCTTGCTCACACCCTTTCTTATTGACAGTATCGGTTAGGTTACAGGATAAGTTGCTGAAACAGAAAGACTTAAATACACAGCAGTTCACGCAGAACCACTATGTCTCTCTCATGTGACATCCCATGTGACTGCCTGAGTATGGGACCCCTCAAAGCAGGGCCGGAGACAAGGGTTTGGGTGACAGTCATTATTTGACAGGTGATTTCAAGAAGAGTGGAGAAGCAGGAGAGAAATAGGGGACCCAGGAAAGGATGAGACTGTGTGCTGTTGACTGATTAGTGCTGTGGGTCACGAGGACCCAGTCCCCCTGGGACAATCGGAGTGACTCCCTCTGAAGAACAGCAGCCTGGGTCTGCCACCCACCCCTCCCAGGTCCTGGGGTTTACCTCCCCTGCCTGCCCGAGAGCTGAGGCAGAAAAGCAAGGCGAGGGCAGGTACTTGAGGTGGGACACTGTCCACGTAATGAGAACTGCCCACATGGCTGCTGCTGAAATCTAACAAGGGCCAAGGGATGTGGCCTGGGACATGCCATCTGTCTTCGCTGGAAATGAGCTCTTAACATGCTCTCATCATAGTTCCCTGCCCTCATGCAACCACCCATGCAAATGAACCAGAACCCTGGACCAGGGTCCCGTCTGAGCAGACACAGCCCTGACCACCCACCCAAGTTATCCATCCACACGTCTGTCTTCTGGAGACTGAGTTCATCAAAGCATTGCCTAGTTCTCAATAAATGTTATCTATTATTATTATTATTATTATTATTATTATTATTATTATTATTATTGGCTTGAGGATTTACGAGCAGTGCCTGACTTCTGTGAAGCAGGCTGTATGTAATATAAAAGCCACCGTTACTTGGGGGCCACAATGGCAGGTATTAAATGCATTCAGCCAGCATGGCTGCCGCTCTCCACGGGTAATCACTGGGGCATGAATTACATCCTCAAATGACAGTGACTGTAACATGGGGCTCCCTCGGGAGGCACCCAGGAAGATGCTCCAGGCTGAGGGGCCCTGCAGGAAGTCACACCAAAGCCAGCCCTCCAGCCCCGCCTGCCTCCCGGCCCCAGCAGGACACTGAAAAGAGCAGCCCAGCAGCTTCTGTCGCCAAGGCCCTCGACTGGTCCCCAGACGGGAAGGCCTGGGCGGCAGGGACAGGTCGGGCCTCGAGGACACGAGCTCGAGTCAGGAGCTCCTGAGCCCTGGGATGAGTGGTTGCAGCGTGGCCACCCTCGAGGACCCTGCACAGACACTGACAGGGACGGGGCTTTAATTGCATTTCCCGGAGGGTGAGACGTGAGCGCCCGGACTCTCACTGCCCTCGCAGAGTGCACCCCGGTGAGCGCCTTCCTGTGGGGCTTGGGCTCCAGAGGCCGCCCGGGTTTGCTTTTTCTTCCGTGGACTTTGAGCCTGTTCCTCTCCGAGGCACGGGGCCGGCGGGTTCAGCACCGCGGACAGCGGCGGCGGCCTGCAGGCCCTGGGACCAGGGCTCCCTTCACTGAGGCACTTTGGCCCCTCCCTGGCAGCTCCTGGTCACGGTTGCCTGGGAACGGTGTGGACTTGGTGTGAGGCTGAGTCTGTGGCGCTGGCCTTCATCAGGCGGCATTCGCTTCAGGTTCAGGTCTCTCTTCTCCGGTCCAGGGCAGGATTTCTCAGAAGAAATTCCCAGTCATTTCCTGTGGGGCTGCCGTCTGCAGGCGCAGCGCTGGGGTGGGACGGGTGAGGTGACGGTTACCAGGAGAAGGATTGGGAGCCACCCACGGGAACCCAGGCTGTGTGGTTTGGGTGGAAAATGAAGGAATTTTTGAGAAGAGCCAAGTTGGTGTGAACCTGAAGGATGAGGGGGAGGGGCAAAGGGGAGAATGCATAGCACCGAGCCAGAGAGCCGATCCAGAAAGAAGCAAGTGTCATGAATGGACCTCAATGCCCAGGACTAGTGAGTGGGCGCCAGCATGGCCTTTGCAGGGGTGCATGGAGCATGCATCGGCGTGTGTTTAAAGGAGCTGGGCTGCTGGTGGACACAGAGGATGGGGCACCCAGGGGACAGAGACCTCAGCAAGCGAGGCCCACGGGAGCGGCCATGACCGCAATGGCTGCTTTTCCTCCCTCCCTCCTTGACCTTTGCTAGGACACTGAACAATTCTAGCAAAGATGGGGGTGCGGTGGGGGTTTCCAAGAAGGAGGGTTCCCCACTCCTTTCTCGTGTTCCCCATCATGCCACAGACCAGTCCTGGTGAGCAAGACGGAGCAAAACTGGCCCAGGGAGGAGTCCCGTGAAGCTGGCACAGGGGAGAGTTCCTGCGCAGCTCAGCTGATGGGGTGAGGGGTGGGGGTGGCCTGGGACTGAAGAGAGAAGCAGGCAGAAGACAATACCCCCACACAACACCCTCTGCCTCTCAGCGAGCAGCACCTGTTAGTTCATGCACAGCCTGGCTCCTGCCAACACCTGCTCCCCTGTCCCCAAGCACCTGATGCTGTCCCTGAAGCCAGAAGCCAGCTTGCCGCGGAGGCAGAGGTGCAGAGACACGGGCAAACAGCTGGCAGAGTCACAGCTGGCCTCCCTCCTCCCCCACCCGGCACCTTTGCCAGCAAGGCCAGCTCACAAGCTGCTCCCTCCCTCTGCACACGGCTCAGAGGCTCTGTCGGAATCTCTGGCGCTCATGTTTGCTGAGGAGTCCGGCCACGTTCTACCTGGCCCGGCTCTGAGCGGTCAGGTGGGGCTGCAGGCCAGGGGAGGGGGCTCAGAGGGAACCCCTCACCCTGCTGGACGCCTGCCCAGGCCTCTGTCTCTGCTGCTGCTGCCGGAGCTGGACTGGGTCAGACTTGAGGAAGGTTTGCTCGTTTCTCTCCACATGGCCGTTCTGAAAGTGTGGTCCTGGGCCGGCAGCATCACCTGAGGGCGGCTCAGAAATGCAAATTCTCTGGCTCTCGCACCAGACCCACTAAAACAAAGCCCTGAGGATGCGGTCCACAAGCCCAGGGGGTCTGATGCCCTGACATTTGCGAGCCCTGTGCTCAGGAGGCACCGGAAGAGGACGCCTCCTCCCACCGCGTGTGAGTGTCCTGCTGCCACCCAGTCGGGGGGCTCCTGGGTCAGTTCCAGTTTTTCCTTCCAACAGCAAGATGCTTGTATTGGACATTCTTCCAGATACACCTTCACGGACCCATGCCAGTCGTCCTGCAGGGCCCGTTCCTAAAAACAGGTTTGCAGGACACAAGAGTACACATTCCAACGCTGGGAGAGTGCCCGTGGGCCTCGGACAGCCTGCAGCCTCTCCACCCCGCTCACTCCCACCACAGAACGAAGGCACACGCGTGTCCTGCAGCCTCTCCACCCCGCTCACTCCCACCACAGAACAAAGGCACACGCGTGTTCTGCAGCCTCTCCACCCCGCTTGCTCCCACCACAGAACGAAGGCACACGCGTGTCCTGCAGCCTCTCCACCACGCTCACTCCCACCACAGAACGAAGGCACACACGTGTCCTGCAGCCTCTCCACCACGCTCACTCCCACCACAGAACGAAGGCACACGCGTGTCCTGCAGCCTCTCCACCATGCTCATTCTTTGCTAGAGAGAAAGCCGCCTGGGAGGACAAATGAGGACCAAAAGTTTGCCAATTAAAAAGGAAACTGGCCTGGCCAGTGTGGCTTAATTGGTTGGGCTTACAAAGCCTAACCTGGTGTTAATATCTGGCCCTTTACAGAAAAGTCTGCCCATCTCTGCCCCAGATACCACAGTTCTGATGACCAGCACAGGCAAACACCATGAAAAGCGAGCCTCTTCCCGGGCCTGGACCCACGCTCCTGGGACACCTGCTCTGGGCCTCCCCTCCAGCTCATAGCTGCTCTCGGGTAGCCCCAGGGGTAGGTGAGGGAGCCACAGTGCAGAGCGCGGAGCCTGAAAGTGCGGATGGTCAGGGCAGGGCCTGCCTCACCGCAGGTGCCTGGGTGGCCTCCTCCCACTGGCCACCGCCTCCGTGTGGAAGGTACAGCATGCCGGTGTGACTGGGCTGGAGGGCCTTACACGCTTTGACCTTGACAGTGAAAACCAGGAGGCAAGGATGTGAGGTCACCTGCTGCTGTGACCCAGCAAACACTGCCCCGCCCCCACTCATAACTGGGGTGTCGGGGCTGCAGGCTGGGCCCATGGGAGCGCCCCTCCTTGGGCACCGAGACGGCATTGGGAAGCGCACACAGCCACCTGGTCTTAGACGGGAGCCGTGAGGAGAAGCTGTTCCTCTCTTCCCGTTGCTGAAGGGCCACTGAGCAGGTCAGGGTGAGACCGCTCCAAGGAGAGCAGGCCAGGCTGAGGGTTCAGGTTCTGGTTCCTGTGGGCGTCAGGGCAGCTCCTGGAGGTGCAGTTCCATGAGCCGGCAGGTTCCCCATTTTGCTGAACCCAATTGGCGTGGGATTTTCTGTCACTTGCAACCCCAACGGCCTGACTTATACAAGGACTACACTCAGACCGTGTCCTCCTGGGAGGGGCAGGGGAGGTGCCTGGTGTGGGCTCTGCTGGCTGCAGACCCGGGGCGAGGGATGGGGAGGGGGGCACCTCCATCCCAAAGCCCTGGCTGGGAGAGAGGCACGGGAGCAGGTTTTTTCCGGCTGCAGTGAAGCAACTCTGTCATGAAAATGTCAGAGGTTATTCCCAAATCCTCAAAGCTGAGCAACCTCAAAGCCTCGAAGCTAAGGGGGTGTTGTTAGACATACTTAGTCTGTGGCCCAGCGTCTCATGAGCCGCCTCTCCTGCAGACAGAACCCTGGCGCTGCTTCCCAGACACCGAGAACAGGGTGAAAGCGCTCCGCTGTGCAGGTGCAACCTGCTCCCCCGCGGCCAGCGGCTCCTCTCGCAGCGCCCCTCCCCTGCGGCCGCACCCGCCTTTGCACCTGCGAGCCTGAATGGTTGAAATGCAATACAGAGTTACACTATTTACATTTTCGTTCCTTATTAGGCCTTTGTAATGATTCCTTACTGAACTGCAGCTTAAACGGCTAGAGACCGGCGGTAACAGAACATTTAATTGGTTGTTTGCCTAAGTCTCTCAGCCCTAATTGAACATTGCTTCTCCCTGAGCAGCTTCCACAGTGATGCTTCTGTCACTGGAGAGAGAGGACCAGGCGGGATTCAGACATTCAGCCGCTCGCTGGCCCAGCGGTGGGAAGCAGCGCCCCCTGGAGGAAGTCCCGGGAACATACCAGGCCTCAGGGAGGGAGAAGCTAAAGGGGAGGGGATGCCTGTTACCTGGCAGGTTCCAGGTTCCAGGTTCCAGGTTCCAGTGGGAGGCGTGGTCCTTGGCGCCCACAGCGATGTGGGGGCCATCGCGACTCCCGCCCTCTCCCCCGCCCCTCCCGGCTCAGCAGCACTTGTCAGGCCGCGCCATGGCCGCCCCAGGTCTGTAGATGACTCTTCCCGGCCGCCTGCTTCTCCCACTTCCCCACAGGGCCCCCCAGCTCCGAACCTCCATGGCTCAGAAGAAAGCAGGGCTCTGACCACGGCCTCCACCCGCTATTCCCTCCAGGACCGCCCTCCCTCCCGCGGCCCCAGGGCCTGTGTCTCACAGGCTTCCTCTGTAGGGCTCACCTGCCCTCCTGCCCTGGGATCTCGGGGGAGTCTCCATGGCCCCCCACACTCCTTTATGCCTTTGTTCAAATAGCACCTCTCCGTGGGCCCTCTAACCACCCCATGTAAATCCGCAACCACCCCACCCCCATCTCCCATCTCTGTCTTATTTATCTCCGTAACTCTTACTCCCGGGGCACACATTTCAGTTCACCCATCTGTTCTGTTTGTTGTTCTCTCCCCCTGCTTCACGTGAATGTGCGTTCCAGGAGGCCAAGAATTTCTCTGTTGGTTTCACTGCTGAATCCCCAGCATCTAGAAAAAAGCCCAGCACTAAGTAGGTGTTCACATAAATATTTTTTGAAGTGAATGAACCAGCAAATGAATGACTGGACACATGCGTAAGTGAAGGCACGGTCAGCCACTCCTTCCTGGCCATCTATCCCAATGGGCAGGCTCTACTCGGGGCCAGGAGCCTGTGCGTTTGTACCTCGCCTTTCAGGATCCGGGCACTGGAGAAGTTCCACAGGAAACGGGCCAGAGTGAGGGCCTGGCCTTCCAGTCACAGCAGCTGCCCTCGCCTGGGCGAAGGAGGAGAGGAGGCCTCAGGAGCCTGAGCTCGGAAAGGGCCCTGGGCCCCAGCACCAGCAGAGCAGGTTGCTCCCCGGGGGCATCAGAAATGAGGGACACTCAGCGAATGGCTGAGGCATCGCTGTGAACACCCTCAGTTTGTGAGCACTCGGCGATCCTGGGGATGACTTAGGAGAAGCTTCTGAGAGAGGAGGAGAGAAGGTGGTGGGACAGTCGAGACGATCCCCCTTGTATAGGCCATTGATACGGAAGGGCAGAGTCCTGCGGTGCAGGTAGTGGCGTGGACCAAGCCTCTACCAGCTTCCTCAGATCAGCGGCATAGACACAACCCCCGAGCCAGGCCATGCACAAGCCAGTTTTGCATCAGAGAACTCCACCCCTGCTGTCCAGCCAGCGGGGCGCGTGCTCCATGGTGGCCAGCCACACCCTCCGTTGGCACCCTCAGCAGCTCTGCGTGCAGGAGCAGGGACGGGACAGCTGCCCAGAGCCAACCACCTTGGCTACACAGTCCAGGGACCGTGGGGCCGAAGTCACGAGGCCAATCTCCAGGACCACTGGACGGAGACGCGTCCCTCCCCGCAGGCCCTCGGAAGGGGGCTCCACGCTCGGCCCTGCTCACTAGGTCCGGGGTCCCCAACTTTTTACAGAAAAGTAATTTTTTTCACAAGCCTTCACATTTGAGAACCTCATTCAGTTCCATCTAACCTTTATTTATTCATCACACTTTCAAGGCATGCACATTTTGGTAGTTGTGTCAAACGCCACCGGAAACGCCCCAGTGTGTGCTGGCCTTTCCATCCTCTCCACTGCGTTCCTGTCTATGTTCTCACCTGCTCCGAGGAGGGTCCCACCTTCCAGAGAATTGTCTATTTGATTTATCTTTTCAAAGTTCTGGTTCTTGATTCAATTAATCAATTCCACTGACTTTTTGCCTGGTGATTAATGTGTGTTCTTATCTTTATTAATTTCCTCCCCTCACTTTTATTTTGCTAATCATTTTCCAGCTTCTTGTTTTGAATTTTTAATAATATTGTTCTCGATCTTTCAACATTTAAGCATATTTATTTTAATAAGAATTTTACAGTATGGATTTTACAAAGAATTACATTAGTCATCGCCCAATGTGTGTTTTTGTACAGGGGTCTCATCATCTTAAATGTCTAAATAGTCTACCTTTTCAGTATTGACTTCAACTTTTACAACAATTATTTTTATTTTGTTTTATTTCCAAGTGGCTATCATTTATCTCAATTTAGGCATCCTCTTGCTATTGATGTGATCAGTAAATATGGTTTGTTAAATTTTAATTTGGAGGATTTATTGTAGATATTTTAAAATTATATCCTCAACCAAGGATATTTTTCCATTGATTTTCAGAGAGGGGGGAGGGAGGGAGAAAAAGGGGGGAGAGAGAGAGAAACATAGATGTGAGAGAGACGCACTGATTGGTTGCCTCCCACACTCGCCCTGATCGGGGCCGGGGATCAAACCTGCAACCTAGGTGTATGCCCTTGACCAGAATCGAACCTGTGGCCCTGTGGTGCACAGGTGCCACTCTAACCCCTAAGCAACACTGGCCAGGGCTGTTGTGGATTTTCTAACTTGGTACATACATTGCATCAGTCCGGGTGCAGACCCAAACACCCAGAAAAAAAAGCCTCTGTGTTTAAATAACAGACATTCCTTGCTCACTACCTGTCCATAATGGGTAAACTGGGCGTTCACCTCACAGCCAGCCAGTGACCACGTTGGCAGCTCCATCTGGACACGTGTTCCATGGTCACAGAGGCGGAGAAAAGACAGCCTGGCTGTAGCCTCTTCTGCACCCATTTCATTGGCCAAAGAAAGTTCAGATGCCCGAGTTCAACAGCACATGCGCACTGAGCATTGTGAATAGACATTGTCCTGCACCCGTTCACAGGTGTTTGTAAAGAGCTGTGGAGGCACGGCCGGCTCTAGAGCAAAGGCTGGTGCAGACCGTGGGACTGTGGCCGATGGTGTGACTGCCCTGCCTCCAGCCCCACTTCCAGAGGGGCCTGTGACCCACACGGAAGTGGAGTTCCTGGGAAAGCTTTGCTTTTCTGATATTGGTGCTGCCCTGTCTCCTTCCTCCTCTTCCTCCGTCGAGAGGCCAAGCGAGTCTCAGAAATATTTGCCTTGATGATGTTGAGCATCTGAACCAAAAACAGCAGCTGCCAACTTCCAGACTTCTCATATGAAGAAAAAAAATAGACTCATCCTGTATAATAAAAGCCTAATATGCTAAGTGTCCAGTCATCCAGTCGGCCATTAAACCAATCAAAGTATAACATGCTAAGGCTGCTCAACCACTCACTATGACCTGCACTGACCACCAGAGGGCAGACAGTCAATCAGTTGACCAGTCATCATGACGTGCACTAACCATCAGGGGGCAGATGCTCTGACAGGTAGGCTAGCTTGCTGCTGGGGTCCAGCCAATCAGGACTGAGCGAGATGGACTGGACACGCCCTGGAGCCCTCCCACAGTCCCTCCCCAGCTGGCCAACCTCCTGGGTCCCTTCCCAGTCCCAATCATTCATCAGTGGAGTCCCTCAGCCTGGCCTGTGCCCTCTTTCAATCTGGGCTGAGGGACAACCCCCCCCCCCAAAGTGCATGAATTTCATGCACTGGGCCTCTAGTGTTTGTATAAGCCACTGAGGTGGGGTGTCCTGTTAGCTGCATCTGAAGCAGCTCTGGGTGATGAAGGAATTCAGCATGCACACAGAATAGGTAATGCCCATCTTCGGGGGTAACGGGCCTGCAGAAGCACATTGTTGTGAGATAATAGAAACATCTATATATTGATCTCTGTCCCCAGTTCCCGCACAAAGTTCCCAACACCCTTCAGTCTCCTAGGTGACAAGTCCACCAGGAGCACCTTTGGTTCTGATATTTGGTATTGGACCCCAATTCCTGACACAGAGTTCCTAAACCCCCCGGAAGTCCTGGGTGATAGCAGTGTCCTTCATGCTAATGTGGTGACTGGTGACCAGAAAGACCAAGCCATGATTAGAAGCTGGGAGCGTTCAGTCCCACTCGCTCCGCCCCCCTCGCCTTCCAGGGGAGAGGGCCCGGAAGGGGAACTGATGATGGAGGATCCCCAGGTGAGGAAGCCTCTATACAATCCCAATAGTATGGGTTTCAGGCAAACACATCCGTGGTGACTCCCCCAACTCCAAAGGAACGGAAGCACTGGGGACCCCCTAGACCAGCGGTTCTCAACCTTCCAAATGCCGCGACCCTTTAATACAATTCCTCATGCTATGGTGACCCCCAACCATAAAATTATTTTCGTTGCTACTTCATAGCTGTAATGTTGCTACTGTTATGAATCGTAATGTAAATATCTGATATGCAGGATGTATTTAGGCGACCCGTGTGAAAGGGTCGTTTGACCCCCAAAGGGGTCGCGACCCACAGGTTGAGAACCGCTGCCCTAGACCTTACCCGTGTGTCTCTTCATCTGACTGCTCGTCGGTACCTTTTACCATACCCTTGAATAAACTGGTAAACACAAGTAAGTGTTTCCCTGGGTTAGTGAGCTGCTCTAGCAAATAATCAAATCCAGTGGGGAGGTCACAGGAACCTCCGATTTGTAACCAAGTCGAACAGAAGTTGTAAGTAACCTAGGGACCCACCACTTGTGACTGGAATCTGAAAGGGGACGGGAAGACTCATGGAACTGGTCCCTTAACCTGTGGGGCCTTCCCTAACTCCAGTTAGTATCAGAATTGAATCAAATTGTAGGACACCCAGCTGGTGTCACAGAGAATTGCTTGGTGTGGGCAGAAAACAGAACAAAAAAGCCCCTACACATCTGGTGTCAGTTTCTGCAAAGAAGCTGGCTGTTGTTTTGATAGTGATATTATCGATAGCAGTATTATCTATACTTATAAAAGGGTAATATGCTAATTAGACTGGACATCTTCCAGACGTCCTTCCGGACGTCCTTCCAGACAAAGCCACAGCGGCTACAATGGCTGAGGGCTGGCAGCCACAGCTGTGAGGGCTGGTCCAGCACCGCGGTCCCTTTTGCAAAGGCCACAGAAGAAGGTGCTGCAGGAGAAGGCAGAAGGGAAAAGGCGATGCCATGGGAGAAGGGAGAAGGGAGAAGGGAGAAGGGAGAAGGTGGCAGTTAGGCAGTTAGAGGAATCAGGCTAGCAGGGGAGAGCAGTTAGGCAGTTAGGGGGATCAGGCTGGCAGGGGAGAGCAGTTAGGCAGTTAGGGGGATCAGGTCGGCAGGGGAGAGCAGTTAGGGGGATCAAGCCAGCAGGAGAGAGCAGTTAGGCCATCAGGCAGACAGGCAGGTGAGTGGTTAGGAGCCAGTGGTTCCAGATTGTGAGAGGGGGCCCGGATTGGAGAGGGTGCAGGCTGGGCTGAGGAACTCCCCTCCCCCCGCATGAATTTTGTGCACTGTGCCTCTAGTCTATAATAATAAAAGCGTAATATGCAAATTAGGCAGAACAACCTTCCAGACGAAGCCAGCCAGGGCTGCGAGGGCCTAGCCCCTTGCACAAATTTTGTGACCAAGCCTCTAATTGTAGATAATTTGGGAAGTATTGCCATCTTAACAAGATTATCTTCCAATCCATGAGCATGGGATATCTTTATAGTTATCTAAATTTTCTTTAATTTACTTCAGTAGTGTTCTATGGATTTAGTGTACAAATCTTGCATCTCTTGTTAAGTTTATTCCTGAATGTTTTATTCTTTTGATGCTATTGTAAATGAATCTTTTCTTAATTTTATTTCCAGGCTGTTCATTTACTATTGTATAGAAATACAATTGATTTTTATATTAATCTTGTACCCTGCAACCTTATTGAACTCATTTATCAGTTCTAGTAGTTTTTTAGTGAATTCTTTAAGTTTTTCTACATGTAGAACCATGTCATCTGGAAACAGATAATCCTTTCTAACCTGGATGCCTTTTATTTCATTTTCTAGCCTAATTGCCCTGCCTGGAACCTCCAGTACAAGGTTGATAAGAAGTGGTGAGAGCAGACACCCTTCTTGTTCCTGATCTTAGGGAAAGAACACTCAGTCTTTCACCATGAAGTCTATTAAGTATGTTAGCTCTAGTTTCTTGAGTGTTTTTATAATGAAGGAAAGTTGCATAGTGTCAAACACATTTCCTGCATCTATTGCAATAATTATGTGGATGTTGTCCTTTATTCTATTCATTCATATGATGCATTAAATTAATTGACTTTAGTGCGTTAAGCCAGACTTACATGGCTGGGATCCCACTTGGTCGTGGTGTGTAATCCATTTTGTATATTGCTGGATTTGGTTTACCAGTTTTGTTAGGATTTTTCCGCATTTATTTATGAGGTATCAGTATGTAGTTTCCTTTTCTTGTGATGTGTTTGTCTTGTTTTGGTATCAGGGTAATACTAGCCTCAGAATGAGCCGGAAAGTGTTCCTTCATCTTCAGTTTTTTGGAAGAGAATGATATTAATTCTTTTTTTAAATATTGGTAGAATTCACCAATGAAGTCCTGAGAAGAATGTATATTCTGCTGGTGCTGGCTGGAGTGGCCCACGGACTCTGTTAGGTCTAACTCTCTCACAGTGTTTTGTGTAAGTCTATTTGTTGATTAATCTTCTCTCTAGTTCTATCTATCACTCAAAGGGGATATTGAATTCTCCAACACTTATTGTTGAATTGTCTATTTCTCCCTCAATTTCATCCATTTCTGTTTCATGTATTTTGGGGGTTTATTGTTTGGTAAATATATGTTTGTAATTGTTATATCTCCTTGATGTATCAATCTTTTTATCATTACAAAATGCCCCTCTAATATCTGTGTGTGTTTTTTTGTTTGAAATTCTATTTTGTGTGATATTAGAATAGTCACTCCAGCTTCCTTATGGTAACTGGTTGCATGCAATTTCTTTTATACCCTTTTACTTCCAACCAATTTCTATCTTTGAGTCTTAAAATAAATAGCATATAGTGGGCTCTTGTTTTTAAATCCAGTCTGACAACCTCTGCCTTGACTGGAATGTCTAATACGTTCACATTTAATGTTATGGATACAGCTGGGACCACTGAGTTTCATGGATACCATGTTTAGTTCCTTATTTTGAATTTCTTCATTTTGCTGGAAAACTGCTTCAAGTAAATTTCTTATAACTATATATGGATGGTATCTTTTCTGAGTTCTTGAATGTCTAAAATTATTTGTCTCTTATCCTTATGTAACAACAATAGTTCGGGAGGGTATAAATTCTGGGGTCACAATCATTTTTCCTCAGAACTCTGTAGACTCTTACTTATTTCCTTCTAATACTTAGGGGAGCAATCTACTTTACCTATTTTTCCTTTTTTAATAAACATATTTTTATCTGATTTTAATATTTTCTTTTTATACTTAGAATTTATAAAAATCCACAAAATATGTCTAAATGCAGACCTTTTTTCAATTAACCCTGAGTCTTTTTGATATAAAGATTTAAGTATTTAGGTCAAGTAAACTTTCTTCCACTCCATTCACTTCATTATGTATTTCTGGAACTCATTTTATATGAATATTGAATTATTTAATTTAGTTTCATATCTTTTGTCTTTTATAATTCTTGTTTCTTTATATTTCTTACCTAGTTCTAAAGGACATTTTTTTAGATTAAAAAGTGTTCATTTAAAATAAGAAAATAAACCACAAATCACACATTTTGAAAAAATTTATAATTACCAAAAATATCCCAAATCCAGAAAAAGAAAAGATATTTTAATTGACTAATCACCTCGCATACCTGTATAATATGATTTTCTGAATTTTTGGCTGCAAATATTTTGAAAGTCTCTGGGTTTTTTTTAAAGAACTATTTGAAAACAAACAAGCTCATTAAAGAAAATTAGGGGGAAAGTAGAAACACAAGCAGAAAGTACAAATACACAGATCATTCTATCACCCATACAGGCAATACATTTCTAGTATTTTAGAACTGCTATTTGGCCTTTTAGAGTACACCAAGACAAGAAGTGGCAGGCATATTCTAATATTTTGAAAACAAAAAATATTAAGATTGAAGGCAAGCAACAAACTTGGGGGAAAACAAACTTAAAAAGCAAATCCTTAGCACTTCATTTTCATCCTGCAAAACTTTTCACCTTGATTACCTATAGTGATAAATAGACTAGAGGCCCGGTGCACGAAATTCATGCATGGGTAGGGTCCCTAGGCCTGGCCGGCAATCAGGGCCGATCAGGGCCTTCCGGCTGCCACCCGGGGGCCTTCCTTCATTCTGTGCCACCCCCTGGTGGTCAGCACACATCATAGTGAGTGATCGAACTCTCAGATCCTGGTCGAACTCCTGAGGGGGGACACTTTGCATATTAGCCTTTTATATAGAGAGATATAATAGCATCTAAGCATCTCCATTCAAAGTGTTATGATCAACAACTTTGTGTGATATGGCTGATGACATGCATTATTTAGTTTAAGAAGCTACACATCTGGTTAATGATTTAAATGTTTATAAAGAAAACCTTCGCAATAAGAAACTAAAAGTACACGTTAGAAATAAGCAAGCTCTCAAAACACACAAGATTCTTTATGAAGATTATCTTATTAGGAGAAATATCCAACCAATTCCATCTTTTAAGAGACCAGAGAAGCCCTAGCCGGTTTGGCTCAGGGGATAGGGCCTCAGCTTGTGGACCAAGGGGCCCTGGGTTTGTGACTCTGTTGAGGCCATACATGTTGTTGTATCTGAGGTTTTACAGCTAAGAAGGACCAGTGTTGGGACTCAAGTCTTGGTCTTTTGATTCCAAGCGCATTGCTCATTGTCTCATGGCTGTTGTTAGTGACAAGCCAGCTCTGTGTGGAGGGCTCGCTACTGAAGAGCCTGGTCAGTCTGTGAATCTGGCTTCCGTCCATTCCCTTCGGGTGGCACTACCCTCTCCCCTTACTGCTCGAGTTGGCACATGAAGCCTACGACCTCTGTGCTTCAGTGTCCTCGTCTTGAGACATGGAACAGCAGTGACAATGTCAAAGGGTGGCTGTCACTTCCCGCAGCGGTGTTCCCTGCAGGCCTGGTGGGAAGCTCCAGGAACCCCAGGCCTGGTCGTCTCTTTTACAACAAGCTTACATATCGTTCTCTGCAGAGAGTAGAGAGGTTTAGGCACTCCTCTGGCATAGTAACTTCTGAGTCTGGGCACTTCAAGCCTACTTTCTCCACATGCCCTTGCACTTTTGGCACCGGGCACCCTGGACTGTGTCCATAGTGTGACCCTACACTGGCCTGGACCTTCATGTTAGATGAGTTAGCACAATTGTTAGGAAGATCATCCCAGGTAACAACTCACATGTCCATCAACCAATGAATGGAGAACAAAATGGAATATTCCCGTCATGAAAAGAAATCAAGTACCAATTCATGCTGCAACAGGGATGGACCTTGAAAAACGTTATACTAGGTGGAAAAAGCCACCACAAAAGGTGCACATATTATCTGGTTCCATTTATATAAATATCCAGAATAAGCAAATTCAGAGACAGAACATAGATTAGGAGAGGATTAGAAGATTAGGAGCTGCTGCTCTGTGTGTGGGGGTGGGGGTGTTTGAGGAGTTTCTAGGTAAAGACTTTTAATTCACTCATCTGACTATGAGAGCCAATATTTTTTCAATCATGTTTGGTATCTCCAAAGATGCCTCGGGCTTCGCTGGTAATCTCCCTGCAGAGCACGCGCTTTTGCTATTCTCTGCCTTATCCCCCTAAATCTCACTGCAGTGATTGGCTTCACACAGGGTACCTGCTCCGAGTCCTCGGCGCTCTTTCTCTCTGATGAATTTCCTCATGTGTCTGAAGACTTTTCTCAGGAATAAGGTAAAGACAGGTCAATGCCAGTAACCAAGAGTGAGCTTCATTAATGACTAGAGGTCCAGTGCACAGATTTGTGCACTGGTGGGGTCCCTCTGCCTGGCCTGAGGGAATCAGGCTGAAACCGGCAGTCCAACATCCCCCAAGGAGTCCTGGATTGTGAGAGGGTGCAGGCCAAGGGACCCCACTGGTGTATGAACCCATGCACCAGGCCTCTAGTATGCATTTAAGATCTTTGGTTAATCTCTTCCCACCCTCCTCCCTCCCCACTTCCCTCTGAGATTCATCAGTCTGTTCCATGTTTCCATGCCTGTGTGTTGAGTGTCTGGCCCCTGGTGGTCAGTGCACATCATAGCTACCGATCGAATGGTCAAAGGGTCCAACGGTCAGACACTTAGCATATTAGGCTTTTATTATATAGGCTTCCCAGAGTTGATGGGTTGGGAGACCAGAGGGGAAGGAAATACCATGTTTGATCATTAGTTTGTCGTCTAACTGACCTCAGTAGCAGACAGACAGGGTGCGGAGTATCACCTTCCATCAGTGAAAGCCCTTCTCCTATGTTGTAGCTGTTCCCTCCCCCTTAGCTTATAACCTCCTCTGCAATTGGCTACCTGGCAGGGACTGACAGCCTCACTCCGCCCCTGCAGGCAGCACTAAGCTCAGGACCACCTCCCCGCCTCCCACCCCCCCCCCCACCCCCCCCCCACCCCCCCCCCCACCCCCCGCTGTTCTGCACTCACTGGTCCTTGTCTTAGTCCTCCCACTGGCCCTACAAATGCTATGGGTTCAGGGAGATTGGATGAGAGGGAGTCCTTTTACCACTCTCTGGCCAACATCTTCCCAGGCTCATGACTCAGCAATCAGTGGTCAACTGGTCACCCAGCTATGGCCACAGCCACTTCTGCCGCTGGGGTGGGAGGGGACAGCACACCGCAGACACATGGCCCAGCTGCGGACAGGCAGGTTCTGCCCACCCACAGGGCCAGGGAGCGGGCGGTGGGGCCGGGTGGCTGTTAGCTGGGAAGCAGCACGGCGCCCTCCTGCCCCCGCCTGCACTGTCACTGAGGAGCCTGGCCTGATGGCGCTCCTTCCCGGCCCCCTGCAGCGCACACGGATTGTTTGGCGCGGTGACTCCTGAAACACATATGGGCCCAGGTCTGCCTCAGCCTCCGCCTCCGCCTCCGCCTCCGCCTCCTGCCCGGCCCGCATCCCTGTCCCGCGCCCCGGCTGAGCAGGAGGGTGGCGGCGCGGCGCTCCTGGTGGCTGGCAGCGGATGAAGATCTGTTTGTCTTCATGGGGACCATCTGGGTGTTCACTGCAAGCCGCTTCCACTCTTCCCAGAAGCAGGCGGCACACATTCTACATGACTGACTGGCTAGGAAACAGCTAATTACTGGTATTGGTTTCTCACGCTGCTGCTCGTTAGTTCATTCATCAAGGCGGCCCGCGCTTCCCGGTGCTGCTCCGGGACCGCGCGGGGTGGGTGGCGCTCAGCTGCAGCGCTTCACAGGCGCGCAGGGCCCGTGCCGGGCCGCCTCCCTCGGCCTGGACCGGCCACACGCTCAGGGCCAGCCTCTGACTGCTCCAGCGCAGGCCGAGAGGCTGCAGGCCCCGGGGCCTCCCCCACTCCCACGCACTGCAGCCCAGGGGCCTCCCCCACTCCCACGCACTGCAGCCCAGGGGCCTCCCCCGCTCCCGCTCCCACGCGCTGCAGCCCCGGGGCCTCCCACACTCCCGCTCCCACGCGCTGCAGCCTGGGGGGCCTTCCCTGCTTCTACGCGCTGCAGCCCCGAGGCCTCCCCCTCCCACGCGCTGCAGCCCCGGGGCTTGAGGAGAAACAGGACATGTGTGCCTGACACGTTCTCCCCAAGACGGTTCCCAAGGACAAAGGGCAACAGCAGCCGCAGATCGCAGAAGACGGCCTCTCCCGCGGGCGCAGTGCTGCCGCCAGTAGTGGCCCAGCGACGCCACCTTCTCCCTGGGCCGCTGGGAAGGACATGTGGCTCCGGGAATATCTCTGCCCCCAAAATGGAAAACCTCGATCTAATCGTGACTTGCACGAGACAAACCCAAATGACGGGCGTCCTGTATGACGACTGGCCGGGCTCTTCGGGTCACCGCGTCGCGGAAGGCGGATGTCAGGTTCCGGGACTGAGGAGGGTGGCAGTGACATGTGCGGTGGGAGCTGGCACTGAACTCTGAGCAAAAACAGGCATCTGTGGGAAACCAGTCTTCACTGGGCTTCCCCAGTTCCCCGTTAGTCACCATGTGACTAGATGCATTGGGTATGTTGACTATGAAGTCCTCTCCCTTCAGACGGGGCAGGGTATTGGAGCTGCACTGTGAGGACACACAAACCTCGGCTCCTATCCCAGACCTGCACCATCACGGGCTGACCTTGGGGGGAGAGCCTCAGTGCACATCTGAAAAAACGGAAAGAGTGGGCAGACTTTGGTTGGACATTTTGTTGCTCATCGCTGAACCCATCCAAATGACACAGGAACAGAGCAAAGATAACACTCTGCTCCAATGGCAACTGCCTGCAGGGGGGAAGACGTGGGGTGAGCCAGTGAAGAGAGAAGTAAGGACTTCAGAGACTGAGGTCTGTGAAAATACAACGGCAGTGAGATGAAGAATGGCTGCAGGGCGGGAAGACAGAGCTGGGTGTGGTGGCCAAGGGAGGACTGTCCCAGGGTCCACTGAGACAGAAAGGACTTGCCGCATGAACACTTGGGGCAGAGCGCTCCTGGCAGAGGAAACAGCAAGCGCCAGGGCCTGTGGCCGACACACCGCAAGGTGGTTTCTGTGCCTGGAGCCGAGGATGAATAACGCAGAAGCCCCGTGGAGACGACGGTGACTTGGACTCCGGTGTTATCTGCGGAGAGAAAGAGGGGTGGGCAGATTAGGACATGACCGTGAAAGTAGGCTGGGCAGAGCCTGCAAATGGCTCAGGTGTCAGGAGGGGGTGAGCGGTGGATCCCTGGATTCTGGACAGAGAAGCCGAAGGGGACAGATGGTGATGCCATTTACCAAGTCCTAGAAGAGGCGGGAGGAACAAAGCAGAAGCAATACTTAGAGATAATGCCTGAAAAGTTCCCAAACACACGCAGGATAAAAACAAACAAACAAAAAGCCCACAGGTAGGCCCATCATAACAAAACCGAGGGAGAACAAACAGTGACATCTTCCAAGCATTTAGGGAAAAAAAGACACACTTTCAAAAAACAGCTGGAAGACTAACTGCTGATTTATCTACAGAAATAGTAAAAGGCAGGAGACTGTGGAATGAGAAGGAAAAGAAAATAACTTCCAGCCTGGAATTCTGTTCTCAGTGAAAATACCCTCAAAAGTAAAGGCAATATGAGGTCATTTCCAATCAAATGAAAGGGCGTGGGCAGGCTTCAAAAAGGAACACTCAAGGGAATGCTTTAGGCAGAAGGCAAATAATCGCAGAGGAAACACTGAAACACAGGAAGGCGTGAGAGCAACAGGAAGTGAATATTGATAAATCTAAGTATACTGACTTCCAGCATCTATACATATAAAAGCCTAAGCGAGCGAACAACTGAACAACCAATCGACCAGTTGCTATGATGCGCACTGACCACCAGGGGACAGACACTCAACGCACAGGATCAGGCTCCCTCCTGTCTGGATGAGGCCTGCAGGGATCAGGCCAAAACCAGCTATCTGACATCCCCCAAGGGGTCCCAGATTGAGAGAGGGCGCAGGCCAGGCTGAGGGACCCCACCGATGCACCAATCTGTGCAGGCCTCTAGTTAATAATAATGTTAGTTATAGGAGTTATGTATCTACATATGTTCAATATGCATAGACTTAGAAAGCACAACAGCAGCCCAGCCAGTTTTGCTCAGTGGTTGAGCCATCAATCTATGAACCAGAAGTTCACAGTTCGATTCCCAGTCAGAGCACATGCCTGAGTTGCAGGCTGGGGAGTAGGGGGCATGCAGGAGGCAGCCAATAATGATTCTCTTATCATTGATGTTTCTATCCCTCTCTACCTCTCCCTTCCTGAACTCTGAAATCAATCCTATATAATAAAAGGGTAATATGCAAATTGACCCTAACAGCTGAACGACCAGGAATGACTGGTGTCTATGTCGTGCACTGACCACCAGGGGGCAGACGCTCAACGCAGGAGCTGCCCCCTGGTGGTCAGTGCGCTCCCAGAGGGGGAGCGCTGCTCAGCCAGAAGCCAGCTCATGGCTGGCCAGCACAGCGGTGGTGGCAGGAGCTTCTCCCACCTCCGTGGTAGTGCTAAGGATGTCTGATTAACAGCTTAGGTCCCACTCCTAGCGGGCCTAAGCCATTAGTCGGACATCCCCCGAGGGCTCCTGGGCTGCCAGAGGGATGTCTGACTGCCAGCTTAGGTCCGATCCCCCAGGGAGCAGGCCTAAGTTGGCAGGTGGACATCCCCCGAGGGGGTTCTGGACTGCAAGAGGGCTTAGGCCGGGCGAGGGAACCCCCTGAGTGCACAAATTTTCATGCACCAGGCCTCTAGTAAAAATATATTAAGAAAGAAAGTGGAAGGAAGGAAGGGAGGGAGGGAGGGAGGGAGGGAGGGAGGGAGGGAGGGAGGGAGGGGAGGGAGGGAAAGGAGTGGGGGGAGAACAGCAAACAGTGGAAAGGAGAAAATGGGATTTAAGCATCCTACGGTCCAGAAGGGGTGAAATCTCATTTCTCTTACACTCAAATCAGGAACTCATGTTGAAATCACAACAGTAACCATGAGATGAAGAGTAAAAGAATGTATAACAAACAGGCTAACAGAAGTGAGAAAGTGGAATTGTTTGATCTAAAAGAAAGGCTAGAAAGGAGAGAAAGGGGCATGTAAAACAGGAGGGCCACATGGCAAAGAAACAACACGATAGGAGATAAAAGCAAATGCACTTGTAATTAAGTTAAATGTAAGCAACCAGCACTCACTCAGGCTTCCCAGTGATCAAATGCATGCTTGGCCACAGTTCACGGGTGAGGAAGGAAAGGCAGAGAAGTCAAGGGACCTGCCCACGCTTTCCCCTAGGGAGTCACGGTCCCAGAATTTGAACCCAGCAGCCTCCTCCAGACCCGAGCACGCCACCCTCTAGAGCTCCCCTCTCTGCCCACCCAACACTGCCTTAGCCCATCCACAGACGGCCCCCCGCTCACCCAGCAAGCTCCTTGCAGGGGCTCCGTGGCCCCACACCGTTGCCATGGTGACGGTGCGAAGGCACAAGCTGTGTCTTCACTCTCTCCAAAATTAAAATGTCACCGGGCAGGCTTCTCGGTGGTTCAAGCATTGACCCGCAGAATGAAAGGTCGCAGGTTTGATTCCAGGTCGGGAGGCAACCAATTGATGTGTCTCTCTCGCATCAATGTTTCTCTCTGTCTCTTCCTCTCCCTTCCACTCTTTCTAAAAATCAATGGGAAAATATCCTTGGGTGAGGATGAACAACAAAAAACAGACAACAATAATTAAAATGTTTCCCTGGTTTCTCATTTGCTTCAAGACAAATGCAGTTGGTCATAAAAGGTCCCTCTAGACGAGGCCTCTGCCAGCCCCTGCACCTCGTGACCTGTGCCGAGCATGTCATGGCCACAACCCTACAACGCAGTCAGTCTTCACCTCCTAGACAGGATGGCACACTCAGAACAGTTAAGTGATGACCCCAGCAAATCATTAATCCAGCCCAGCTGGTGTGGCTCAGTGGTTGAGCATTGACCTATCAACCAGGAGATCACCGTTTGATTCCCATAAGGGCACATGCCCGGGTTGTGGGCTTGATTCCCAGTTGGGGGCATGTAGGGGGCAGCTGATTAATGAGTCTCTCGTCATTGATGTTTCTATCTCTCTCTCTCCCTTCCTCTCTGAAATCAGTAAAAATATATTGAAAAAAAAATCCATTAATCCAAGTGGTAAATGTGTACTACGTAACTACCATGTGCCTCGCACTCTCCCAGGCGCTGGGAAAAGAGCAGGGAATAGAAGCGGCAAACATTCGCCCTCCTGTAGGCATGCCATGCCGTCCCCCGCTGGCTTTTGGCATCCATGGGTTCCACACGTGAGGGTTCAACCAACCAGTGGATCAAAAATACTTGAAAGAAAGTCACATTGTTGCTGACATGTATACAGTTAGGCCTACGAAGATCATAGTGGTGCCTATACTGAACATGTAGACTTTCTTGTCACTATTCCCTAAATAACACAGCAAACAACTATCTACACAGCATTTGCATTGTATTAGGAATTATAAGTTATCTAGAGATGATTTAAAGTACATGGGAGGATGCGTGTAGATTGCATACAAATACTATGTCATTTCATATAAGGGACTTGAGCGTCTGCAAATGTGGTATCTGAGCGGTCCCGGACTCAGCCCCCTGAGACCGAGGGGCGGCTGTACGGTGGGCGCGTGTGCTGTACGTTGCACATATTTGCACGTCTGCTGTGGCAGTTGGTGAGAAGTGGCCTGAAGAGAAAGAGAGGAGGAAAGGGAAGGGCTCAAGGAAGGGCTGGGAGACTGGTGTGGAGTGAAGACACGAAGGGGATCAGGGAATGCCCCCACCCCACAGCCTCTCAGAGACAGGCCACTGGGCACTGGGAAGTGGGCTGGGCTGGCAGTGCCTGGAGGGCAACGGGAACGCAGGGCAGGAGCACTGGAATGTAAGAATGCGCCTCCCAGGTGTAGTCAGACCCCGCGTTGGGCACAGGGGCACTGCTAAGTGAAGAGCCTGGCACCTCTCCCCTCACCGCTGCACCGCCACTCCCCGCCCCGCCCCGCTGGGCCCAGGAACTGGACATGCCTGCCCTGCAGAGGTTCCGACCACGACACTGGCTTCACCCGCAGTCCTCCCTACTTTCTTTAGGAAAAACGGAGCTGACCGCCAAGGATGTCCCATCCCTGAACACTCTAAAGAAGTGGGCGCTGGGCCGCGGGGTCACCGGCAGGATGCAAAACCCTGTCGCTCTGGGAGAGGGTGGCTCTCGCTCTCCCTGTGCAGAGAACGTTGTACGGAGATGGGAGACATGGTGAAATCAGACCAAATCAAGACTGAATCTAGAAGGTTCTACATGAGGTAGCCCCAGTGCACGGAGACAGGGTATCTATGAGGCGATGCCAGAGACGTGGCACAGGGCTGCAAACAGGGAACCAGAGCACCCCTCCCCCGGGAGAGCAAAGAGCCCCCCGCCCCCCCCCACGCCAGAGGAGGGGGCGCTGGGCGGGACAGGCCCCCAGGCACATCCTGTGGGGTACGGCAGGCTTTCTCCAGGAAAACTGTCAGGGAGATACTGGTCACTCGGATATTTGAAAATAACCCTCCAAATTCTGAGGAAACAGAATGTGCCTCATACATTTGCTTAGCTACTCAATCTGTGTATCTTACGACATGAAACTTTCGCATAAGGAAGCCTCTGTAATCAGTGCACTGCATGGTTTGTGGACGAAAGGGGCCACATGCTGACCTGACAGGCTCAGGGGAGGCTGCGTGGCAGTCCTGCAAACTCAGACCTAAAGTAACCGCAAAGGATGGTCTGAAATTAAACTTTCACTAAAAGCAGTGATGGTGGGTAGTCACTCCTAGGCCGGTATCTTCACTGACAAGGTCAACCTTTACCTTAACTGAGCCTATTGGTCTTTTTGCATCTTTGATAACATACCCTAGAAATGCCTGGGTAACTTGTAACCTCCCTTTGTCCGGACCCCTTGGGGCACAACCTAATGTGCTGGGCGCCAGGACAGAGACCACACATTCCTTCGTTGTTATCGTGTTAATTGTTCCTGCTTAGCATGTGTCTATCATTTTACCTTTTATCCAATCCCAGGAGTTCCGTACCCCTCCCCCCCCCCACTTTCCTTCCTCCCGCCCCTCTAGTCTATCACCAATAGATTTCATGTAACCCACCTCCCTCCCTCCTTTGATTGCAATGTGTAAATATAGATGTAACCCGCCATTCTCCAGAGTATTGTCTCAATTCGTTGAGGCTCTGCTTCCTGGCATATGTGGACAATTTGGCTCAAATAAATTCACTAATTTTTTTTTTACAGGTTTCAATGTTTTTTTACGTTAACAGGTTGAACTCTTCAATGGAACCTAAAGCAAAATTCTCCCGCTTAAAACCCGAGTTTGTAAGTGCCGCATGCTGCGTTTCAGGACACGTGGCCCACTCACCCATCCTGGGTTGGGAGCCTCCCTGCCCCAACCCCAGGCCATAATGCCCCGGTGACCTGCCCCCGTTTATAGGGAAACCCGATGCTGTGCACTCAGCGTGCAGCTGCTCCCCCAAACCCGCCACGGCCTGCTGAGGGGGCGCGGCAGCGGCTGCGGGGGGAGTGCGACCCCCTGCGGCCACACGAGGCAGGACATCCTCCGCAGGGAGTCCCGCCCCGCGGTCGGGAGCTGGAGATTCCAGAACAGAACAGGGAAGAGCAAAGCTGTGAGGGGCGAGCGGCCCAGGGGAAACGGCCCTTTGGCCGGCGTTTCCTCCCATCAGAGGGCGGCAGGAGGGAGAACAGGACATGCGGAAGGGCCGCTGGCCTGGAGGAGAGTGCGGTGTTGTCCGGAGCCAGGTGGAGTTACCCGAGGAGACACGGATGCTACTCCTTGACGGTGCAAGTCAAAAGGACGGATGTGACTTTTTGTTTTAAAAATTGACAGAGTAGCTGCATGCATCCTTCTGCAACTTATTTTCTTCACTTAACAGTACAATTTTAAGGCATTTTGTATATATCAGCGTGGTACCGATATCTGTTTAATTTCCGAGCTTAATGAACACCAAAAAATGCAGTTTGGCAAGGGGGAGAAAGAGGAGTATGGCTTGAAGGGCATCGTGTAATAAATTTATTGTATTTTGTTACATTTTCACTTTTCTCTTAATTCCAACTGTATGCAATATAATCAACTGCTGTTCCAGAAATAAAATTTAAACATAAAAATATAAATTCTGCTTCTTAAAAGTGCATCACCTTGAAGAATAAGACACACAAATAAATAACAGAAGTCAGTGGCACATCGCATGCACTTGCTCTAAAATAACTGAAAAGGTCTGACACACTTCTCCGCCCCCGGAAGCCCCCACTTCCCGCGACGGCAGGGCCACAGGAACTCGGCCCTGAGCGCGCGTGGAGGATGCCGAGCCGCCCGAGTCTGTGACGGCAGCTCCCAGGACAGCAGCCCGGGTGCAGCCCGAGCGTGTCCCGTGAGAAACCAGCGCTGAGGGCCGGAGTTCAGTTTTAACCAGAGGTGAGGCAGAGTAGCACCTGGGGGACTCCCATCACCTTCCTCCACGGAGCCGGCCTCACCGCTCCGCCTCGCCCAGGACCCGCCAGCCTGCGGCTTGCTATCTGTGCCTTGAAACGCCAACTCCAGGGGAACTAAGAGTCTCTTTCTCGCGGGTGGCAATGGTGAGATGACCACCCGAGGCGCATGGGGACTCTCTGAAGTCCTTGGCACGCACTCAGCTCACCAGATTAACTCCATCCCACTGGCCTCCACCGTAATGTATGCAGCCAAACTTTTGGATGAGCATTATCTGATTTATTAAAATTATATGAAAAAATACCAATGAGGGTTACAAAAAAAAAGATTCCAAATAAAAATGCTTCACATTCATTTTTAAATTTAAAAATACTTCCTGAAATTACATTCTAGACAAGTAGAGAATGAGCTAAACAAGGAATTTGGGGGCAGCCTAGTGTTTGCTATTATAATTATTACAAAGAAACCAACCATCATTCTATCAAAATCTGGGGCTCTGCCCTGGCTCTGGGCAGGGCTCCTCAACTCCGCACTTCAGACACACCTGGAGCTTTAATCCACGTGTGCCGACCTGAGCCGACCACACTGACTACAGAGTGTGCGAGGGGGCGGGGCCTGGGTGCTTCAAAGTTCCCTAGACAAGTCTCACTAACACTGGTGTCCAGATCGCAGAAGAGGCTCCGTGGAATCGGGGACATCTGTGTGAGGGGAAGGAGCCTCCCTCGTCTATCATGGATCTCTCCCCCAAACTGGGAAACACCAGGTTAAAACAAACGTGAGATGGATCTACACCCTAACCCACCCTCCGAAGCCACCATAATCCCACGAGCTTACTCTTCATGTGACCAATGGTTGGGGAGCTCAAAGTTCTCTGTAATAGTAGCTCTAAGTCTCTAAAAAAGCATTTAAAATCGTTAGCACTACTAGGAGCCACGTCCTCTCCTTGTGACCACGATAGAACCCTAGAAGATATAAACAATTAAAATCTATAGAAAATGGCAGGTTATTTTTAGAACATCCCTATACTTTACGAAAGTCTTCAAGCTAAATACAGTATATAAACCAGTGTTCAACATCCCCACCCACTCCTGCTTGCAAATACTTACTTTACACAGTCTCACCAATGATCAAAAAAGTTGGCTGAGGGAAACATGTGCAAAGCAGAGACCACATCCGTGCTCTTCTACACTTAGACCACATTTAATAATTACAAATTCGAAAATAGAGCTCCATAACCTAAGAGTTGCCTTTAAAAAAGCGTATTTAGTGTAGTGGACGTTGCTTAGGAGATGCTTTGCATAGGTAGTGAGAGCATGCTTCTGGGGGAGCTGCAGGCCATGCAGAGCGGTCCTGTGTCCGGGGTGAAGCATGGCTGCTCAGGCTCCCCGTGCAGCTGCAAGACACACCTCTGGGCGCTGAGCCGAAGGCAATGCGGCTGACTACTCAACCAAAATAAAAACACAGCGTTTACCCCAAAATACTCCTGCAGGTTTGGCAACAATGCACCCTTTAGGAACTTAGCCTGCACAGTAACAGCTCCCTTTTGTGTTTGTGGTTAGGACACAGGCACTGGTTAGTCAGCAAATTTTGCTCTGGTCAATCCCAAATGATACAAAGTTCAACCCACCTCACAGAATATGTGTTTTATAGAAACTGTGCTTGTCATTTGCAGATTATGTCAAAATTCCAACCAGAAACACTAATTATCTTTGCATCCAACAATTACAACTTCAGGAAACTAACTTCAGCTGACCAGTAATTTTATCAGAATGAAAGGTAACATCAGATGTCAATCTATTGAAAAACATGTTTATTTGATGTGAATGAGTTTTGCTCACAGCTCTCCTCTGCTCCATTTTCCTGAAGGCAGCCACTGCCGTCCTTCACATGCTGCTCCTGTTTCTCATGATAGCTAGAGGGATGACAATTTTTCTCTCAAATGCCCCCCGCCCCCCCGCAAATCCCCACATCCATCTCCTGCCAGCATGGATGACCACCTTTTCAAGCCCTAAGTATAGAAACAGCGTAGTCTGGAAAAGTGGACGGAGAGGAAAGCGCCTCCGGAGGTGAAGAAGGACACTTTTGGTTTCCAGGACACACATGCTCAAGAGGACTTGGCCGAATCAGCAGAACCCGTTGGCTCCGTCACTCCACTTAGGGCGCCTTTGGCACCCGGTCCATCAGCTGCACTCCCAGGGCTCCTCGGCCACAGCCAACTCCCAAAGCCTGCAGCTGGCCTTCACTCGCAGAGCAGGCCCTCAACCAATGCGTCAGAATGAACAAACGAATGAATAAATGATGAAAGAATGATTACAAGAGTTGAGGGCAGCCTCAGATAATTACAATACTTTACCAAAACACAAGTGCTCCTATTGGCCCAGCGTAGTATTACCCTGTTAGGCTGCTTTTAGGGAGAGAAAATACAAAAAGGTGGGAGATGGTCTTGCATGACATGAGCCTAACAGCCTCCGTGCTCGCCCATTAGGGAGGGATTACGAAGGCAAGGCCTGGGACTGAGGGAACGCGGTAGCCTCAGTGCCTGGGGTGTTCATTGGAAAGAAATCCAGAATGAAACGTTTCTTAAGTGGACAAACATGACAGACGAACTCCATGGTTGGTGGTTATTCTGTGCCCACCAGGAAATGAGTGCTCGGATGAGGCCAGAAACCCAGGCCCACCATCCTTAGTAGGTTATTTCCAACCCCAAACGTATTGCTCATTGCACCGAACGTCACCGGGGAAAAAACAAAACCAACACCAAGTCCCTAACCTACCGAAGGCCTGAACTGAACCAAGTAACCACTCCCCACACCTCAGAGACCTGCAAACTTCTGGGCCAGACAGCCTTCTCGGCGGCTGAACGTCTGTGCCTGATGATCAGGGATGAACTTTTCACTGCTTAAGCGCAGCAATGTAATCGCTTAGAGATGCCTAGACAATGCCATAATACTTCCTGATTTTTCCATTTAAATCTGAAACAAGGACTAAATTCATAAGCATACAATTTTATAGATACTGAAATTTTATTTCTAGACCGCATGGAAAATTAAAGAAGTTTGTAGTGTGCTTTTTAGGACACTAAACCAAATGGAAAATCCATTCCTGAAGCACTCAAGAATAAAAATATTTACCACTGTGAAAATTAAACTACCTTCCATTCATGCCTAAATGATTATAGCCCCAAAAGGTGTTCATAAAACCTGTTATGTAGCCAAACTATAATTCTGACACTTTGCAGAGATGCAGATAGATTTCAAATGTGGTTTGCCGGCAAAAGGATGATGAGAGGTTCCAATAAGACAAACACTGAATTCCTGATACTGGCGCTCCCACATTTGTGATACAGAAAACCAATGCCAAACAGACCGGCTGTCCACGTGTGGTCAGAAGCGAGAACATCCCAGCAGGCGGGCATCGGCAGTCACTGCGCCGAGGAGCAGCGCTGCTCTGGAGCCATAGGACTGGGCACGGGGCAGACACGCGTGCTCAGGAAATGTCACGGAGCACTACGGCAACTTCCACAAGCCGAGGGAGTCTTAGCTATCACAAGGGTCTAAAATTCCAGCTACCCTCAACAAAAACGGCCTCCAGACTTGTGAGTTACCTGCTAATGCTCAAATTAGCAGCAAAATAAAGTTAAGTAACCTACTGGAAACATTTCCCAAGAGGTATTCATGGAAAAACAACAAAAGGCAGTGCAGAATTCACAGCCATGTGTGTGTGTGCATGTGTGTGTGGTCGCCTCACACACAGCAGGACTGAAGGGGGATTATACATGCGTCCATGCACCAGGAGTTCAGGGAGAACTTGAGAGCCTGTGAGTTTTTTGTAAGTTAGTATTTAAGAGCATATAAACATAGCATGCTGTATTTCACAGCAAAGTGACAAATGCTATTCAAATAGAATGAGAACCAAGACTCTCTTGACATTTAGAAAAAGGAGGAAAAACTAAAACTTGCCAGGATACCCCCAGAGAGCTTGGAAAACCAGTATCTTGCTTATCTGTGAGATGTCTGTGAGGTTCTCATCTAACCAGAAAATGCAACTGGCACAGACAGGGCCACACAGAACCTGCGCTGACCCCGCCGAGTTCTGGCGAGAGATTCAATCTTAAGCACGAAGAAGGAAGTGAATTGCTGAAGAGCAGTCACACTGAGCCCGACAGGCAGTATCAGAAACGTGTATGTAATACTTTGTTACACGTCGCTTCACCTACCACTGACTTCTGGCCTTAGCAACTTCTTTCCTCGTCATGACTTACCAGAGTGTGGAGACGCGGGCATGGAGCTTTCAACGTCCAACACAGAAAAAGCAACACCAGAGGGAAATGGGAGAGATTCATGTGTGCCGTTGAGAATTCTTTTTCTTTTCCCAGGAATCTTTAAAAGATTCCTCTACTGCTCTACTACTTTTCAAACTCCCAATGGCCTTCACTAGCAAATGCAGGAGGGAAAACCGTAACTACGAGTGACTGGCTTTACCCGATCTGCCACATCTTGGGACCCACATCTCTGCCGATAGGAAAGTAGCGAACGACTGCTTCCACCTCTGAAACTGTCCGTGTGTGGCAGGAGGACTGACAGTCACTGACAGGCCACCTCTCTCTAACCCTCTTACAGATACACATCCTCCCTAACCTGGCTGAGTATATATACCTGAGAAACATTAGTGTTAAAATATTGCCCTTTACAAAGACTGGTAGATGGGGCCAAAGTGCAGGAAGCAACCGTTTTCTCTCGGTTTGTCTCTGTTAGTGTCACAGTTTTTAGAACTCCTGGTGCCACATGACAGTCCCCGTGAGGACAAGTCCTGCTCAGCTGAACCCCAGGTCAAATAACTCATCCTTCTGCAGAGCAGCTTGACTGGTCCCAGGTTCCAAACCCTAGTGTCCAACGAGTCATTAGAGTTCTCTAAAGAAATTTGTACAACTGCTACAGGGACTGTCCAGGGAATCATCTGTGATTTTTCCAGTTAGCTCGGTATTGATGCTTTGCCTATGGCTGTTATTTGGTTCAATGGCAGAATAAGGCGACGCTTTTAACAATTTGCAATTGAAATACACACACACACACACACACACACGCACGCACTCATACACGCACGCAAGCACACACATCAGGCACATGACCCAAAAAATACAAAAGCATAGAGGGCTTTGGTGGGAGGGGAGGGTTCTAAATAAATAAACGTGTCGCAGGTCGCACTGGAGCGCAGCGGCGTCATTGAGGTTTCGGAGGCCGTGCAGAGGCTGGCATGCTCGAAGGTAACCTTTGGGAGGACTTCTCGGCGGACTGCCTGCCACCAGGAGATGCGGGTGCTCCGCAGTCTAGCGGGGAAGACTTGGATCTGCGACTGGACAGCAGGGAATGTCTAGCAGAAGCAGGGTCCTTGGAGGCAAGCTGCTCTTTCCCAACGGAACTGGCATTTGGCTGCTGGGAGGCTGGAGGCCGGTGCCCCTTCTCCGCCTTGTCCTCCCCGGCGTTCTTACAGGCCGACCTGACGGAGCTCCCACCTGCCTTCTTGGAGAGCAAGGGCGTCTTGCCGAGGTCAGTGGACCGCCGCGTCTCCTTCTGCCTCAAGGCGGACTTGAAGAAGGACAGCCCCTTCTCATCCGACTTGCTGTCCCGCTTCAGACCAGCCTTCACACTCGCGTTGGGGGAGCGCAGGCTGGCCATGGAGGAGCTCCTGACCTGCTTCCCGTCCCCCCGGCCCTCCCCCGCCCTGGCCTGGCTCCCCCGAGGGGAGTTGGGCTTGGAGCTGGAGGGGACCCCGGCTCGGTCAGAAACCAGGCTTTGTCTGGAGCCCTCACCACTTAGGCTCCGCTCCGCAGTCCTGCCCTTCCCTGGTGGGCAGGGGCCCCTGGCGGCAGGGCCCGAGGCCTTTTTGGCAGGGGTGGAGGAAGCAGTGCACGTGAGGGAAGAAGCTGCCTTCGGCTTCTGGGGCGAAGGAGAGGCCACCGAGTCCTGGGCTCTGGGGGAGGGCTCCTTCCTGGGAGGGGTGGGGGCCCCGGAAGACTCCGCTTTGCTTCGGGAGCGGGGGGGCTTCACAGACACTTTGGCAGAAACCGGAGAGGAAGGGGAGGTGCTGGACTGAGATGACCCCCGGCTCACCAAGACCGACCTCCCCTTCCGCAAGCTTCTGTCGGGCTCAGACGCGCCTTTGCAGCTGGGGGAACTCTTGGTTGTGCTCTCTGGTTTCTTTGTGAGGGAGCCTGGGTGGCTTGGGGGTTTCACCTCTTTGACAGGAGAACTATCTACAGAATCGCTCTGATCCACGTAAGCTATCTGGTTATTGTTATCAAATGGATCAGACACGGGGGGCAAGCGAGCCCCTTGTGCTGAGTGTTTGCTCTGTGTGTCTGCCACACCGGAGCTTGATCTGTGGGCGTCTGGCTCGTCTCTGCACACGCCTTCCATGACAGCCAGAGGGGCCCGGCCCACAGCCTTGTGCTCCCGTCGGCTGGGAGCGCCGCCCGGGTCCTGGGAACTGCTAGAAAGGCTCCTCAAGCTACCAAAGCAAGAGATGGAGGCCTTGTCATCCACCGCCTCCCCGATCTTCTCCAAGGTGGAGGTGGAGGCGTGAACCGGAGAGTCCCCTGAGAACCGGGAAGGAGAGCTGGAGCGCATCTGCAGCTTGGCAGACAGGGACCAAGAAGGTCTGATGCAGTTTTCATGGACGGCCAAGGGGCTGGTGACAGAAGACCTGGATGACAAGCTCTGGCGCTGGACACTCCTCACGAACGGTCGCGTCGAGAAACCTCCTGAATGCACAAAGAGAACATCATTCAGCTAAACAGCAAAGAGGCCAGTAGCACCTCCCGGGAAGGAAGGCCAGCATCTGGGACGACAGGAGCACGATGCTCAGAGCAGCACGTCTGGGCTCAATGAGTAGTCATGGGACGCCCATTTTCCTGAGCCGCTCCCTCCCTTATCTATCCAATAGGCACATTCTAATTCACGAGTCAGTCAACCACCTCTGCCTGCCTGCTCTATACCAGGGGTCAGCACAGTGTTCCTGTACAGGCCAGACAGCACCTATTTTAGGCTTTGTGGGCCCCCACCTCATGAAAGTAGCCGTGGGTGACACATCAACAAATGGGCATGACTGTGTTCCAATAAAACTTTATTTAAAATAAAGGCGGGAACTATATTTGGCCCGTGGCCTGTAGTTTGATGACTCCTGTTGTAACTCACAGGGCTACAATGAGAATTAAATAAAACCTTTAAAAAGTCCTGTGCCCAGCAAGGTACTTGGCACTCCACAGACGCTCAAGAAATGTGAACGACTGAGTCAGCTTACTCACTAAGGATATCTGGGGCTCACAGAAGGTAGTCTTTGCCCAAGGTGGCACCAATGTTAGAGGCAGAGCAAACACCAGAGCCGCAGCGTCAGCCACACGCAATGCCAATGCAGGTGCCTGTACCTGTTAACTATGAAAGCACATCCACGCAAAGGACTAAAGAGACAATACTCTGCTATCCTGAGTGACTCAGGACTTATTAAAAATATTCATAATTAGAATAATATAAATCCAAAGAGCCCAGCCAGTGTGGCTCAGTGGTTGAGCATCGACCTATGAACCAGGAGGTCATGGTTCAATTCCCAGTCAGGGCACATGCCTTGGTTACAGGCTCGATCCCCAGTGTGGGGTGTGCAGGAGGAAGCCGATCAATGGTATTTTCTCATCGATGTTCTAGCTCTCCCTTCCTCTCTAAAACCAATATATATATATATTTTTTTAAAAAAACAAAAACAATTCCAGCCCTTGGAGAAAAAAAATGGCAGCCGAATAGGCAGACATGTCCTGTGACTTGTCCCAGAGCAGATAGAAGCAACTAAATCAAATAACTTCCACCCGGAATTGGCAAACTGGACACAGCTGGTGAGACAATTCACAGCTGGGAAGGGCAGAGGCTGCCTGGAGAACGGTAGGATCGTGGGTCTGGGCTGGAGAGAGACGAGCGACCACCAGGCAGAGAGGGTCAGAAGGAAGCTGCAGGGCACCAAGTCTGCATCCCTTGGGGACAGGTGTAACATCCAACTGTGGAAGGGAGGTCCACGGGCTGCTGGCGGCTGGAGAGTCTAGGTCTAAGCCCACAGCTGCGAGAGGCTGCGCCCAGAAAGGCGGCCTGAAGAGCTGCCAGAGCCGCGGGGTGCCAGGGGGAAAGAAACTCATAGTCACGTGGTTGTTTTGCCTCTATTTTGTCTACTTTTATTCACTAAACCCAGTTCATAGGACCTTTCAATTACACTCACCGAGGCTGCTGTGCAGGTGCAGATTTGTGGGGTCTGGGGAGAGGCTGTGGAGGAGAGTGGGAGGGGAGAGGTGACAGGAATCCGGCACTGAGACTTTCCTGACCCTCCAAACCTAAGCAGCCATTTTTCTCCTGAAGAACCAGCCCTCCCAGCAGCCTCAAGACAGCCAATACAGTCACACCCAACCTACACCTTGAGCGGTACAAGCACACAGAGACTGTGAATAGCCCCACAGAGCCCTCAGGGACTGGGCTGAAGAGGGGCCTTTGAGTCCGGGAAAGCGATAAAGCACCACCCCCACCTAAAGCCCTATCAGAAGCAGCCGCTGGAGAGATTAAGATTGACAGCAGGCAGACAGGCAAAGCAGGCAGATTGGTCCTGCCTGCTCGCAGCCAAGGCTGTGGAGATAGACACAAACAGAGGAGCGGTGGATCACTTGGAACTTCAACACGGTGCTGACTACCTAACAGGAAACTGAGAACTGGTAGACAGAACAGAAGAGTGGGGTCCCCATGGGGCATTAAAACTCAGCTGAAGCGAATGACACTTCACCTTTTAATCTTTTATTAAAAATTTTTTTCATTATTTTTTGAATCTTTTATTTTTGTGTATTATTTTTTCATTCTGTTTTTATTTATTTTATCTTCTTTTTTCTTTTTTCCCCACCCTTTTCCTCACTTCTATCATTTTCCTCCCTTTTTCTCTTCTCCTGTCCCCACTTTAGTTTTTCTTTCCTTTCCTTTTACCCCTTGTTAAAAATTGATCTTTATCTGCTTTATTGCTGTATTATTGCAGTCTCTGTGGCTTACTCATATATCTAACTTCCTCTCCCCTGCTCCAAGGACATGCACTCTTCTCTTTTCTCTTTCTTCACTAGTCAATTTTTTTATGCTTTTGTTTTTCCTCTCCTCTCCTGCTCTCTTCTTCTAATTGTTTAATTAGATTCACTCACTAAACTCAAGCCTATCAGCTCTCTCCTCTATTCTCCTTTTCCAAAAATAAGTGAATAAATGAACTACAATTTTTAAAAATGTGTTTTATCTTTTAATTTTTTATTATCTTTCTTCTTATCCACTCATTCTTTCTAATGCCTCTATACTGAACCGTGGTCCTTACCATATTCATTCAATTCCTTAACCTTACTTTCTGTATATAAGCTCTGCCTGTACAGATTCTGTCCCCCCACTTTTCTGGATGTTCACTGTTTGCATTTTTTGGCTTATTTGTTTGTTTTGTGGTGTTATCTCCATATATATATATATATTTCTTTTTTATTTTATCTCTTACCTTTTTTTCTCTCCTCAATATCATTTTTCCTCTTTTCTCTTCCCTAATTCTCTATTCTCTGGTGGTCACTTTTATTGGGGTTATTGGTGTCATGAGTACATAGAAAACCCGTTAGAACAGTGGTTCTCAACCTTCCTAATGCCGCAACCCTTTAATACAGTTCCTCATGTTGTGGTGACCCCCAATTTCATTGTTACAAATTGAACATAATTAAAGCATAGTGATTAATCACAAAAACAATATGTAATTATGTATGTGTTTTCCGATGGTCTTAGGTGACCCCTGTGAAAGGGTCGTTCAACTCCCAAAGGGGTCGCGACCCACAGGTTGAGAACTGCTGCATTAGAAGAAATAATGACAGAAAATTTCCCTGATGTTGGGACGGAAAAAAAAAATCACACAAGTCCAAGAAGCACACAGAGTCCCAAACAAGATGAGCCCCAAAAGACCAACACCAAGCACATCATAATTAAATTGGCAAACATCAACGACAAAGAATCTTAAAGGCTGCCAGAGAGAGACAGAAAGTTACCTACAAGGGATCTCCCATTAGACTATCAACTGATTTCTCAACAGAAACACATCAGGCCAGAAGGGAATGGAATGAAATATACAAAATCATGCAAAGCAAGGGACTGAATCCAAGAATACTATACCCAGCAAGGCTATCATTCAAAATTGAAGGTGAAATCAGGAGCTTCACAGCCAAAAAAAAAGGCTAAGGGAGTTAATTACCACCAAGCCAGCAATGCAAGGAATACTAAAGGGACTTCTGTAAAAAAAAAAGAAATAGAAAGGGAAGAAGGAACATAGTCACAAAGAATAAAAATGGCAACAAACAAGTACCTATCAATAATTACCTTAAACGTAAATAGATTAAATGCTCCAATCAAAAGACACAGGGTAGCTGAAGGTAGGCCACTTCATAATACTGAAGGGAGCAATCCAACAAGAAGATATAACTCTGGTAAACATATATGCAGAAGCACCCAAATACATTTAAAAAAATTCTGGAAGATATCAAGGGAGAGATTGACAGCAATATAATCATAGTAGGGTACTTTAGTACCCCACTAATGCCACTGGGTAAATCCTCTAAACAAAAAATCAGCAAAGAAACAGCAATCCTAAATAATTCACTAGATTAGATGGAATTAATTGACATCTTCAGAACATTTCACCCCAAAGGTACAGAATATACAGTCTTCTCAAGTGCACACGGGACACTTTCAAAGATAGACCACATATTGGGACATAGGCAAAGTCTCTTTAAATTCAAGAAGACAGAAATCATATCAAGCATCTTCTCAGATCACAGTGTTATGCATAAAATTAGAAATCAACTACAATAAAAACAATGTAAAAAAATCAAACACTTGGAGGCTAAATAGCATGCTATTAAACAATGATTGGGTTACCAAAGAACTCAAAGAAAAAATAAAAAGTATTCTGGAAACAAAACACAATGAAAACACAATAATCCAAAATCTATGTATGGGACACAGTGAAAGCAGTCCTGAGAGGGAAGTTCATAGCTCTACAGGCCTACCTCAAAAAAGAAAAGAAAAAAAAAGGAAAAGAAAAGAAAAGAAAAAGAGAAGAGAAGGAAGAGAAGAGAAGAGAAGAGAAGAGAAGAGAAGAGAAGAGAAGAGAAGAGACAAGAAAAGGAACAAAAGAAAAGGAAAGAAAGGAAAAAAAGAAAAAGAAAAATGGTGATAAATTATCTAATCCTACAACTTAAAGAATTAGAAAGAGAGCAACAAGAAAAGCCTAGAGTAAACGGAAGGAAATAATAAAGATCAGAGTGAAAATGACATAGAGACAAAAAAAAATACAAAAAAGTAATAAAGAGTTGGTTCTTTGAACAGATAAACAAGATTGGTGAACCTCTAGCCAGGCTCACCGAGAAACAAAGAGGACCCAATAAGCCAGTGGTTCTAAACCTTCTGGCCCTTTAAATATAGTTCCTCATGTTGTGACCCAACCATAAAATTATTTTCATTGCTACTTCATAACTGTAATGTTGCTACTGTTATGAATCATAATGTAAATATCTGATATGCAGGATGGTCTTAGGCGACCCCTGTGAAAGGGTCGTTTGACTGCCAAAGGGGTCGCGACCCACAGGTTGAGAACTGCTGCAATAAACAAAATCAGAAATGAAAGAGGTGATGTTAACAACTGACCCCACACACAGAAGGCCGAGAGACATATGAAAACATGCTCAAAGTCACTAATCATCCGAGAGATGCAAATCAAAACAACAATGAGGTACCATCTCACACCTGTCAGAATGGCTATCATCAACAAATCAACAAACAACAAGTGCTGGAGAGGATGTGGAGAAAAAGGAACCCTCGTGCACTGCTGGTGAGAATGCAGACTGGTGCAGCCATTGTGGAAAACAGTATGGAGATTCCTCAAAAAATCAAAAATGGAACTCCCATTCAACCCAGTAATCCGACTTCTGGAAATATATCCAAAGAAATCAGAAACACCAACCAGAAAGGAAATATGCACCCCTATGTTCATAGAAGCACAATTTACAACAGCTAAGATTTGGAAACAGCCTAAGTGCCCATCAGCAGATGAGTGGATTAGAAAACTGTGGTACATCTACACAAAGGAATACTACACTACTGTAAAAAAGAAGGAACTCTTACTATTTACAACAGCATGGATGGACCTGGAGAGCATTATGCTAAGCGAAATAAGCCAGTCAGAGAAACACAAATATCACATGATCTCACTCATTTGTGGAATATAATGAACAACATAAACAGATGAACAAAATTAGGTCCAGAGAACATAGAAGCATCGGCCAGACCATTCAACCTCAGAGGAAAGGCTGGGGGGGGGGGGGGGGCATGGTAATAGATCAACCAAAGAACTTGTATGCATGCATGTAAGCTTAACCCATGGATACAGACAGTAGGAGGGTGAGGGCATGTGCTGAGGGGTGGGAATGGCTGGGGAGAGGTCAATGGGGGGAAAAAGAAGACATATGTAATACTCTAAACAATAATTAAAAAAAAAACTTCCAAAGAAAATACAGTGGGGCCTTGACTTACGAGTGTCCCAACTAACGAGTTTTTTGAGATACCAACTGTCTCTTGGCTGATTTTTTGCATTGAGTTGATAAAGTAATTTGAGTTAACGAGCTCCTTAACGAGCTTGGTCTCGGAACGAATTAAACTCGTAAGTCAAGGCCCCACTGTATTGTAAATCAACTCCTATACACACATGCTAACGGTAGCAGGGGAATATGTCAGAGTCTGCCTGAGAAGATCCTAGGGCCAGGCCCTGTCCTGTGGGCACCACCAGCACCCCTGGGAGATGATGACACTTAAGAGGGCACCGATTCTCCAACCACTGGTTAAAAACAGGTCGGGAAACCACTTTTAGGCCTACGGTTAAAACGACAATGAATTCTAAGGTGAAAGGCTGTGCTGGAAATAACCTCTACCTTAATAAGTGAAGATTTATTGGTCAGTTTTTCAAATAATGTCAGGAGCTAGATAGGAGCTTAGCAGCCATAGCCCAGTACTCTTACTATATAAGCCGAGAAGCAACAAGCCCAAGCTGGGGGAGCTGATGCTAGGGGCACATCCCCCAGGCTGGCACATCCTCCTAGCCCCTGCCTTGGCCTCCACCTCCCATTCTCAGAAGACCCGTCACCACTAGAAGCATGTTATAGCTATCACAATGCTGGCGCAGAATGAGGCTTGTTGGAAGGAAGGTGAGTCAGCGTCTCATTAAGAAGCTGAGCTCGCCCTAACTGGTTTGGCTCAGTGGATAGAGCGTCGGCCTGCGGGCTGAAGGGTCCTGGGTTCGATTCTGGGCAAGGGCATGTACCTTGGTTGTGGGCACATCCCCAGTAGGGGGTGTGCAGGAGGCAGCTGATCAATGTTTCTAACTCTCTATCCCTCTCCCTTCCTCTCTGTAAAAAATCAATAAAATATATTTTTTGAAAAAGAAAAAGAAGCTGAGCTCACTGTCTCCCCTTTCCCAGCTCTCGCAGTGCTGGCTGCCTTGGTCCCACCCACCTGGTCCCTGATGGAACTAAGCCTTGCGTGCGGCCACTACTCAACTGGTAAGTGAAGGTAAAAAAGAGTTCCATTTTTATCAGATTTCCAAAGTTTTTATGTTGTGCTTATCTTCAGAATTCCCCAAAACTACTACGCAGAGGCACCAGTTTCTGTACTAAACACTTCTGAAAAAGAACGCGCCAGATTCCTCTGAGGGAAACCGCGTGGCAGGGAGGGAAGACGCTGGGCGGGCGGGAGCTCCCTGCCAGGCCCCGCACAGGCGCGCTGCACTGAGTCCCCTCACAGCTGCCTGGAACATTTAAAAAGCACTTTGAAAATATGTATTCATTATTGTACAGAGTCAAGGCTCCACTCCAGACCTTCAGAGTCGAAAATGATGAAAGAGAAGAAGGAATTGCTAGGTCAGAGAGGAGACGACAAGCCCTGTGCACAGCAGACGTCACTGACGACTGGACACTGGGTGGCACCACCCCACAGCCTTCTTGGGCTTGGTTCCTAAACAGGAGGGATCCTGTGCTGTCCGTGCGTTGCCTCTTGGAAGTCTGTCACCAAAACACAAAACACACACTCACCATCGTCTTCACTCCTCTCCCCCGTCATCTCCACGGACTCAGACAGCGAGGCCAGGGAGGTTCGTCGGGAGGAAGCTGCCGAGGTGGCGCTGGCGGGCTTGCTCCCCGGCAGCCGGCTCACCCAGTGCTCGCACAGGGAGGAGCTCGTGGAGCCTGCGGAGAAGGGAGGGCACCGAGGTCAGCCAGGGCCCGGGCCTGCACAGCACACGTGACCTGAGCACTGCAGGTGGGCACGAGCTGCCAGATCCCAGTGTGCCTCCCAACAGCCCCTGCCAAGACGAAAGGCCGGAGAGCAGGCTCCGTGCGTCTGTAGTGATAACATGAGGACAGGATGGACCATTTACAATGCACATCCAAGTCGTAAGGGCTGGCAATAGAACAGGCTATAGACAATCGCTCACGTTCATTCCTTCTACACACTCTGACACACAGGAAGGAGAGGGAGCAGCTGTGCTTTTATTTCCTCCACCTCACTGTTTGTTGACTTTTAAAATCATTTTCACAATATTAATATACAAACACAAAAGCACAGAGCTCGATGTCGATCTGTCCTGTGTCTGAGGAAAGCCCTTAAATACATAAGAGCAACAGCAACTGCTCTTAACACATTTCGTACCGCTCAAGAGTTTTCTCGTGTTTCACGCGCCATCTGTTAAGGACCGCTTACGAGTGTTCTCCATTTTCACGCCCATGGAAAAAGGAGCGAATCTAGATACTTATGTAAATTTTGTTTGGTCTCTCTTCATAGAGGAAAATGTTTTACACAGTACCATACGTTAAAAAAGTACTAGGAACTTTAATTGTTTGTTTTTGTAAATAAAAATGTTATAATTATTGAAAAACAACACCTAAAGGGCATTATGATTTAAATAACGTGCAGTTTGCCCAAAAACGGGCGGTCGTTGGCGTATGTCTTAGAGATTTCTATGCAGTACGCAATGTGTTGAGAACATGAAGCAGCATGAGGGTCTCGAGGAGCCCCCACGAGGGTGTCATTTCTGAGCACACCCCAGGCTCTAGAAGCACCGAGGACAGGCCTCAGCACTGGGAGCCCCAATTCTGTTAACGAGTGAGTGGCAGACAGAGGGGTACACTGGGGGGTGGGGTCTGACTCCAGCAGGGGCCACTGCTCCAGGGAGGCCTCCTTTTAGCAGCTTCTAACTTAGCCCTTGCCAGTCTCAGGGGGAGCAGGGGTCAACAACCCCTAACCTGACCACATTCCCACACCCCAGTCCCGGCTTACTCTCTTAAACTCAAACCCTGCACTAAGCAGCACCCGCCCCTTGTTTAGATTGTGTGCATTTATTAAAACAAATGGCTAGACCCCATCACACTCAACTCAAGCCACCTATACTATTACCTTAGCCTTCAATTCTTCCCTAATAGAACAGGTCAACCTTGCTGGGGGGAGGGGCTGTTTCTAACAGCGTTTAACCCTTTACAAAAGGCTTTAAGGTGGAGCTGCCTAACCTGATGCATCCAAGGACCCCAAGAGGCACGCAGTGTTATTGCACCAGGATCAGAGGATCAGTATGTGCCTGGGACAGGACATGCCCCGAGGTAACCCAACCAACACGTGGCAAAGCCAAGTCCCCGTCCTCCTTCCAAACCTCTCGTTCCCTCTGCTTCCAGAGTGCATGCCATGCTGCCCATAGCTCATTTACCCCACGAGTGACCCTCCCCAGCACTCATTCCCCTCCCTGTGAACTCTGCTGGTTCACAGCTGCTTGCACACGCCACCCCATTTCCTTAACTGCAATCATTTTGGTTTCAAGATTAAATGTAAATGTGAGGACTGAGAGAGGCATGACACCTTCTGGGAATTTCTCTGGACATTAATGACAATCTTCTGTTCTGGGAAAAACTGCCCAAGAATAGGGTTGGCCTTACCTGCCACCGAGCTGTTGGCCGACCATGACGGTATTGCTGTCCTCCGCTGATAGAAGAGGATGTAGGCCGTCTGTGTGCAGACCTCATCTTCCGACAGCTGCTGCACGTCACTGTCATCAAAGCAGTACCAGAGCCCGTCCACGGAGTTCTTACAGTAGGCTGCCAAAGAGAGCCCCGTCAGCACCCGCTGCACCGGCTGGGCCACTACCCACCGAGACCGTTTCTTTGGCTCATATAATTAGCTCAAGACCTTTTAAAGGCTGCATGCAATAACAGAGAAAGAGGTGAAAAACCCAAATTCCATATCACACTCAGGCCAAATGTTTCAAAAAATTCCAGAGATAAAGTTCTTTTTAATCTTAGGAAACAAAATATGCTTATTTATTTAAAACAGTGGGTCTCAACCAGGGACAGTTCTACCCCAGGAGACATGTGCAAAGTCTGAAGGCATTCTGATTGTCCCAGCCTGGGGAAGGTGCTCCTGGCCTCCGTGGGAGGCAGGGGCGCTCACAGCACGGAACTGTCCGGCCAAACTGTCAGCAGGGCCAGGGGTGAGACCCTGAGGTAAGCATGCTGTGACAGCTGGTGTTTATCAGAGACAGAAGATAACAGAACCAGAAGTACTGTATTAGTCATAACAGCAGCTAACACTTGCTTAGAACTATGTGCCACATGCACTTAACCTATGAGACCTGCTCTACAACGATTCCCATTTGACAGAGGCTCAGAAAGATCAGCCAGCTTGCCCACGGTCATGCCGCGGGTGAAGGGCAGGGCCCAGCTCATTTCAGAATTGTCTAGTCCCCTGTCCAACCCTGCTTCCCTTGGGGGTAGCACAAACAATGTCCCAGGGAAGTCCCTTGGTAAACGGAGACCATCTGAGCTCATGGATGTATGCAGCCTTCTCTCCAGTTCTAATTCTAAGCCTGAGGTAGAAATACAGAGCATTCAAGAGCCAGCAAGAACGGACAACTCAATGTTCCTGTCAGCCTGGAAGGGTATATCAAGGGTGTGGCAAGCTTGATGCAGAGAAGTACATTCTTACCACACTTCCTACAATACCTATTTGTTGGGGTGGGATTGAAGGAGTGCCAGGATATGTAGCTGACCACTGGGGCAGACTCAGCATGGCCCCAGGGCGGGCACGCAAGCCCTGAGAGGAGGCAGTGGGAGCGACTTTCCCAAGCATGGCACCCTGAGTGATGAGGGCACCCGGTGAGAAGGGCTCCAGCAGACAGGTTCAGAAAGAGAGGAGAGTAGGAATCTGTGCTTATAGGAAGGGAAGTCATGTGCAGCTTGGACTCTGGAACCAGACAGGAGAACAATGGAGCTATAAGCAGCGAACGGGACCAGGGCAAGGGCAGTGGCCATGGCTGCTCTTCTGGAGTGGGGATGGGACTGCCAGGGGACGCCCGAGAGAAGGTGACAGGGAGACCTTGCACTGGCTTCCGTCTGTTTCCTTCAGATGGTCTGTCCCCGGCCACAGCGTGAACACCAGGGAGCACAATACTCACTAGTGAGTAAATGATGCATTTACAAAATACTTCTAGTTGCCTTCTTTCCAGCACTATTAGTGAAGTGTCCTCAGACCAGTGCTACTCAAAGTGTGGCTGGAAGACTGGTGCCAGTCCACAAGATAAACAGCAAAACTGAGAAAAGCACTGGAGAACTTTTATAGCAATCTGATACTTCCATATTTTAATTGTATTTTTGCAAAAGTATTGATTTATGAAGGACTGACTGGAAGTTTTTAAAAAGAAAAAAACAGGTTCTTCATCACAGATACTTTGAGAAGCACTGTTTCAGAATCCTTACACAGGTGAGCCATGCAGGCACCACGTAAGTCTAGCGAGATCCAGTGCAAAACAGGCATCACAGGAAGCATTCCCAATGGACACGTACATACGGGGTCCGTCCTCCGACTATGCTGAGGCACTTCACTTCGTGTTCTCTAATCCAAGGCTAACCATTTCACATACCAGACCAGCAGAGGTGTGGCCTCACGTGGGAAAGGGGAAAGGATGCAGAAAACATCCGAGCTCCTCTTAAGATAAAAAAGTTCTGGACATGGATGAGGATGACGATTCCATAAAGACGTGCCACTGAACCGTACACTCAAGAAGGTTAAAATGGTAAGTGTTGTTATGTATCCTTCATCACAATTTTAAAAACTGTTATCAGGGATTATTTTTGAGTGAGAAGCCCATGGATGATGGCACTGTTCTTTCTCCCTCTCTGTAGTGTCTAAATTTCATATGATGAACATAGATGCTTTAAAAATGAAAATGTAAATGTAGCCTTGATACAAAAAGAAAACCCTTCCAAGTCCCTTTAACGATACTAGAAAAGTGCTTCACAGTCACTCCAAACCAGGGAGGCGCTAGCACACGGGAGTGAGGGAAACCATACGTGGGGAGTGCAGACACGGTGAGCCCAGCGAGTCCTCGGGGAGTGGAGCGTGCTGCCCATCTGCACATACTACTCCCCAGTCAACCAGACGCCACTGATGGGCCCGCTCAGGACAAGGAGGGGAGTTCTGTCTGCTCTGGGACAAAGATCCGGAGGATGAAGACTGGCCTCACAGCTGGCACACTGGTACTGAAGGGGCAGCGAGGCGCTAAGGCAGAGTGACCCTGTCATAAGCAGACACGCCTGAAGGAATCATCCGCACAGACACCCGGCCCCTCGCACTGCAGACCTGTGTAGTGCCCCCCTTGCATGGTGCCATGATGATTGCACACAGCATACAGGTCATAGACGTAGTCCTCAGGGTCCCTCCCGAGTCCATAAGGTCGTCGCCATGGAGACCAATGGGATGGCAAACTCCAGCTGCTCTGGCTTCTCTTAACCACATGAGGCGTCATGTCCAGGCCAGTCAAGGGGAACTTGACCATGTTCTGAAGTTTCACACGCCTGTCTCCTTCCTGTCACAAGAAGAAAGACAAGTCCTGATGATACTTTCCTGCAAATAGGTGGTGAATGGGTTCAACGTGGAACGTGGGCTCTAGCCGCTGAAGTGGCTTGAGTTACCTGTCTGATGTTCCCCAAGACACACACAAATAGGGAAACAGACTAACTGTCTGAACTGTCTGGAGGAACAGGTTTTAAGATCACTAAACGTGGAACCAGCAATGACCTACATATAAGGGGTAATGAGACTCCCTGAGTCTCCACTTCTTACCTGATAAAGGGCTTTTAGGTTTTTGACTCACCAACAATTTCAGGTGGTTTGTCCTGATACCTCTGTCACAAGGCATGAGAGTGATGGAGTAATAACACAAGAAAGACGAAGCCGGTGCCTGGCACAGAGAGCCACTCACTGAGCAGTGCTCCCTTCTGACCCACCCCTCTAGCAGTAGCATGAAAAGTTAACACTGATTTAGCTTCATCTATTCATTTAGTTGGCAATCCTGGGTAATCTCTCTTTTCCACACATTCATAGGGAAATCCTGTGAAATCCAACTGTCAGCTGAATATTCACTGAATGTTTCCTGTGTCTGTGGGAGCTTTAAAAAATTAATCAGGCCGTAACCGGTTTGGCTCAGTGGATAGCGCGTCGGCCTGCGGACTGAAAGGTCCCAGGTTCGATTCCAGTCAAGGGCATGTACCTTGGTTGCGGGCACATCCCCAGTAGGAGGTGTGCAGAAGGCAGCTGATCGAGGTTTCTCTCTCATCGAGGTTCCTAACTCTCTAACCCTCTCCCTTCCTCTCTGTAAAAAATCAATAAAAAATATATTTTAAAAAAATTAATCTGGCCTGGCTGGCGTGGCTCAGTGGTTGAGTGTCGACCTATGAACCAGGAGGTCACAGCTCGATTCCCGGTCAGGACACATGCTGGGTTTGCGGGCTCAATGTCTAGTGGGTAATGTGCAGGAGGCAGCCGATCAATGATTCTCATCATTGATGTTTCGATCACTCTAATCCTCTCTTAAATCAATAAAAACATATTAAACTTTATTTTTAAAAAAAGATTAATTGGGTATGGATAATGGTTACCCCAAGGAGATATGGATCTATTAAGGGAAGAAATTTTTTCATAAGACAAAGGTAAGATGTGTCCTAGGTGGTCAGGAAGCTCAGGCTAATAATTTTGAACTTTGTTCTTAGTCAAGGGGAAGTACTGAGGCTTTGAGGAGGTGATGTCATCAGAGCTGTAGGTAAAGAACTGTGTAAATAGTGCATAAAACATGGTAGAAAAAGTTGTCTGAGTTAATAAATCAGTTAAGGACACTGCAGTTCAGCTGGCGTGGCTCAATTGGTTGAGCATCGGCCAATGCACCAGGAAGTTGCCCGTTTGATTCCCGGTCAGAGCACATGCCTAGGTTGCAGGCTCAATTCCTAGGCGGGGGTGTGGAGGAGGCAGCCAATTGATGCTTCTCTCTCATCAATGTTTCTATCTCCCTCTCCCTTCCTCTCTCTGAAATTAATAAAAACGTTAAAAAAAAAAAAAAGACACTGCAATTGCAACCAGCTAAAAAGTACCAAAAGTCTGAACTGGCAGGGTGACAGCAAGAATGGAGAACCCTGGCCTGGTGGCTCAGTTGGACGTCGTCTCGTGCACTGAAAGGTTGCTGGTTCAATTCCTGGTCAGGGCACATGCCCTAGCTGTGGGCTCAATCCCTGGTAGGGGGCCTGCAGGAGGCAGCCAATCGATGTTTCACTTTCACATCAATATTTCTATCTCTCTCCTTCTCCTTTCCTCTCTCTAAAAATCAATTTTAAAAATCTTTAAAAAAAAGCGGGGGGGAGCAGGAGACAGATGCAGGAAGCAAGGGAGAGGCGTAACCAAGCAGAGGAGGTGACTGCTAGGGCAAGAGAAAAGAGTCAAAGACATCCTGCGGGTACAGTTCAGGGTGCTGGGAGGGTGCCGCTGTGCCTTCAAAAGACACAGAAAGAAACTAAATTAGTCTATGTGTGTGGAAGGAAACAGAGAGGGCTGGGGTCCCAATCCTCAACAGCTCCCCACCAATGGGCGTGTGCAGTGGGAACACACAGCTGGCCCCCAAATCTGTGTGAAAGCCCCAGCCCTGGAGTCAGCAGCCCTAAGCCTCTTACCCTCTCCCGGTCTCTCCATCTCCTCTGCCACGACTGCAGCCCCAGCCATCAGCACCCCTCCCAGCACTGAGGGCTGCACTGGCCCCTTCAGATCTCCTGTCTTCATTTTTGTCACTTCCAATTCTCCACACTAAAGCCCTTTGTCAGAGTCCCACTCTGCCTGCAGGGGTCTGCGTGGACAGCCCGCCCCCCCCACGCCGTCCACCTCAGCTCGCACCTTTCTCTCCAACCTGGTGCTCCAGCCAAACCGGCTGCTGCCAGCCTCTGGCACGGCCGTACCCCCGTCAGGGGCGGGGCTCTGCACACCCTGCTCCCCTAATGCCTACCCCAATCTCAGACACAAAACTTCCTAGAGCCAGGCCTCACAGAGCCCTCTACGTTTACCTCCCGTGTAGCCCTCCTACAATGAGGGTGTGAGGACCAGCCTACCTCAGAACAGACAGCCATTCTGGAAAAACGGACTGACAGAGCAAGGTAACACAAAGCAGATCTTCCTTGTACATGTCTCTGGCTCATTTCCCCAGCTGCACCACCGCCCCGGGGAGCAGGACGCCACCCACCATGCCTTTGGGAGGAACATCACCCTCCCGCCCCCAGAAAGGAGCTCTCCTTTTTGTCTTTTTAATCCAAAGCACGCTCACAAAAACTAAAACACAGCATTTACACACCTAAAGCAAATGCTCCAGAACAAAATACAACAGCCACAGTATGAACTGAAATGTATAGGATTTAAAGGATCACAGGACACTGAACTCTGGAAAGAACACAAGGGGCAGGTGTGTGTCTGTAACACAGACAGGAGCACAGGACCCCAGAGACCCCCTCAGCCCACGTGCCACAGCCCGTCCTCACCTGCCGGAACCGCTTCAGGTGGACGATGAGCACGTCCGGCAGCGTCCACAGGCTCAGCGTGATGCTCCCCTGCTGCAGCTGCTTGCAGTGCGGGCAGCGCCAGGCGTCGTCGGGGGCCAGCTGCAAGCGAGGGGCACGACGGTGAGCGCCTCAGGCGAAGCTTCCTGAGGACACGGCTGCACTCGCTTCTCGGCCAGCGCCCGCAACTCAGCACCTCTCTGGGAACTGTACACAATGGCACCCACACACCTGCTGGCTGGGTTCTCTCACAGGCCCGATGACTGTCTAGCGCAAGGGTGGGGAACCTTTCTCTGCCAAGGGCCATTTGGATATCTGTGACATCATTCGAGGGCCACACAAAACTATCAACTTAAACATTAGCCTGCTCTATTTGGTTAACTTGCTAAATTTGGTCAAACATTTAATTAACTCACCCCTCATACCTTGGCAGGGCCAGACCAAATGATTTCGCAGGCCTTATCTGGCACGAGGGCTGGGCGTCTCCACCCCTGGTCTAGAGGATATGACCCCGAAGCATCTCAAACTCAGCGTATTCCCAAACTCATTACCTTTCCACCAACATAGTCCCCGTTCTCCTCCTTTCCTAGCTCAGCAATCACCAGGACACCCACCAAAGGCAGACCATGGGGATTATCCCAAACCCTCAAACCCTTCCCTCTTCCTCCCGCTCTATGTCCACCTAAAGTTATTCTCTCTCTGCCGCCTCTCGTCCTGTCTCCTCCTCTCTACCCTGACTAACCCCTCCTGAATTTGAAGTCCTCACTCATTCTCTTACCTGGACATCACCAACCTCCTAACGGTTCTCTCTCCCCCAGCACTGAATTGCTCAACAATCCTCTCCTTCTGCCATCAACACAATCTTTGTAAATGTCATCTACAGCTATGTGTCATCTCTGCAGGCCAGGTTTCAGGAAGGGGACATATTAGGTTCCAGGGGCTAATAGGTGAGAGATTCTTAAACCTGCTCTGGAAATCAGAACTGCATCAGATCTGGGACCACATTACAGTGAAGTAAGGAAGACCAGGGGAGTGGAAGGCCCTGCCCGAGACGGACGAGAAAGAAGCCAGGACAGATGGTGGGAATGCCTATTTTTAAGGGAAATATAAATGTCCAGAAACCACCAGAGCCTGAGGATGCAGAGGCAGAAACCAGGGAAATCGGAAGCACTCCCTTTCACGAATACCACAAAGGAGTGGTGAGGACGGAGGGCTGTGAGTACCAACCCTGCGGAGAGATCAAGTGTAGACTGAGAACTTCAAGAGCAGAATGAGGAGTGTGGCCAGACAGATGACGAGGGCTTGGGGAGGGAGAGAAAGGTGCTGGGACACTAATGTGCAGTTGGGCAGAAAGGCAGAGGAGGGCTGGCAGCCAGTGGGAAGGGAGCAGAGTGGAGGGAGTGCTTTCTCACAAGGAGAGCGTCATGTCTGCAGGAAGTCTGGGGGGGTGAGAGTGCATCAGAAGGTTAGACTGGAAGGGCCTCCTCTGTCATCTGGTAAGTCCACATTTGTGACACAGGAACAGTCGCACTCATGGCCACCCAGCCCAGTGCACGTGGTGAAGGAGCTTTAACTTCTGACACATTACAAACAATCCTTCTGTAGGAGACTAAGAATGCCCTGAAACATCTAACAGCGACGCCAGTCTCCAGAACACCTCTCTGATCCCTGCACTTATCGAGCTGTAAACTGTTACGGAGAGCTCCCGACTTGCACACCACACAGATTGCTGCTCTAGCTCCTGCAGGCACACAAGGGGGGCTCGCTCAGCAGGAAGCTGTTCCAGTTTCAGACAATTCATTACCAAGTTCTTCCCTATGTTAAGACAGAATAATTCGCTGTAATTCCAATCTTTAAGTTCTGCTTTTTAAGGTAAAATTAAGTCCACTTTCTCCTCCACAGGATGGTCCTTGAAGTGCCTGAGCCCTTCAGGCTCCTTCTTCAAAATACATTCCGCCATGTTTTGATTTCCAGGTGTGCATCCCTATCCATGCACTCGGGTTGTGCCTGGTCTGCCAGGGTCTTACCGGGGAGCATGTAAGCTGATGGAAAGAGCGGTGCCATCACTGTGAGTTCTGGACAGTGTCTCACGCAATCCTTACGACACTGCTGACCAATGTTGAGCTTGCAGGCAACCACATCCAAAGTTCCTGTCACACAGCCTCCTGCCGGCCAGCCCAGGCCACACCCTCTCCTCTCCTACGCTGCACTGTAGTTTTTGGATCCAATGACTGAACTCTTCAAGTGACCCCCATTTACGCATTCTTCCCAGTGCATGCTGACTGCATGCTCTCCATGTGCCTGGCTCCACGGTGGACACTCAGGATGACTCAAAGACCAGCACAGTCTCTCCCCTCTCTCCTCACCCTGTGCTCCAGTTACACTGGCTTCCTTTCTGTTTCTCAGCCATGCCAGTTCCTTCCTCACCCATGCCCTCCGCTTTCTTTACTTCCTTGTTTGATGGCAGAAACACTGTCTTTCTTGGTCCCAGCCAAATCCCCAGGACCTAGTGCAGTACCTAGCACACAGTATGTACTCAATAAACATTTACTGAATGAATGAATCCCTACCCTATATAATAAAAGGGTAATATGCAAATTGACCCTAACAGCAGAACAACTGGTCACTATGACGCGCACTGACCACCAGGGGCAGATACTCAACACAGGAACTGCCCCATGGTGGTCAGTGCGCTCCCACAGGGGGAGCTTTGCTCAGCCACAAGCCAGGCTCACGGCTGCAAGTGCAACGGTAGTGGTGGGAGCCTCTCCTGCCTCCTCGGCAGCACTAAGGATGTCCAACTACAGCTTAGGCCCAGGAGGAACGGGCCTAAGCTGGCAGGTGGACATCCTCCGAGGGCTCCCGGGCTGCCAGAGGGATCCCGGACTTTGAGAGGGCACAGGCCAGGCTGAGGGGACCCCTCACCCTCCCCCCGCCCCCCACTGAGTGCACAAATTTTCATGCACCGGGCCTCTAGTGAAAATATATCCTGCTAGCTTGAACTCATCCTTCCCAATCAGTGAGACGTTCTGTAGAATACCAGTGTTGCCATCTAGTAGGTCTGCTCACCTCTAAGGTTTGTGCCATTCTCAAACATCTCCCAAATCAATTTTTAAAAAAATCTAAATAGGATAAGGTGCTATAAAGAGTAGGCAATCAATAGGATGCAAAACCAATGAACTATTTTATATAAGCTCCAAACTGAAAAAAAAAGATGTCTTATGAAATCTATTATTAAAGGAACTAGCTATGGACAACTTGGGGGTGAAAAGACTCAGTGAGAAGATGGAAAACATTTCAAATATTTGAAAGATAGACAAATATTTGGCCCCAGCAATTCTTAGAGAGAACACATGTGGTCACAGTGACCTGGGGATGTAGTCCAGGCTGACCTAAGTCTCCATCAGGGACCTCCAAAGAGGAAATGGTGAGTCTCCTACATAGGCAAATGCTTCACAACCAAAGGTGTACAAATAGTGGCTGAACGAGCACGTCTCTGAAATTCAGCAGAGCCCAACCATCAGAGAGAAAGGAATGTTCAAGTCCTCTTCCACCCGAAATTGCATAACTCCCTATGTATGTAGAGTGAACAGTAACAATCAGTAGTCAAAAGTCTGACCTGACCCTGGCCGGGTAGCTCAGTTGACTAGAGCATCATCCCGATACACCAAGGTTGCAGGCTCCATCCCAAGTCAGGATACATACAAGAATCAATCAGTGAATACATAAATACATGAAACAACAAATCCATGTCTCTCTCTCTCAAATCAATTTTTAAAAAATTTAAATAAAAGATCTGATCCTAAACATCACCTCAAGATGAATTACAAGTGTTTTAATCAAGGTTTCTCAAGGTGCACAAACCTGGAGAGGTTTAAAAACCACACAGGCTTGAGCCCTGTCCACAGAGACTTGTCTATCTGTCATCCTTACATGCAAATATTTATCAAATCCCTACTATCTGCAAAGCACTGTGCTAAGTGGTCCAAAGACACTGCCCAATAGAACTTTGTCTATATGTACACTGTGTCTACTGAGACTCCAAACTAAGAAACTGAACTTTCAATTTTATTTAATTATAATTAATTTAGATAGGTTCTCACACCTATGTTCTTAGTACCGAACAGTTGAGAATCACTGTTCCAGTTACTAAGGAAAATTATTTAAAACCCTACACTAAAATACCCATACGTGTGCAGAACCTATGTAAATGCAAAACGACCAGGAAGTTTTCTGGGACATAATTTGTTTCTTCGTTGTCACCTTGCTATGCCCCCATCCCTACCACCGCACCACCCAAGAAATGCTCCCCTGCTCTTACCCGCTCCTCTTTGGTGTAGAGTTGGAAACACTGGGATAAAGTGCAAGTTTGAGGCTGATGATGACGCTCCCGTTGCAGACGGACACTCTCTGCATCAGGGATATACTCATCTTCAGTATTTACAAACAAGCTGCCATTGGGGGCAAAGCATTTATCAGGAATATCTTGCAAAACTGACACAAAATACAGTCACAGCTTCACAGCATAAATATAATTTCATAAGCAAGGTCAATGTGTAAGAAAGCAATTTCCCATGTTCCAAAGTGTTCTTGAAAAATTCTCTATCTATAAAATTATTTTCAAGAAGAAATAACTTCCCCTAACCGGTTTGGCTCAATGGATAGAGCATCAGCCTGCGGACTGAAGGGTCTCGGGTTCGATTCCAGTCAAGGCCATGTACCTTGGTTGTGGGCACATCCCCAGCAGGGGGTGTGCAGGAGGCAGCTGATTGATGTTTCTCTCTCATCGATGTTTCTAACTCTCTATCCCTCTCCCTTCCTCCTTCCTCTCTGTAAAAATCAATAAAATATATTAAAAAAAAGAAGAAGAAATAACTTGGAGCTAGTTTTTTTTTTGGAAGTGGCCATGAACTATGCTAATTAATCCATATACTCTTGTCCTTTGTAACTAAGGGCATGCATCTTGCCTAACTTACTAGAGTGAATGGGCCTGCAATACAAATCAAAGTAATTGGACCTACAATGAACACACACACACACACACACACACGAATATATAGCTTCTATCTCATTAGCAGCAAACAACAGAATGTATAGGAGAGAAATAATAAACTACTTAAGTAAAGGATTAGCAACACACCGGACACTAAACAGTTAAAGAGAAATTTGGGTTTCAGCTAATTTGAAAGATCAAAGGCATGCTTTGAAAATAATTAAAACAATGACTCTATAAATACTAAGTAAAAAATACTCACAAATCTTTTGTCTCCTTGTCCCATTCTACCACTAATTTCACATGAGCAGTGCCACCCGGTCCACACGATTTTAATGCCCTATAGATAAAGGGGATGGGGAGGGAAGGGAGTCACATGTTATTTTCTAAATAAATTATTTTACTTAAATATGGTCATCCTATCTGAAATCTGAAATCATGTGATTTCTGAACATCATCATCATTCCCCATCAGAAAAAGTTTCTACTGAGACCATTATAACAACCTCATATATAATAAGTAAGTTACAGTGGGACTAAAAAAACCCTTAAATTAAAATTGTCCAGTATAGAAATAGGCATTGGAAGAAATTTAGAATCCTGTTATAAGCTATCCATAGTCACTCTTAGATGTTCTTTAGGACCTTTCCAACTCTGTGTCCAATTTCTCACCAACCCGAATAGGGACAACAGTCTCTCTGGGAACAAAGTCTGCTCCTGCACCCCTTCCCCATAAACCATGCCTGTCCTTGGACTCTGTCTGCGCCAACCTGAACTTCCACTAAGTCCTGCTAGTGCTCCACCTCCTTCCTTCATAAAGCCCCACTGAGTGCCTTGGCACATTTCATCTCCTGGGAAGCTCAGGATTCACAGTCAGTATTACTGCCCTAGCCGGTGTGGCTCAGTGGATAGAGTGTCAGCCTGGGAACTGAGGGGTCCCAGGTTCGGTTCCGGCCAAGGGCACATGCCTGGGTTGTAGGCTTGATCCTAAGTAGGGGGCGTGCAGGAAGCAGCCGATCAATGATTCTCTCTCAGCACTGATGTTTCTATCTCTCTATCCCTCTCCCTTCCTCTCTGAAATCAATAAAAATATTTTTTTAAAAAAAGAAGAAAAGGATGTACTTATAAAAAGGAATATTCAGAGAACACAAAGGGAGCCTTTACACACACAAAAAAATAGTCAATATTACTCATCTAATCTTCTTATGCTTTGAAATGTTTTGAAGCATTATCTAATCTATTAATTTTCATCTCTAAAACCAAACAGTGACTTGCCCCAGCTGGTGTGGCTCGGTGGGACTGTTGTCCCATATACTGAAAGGATACAGGTTCGATTCCCAGTCAGGGCATGTCCAGGAGGCAACCAACTGTTATTTCTCAGATCGATATTTCTCTTTCTCTCTATCTCTCCCCCTCCTTCCCTCCCTTCCCCTCTCTATGATCAATAAAATAATAAAATGTTAATAACAAAACCAAACAGTAACCTGCTTTCAAACAGAACCACACTGTTGACTTTTTTGAAATACTGAAATGCAGGCACTACAACATTTGTTGAAAAAGATCATAAAACAGTAACATGAGTTTTATATTTATGTGTCATATACATATCATTATTTTAATACAGTGAGTGTTGTAATACAAGTGTGTAGAAAGTACAGGGGAAGTGCAGTGGAAGAACAATTTGACCACAGGGGAAGGATGGACAGTGTGAACAAAGGCTCAGAGGAAAGAAACTGTCAACACATGCAAAGGCACATGAAGCCGTGCTGTGTGTCCAGCAGACCGTGGCACTCTGCCACTGCCGAAGGGTTAGGATGGTGAGAGAGCAGCAAGCAGGCCTGACAGAGGCAAGTAGTCAGCCTCAAACTGAAACACGTCCGGCACTGTGGAGCCTGGCTTTGTCTTTTACAACACAGGTCATCCCGCACGACGGCAGGGGAAAGGGGCATGATGAGAACTATACTTTGGGAAATGTCAACCTTGGTGACTATGAACGTGTCATTTTTCTGTAGTCCTGGGATATATAGCAATTTGCTTTCCTTCACATGAGTACTCCAGGCTTTTCCAAAAAGGATCCTAAAGCATATCATATCCTAATATGAGTCAAAGTAAAATAAGAACTTAATTTCTAATGAGCCCAAAGAACACACTTGTGTGGAAATCATACCAGACGTCACTAGAAATCACACATGCGCGCTTGTGAAATTCTAGGCCAGGGGTGGGCAAACTTTTTGACTCGAGGGCCACAATGGGTTCTTAAACTGGACTGGAGGGCCGGAACCAAAGCATGGATGGAGTGTTTGTGTGAACTAATATAAATTCAAAGTAAACATCATTACATAAAAGGGTACGGTCTTTTTTTTTTTTTTTTTTTAGTTTTATTCATTTCAAACAGGCCGGATCCGGCCCGCGGGCCGTAGTTTGCCCACGGCTGTTCTAGAAGGTGATGTCTTTACCTTTCTACCGTTGGGTGGCACAGTGGCTTCTCTTCCTGGGGCAGCAAATATGTTATTCCCACCACACTGACCACACGCAAACTGAAAGGACACACCTGCAGCAAATGGGGAAGGAGAATTAGGCTGGATTGCTCCTAAGGCAGCGGTTCTCAACCTGTGGGTCGCGACTCTTTTGGCGGCCAAACGACCCTTTCACAGGGGTCGCCTAAGACCATCCTGCATATCAGATATTTGCATTACGATTCATAACAGTAGCAACATTACAGTTATGAAATAGCAACGAAAATAGTTTTATGGTTGGGTCACAACATGAGGAACTGTATTTAAAGGGCCAGAAGGTTGAGAACCACTATCCTAAGGGCATCTGTTTCACAGTGGTGTTTCCAAACCAGATTAGAGGGGGAGCAAACTTTTGTAAAATGCTCCTCCATAAAGTTCTATTAGGTTGCTGAGCTTCTCTAATACACTTTAAATATCACTTACCCAAATACAATTTACACAGCAAATATGTTATGCAGGACAGGTAATATGTGGCAGCCGTGGAACATTAACTTAATGTCAGTTTCCCATGGATACCTCACCACTGAAATCCTAATTTTGAAAATACACAGAGAGATGTTCTACAAAGTCTGTCCAAGCAGATCATGTGCTAACCATGATTACACAAACTTGGGAAGGGAAACTTGCAGTGGCAGCTCGCGTCACAGAACGAGGGCTAAGTCCTCGTCTCAGAGTCCTACTGGAGAGCTCTGCACCAGGGCTTACGAACTCTCCAGTTCATGTCCGTCTTCCCTAGAGCAGAGGCCTGAACTCCGAACTCCCCTGCAAAGACTGCTTCTTCGCTGGTACACACGCATGCTGGGCTGGAATACCAGAGCACGTACACACCTGAATGCAAACCGTGGGCCTCAGGAAATATTTCATCTTCTCCAAGATTTCCTTCTGCAGCAGGTCCCAGGCTACTGTCTTCTCCAAGTGCAGCACAAAAGGCTGTCCAAACCTAACACACACAACCATTTCAATCACCTTAAATTATATCCATTCCTTTACGCTGTATTCCTTACTCATGATCTTTTTAAAATATGTTTTTACTGACATTAGAGAAAGGGAGAGGGGCAGGGAGATAGAAACATCGATGAGAGAGAAACGTCAATCAACTGCCTCCTGCATGCCCCCTACTGAGGATCAAGCCCACAACCGGGCCAAGTATCCTGACCAGGAATCAAACCAGTGATTTCTTGGTTCATGGGTAAACACTCAACCACTGACCTTCTTAAATGGAATCACTATATAATTGGTTTTAGGGCTGTTCTCAGTATAAAACAAACAGGAAATTTAATATAACTCTCATAAGTGGATGAGAAAGTCAGAAGAGAAGCTGAGATTTCTAAATGACATTTAACAGCTCATACATCAAAATGGCTTCTGGGGGAGCATGAGGCTAGGATATTAGGAAGCAAGACACAGGATCAGTGGAGACGATGAGGAAAGAAGGCCAGAGTGGACAACAGTCTGGAACAGCACAGGTCAAACAAGCAATGGGTTCCTGCCAGAGGAGCAGACAGGACTGCAGGCCTAGCAGGCAGGCAGCCAGGGAGAAGCCACGTGGCCCCTGTGGGCCGGGCTGCCAGGTGTTGGAGAACAGGAGGCAGTGCCTGGCTCTAGGCTATGGCTGCAGGCTACATCACCGAGGGAGCTTTAAACAAGGGTGCCCGAGTGCAGCCCCCCGAGATCCTGCTGCAGTCACTCTGGTGGATGGCTCAAGCACTGAGACTTTTTAGACATTCGGTGGAGCACCGCTGGGCTGCCCTTACTCCCCAAGCTCTAGCCATTCACACCTACGTGCTGTGTGTCCTGAATGTGTCCAATTCATACACCCAGGTGTTTACTCAGCCAATTCCCTCAGCCCGGAAAGCCTTCCCAGCCTGCTCCTGGGCTAGGCCCCCAGAGGTATCCTTCTGCGGAAGCACCTGTCGGGTTGTTCCCTGTCTTGGCACCACAGCACTAACTTCCAGTGCCTGATCGGTCTTCTGCCTCCACCATGCACTGTGACTATCTGGCGGAAGGAAATGTGGTCTGCTATCTTAGTAGGCTATAACATGGTAGATGCTGAGTGAGTGAGTGAGTGCATGAGGAGGAATCAGACAAACCCTGACTCAGGCCTAGCAGAGGTGCTAAGATCACCAAGAAACACAACTACTAATACAAAGTTTATTCACAGTGACACTCAACAGTGAACCAACCTATCTGCCTAAAAATGACTGTGACGTGAAGTTATAAGCACATGTAAACCATCTGGCCACATTTTCAATGGCAATGTCTTCACTTCCAAGAGACTAACATCCCTTCCCTTCTGTCCCTTACACATGCCAAGCTCCTCTAGGCTCAGCGTCTTTGTACTCCAAGTCCCCTCTTCATGAGATCCTCTTCCCCAGAGGCTCACACAGCCCACCCTCTCCTCTCCGACTCAGCTGCTGCAAGAAAGCCCTCCCTGACCACCCTCCCTAACAGTCCCCAACCCCAGCACACTCTATCATCCCAGCCAGTTTTAAAAGTGGAAAAGACTGAGTTAAATGTGTTTACTGGCTTGTAGTCACTGTCCTAATCAGGATGTAAGCTCCTGGGAAGGCAGATCCTGTCTGTCTGTCTGCTACATAGCCCCTGTGTTTATGGTGCCCCACACACTAGCAACACTCGAGTATTTGTTAATGAGCATCAAAAATACACAAATCAACACATTTTGCATTTACATTAATTTAGCATCTTTAAAAAAGGAATTTATTCCAAAACAACATTTAAAAAGGCTAATATAAATGCTACCTTGACAAAGAGTAGAAACAAGTGCCTTCCTCCCTAAGCAGGTCCACACCGTGCTTACCACTCAGGCGACATCACTACTGGGAGAAGGCTACTTTAAAAGACATCGAAACTCCCGCAGAGGGAAGTTCTTACAGAGGGAAGACCCAAGAGATTTCCAACTCCCAGCTTTCTGGCTTACACTACTGAACAAAGAGTGGCGCGCACCACTCGGGGAACGCCAGAGGGCTAGGTGTAGGGAGAGCTCAGTCTGGAACCCAATACTGTGATGTACATACCATCCAAGTAGATTTGTTAAGAATTTAAAGGAGAAAAAGAAAGCTGTTAAGAAAGCAGCTGGATCTAGGTGTGTAGGTCTGGGGCCACTAGAGGAGCTTGTGCTGGAAATAGACATATGACAGGAGCCTTAAAAACTACCATGAGCTTGAAGAGCCATTCTCACTCAGATTCTATCATCGCAACTTTATATTCTCCCTCCCAACCCCTCAAATCAGGTCAACGTACACACATATTCTTTCTAAACATCAGAATCAAAAATTAACTATGAAAAGTACGGATGCTTTTATCCCTACTTTTGAAAATAGGAGACTTTTCAAAGCCTCCACAGTTGCGGGAAAAGAAGCTGTCTGCACCTCTTTCCCTGCTGCCCGGTGCAGGCGCGGTTGCACACCAGCAGGACGATCTTGTCACTCTCTGCTCTCATCACGGGCAGCTCCACTTTCCCCTGCTTTGCAGCTGCGTGTGCAGAAGACAGTCTATGATGGGCCAAGCCAACTGTTAGGTGGTTCAGATTGTTGTTTAAGTGAATTCCTGAAATAAAATAGAAAAAACTTACTTCATCTCTTTAAAATTCTTTTCCTTCATTCATTACAAAGTAATTTACCCAATAGAGAAATTAAGATGTTGTCATTATATAATTTAAACTGCAGCTGAAAGAAGGAACAAATGATCTACTCTGAGATGACTCATCTAGCCACTCAGATAACTTCTTCAGCGTCATTTTTAACCTGGCCTTACCTGTCAGAAACTGAAAAATTAAACCTCTTATCTTCAGTGACCATTAGGTCCAGTGTGAGAAGGGCAAGTCTGCAGAGATGACTCACCACAACAACGTAAAGTGTGGCCATGCGTGCAACCAGCAACCAGATAAACTTTTCAAAAAGTAAAAAGTAAAGGCTAATACAGTGGAGTGATCGTCAATATTCCAATGATGCTTTTTCTCCCTGATGAAGGGCCAAACTTATAAGAAACTACACTTGCCCTGACTAGGTGGCTCAGCTGGCTGCAGTGTCGTCCCCTGCACCAGAAAGGCTGGGATTTGATTCCGTCAGGGTACATACCTGGACTGGGGTTCGATCTCTGGTCAGGACGTGTATGGGAGGCAACAATTGATGTTTCTCTTTCACATCGAGGTTTCTCTCTCTCTTTCCCTTCCTCTCTCTTTAAAATCAATAAAATTTTAAAACAAACAAAACAAAAAAACCACGTCCTAGGGTAAGGATTAAAAAAAGAAATTCCATTTAACTAGATTCACAGCAACTACAGAACTTTAATGCAATCACCTAAACCAGTGGTTCTCAACCTTGGCTGCACATTAGAATCACCTGGGAATCTTTTTAAAATCCTGATTTCTGGGCCTCACCTTCCGGAAATTCTGTTTCTTTGTTATGGGTGGGGCCACAACATTAGTAACAAAGAAACAGGATTTCTGGAGGATGAGGCCCAAGTCAGGATTTAAAAAAGATTCCCAGGTGACTCTAATGTGCAGCCAAGGTTGAGAACTACTGGCCTAAACGGTATCAACTACATTAAAGTGAACACAGATGTGTGTTTGGCAGGCCATACCAACTGCTGAAAGCAGAGTTGTCAATCAGAGGCACTAAGCAATTCAGCACGAAGCAACAGCCCTGCATTCAGTAGCAACTCAATAAATGCCTGATAAAGCCTAAGGAAATGATACTCCAACTGGATAATGAAGCCTACCACCACCTAAAATATAGCAACATCACCAGGAGGAGAATAAAATAAAAAGTATTTACACAAAAGTATTCATAGCAGAAATCTGGCAATAACCTAAATATCCAGTAATATGTGACCTGCTGAACCTACTAAGATACATCAACATTATAGCAATTTAAAATCATGAATACATAGTCCTGGCCAATTGGCTGAGTTGGTTGGCGGGTTGTCCTGTACACCAAAAGGTTGCAGGTTTGATTCCTGGTCCAGAACACATACCTGCGAGTTCAATCCCTGGTTGGGGGCATATACGGGAGGCAACCAATTGATGTTTCTCTCTTATATCAATTGTTTCTCTCTCTCTCTCTCTTTTCTCTAAAAATCAATAAAAACATATCGTCAGGTGAGGATTAAAAATGATGAATACATAGTTAATAGCAAAATAAATTCCAGATAAATTAACGTTTTAAAATAAAGAACACAAGAACTATCCTGGCCTGTGTTGCTCAGTGGTTGAGCATCGGCCCATAAGGTCACAGTTCGATTCCCAGACAGGGAACAGGCCTAGGTTTCCGACTCGATCCCTAGTAGGGGGCAAGCAGAAAGCACACAGTCAATGATTCTCTCTCAGCAGTGATGTTTCCATCTCTCTCTTTCCTTCTTCCTTCAATAAATGAAATAAATAAATTAAAAATTAAAAAACGACAACACAGCCCAGCCAGTGTGACTCAGTGGTTGAGCATCGACCCATGAGGTGACAGTTCGATTCCCAGTCAGGGCACATGCCCAGGTTGCGGGCTGGATCCCCAGTAGGAGGCGTGCAGGAGGCAGCCAATCAATGATTCTCTCTCATCACTGATGTTTCTCTCTCTCTCTCCCCCTTCCTCTCTGAAATCAATAAAAACGTGTTTAAAGAAGAATAACACAGGAACTAGAAATAAGGAAACACTGAGTTTTCATCAAGCTATTAGATGGGAAAAATACTTTTTAATGGTGAACACCATGAAGAAATCACAAAAGAACAGCAGATTTCAGTTCCTAACCATTTTAAACTTTAGTGTAAGGAAGTAAAAGTAATAGAAGTCTGAATCTGAGGCAACGGATGGCCTCATTTCCTAGGCTCTTGGCAGAAGTGAGGCTGGGAAGACCTGTTCTGCTAAAAGTAATCAGGATTCCTAGTGCGATGAGGGGGATACCCATCAACTACAGAGGTCGGCTCTGCATTCAAAGTGCAGGCCCAGCACATTATTTTTTCAACCACGTGAACAGCACTCTCTTGTCCAAGGAGCATCAGCCCCGTGAGCAGCCTGCCTCAGGCCTAAGAGCAGCAACCTCATGTGGTCCGCCCCTGTCCAAGGAGCAGCAGCTGTGTGAACGGCCCGCTTCCCTGTCCGAGGAGCAGCAATCACGCGAGCAGTCCGACCTGTCCAAGGAGCAGCAGCCACACAAGCAGTCTACCTACATCTGAGGAGCGGCAGCCCTGCGCAGCCCGCCCCCATCCGAGAAGCAGCAGCTGCGCACAGCCTGCACCCTGCACTAGTCCGAGGAGCAACAGCTGCTCAAGCATCTTGCCCTCGTCCAAGCAGCAGCAGCTGCACGAGTAGCCTGCCCAACCCGAGGAACAGACGCTGTGTGAGCAGCCCGCCCGCATCTGAGTCACAGCAGTTCTGTGAGCAGCCCGCCCCCATCCGAGGAGCAGCAGCAGCCCACCCCGATCCGGGGAGCAGCAGCCACATGAGCAGACCACCCACGTCCGAGGAGCGGCAGCCCTGCGCAGCACGCACCGGTCTGAGGAGGAGCAGCCACAAGAGCCTGCACCTGTCTGACGAGCAGCAGCCAGGTGAGTGGCCCGTCCCCATCCGAGGAGGAGCAGCCACACGTGCAGCTCACTCCCGTCCAAAGAACAACAGCCGCACAAGCAGCCCACCCCCATCCGAGGAGGAGCAGCCATGTGTGTAGCTCACTCCAGTCCAAAGAGCAGCAGCCTCGCAAGTAGCCCACCCCTGTATGAGGAGCAGCAGACTTGCAATCAACCTGTCCAAGTCCAAGGAGCAGTAGCCCCACAAGCAGCCCACCACATCAGAGGAACAAGAGCAACGTGCAGCCAGCCCCCATCCAAGGATCAGCAGTCACGTGAGCAGTCCGCCCCAGTTCAAGGAGTAGCAGCTGCATGTGTTGCACGCCCCAATCCAAGAAACAGCAGCCTCATGATCACCACACCCTCTGTCTGAGGAACAGCAGCTGTGTGTGAAGCCTCCATGCAGCAGCCAGAGGAGCCACCACAGCTGTCAACAGCACCCACTAGAGGAGCTGCTGCCCACTGAGGAGCAGCTGCTACCACAACTGCCTGAGGAGCAACCACAGCCCGAGGAGCCATGCCACCCAAGGAGCAGCCCCTGAAAGACACAACAACTAGATATGTCGGTAAGATCAAACATGGGTAGACAAAGAAACCCCCAAAGGAAAGAAAAAGAGGACTCACCAGGAAAGCAGCTAAGAGAAACAGAAGCATGCAACATGACGGAAAAATAATTCAGATTAAGGGTCCTTGAATGCATAAACCGGTTGGTGGAAAAAATCAACAACTCATGCAAGAATCAAGAAGAAATGGATGAAAAAATCAACAACTTATGCAAGAATCAAGAAGAAATGGATGAAAAAAATCAACAAATTATGTAAGAATCAAAAAGGAATGGGTGAAAAAAATCAATGAATTATGTAAGAACCAGAAAGAGTGATATAGCTGCAATAAAAAACACCATTGAAAGTTTCAACAGTAGACTAAGAGAAGCGGAGGACCGAATTAGCGAATTAGAAGACAGGGAAGTAAAACACACCCAAACTGAAATGCAATTGGAGAAAAAAATTAAAAGACAGGAGGAGAGCCTAAGGGAGCTATGGGACAACATGAAACGAAACAACATACAAATAATAGGGGTGCCAGAACAACAGAAAGAGGAACAAGGATTAGAAAACCTATTTGAAGAAATAATATCAGAAAACTTCCCTGAGGTGGGGAAGAAAAAAGTCACACAAGCACAGAGAGTCCCAAACAAGGTGAATCCGAAAAGACCCACACCAAGACACATCATAATTACCATGGCAAATGTTCAGGACAAAGAGAGAATCTTAAAGGTGGCAAGAGAGAGACGGAAAGTTACATACAAGTGATCTCCCATTAGATTATCAAATGATTTCTAACAGAAACACATCAGGCCAGAAAAGAATGGACGGAAATTTACAAAGTGATGCAAAGCAAAGGACTGAATCCAAGAATACTCTATCCAGCAAGGTTATCGTTCAAAATTGAAGGGGAAATAAGAAGCTTCACAGACAAAAAAAGACTAAGGGAGTTTATCACCACCAAGCCAGCAATGCAAGAAATGCTAAAGGAACTGGTGTAAAAAGAAGAAATAAAAAGCTCAGAAAGAAAACAGCCACAAAAAATAGAAATGGCTACAAACAAGTACCTTTCAATAATAACTTTAAATGTAAATGGACTAAATGCTCCAATCAAAAGACATCGATTGGCTGAATGGATAAAAAAAACATGACCCATACATTTGCTGTCTACAAGAGACGCACCTCAGAAGAAGGGACTCACACAGACTGAAAGTGAAGGGATGGAAAAATATCTTTCAGGCAAATGGAAATGAAAAAAAAGCTGGGGTAGCAATACTTATATCGGACAAAATAGACCTCAAAGTGAAGGCCATAACAAGAGATAAGGAAGGCCACTTCATAATACTAAAGGGATCAATACAACAAGAGGATATAACCCTGATAAACATATATGCACCCAATGCAGGAGCACCCAAATACATAAAAAAACTCCTGGAAGATATCAAGGGAGAGATCGACAACAATACAATCATAGTAGGGGACTTTAATACACCACTGACATCACTGGATAAATACTCTAGACAAAAACTCGGCAAAGAAACAGCAATCCTAAATGACTCACTAGATCTGATGGACTTAATTGACCTCTTCAGAACATTTCACCCCAAAGCCACAAAATATACGTTCTTCTCAAGTGCTCATGGGACATCTTCAAAAATAGACGGTCACAAACAAAGTCTCCCCATATTCAAGAAGATTGAAATCATACCAAGCATCTTCTCAGACCACAAGGGCATAATATTAGAAATAAACTACAATAAAAACAACCCAAAATACTCAAACACTTGGAAGCTGAATAGTATGTTATTAAATCTTGATTGGGTTATCAATGAGATCAAAGAAGAAATCAAAAACATACCGGAAACTAATGACAATGAAAACACAACAATCCAAACCTATGGGACACAATGAAAGCAGTCCTGAGAGGGAAGTTTATAGCTCTACAGGCCTACCTCAAAAAACAAGAAAAAACGGTAGTAAATCATCTAACTCTACAACTCAAAGAATTAGAAAGAGAGCAACAAGAAAACCCCAGAGTGAGCAGAAGGAAGGAGATAATAAAGATTAGAGCAGAAATAAATGACATCAAGACCAAAAAAACAATACAGAAAATCAATGAAACCAAGAGCTGGTTCTTTGAAAGGATAAACAAGAATGACAAACCTCTAGCCAAGCTCACCAAGAAGCAAAGAGAGAGGACCCAAATAAAGAAAATCAGAAATGATAGAGGCGAAATAACAACAGACCCCACAGAAATACAAATGATTGTTAAACAATACTATGGACAACTCTACTCCAACAAACTAGACAACCTGGAGGAAATGGACATATTCCTAGAAAAATACAACATTCCAAAAATCAATCAGGAAGAATCTAAAAATCTCAATAGGCCAATAACTATGGAAGAAATTGAAGCAGTCATCAAAAAGCTTCCAGCAAACAAAAGCCCAGGACCAGATGGCTTCACAGGGGAGTTTTACCAAACATTCAAGGAAGAACTAACACCTATCCTCCTCAGACTACTACAAAAAATTCAAGAGGAAGGAACACTTCCAAGATCATTCTATGAAGCCAGCCTCACCCTAATACCAAAACCAGGTAAAGACAACACATTGAAAGAGAATTACAGGCCAATATCCCTCATGAACATAGATGCCAAAATCCTCAACAAAATCTTAGCAAATCGGATCCAGCAGTACATCAGAAAGATCATACACCATGACCAAGTAGGATTTATCCCAGGGATGCAAGGATGGTACAATATCAACAAATCAATAAATGTGATACATCACATAAACAAATTGAAAGAAAAAAACACATAGTCATATCAATTGATGCAGAAAAAGCATTTGACAAAATTCAATACCAATTTTTGATAAAAACTCTCAGCAAGGTGGGAATAGAAGGATCATACCTAAACATAATAAAAGCTATATATGACAAACCCACAGCCAACATCATACTCAATGGACAAAAACTAACACCATTTCCCCTAAGAACAGGAACAAAACAGGGATGCCCACTCTCACCACTCCTGTTCAACATAGTACTGGAAGTATTAGCCATTGCAATTAGACAAGAAGAAGAAATAAAAGGCATCCAAATTGGAAAAGAAGAAGTAAAACTGTCCTTATTTGCAGATGACATGATATTATACATAAAAAACCCTAAAGACTCCATCAAAAAACTATTAGACTTAATAAATGAATTTGGCAATGTAGCAGGATACAAAATTAACGCCAAGAAATCTATGGCATTTCTATACACCAATAGTGAACTTACAGAAAGAGAGATTAAAAAACAATCCCATTTACCATCACACCAAAAAAAAAATTAAGCTACCTAGGAATAAACTTAACTAAAAAGGTAAAAGACCTCTACTCAGAAACTACAGGACTTTGAAAAAAGAGATAGAGGAAGACATAAACAGATGGAAGAACAGACCATGTTCTTGGATTGGTAGAATCAACATCATTAAAATGTCCATACTACCCTAAGCAATCTATAAATTCAATGCACTTCCCATTAAAATACCAACGGCATATTTCACAGACCTTGAACAAACTCTCCAAAAATTCATCTGGAATAAAAAAAGACCCCGAATAGCTGCCGCGATCCTGAGAAAGAACAAAGTAGGTGGGATCTCAATACCAGATATCAAGCTGTATTACAAAGCCACTGTTCTCAAATCTGCCTGGTACTGGCACAAGAACAGACATATAGATCAATGGAATGGAATAGAGAGCCCAGAAATCGGCCCGAACCAATACGCTCAATTAATATTTGACAAAGAAGGCAAGAACATACAATGGAGTCAAGATAGTCTCTTCAATAAATGGTGTTGGGAAAATTGGACAGATACATGCAAGAAAATGAAACTAGACCACCAACTTACACCATACACAAAAATAAACTCAAAATGGATAAAGGACTTAAATATACAACGGGAAACCATACAAATACTAGAAGAATGCAAAGGCAACAAAATCTCAGACATATGCCGAAGCAATTTCTTCACCCATACATCTCCTAGGGCATTGGAAACTAAAGAGAAAATGAACAAATGGGACTACATCAAAATAAAAAGCTTCTGCACAGCAAAAGAAACCATCAACAAAACAACCAGAAAGCCCACTGCATGGGAGAACATATTTGCCAATGTTATCACTGATAAGGGTTTAATCTCCAACATTTATAGGGAACTCATACAACTTAACAAAAGGAAGATAAACAATCCAATCAAAAAATGGGCAAAGGACCTAAATAGACACTTTTCAAAAGAGGACATTCAGAAAGCCAAAAGATATATGAAAACATGCTCAAAGTCACTAATCATCCGAGAGATGCAAATCAAAACAACAATGAGGTACCATCTCACACCTGTCAGAATGGCTATCATCAACAAATCAACAAACGACAAGTGCTGGAGAGGATGTGGAGAAAAAGGAACCCTTGTGCACTGCTGGTGGGAATGCAGACTGGTGCAGCCACTATGGAAGACAGTATGGAGTTTCCTCAAAAACCTAAAAACGGAACTCCCATTTGACCCTGTGATCCCACTTCTAGGAATATATCCCAAGAAACCAGAAACACCAATCAGAAAGGATATATGCACCCCTATGTTCATAGCAGCACAATTCACCATAGCTAAGATCTGGAAACAGCCTAAGTGTCCACCAGTAGATGAATGAATTAGAAAACTGTGGTACATCTACACGATGGAATACTATGCTGCTGTAAAAAAGAAGGAACTCTTACCATTTGCAACAGCATGGAGGATCTGGAGAGCATTATGCTAAGTGAAATAAGCCAGTCAATGAAGGAAAAATACCACATGAGCTCACTCATTTATGGATAATAAAGACCATTATAAACTTATGAACAAAAATAGATACAGAGGCAGAGCTGCCTCAAACAAACTGTCCAACTACAGCGGGAAGGCTGGGGAGGGTTGGGGGGCGGGGTGTGGGGGGGTCAGATATCAACCAAAGGACTTGTATGCATGCATATAAGCATAACCAATGGACATAAGACACTGGGGGGTAGGGGAGGGCAGGGGATTGTCAAGGGCGGGGGGGGGAAAAAGGAGACATATGTAATACTCTTTGTAATACTTTAAGCAATAAAACAATAAAAAGAATGTAAAAAAATAAATAAATAAAGATGCGGAGAGTGTGAAAAAACAACAACAAAAAAAACAAAGTGCAGGCCCAGTTACCACCAGCTGTGTGATCCTTAATCTAAGTCTCCTCCCTCATTTGCAAACTGGGAAAAGTAGCAGCCTCATACACCTGAACCCGATAGTATAAGGCCTTTACAACAAAGACTAACACATACTCCCAAAGTGGCATATTCTTCCAACAAAGGCACTCTCTGGGTAGAATATGATAACCTTGCGTCTCCCCACATTCACTTAAAAAGAGGAACTTAGTGTAAACTCTAGTAATTGGGGAATGAAGGGGGATTTGGGGTAATATTCAGTAAAACAAACACTAATTGGGCTGTATATTAGGAACTATACTGAGCGGCTGGGTACAGAACGATGAAGCAAAACGTAGTCCCAACTGCAGAGAATTCCCAGTTTCTCCTGTGGGACAGACACAGGAGAAAACAGGTCATGTCCACACAATATTCTAGTCCAGAGATAAGCAGAAGCTACAGCTAGAGCACAGATGGGAGGAGTCAGTCAGCCGGCTGAGAGTGGAGGAAATGAGGAGAAACTTCTGGATCAGGTAATTTGGGTATTTTTATTGTGATGCAATTAAAATTAGAAAGCAATTTAAATAAACAAAAGCACATGCATGAGAACACAACAACTGGAAAACAGACAATAGAGCTCCTGGGTCAAAGAATAATGAATACTGAAATAACAGACTGTCTAGAACAGCGGTTCTCAACCTGTGGGTCATGACCCCCTTGGGGGTCAAAGGACCTTTCACAGGAGTCGCCTAAGACCATCGGAAAACACATATATACTTACATATTGTTTTGTGATTAATCACTATGCTTTAATTATGTTCAATTTGTAACAATGAAATTGGGGGGTCACCACAACATGAGGAACTGTATAAAAGGGTCGCGGCATTAGGAAGGTTGAGAACCACTGCTCTAGAATTAGGGAATGAAAGAAAAGAGGTATTAAAATAAAGACTTTTGACAAGGTACCAAGACCATCCAAGGATAGTATCTCCAACTAACAGTGCTGAGATAACTAAATATTTACATGCAAAAGAATGGAACTGGACTCCCACCTCACACCATACACAAAAATTCACTCAAAATGGATCAAAGACATAAATGTAAGAGCTAAAACTATAAAAATTCTGGAAGAAAACACAGGGGTAAATCTTCATGGACTTGGATTTGGCAATGGATTCTTACATATGACACCAAAAGCACAAGCAACAGCAATGACAAGATAAATCAGATTTCATCAAAATTAAGGACTTTTATGCATCAAAAGGTACTACTCATTCAGAACACCTGAAATCTAGTTAAACAGAAGGCCTACAACTAAGAATATAATAAGAATCCACATCAAGACTCGTAGGAGGGCAGGCGACACAAAGCAGGCTGGGCCCAAGCCCACACGTGGTGGTTAAAAACCAGGAGGGTTATCTTGGCTGTGGATCCATAAGAAGCAAGGGGTTCCAGTGCCAGGAAGAGAAGTCCCCATAATTTCTGGCTGTAAAAACCAGACTGTGGCTGAGTGAGAAGGAGGGCTGCTAAAGTCCTAGGCGTTCCACTTAAAGGGCCTCTCCAAAGACTTAATCAGACTCACTCTGAGCTTCAGAGCTGGGCAGCAGTTCGAAAAGCACCAGGAACATATGGGAAGGGACTGAAGTGTATGACATCATGGCAAGAGCTGGAGAGACAGCTTTCTTCCAGACAGAGGTGATGGCAGAGTCCATTGTTCCTTTTCTGAGCCCTCCCACACTGAGCACCTCCTCTGGGCACCTCCTGGGCACCTCCAAGTCCAGCAGCAGGAGCAACCACCTGCAGATCGCTCTGTAGCTCATGCAGGCCCTGGGCAGGCAACAGGTGGTGGCTGACTTTGCAACTCCCAGGAGGCCTCAGAGACAGTGCACGCAGGAGCCAGCTTCAGACCACACCAGATGACATCCCAATCACCTCCACGAGCAACCCACACAAGCAGCAGACTCAGCTGGCACCAGAGCCCAGTGAAGCAAGTTCTGCTCCATAGGGTCAGCCCCTGCAGAGCAACTCCTCTGCTGTAGTCAGAGCCACACCTCACAGCTGACTGACCTTCCAATGATGTGTGAACAGCAATCAAAGCTCAACTACTACAGGAGGATGCACACAGCCAACACAGGGGAGGCACCTGGAGCATCCAGCTCAGATGACTAGAGAGGCTGTGTCAGTGGGCCCTACAGGACACCTCCTAAATGAGGCCACTTTACCAATTCCCAGAGATGTAGCAGCGCTACCCAATACACAGAAACAAACACAGGAAGCAGCCAAAATGAGGAGATAAAGAAACATGTCACAAAGGAAAAGACAAAACAAAACAGGAGAAATCTCCAAGAAAAGAGCTAAATGAAATGGTGGCAAGCAAATTACCTGACACAGAGTTCAAAACAATGGATACAAGGATGCTCAATAAACTTAGTGAGAACTTCAACAGCATAAATAAGGACATGGAAGTCATAAAAAAGAACCTGTTAGAAATGAAGAATACACTAACTGAAATGAAGAACAAGTTACATGGAATTAACAATAAAGCAGATGAAGCAGAGAATCAAATCAGTGTTTTGGAATATAAGGAAGCAGAAAACAATCAAAAGTGAAATGAATAAAAAAAAAAAATAAGGATAGTGTAAGGAGCCTCTGGGACAACTTCAAGTGTACCAACATTCACATCATGGGGTTGCTGGAAGAAGAAGAGACAGAGCAAGATATTGAAAACTTACTTGAAAAACGTGACAAGAAACTCCCTTAATCTGGTGAAGGAAATAGACATGTAAGTCCAGGAAGTGCAGAGTCCCAAACAAAATGAACCCAAAGGAGCCCATACAGGATACATCATAATTAAAATGTAAGAAGTTAAAGATAAAGAGAGAATCTTAAAAGCAGCAAGAGAAAAGCTGTTAATTACCTACAGGGTTAGTTACCCATAAGACTGTCAGCTGATTTCTCAACAAAAACTTTGCAGGCCAAAAGGGAGTAGCAAAAAATATTTAAAGTGATGAAATGCAAGTACTACAACCAAGATTACTCTACCCAGCAAAGTTATCATTTAGAATTGAAGGTCAGATAAAGAGCTTCACAGACAAGAAAAAGCTAAAGTAGTTCATCACCACCAAAACAGTATTACATGAAATGTTAAAGGGTCTTGTTGGAAAGGAAGGAGAAGAAACAAAAAAAGATCAAGTATATTAACCCTTTTCGGTCCAACCTTAAGGCTGACTCGACAGACCAGGCGCTAGGAGCAGGTCCAACGTCGAACGATAAGAACATTAAAAAGTTCAACATTCAATCTCGTCAATTAATTTGGACCAGACTGTTTGAATTCCAAAAATAACATTGGACCGCAAAGGGTTAATAATAACATGGCAATAAATACATGTCTATCAATAATTACTTTAAATGCAAATGGATTAAATGCCCCAATTAAAAGACATACATTAACTGAATGATTAACAAAACAAGACCCTTACATATGCTGTCTAAAACAGACTCACTTCAGATTGAAAGACACACACAAACTGAAAGTAAACGGATGGAAAAAGATATTTCATAAAAATGGTAATAATCAAACAAAAAAGCTTATGCCAGACAAAATAGACTTTAAAACAAAGGCTATAACAAGAGACAAATAAGGACCCAGCAACTCCACTTCTGAGTATTTATCCAAAGAAACCCAAAGGACTAAATTGAAAAGACATATGCATCACTATGTTCATAAAGTACAATTTATAATAGCCAAAATATGGAAGCAACCTATGTGTCCATCAGTAAATGAATGGACAAAGAAGAGGTGGTACATATGGATTGTAATTCAGCCACAAAAAAGAATGAAATCTTGTCATTTGCAACAATATGAATGGACCTAGACGTTATTATGCTAAGTGAAATAAGTCAGACAAAGACAAATACCAGATAATTTCACTTAAATGTGGAATTTAAAAAACAAAATAAATAAACAAGCAGAACAGGAAAAGGCTCATAAATACAGAGAACATTTTGATTGTTGTCACATGAGAGAGGGGTTGGGAGTGATGGGTGAAAAAGAGGAAGAGATTTAGAAGTACAAATTGGTAGTTACAGAACAGTCACGGGGGTATAAAGTACAGCATAGGGAACACAGTCAAAAATCTACACTAATAAAAGAGAAAGATGCAAATTGACCTTACCTTAGCAACACCCACCAGCCAATCAGGAGTGGGTATGCAAATTAACCCGACAAAGATGGTGGGTTAATTTGCATACACAGGTGCCAAGCGGCTGGGGACAGAGCATTCGGCACCGCCCCCAGCTGCTCTGGGCCTCTGGGCAGCGTGGGAAGGCAGAAAGGGGGCAGCTAAGGCTGTGCTGGCAGCCAGGGGAAGGAAGGCCCATTCTTGCACGAATCTTCATGCATTGGGCCTCTAGTATTGTAATAAGTACATATGTTGTCAGATGGGTACCAGATTCATCCAGGTGATCATTTCATAAGTTATATAATGTCTACTCAGGGTGTCATACACCTGAAACTAATATAATATTATACATCAACTATAACTTCAAAAATAAAAATTTTTATAAAAAAGAAAAGACACATCAAAAAATGTAAAAAGATAACCTAAGAATGGAGGAAATTTTTGCAATCATATATCTGATAAGGGTCTAGTACCCAGCATACATAAGGAACTCTTATAACTCAACAACGAAAAGATAAACAACCCAATTTAAAAACAGAGAAAGGACTTGAAAAGACATTTCTCTGAAGAGAATATATAACTGGCCAACAACCACATGAAAAGATGGTCAGCTCATATGTCACTAGGAAAATGCAAATAAAAACCACAATGAGGGGGCAGGCTGGAGCGAGGCTGCAGGGGCTGAAGGGCCACATTCTGGCTGCTGGCACATCGGGGCAGCAGCTGCAGCCAGACCCCAAGTTGGGCCATCCCCGCCACTCACTGGGTGGTCCTCAGCGACGGCATGCAACTCCCCACCAACCCTCAGCACTACAGTACCATCCCCGGCGGCACGCTCTTCAGCACCACCCCGGGAGGTACCAGGATCATCTATGACCGGAAGGTTCCTGATGGCGTGTCAGAATTCACCTGTGACCAAAACAGCCCCATGGGACCTGCCCACCATTCCGGGGGTCACTAGCCCTGTAAGTGACGAGCCCCCCACAGAAGCCAGCCAGAACCATCTGCAAAATAGCTCTGAAGCCAGCAGGAGCAGGCGGTGAAGAGTCACAGTTTGAGATGGACATTTAAAGGACCAGCCATCAGACTGAGCAATGTGCCTGGGCCTCTCTGGCCCCTTTTTGGAGAAGAGTCACACCGGCAGTTACCATCCTGGGCAGGCAATGGGTGTGGGGTCAACCACCCTCGTCCTCTGCTCCCGCAGTCAGGGCACCTGCTCCCCCTTCCTCTTGGTGAACACCAGCAGATACCTCTTTATGCCTCCATTCATGCAGGAGCTGGCATGCCAAGGGGAGTGACTCTCCAGAGCACACACCCTCCCGCCTGGGCCAGGAAGTGGACTTGGAGGAGCCCTTCTGAATGACCATGCCACTCTCTTCTGCTGAGGGCACACCACCCCTTCCTTAGGTTGGTGTGCTTGGGGAAGTTTCCCTCCCCTACTTCCCCAACAGAGGAAATAAAAGCCACCTTTGCCCTTGGCAAAAAAAACAAAACAAAACAAAAAAACACAATGAGATACCACTTCACACTCACTAGGATGGCCATAATAAAAAAACAGAAAATGAAAAATGTTGGCAAGAATGGAGAGAAATTGTAACCCTCATATATTTGTTGTTAGAAATAAAAACAATGTAGCTGCTATGGAAAACAGTTTGATAGTTCCTCAGAAAATTAAAGAGAATTACTGCCAGAAGCCAATTCCAGCATGACAGCAGGGCTGAATCTGGGAATGGCTGATGGCATTTCCCCAAACCTGAAAAGGGATGATTGTTTGCTGCCAGACAGCTCAGGACATCTTAATCTACATGTTATTGCCTCCTACTGGCCAAACACCTGAACAGCCGTAGGCTAATTCTTCCATTCTGACAATGACTCTGTATACGAAACCTGACCCTTTGAAGTGTATATCTCTGCCTCACCTCCGGACAAATTGTGTTAATAAAAAGCATGGGGTCCTGAGACGAGGGGATCTTAGTTTCCTTTAAACTAGGCTCCTCTGACCCCCAAATGCCTTACAAAATTATCTTTTGTCTCTGGACTCCTATTTAATCTATGCACAGCCTTCTCCAGATTTCCTCAACCCTTCTTAATGCTGGAACAAGAACCCCGGCAAATTGACCATATGACCTAGCATTTCCACTCCTAGTTATATAACCCAAAAGAAGGTCACAGCAGCACTACTTAATAATGGGCAAAAGATAGAAACAACCCAAATGTCTATTGACAGATAAATAGGCAAACAAAATGTGGTCTATACATATAATGGAATAATATTCAGCCATAAAAAGGAATGAAGGGCTGATACACATTGCAACATGGATGAGCCTTGAAACATAATGCTAAGGGAAAGAAGTCTGTCATAAAAGGTGGCATGCTATATGCTTCCATTCATGTCTAGGTAAGGGAACTGTATAGAGACAGAAAGTGCTTGCTTTAGGACTGGGGGTGGGGAGGGAGAAGGGGGAAAGGGGTTCTTGGGGAAACAAAGGGGAAGCTATTGAGACAGAAGATGGGGAAATAAATTATCAGCAAACAACAGGTAAAGTTTAAAGCATGCGACATGTTTGTGTCAGATTTCTAAAAAAGTAAGTATCAAGAGAAGGTTTCTACATTAAAGGTATTAGAATTTAGAAATTGAGCATCAGATTTGGTGAGCATAATACAAAAAAAAATTTACAGTAATACATAAATAAATAACTTGACTGCTGTAATAAGATGCCAAAGTGGCCACTTAAGGGAGAAAGTAGTCTCAGAAATGTTAGGAATTAAGGTAATATCCTTACCTAAAGCAGTAAGAACTGTCCTCTTCTAGGAAAATATGTTACCATAAAATTTGTACCATTACTAGAGGCCCAGTGCACGAAATTCATGCAGGGGTAGGGTCCCTAGGCCTGGCCAGCGATCAGGACCAATTGGGACCTTCTGGCTGCCAGCCAGGGCCTTCCTTCATTCCGAGCTGGGCCCTGGTCGTCAGCGCACATCATAGCAAGCGATCAAACGCCCGGTCTCCCGGCTGAACTCCCAAGGGGATAATTTGCATATTAGCCTTTTATACATAGATTAGTGGCCCATTGCACAAAGATTCATGCAATTGGCCTTCCTTCCCCTGGCTGCCGGCACTGGTTTTCCTCCAGCACCCAGGACCCAGGCCTCTGGTCCAGCCACACCAGCAAGGCTTGGCTTCTCTGCTCAGGCTGCTCCCAGCCCCTCCTTTTTTTCCCCCAGCTCCTCCAGCGGAGCCCAGGGCGGGCTGGAAGCTTGGCTGCCTCTGTCACCGGGTGTAACTCAAGCCTCCTGCTCACTCCAGCTCTGTGGCCACTGCCATCTTCAGTCGTCTTCAGTCTTCACTCCGCGCCTGCATATGCAAATTAACTGCCAACTTTGTTGGGCTAATTTGCATAGTCACTCTGATTGGTGGGTATAGCGGAGTGGCAGAGTGACAGAGTGATGGTTAATTTGCATGTTTCTCTTTTATTAGTATAAATTTAAAAAATGTGTTATGTGTATTTTACCATAATTTTAAAAATGATACTATCATGTCATAGACATCTGAAAAGGCAGACAGCGGTTGACCCACACAGCTATTATGTGGCATTATGAAAACATATGCTCATTTACCTCTCTGACTGAGAATTCCTTCAGGCCTGAATATTTCTGGAGTCTCAAAGGCAAAAATGCAGTCGCTTTCATGGACTGTTTCCAGGTCATCTGTGTCACAAAAGGAACGATGGAACCCATCATAGTACATTTCTGTTAACACAATCTAAAAACGGGGGAAAAGCAAACAACGGAATAAGCAGGAAGTCAATATGAATGGACCTCCTACCTCCCCATGAACTCCCCCAGACCATCAGGACCTAACCGGTAAGGTCTCTGACACAGTGCAGGGCCCACGTTATCTGCCTTTAATGAGAGAATCTTGGAAGCACAGGCTCCCCTGTCACTGAAGAGCAGTGTACTTTGCTCTCAGAATGTGACGGCACTAAACCCAGAGCTCCTCTGAGTTCTGGTGGAGAAGAGACCCAGCAGATGAGAGTTACCCATTTCACAGGGGAAGAAACGAGAGAAGGCAGTGACCTGCCTGAGGTTATACAAATATTCAATCTCTGACAATGACAGAGTCCACATCTGGCTCCAAGACTGACTCCTACATCGTTACATTTTCTTCTTTCCAGGTTTAAAAAATGTCAAATAACCATCAATATTTGTATTAGGGAAAAATTTAAATCAACTCAAATGTCCAACAAGAGGAACTAGTTAAATATATTATAGCCCAGTGGTGGGCAAACCGCGGCTCGCGAGCCACATGCGGCTCTTTGGCCCCTTGAGTGTGGCTCTTCCACACGCGGGCGCACACGTACAGTGCGATTGAAACTTCAAGGCCCATGCACAGAAGTCGGTTTTCAGCCTGGGCAAGTCTATTTTGAAGAAGTGGTGTTAGAAGAAGTGGGGGTGTCGGTCGGTCGGATGACAGGAGACGCGGCGCAGGTGGGCCGCGGGATACGCAGTGCGGGGGAGGCGCGTGCGATTCATGCACGGGTTGAGTGAGCCAGTCGGTCAGCAGTCTCGTTGTGCAGTGGTTAGTGCTAGTCGCGTCCGCAAATCGTGCGCGGGTAACAAAAGTACCTACTCGAAGCATAAAGTTACTTGTATTTTTCCAACCAGTTCCAAATCCTACAGGTATTTTTGTCATCAATTTAAGAATTGTAATTCTTTTGTGTTGGTGGCTTTATTATTATAAAATGAAACATTTTTTTAGGTGTCCTGTTTGAGATGGCTACAAAGAAGCAGCAAAGAAAAATGGAAGATGAAAACCGTGAATTTAAAGTTGAATTTAAAGTTGAATGTACCTACCTATATAGTTTAAGTTTAAAAAATTTGGCTCTCAAGAGAAATTTCAATCGTTGTTCTGTTGATATTTGGCCCTGTTGACTAATGAGTTTGCCGACCACTGTTATAGCCCTACTGGAATTAGAAGGCTATTACAAAGAATGAGCTATAAATAACTGCATTAACATGAAAAAATCTAAGTAAATAAGAAGGTAAAGAACAATGAGTTCATTTTTATAAAACGATAAATGTAGTATATGCACAGGAAAAAACAGGAATGAATTTATAGCATAATGTTAAAGTTAGTAACCCCTAGTTCTCAGATACTTTATATGAGATAAGTTTTGTTTCTGAAATGGCTGAGTATTGCACAGTAACACAGAAAAACAAAAGATGGTAAACAATGGCGACATTCAGGGCTGTTACATGCTCAGCAGCACTGTCTAGTGGAAAAGCACTGGATGGGGCATGAGGAGGCTCCAGTCCCGGCATGTCACCAACCAGCCCTGTGACCTTGAACAGGTCACATGGTTTTTCTGAGCCTCCTTCCAATGAAGGGTTTGGACTGGACCCCTTCGGTTTCCTTTACGAACACAAGCATAATGAGTCTATGAGGTGAAGGGGGGTGGAGGCTGAGTCCACAAACAGTCCAAGGAAAATACTCCTGACCTATGTTCTGTCTATGATTTTAATGACCACATTGTTTTTCTGCAGGCGAACATGTAATCATAAGTCACTTTCTCCAGCAAGAACAATGAGGTCAAAAAAAACTTGTAATTCTATCACTCATTCAAACCACATGCAAAAAAAACCAGACAGGACTGGGAGTTGTAAAGAGACAACAGATTTGCCTGGACACACACCTACGCCTCCCTCCTCTCTGCCTTTCCCCTTATCCTGAAGGAAAAAAGCGAATCAATGTGCTCTTAAGTGTAAGGAAAAACGTGAACATTTTATGAACGTGCCAGTACCGGTCTACGAAAATGTGTGATATTTGCTTCTTAGGGCAGCACTACTATTTGTATTACTGTGATGACTTCCGAAATGAGGCTGTCTGCAGCCCAAGTACGTAACAGCTTTCCTATGCGAGTATGGCAGCTTCCAGAAGTGATCTAGGGAGCAGCTACTCAGTCACTGACTCATCTTTCCTTAGTAAACCCCATTAGGGAATGTTTTTCCAAATAAAATCATAACAGTGAACTGAATAAAGAATGTGTGCAAAAATATGTCACGCCACAAACAGGCCAAACATATTTTGGACCAATTACAACACAAAAAATTTACCCAAAAATGAAAGGGATGCACAACTTCCTTTTTCTTATCTAAACAAGGTAAGAGATTGGTCCAGCTCTAACCAGAGAACAAACAGAACTGAGCATCTATGTGCAGGAACTAGCCAGACGCCCATTCTAATCACATGATGGCAAGGGGTTATCAAGAGCCACTGCTCAGGCTCTCTAAGCCTCTTTGGCTTTCAAATACCACAGGGATGTTCTTCCCACATAAGCCTCCATCCGGATGATTCAAGAGGGTTAAGTAATTATACATAAAGTCACAGCTTTTCCTTTTAAAAATGTATACACAATTAAAGAAACATGAAAAGGTTTTATTGTACATTTTTCTCCTCTGGGTCTTAATTCCCCTTTTCCTCACCACAGAAACAACTGGTTTGACACTTCTATCGACCCATACTTGGCAGAGAACTGTTAAAAAATTCCCGAACAGAAAGCCACCCCTCCGGGGCTCCCTGCGCAGTCAGTGTGAGCAGGCAGACTACCTGGTCAGTGGGGATCTTTGTTTCCAGAGACACTGCTTCCCGAAGTCTGGCGACAGTCCCCGACAGAGGCACGGCCACGCCAATCCGCATGCAGTGAGAACACTTTCCTTGGTACACTACGGTGACATAGAGAGGCCTGTACAGATCAAAGTCAGATCTTCTTATTAGTTGCTTATTTCAACTAAAATATAGAAGCAAGACAAACCTGATTGGAAATCAATGTAAAACTGAAGCTAACCCACACCTTTATTTAGAAGTCAATAGAAAAACTCATTTGGGCCTAAGTAAAACTCTCAAACAATAATTAAGAGGTCTCTGGAAAAGGTAAGCTTCAAAAAACAACAGTATAACATATCAATACTTGGTTCTGTGCTTTGTGTTTCCCTTAAAACGGTGTAACTCCTGGAAATTTTGAGAAACAGTTCAAATAAAGCAATTAACTAAAAGTGCAATGTGAGGGCCCTAGAGAATCTAGAAGGCACTCAACAACCTTTCCCTTTCCCCACGCTGTGGATGGATGACCAAGTGGACAGACACACCTGTCCCATGCACCCTGCAAACTCAGAAAGGCATTCATAAATTTCTGTAAGGTTTTAACAATGCTTGTATGTAACGTATCATTAATCCCATTACTTGTCTAAATAAGTAAGAAGACCTACTAGGAGCCTACAAAGGAAAAGGAACACAGAGGAATGTGCCACCTTAATTTTATTAAATCTGTTCTTACCTTGTGTAGGGTAGAGGGATTGGCAAAGAAATGCAGAGGAAAGGGTCAAAAGTGTTGCTCTGCTTCTGACAATGAGGACATGTCAGGGAGGATCTTCAAAAAACAAAATGTAAGATACCCACATTAAGATCACCTACAACCACAGAAGCAGGCAACATAAAGGAAATTTAATTTGCTCATACCTGTATTGGGCTTGAAAAAGTTCTTGTACAAAAGTGCTACAGACAGGAAAAGATGGTCCCTCAGGCATCATATCAGACTCTGATGGTGGCTTAAAACAAAAAAGTACAATTTCACAGACTGAAAGGACCAATTATTGACTGAAGATGACTCTGAAAGTGTCATAAATGTCCCTGACTTCTTATATAAGCTATGCATCAGGTCCAGATGTTCCAGTGAAAGGTATCTGCTAAAGGAACCAGAACATAGCAGCCGGGCCGTGGGTCACAAGAACTCATCTCTTCACAGGCTCTCCCACACATCTCCGTCTCTCCACCCCATCCAGGCATTTCCTCCCTAGGACACTCCAATCTCCCTCCAACTCTCGATGTCCTGCTCTAACCTCTTCCAGGAAATTAATCCCAACCACTAAGTTCTCTAGCACATACTAGCTGCTGATTCTGGTGCTTAATCACTCTCCTTCATATTTCACTAACCTTTCTATGTCTCTCCACTAACAGTCACTGAGTACCTGCTATTACATGTAGAGAGCACTGTGAGGGCTTTAGGGTACAAAAATAAGACACAGAGCCTGACTCTGACTTCATCCCAATCTGGTGGGGGAGAGAGTCAGCTACAAGCATAGAGTCCTATGACAGAACAGTGTTCAGGCATGAAAGGACCTTGAATTAAAATAATTTAACAGCTTACCAAAACAAGAAATTTAAATTTTGAGGTACTGAGCAGAATTATCAAAAACTTTAAAAGCTGCAAGAGAAAGGCAACTCTTTATCTTAATTACTTCCATTATAAAAATCATAACGTTACCCATCATAATAAGGCTACATGCATGAAAACTGAGGATAAATCACTCTTTCTCAGTATGAATATTCTGGCAGTTCAGTTCCTACACTTGAGTCCAATCCTAACAACAGACATCACACGTTTCCTGTTTGACTGTGTCCATTCCAGTGACCTACAGGCTATGGGTCTCACTGGACTAGAAGGCAGGTGTTTGCTTTAATAACAGTTTAGTGAGAAGGAACCACCTAATTTTAGTCTAAAGTTAGTCATAGAGGCAAATGTGTCCCCTCTCATTAGACTGTAACTCCTGGGACAGTGCCTCTGGCATCTCACACTCCCAACACAGTAGTCAATGTGGAGAAATCCTCTAAGTATCCATGGATTTTATACTCACCTAGCGCTTACACAATGTCACTACAGTAAGTAAGCGCAAACTGCAACAGCTCCTGAGAGGTTTGGGAGAATGGACCCTGAGCTTCCGCTCCCTGGCTGCTGGGCGGGGCACCCTCACCTTCACAGGAGGCTGGCCGCTCTGCTTCACAGCATGATTGAGGTCTTCGTGAACTCGGTCCAAAAGCCACAACAGAAACTCCTGGGCATCGTGCTGGGAGTTCCCCCGGTACTGCAGTGCATTCTTTGACACAATACTCTAGAAAGGTACATAAACCAGCACGAAGAGCGTGAGTCCTGGCTCTATGATAAACTGCTCATAATCCCAAAGAGGGATGGATGCAAGCTCTCAAGGGCTGTAGAGGACTTCCCAGAAAGACCAATGTCAAAACAGGTGCTAAAAACAACTAAAAACAACAGAAAGACAGGTGCTCAATGTAAAACCCACCCCAGGAACATGCATCAAAGACTTCAATGTGCCTACCCAGGAATCCCACTTTTAGGAACATAGCTAAAGGAAACCATCAAAATAGTCACGACATCTAAGAGGATATTCACTCATCAGACCTTTTAATAGCAAAAAACAGGTGATAACTTGAACATCTTAAAAACAAGAAGTTTTACAATTACCATGTTGTTACTTTGTACACCTGAAACCACCAAAATGTTATGTCAATTACACTTTAGTAAAAAAAAGAGAATTGGTTAACTAAGTAACCGAAGTATAAAATAAACAAGTCTACATCACATAAACATTGAGTAAATACATGGGAGGCAGAGACGGATCTTAGAATTCCAAATAATTTATGTCACTAATGCCCCTCTAGGAGTTGGACCTTGAGAATGGGCTATGATAGTGACTTGCTTTCAAAGACTTGAATATGGGAGAGGATAGCCAGGGAAAGGCTGCAGCTGAACTGAATGAAGTAAGATCATGGGCTCTGGAGCATGTAGCCTCGGTTCAAATCTCTGTCCCGCCTCTTACTATGTGTGAGGTCTGGGCTAACTCCCCTCCAAAGTGAAAAGGACAATAATGATTTAGTGTGATGGTTCAGTGAGAACACATGCAAAACATTTCACATGTAAATGAGTAATTAAGCACTCAAATTTTAACAATGAATATTGGACTTGTACAGTAGGGAGACAACTACACAAAGCAAGAGCAGTTCGGAGACAAATGAAATGAGGAGGCATGAGATAATGAGGGTCTAAGCCAGCGGTTCTCAACCTGTGGGTCATGACCCCTTTGGGGGTCGAAGGACCCTTTCACAGGGGTCGCCTAAGGACATCGGAAAACACATATATAATTACATATTGTTTTTGTGATTAAGCACTATGCTTTAATTACGTTCAATTTGTAACAATGAAATTGGGGGTCACCACAACATGAGGAACTGTATTAAAGGGTCACGGCATTAGGAAGGTTGAGAACCACTAGTAAACTAAAGCAGGGAGGGCAGAAATGTGAGGCCAAGTCTGAGAGATTTCGAAATTGAAGCAGTAGAATCAACAGAATTTGTGAGCTAATGGATGTGGAAAGTGAGGAAGGAGGCATTAGTGTCACCCAGGTGTCTTATCTGGATGATGCTCAACTGGTGGTACTTTCCTCAAGACAAAATAAAAAGGGAAGAAGTCTGGGAAAGCGGGTGATGAGTTCCCTTTCGAATCCACTGCACTTGCAGTTCTGTGGAACCTCCCAGTAGAAGTATCTTGTGAACAAGTGAACAAGTGAAAAATACAGATCTGGGCTCCATGGAAGTCTGTGCTAAGGACAAGACTTGGAAATCAACAGATCAGTGGTAGTTAAAACCATGAGTACATCTGATCACTCAGACATACTCATGACATGGCACCCAGAGGACAGCTATAGTTAGAAGCCCTCAAAGGAGACCAAAAAAGTCAGCAAAGATGTGGCAAAAAAAATCAGGAGACTGGAGACCCAAGAGTCAAGAGAAGAGAGTCATGCAGAAAGTGACCAATAGTATTCAAAGTTGAAGAATGATAAAGCAAGCCAAAGAAATAAAAGCTGTCCATTGTATTTTTCCAATAAAGATAATGATAACAGAGATTTTAAAGGGATAGATTTTTAATTTGATTATGAAAAAGAAGCATCACAACTTGATGGTCAATTACTAGTAGATATCAATGAAACATAAAGATGACTTACAAAGATTCCAATTTAGGGAGGAAAAACTCAAAAGGACAAAAATGAGAGTATATTGAGGTGTCACGGGCAAAACTTACTACTGAATGAAGTGAGCAAGGGAAAGGAAGGACCCTGAAGACCAACAAGGATGCCCCCTGGATGCCATCTCGGAAAGCAGTACACAAAGGAGATGGCTATACGCACCCGGAGTTCACTCAGTGTGGGGGAAAGTCTTCACCACAGGACGAAACCTCCCCCTGAGGCCAGGTGCCACCCAATCACCAAATCCAATTTCTTCTTTCTCAGCCCTCACCTACTCAATCTCCCTGTAGCAGTTTCTACACTTGATATCTTCCTTAATTTTGAAATGACTTGGTTTGTGGCCTTATGTTCTCCTTGAGGAGAATCAAAACCAGAGCCATTGGTATGGACAATGGAAGAGAGTGAGCTACAAAAGAAAGAGAAGATTTCCTAGTAAAGGAAAAACATCAGCACTAGCCACACTGACTCAGGATGGAGGAGAAACAGGTGACTGGTGGCACTAGATTTCGGGAGACACCACGTTTTTAGTGTCTGACTTAGGCGGACAATGACGTCAGGAACAGCAGAAGACTGCAGCGCTTTGGCAGGATCACAAGTGAGGTTAAGTGTGGTGCTCAGGAAAGACACCTGAGCTGGAAGTTAAATCAGAGAAGCATACGCCTATCCTGAGAGCATAGAGGCAATAACCCAGCCAGGGCAGAATCTTGAAGAATGCCAGCATAGAAGGTACAAGTCACAGAAAAGAAGCCAAGAAGATAAGAGAGTGGCAGAACACAGGCAGAGGGAGGAGAAACCTCCAGGGGATGAAAGCAACAATGTAAACTTCTGCAGAAAAGTCAAGACAGGCACTGAGACAGGGCCTTTGGAATAGCAAATCAAGAGGTTGACTGCCTGTGCAATTTCAGTGAAGCAGACAGAGAGGGTGAAAGAAGACCACTCCAAGAAGCCTCCTTATAAAAGGCAGGAGAAAAGATGCTGTGACTACCTAGGGGGGGGCCTGACTGACACAGCAGAGGCACTTATATGGTGAGGGTAGATGCTAACAGAAAGCAGACACCTGAAGAAAAGCGATGCTTTTTCTTTTTCTTTTTCTTTCTTTCTTTTCTTTTGTTTTAATTCTTTTTTTTAAATTAAATCTTTATTGTTCAGATTATTACATTTGTTCCTCTTTTTCCCCCCATAACTCCCCTCCTCCCAGTTCCCGCCCCACCCTCCGCCCTCACTCCCCACCCACTGTCCTCTTCCATAGGTGCACGATTTTTGTCCAGTCTCTTTCCGCATCTCCCACACCCCTTTCCCCCCCAAGAATAGTCAGTCCATTCCCTTTCTATGTTCCTGATTCTATTATGATCACCAGATTATTTATTCACTTGATTCTTAGATTCACTTGTTGATAGGTGCATATTTGTTGTTCATAATTTGTATCTTTACCTTTTTCTTCTTCTTCCTCTTCTTAAAGGATACCTTTCAGCATTTCATATAATACTGGTTTGGTGGTGATGAACTCCTTTAGCTTTTCCTTATCTGTGAAGCTCTTTATCTGACCCTCCGTTCTGAATGATAGCTTTGCTGGATAAAGCAATCTTGGTTGTAGGTTCTTGGTATTCATCACTTTGAATATTTCTTGCCATTCCCTTCTGGCCTGCAAAGTTTCTGTTGAGAAATCAGCTGACAGTCGTATGGGTATTCCCTTGTAGGTAACTGGGTTTCTTTCTCTTGCTGCTTTTAAGATTCTCTCTTTGTCTTTTGCTCTTGGCATTTTAATTATGATGTGTCTTGGTGTGGTCCTCTTTGGATTCCTTTTGTTTGGGGTTCTCTGCGCTTCCTGGACCTGTAAGTCTATTTCTCTCACCAGGTGGGGGAAGTTTTCTGTCATTATTTCTTCAAATAGGTTTTCAATATCTTGCTCTCTCTCATCTTCTGGCACCCCTATAATTCTGATGTTGGTACGCTTGAAGTTGTCCCAGAGGCTCCTTACACTATCTTCGTATTTTCGGATTCTTTTTTCATTTTGCTTTTCCAGTTGGGTGTTTTTTGCTTCTTCGCGTTTTGAATCTTTGACTTGATTCTTGCGCTCCTCTGGTCTGCTGTTGGGTGTCTGTATAATATTCTTTATTTCAGTCAGCGTATGCTTAATTTCTAGTTGGTTTTTTATCACAACATCGAGGGTCTCATTAGATTTCTTGAGGATCTCACTACATTTATCAGCGGTCTCACCAGTCTTTTCGAGGGCCTTACTAAGTTTATCGGCAGCTTCTAGACAGTTCTTGAGAGACCTTAAAAGTGTGGTTTTGAGCTCTATATCTTCCATTTCTGACATTTGCGTCCTGTTTCTTTGTCTCTGCATTTTTTTATGTTTTCTTGGTGCACCCCCTAATGGTCTTTGTGCGCAGTCTTGTAGTTAAGCCTTGATTGTTGTCGGTAATACCAGGGGTGATTTGACCTCCAGGCTAACTGGCTATGAGAGTCAGCTGTGTCTGCAGTGGGAGAGCTTCTGTGCTGGATCTCTAGGGCGGTGCTAATCTAGCGTTTGCCTGAGGCTATCTGGCAAATGGCTCTGCGCAGGGCTTGGGCGAGGCGGGTCCCCGGGGATCTACAGGGCGGGCAGGAGCAAGCAGTTATGGCTGCTCTCAGTTCTATCCCTAGGGGCTCTGCCTCTCCGAGTCCCAGCAACCGCTGCAAATCTCAGAGAGAAAGCTGCCTTCGAGTTCCGACCGAAGCCAGGCAGTCCCGCTTCTCCCGTTTGAGTCTGGGTCCCCAGAGACTCGCCCGGATCTGGAGCTCAGAGTCTGAAACTCCCTCCCGATTGAAAACAACAACCGCGCCCTCCGCCGCCAGCCCGCTCCGCGCGTGCGCACTCCACACCTGAGTATTTCACTTCAGCACTGCGCCTCCTCTGAGTCTGGGTATGATATTCTCTTTCCTCCTAGTTGTAGAATTTCCACTCAGCCAGCCTTCCTGTGGTTCTTTTTTTTTTTTTTTTTTTTTTTTTTAATGGTTTTAGAGAGAGAGAATAGGAGAGAAACTTCAATGTGAGAAACATCGATCAGTTGCTTCCTGCACACGCTCTGACCAGGGATCCAAACCTGCAATCCAGGGATGTGCCCCGACCAGGAATCAAACATGCCACCTTTTGGTGTGTGGGACAACCCACCAACCAACTGAGCCACCTGGCTAAGACACGAAAGACGATTCTTCAGTAAGGGGAGAAGGAGGGATTCAGAATAGGTAAACTGCCTTAAAAAGGAGGTGGGAGAGACAGAAACGGAGGTAAGACTATGTAATGGTTCAGAGAAGTTACAGACAGGAAGGTGGGAAGTTTGATTTGTATTGTTCGTTTGTGGAGGAAGCGGAGGACAACTGCCAAGAGGAAGTCTTGGGTACAGCAAGGGTAGAAACAAGGATCATGGCACACAGCAGGGTACACAAGTTGCCAGAAGCATGGCCAGCTTCTGCTCGGGCCCTTCTCATCTACTTCCAGTGAGGGAGCAGGGAAGTCCTCAGCATCTGCATCCCAAGAAACAGATGAGCTGAAACTCAGTGCTTCATTATGTGTCAGAGCAAATACTTATGGACAGTGTCATCAGATTTCAGGGTGGAGACAATATTAAGTTCTTTATCAGGCTTGCATTCAACTTGATTTATGCGTCCTGCCACTATCACCTCAACTCATCCAGCATTTACCCACCAATCACTGTGTCCCAGGCGCTGTGCTCAAGCCGCTCAACAGGATTGTTGTTGGGCGCGGTTAAACAGGCCACAGGGACTTCCACAACCCTCTGCAACTGGGGCAAAACTGCTCTGGGTCAACCTCGCCCTCATCACATCACAAACTAAAGGAAAGTTTACAGAAGACCTCACTGAACATACACAAACACAGGCTCCTCTTTCTGCCCCTTCACAATGGTGACATCTTCCTGCTGCAGATACCCAAGGGACTTTCCTTTAGCCCCAGGCAAAGCAAATTATAAGATAATCTAATAACCACCCTTAGTATGTTATAGGACAGTGGTTGGCAAACTGCGGCTGGCGAGCGACATGCGGCTCTTTGGCCCCTTGAGTGGGGCTCTTCCACAAAATACTGACTTCTGCGCATGGGCCACAAAGTTTCAATCGCACTGTACGTGCGCGCCCGCACGTGGTATTTTGTGGAAGAGCCACACTCAAGGGGCCAAAGAGCCGCATGTGGCTCATGAGCCGCAGTTGGCCGACCACTGTTATAGGAGAAAGAAAAGTAGTGGGAGTCAAGAAACCACAGGGAGCCCGGCCAGTTTGGCTCAGTTGGTTTAATGTAGTCCCATGCACCAGGAGATCACTGGTTTGATTCCTGGTCAGGGCATGTGCCCAGGTTGCAGCTTGGTCTCCAGTAGGGGGTGTGCAGGAGGGCAGCCGATTGATGCTTCTCTTCCTCTCTTTCTCCCTCCCCTTCTCTAAAATCAATAAGAAGATATCTATTTTTTTTTTAAATACAGTCACAAAATGTTGGATGTTTTATTAAAAAAAGAGGAAAAAAATGAGTTATTTCTGGTACAGAGTTCCTTGACCTTTATAGACACAAGGGCCTACCACAGGGTAACTCAAATCGAGATATCCCTGTAGCCAAGTTCTCATGAACCAAATTCAGGAACTAAACAGATGTGGAAAGCAAGAGCTATGTGCACTGTTGTAAAACTAACTTTGGACATTAAACAAACTTGCATGCACCACAAAGACCTGGTGACAGAAATTCACTGCTTGGAATATAGACCAGGAAAAGGCATATATCTTGTCTAAAAGGGTTGACAAAGGATTACTCCATTTCAAGAAATTATAACTAAGGGTGGGAGTATGGTCAAGAGCATTAGAGCCGGGATAAAAGGATGAAATATAAAAAAGAAACTACAACAAGTGGTTCAGTGAGATGATCAAGGAGCAAAGACTTCCCAACAGATCATAAAGCTGTGCAGGCACAAAACAGAGCAACAAGAGAAGACCCCCAAGTATGTGACAGTGGTTGGAAGTTTCCACTAGAAATGCAATAGAAACACAAAGACTGGGTCCTGAACACCTGAGTTCAAGTCTTCTTTCCACTTTTTACTTAGCATTTCTCTGAGCCCTGGCTATCTTTTCTACAAAATGGTGATGGTAATATTTTTCTAAAAAGATTATTGTGGCACTTCAAATCATAAAGCATTTCATAAATTCTAAAACTCTATATGGCTGCTGTTACATAACTTTCAAAAGTCAAGAGTAAAAAAAGGAATTACCCTATGGTGCTATAGGGTAACATATTTGGAAAATCCCAAAGAGAAAGCAAAGGAGAAAATACCTAAAGCTTTGTCTCCTGACTCTTGGTTACACATTAGAATTATCTGGGAAATTTTTAAAAATAAAAACCATGTCCTGGCAGCAGATCCAGGTCTATGGTGGGATCTGATCACCGCTCATCTTTTATCGAGTGTGATTCTTTTTTTTTTTAACAATTCAAATGGGAAGCCAAGACGGAGAAAGAACATGGCCACACCAGAAAAGCTCTGCAGCTTCACTTCTAAAAGCACTAACATTTAGGAGAGGCTCTTTGGTCCTCACTGGACTACCATCACTCATCACACTGTATTTTATTCATATCACGAAATACAATACCATATCCTCCACCACTGTACAGGGATAGGGATCATCTCAATATTATCTGCCCCCTCCCCCCCCCCCCGACACACACACACCTAACAAATGCAATACTTGACACAAAGATAACAATTACAGTTAATATTTGAGTGCTTATAATGTATCAGGCATTACACTAATTGTTTATAGGTGTTATTTCCTATAAAATCAATCCCTTGAGAATTCCCTATGCTGTAAATGCCATTATTATTACTATTTACAGATAAAAAAAATTCGGACTCAGAGAAGTGAACTAACTTGTCCAAAGTTACCAATATTCTTCAACCTCATCTTATGGAAACAGCCTTCAAACCATTTTGTCAATAATCCTTCCTTCATAAATGATTTCCTTCCCTTATACAACTCAGGAGCACACAGGACTTGAGGTCCTTCATGCTGAGTGTCAGTTTTGCATGCAGACACAAACTACAGTTGCACCAGGCCTGAGGCTTCTGGGAGTTTATTTGCTTTTAAACAAATCCTTATTAATCAGTGTTCGTTTTGTTGTAATTTGCATTTTCCCTACAACTGAAATATGGCCCAACTGAAACAAAAATGCTGTTTATCTCACTGAGATGTTGTTATTCCAGGCCAAAAGAGGAATGCAGACTATGTCAGAAGATCAAGTTGCAGCTTGTGAAGGTTTCTGTCCTGCCAGTGTCCTGGCTGCGGTTGTGACAGAGAGCCCACAAAAGGCAAGGATCTGGCTTTGGAGAACTCCGCCCGCCTCTCCTCAGCTAATGGCAAGGGGAGTGACAGCTCTGCTGTGAGGAGGAAGCCTGTCCTGCCACAGGAGGGTCTTCTTTTGGGGCTTATTTTCCAACACAATCTAAGATTCTTCCCAATACAGTAAAACAATGCCATTATAATGCCTTTTTTTTTTTTTTGAGGAAGGGGAAATTTTGGCTAACAATCAATACAATCTAAAAAGCTAACACTTAGTCCTGATATAACTAAAAGCTAGGCATACAGTAAGTTTAATAAGTTCAACAGTTATAAGTCAAAAAAGAAAAACTAGAAAATTCATCTAAATATCTAAGAAATTATTATATACTAGTGGCCCAGTGCAAAGATTTGTGTACATTCAAAGGACATTAATTAGAAAGTGGCCGGCGGGGCGGGACTGGGTGAGACTGGGCGAGACTAGATGGACATGCCCTGGAGTCAACTACCTGAGGTCCCTTCCCCAGGTCAACTGTACCTGGGTGATGTCATGACTCGAAGGATGTCTGTGGAGTGAGCAGGGTCCCTCTAGCACAGCCGTGGGCACCGGCTATTCTATCCGACCCGTGGAGCCAAAAGAGCGGAGGGTTCTCTTGCTCTCCCCTCCGCTCCTTCACCAGCAGCAGTGTTAACATGGCAATGTCGGGAAACACGGCCGCAGCTCCTTCTTCTGAGTCCAGTTTAAGAACCCATTGTGGCCCTCGAGTCAAAAAGTTTGCCCACCCCTGCTCTAGCAGGTGGGGTCCCTTGGCCTGGCCTGTGGGAATCGGGTGGAGCCGGCTCTCCAACATCCCCCGAGGGGTCCCAGAGTGCAAGAGAGCATTCTGCGAAGTTGCTGTCATACAGGGTGTAGAACACAAACGCAAGTGTGCAGTAAACCAGATTCATGGCGGACAGTGCCCGAGCAACAACATAATCCACGGCCAAAGGTGGAATCGCATGGCCCCCACAAGGAATTGGGCTCCCTTTTCTCTGGTTTCGGGGTGCATCACCTGAGAACCGCTGCTGCCAAGTCACTGCAGCTCGGCAGCTCCTGTGTTGAGTGTCTGCCCCCTGGTGGTCAGTGGGTGTCATAGCTACCAGTTGGACGGACATGTAGCATATTAGCCTTTTATATACATCTACACTAATAAAAGAGAAACATGCAAATCGGTGTCACTCTGCTATGCCCACCAGCCAATCAGAGCGACTATGCAAATTTACCCAACAAAGCCGGAGGTTAATTTGCATACACAGGCATGGAGCCAAGACTGAAAGCTCCAGCCAGAGTGAAGACTGAAGACTGAAGACTGAAAAGGCTTGGCTTCTCCACTGCGGCAGGACCAAAGGCCTGGGTCCCGGGTGCCGGAAGAAAACTGGTGCCAGAGCCAGGGAAAGGAAGGCCTATTGCACAAATCTTCGTGCAACAGGCTTCTAGTGTAGACAGATAGATAGATAGATAGATAGATAGACAGACAGACAGATAGAGATATAGATTCCTATTATGGAGTGTTATAGATGCAAGAAAATTAATTTAGAAAACATGGAGAAATAAATAAATAATACACCTAAGTGAAAAGAAGGTACAAAACTACACTATGAACATGATTTCAAACTTTCAAAATACATTTTAAATGCCTTTTGTCTTGTATCCTTCTAAATATACACCAAAGCATTAGGTGTCATTATCTTAGAAGGGCAAGTTTTAGGTGATTCTTTCATCTTCACACATTTCTGTATTTTGCACATTTTCTAAAATAAATTTGTTGATAACAATAACTAGGTGGTACTTAAGAATGATCTGATGGTAGCACACCTTGGAATTTTGGCCAAGGAACCCCAATCTAATGCACAAAAGATGGGGCTAGCAAAAATACAGCTTATTTCTAGCTGAGGCTTTGGCCCCAAATCCCAGTGAAATATGGAGCACTCCACTGAGAATTTCTTTCTTCTCTGCTAGACAGATGTAGAGAACCTTATACTACAGTTCTCTGCCCATGTGAAACCTAAACCTAAACCCAAAGCCAAAGCTTTGGACATTATCACTAGAGGAAAAATGTGACAGCATCAAAGAAAAATGAGGAAAAGAGAGAGGGGAAAAGTAGAGTTTGTGCCTTTAAATATGATTTTATTGAATTTAGAGAAAGAGGAAGGGAGAAGGATAGATAGAAACATGGATGAGAGAGAAACATTTATTGGTTGCCTCCTGCACACCCGCTACTGGATATCAAGCCTGCAATCTGAGCATATGCCCTGACGAGGAATCAAACCAGTAACCTCCTGGTTCATGGATCAATGCTCAACCACTGAGCCACACCAGCCGGGCCAATCTATGTTCTTGATTGAGTGGCACTCCTCTTTGGGGTAGAATTGAAGTGATCTACACATTCTTGGAGATGGAACATGGTGGGGGAAGAAAAGGAGGGGAGGAGGCATGAGATCAGGCCTTAAACTATCCCAAAGCCAAGCGTGCAAGTATTTCTTCTATAATCAGTATGTGTGTGTGAACACACATGCACGTGTGCAAAGAGGCAAAGTATATAGCCTTTTGACTTTGAATCTATTGGTATTTGATGATAACTCTAAAATGTTTTTGACTAAACAGCTAATTTTATACAGGGATCCAAAATATTCTGGAAATAATCTTGATTTAAAGCATATATAAATTATGAGTTCATAGTACCATAAACCCAGAGTACTCTCAATAAAGTTTAACTGGCTGGAGATGCAAGGCCCAGGCCTGCCATACCACTCTTCTCCACACCCGATGCTGTGCATGTCTGAGAGTAAGCCAGACTGACTCCTAAGCCATACACAGAGGCGGTCTCCAAATCCATCCTGGTCTCTGCTGGTTCTCCCAACCCTCACAAGAATCAGATCGCATAAAAACAGGTGCAAGTCTCCAGCTTCAGGCTTTTCCTAGCAAAGAACAATTTAAAAGCTTCCTAGCTTTGGCCTGGCCTGGCCTGCCCTAATCTTGACCAATTCTAGCTAGTCCAAGCCTTGGTCGTCTGCCTGCAGAACGTGAAGGCTAAATGGAAGAGTGTATGAATACATAGAGAACAGAGAATTCTGTGTAATCAAAACTAGGGTAATTCCCTGAATTGCTGAACTATTACCATCGTATACATGTACTTCTACTTTAAAGAACAGATAAAGCTGCCCTACCTCATTATCAACAAGGAAATGCAATTTAAAACAAAACGTGATTTTCCACTTATCAACATAAAGATGCCTATTCTGCAACAGAGGGTACAACAGACATTCTTACACACTGCTCATGGCACAATCCTGTAAAATCAGGTAACAAATATGACTTAAGAACCTTCAAAATAAGGCCTGGCTGAAATAGCTTAGTTGGAAGAGTGTTAGACTGAAGAACCTTCAAAACAGATAATCACTGACCCAGGAATTTCACTTCTATATATACTAAAAAATAGCCTAAACTAATTGTAGTTATCTTACTGATTTTAATAACTCATTTATGTCATGGATAATAAACATTTTCTGCTCCTAAAAATGAAAGCTTTATGTAAAATATACATTCATGCAACCAGAAACCATTAAATAGGTTATCATGCTATCAAACAATGACCTGAAGATTTTCTTGACAAAAATTCCAGATGATACCATCCTATCTAATAATAGAGAAACATGGTAATTAATCATAACTTCACTACCCTTCCCATTGGCTAATCAGCGAGATATGCAAATTAACTGCCAACCAAGATGGCGGCCGGCAGCCAGGCAACTGACGCGAACAGGAGGCTTGCTTGCTCCAGTGAAAGAGGAAGCCAAGGTTCCCCGCCTGCTAATGCTGGGCTCTGAGCTTGCACTCTAAGAAACTATGTTGCAATTATAGAAGCTAAACAAACCCCAGAAACCTGCTTTCAGCCATCAGAGCTGGAGTTGCAACAGAGTTTCAATTATAGAAGCCAAACAAACCCAGATACCTGCTTTCACCAGCCGAGGTCTCAGAGCTGGAGCCGAGCCTCAGAGCTAAAGCTGGCTCTCAGCTCCAGTGACAGCCATAGAAGGTAAATAAATCCCAGAATAAAAAAAAAAGAAAGTAAAGAAAAAAAGGAGAGGTTGGGAGCTTCAGTCACCCGCCAGCCTGAAAACGGCCCTCAGCCCTCACCCAGACTGGCCAGGCACCCCAGTGGGGACCCCCACCCTGAAGGGGGTGCAACCAGCTCCAAACAGCCATCATCCCCTCATCCAGGCTGGCCAGGCACCCAAGCGGGACCCCCACTCTGATCAGGGACACCCTTCAGGGCAAACCAGCCGCCCCCACCTGTGCACCAGGCCTCTATCCTATATTGTAACAGGGTAATATGCAAACTGACCCTAACAGCAGAACCACTGGGAATGACTGGTCACTATGACACACACTGACCACCAGGGGGCAGACGTTCAATGCAGGAGCTGCCCCCTGGTGGTCAGGGCGCTCTTACATGAGAGGAGCTCTGTTCAGCCACAAGCCACGCTGATGGCTGCCAGTACAGCAGTGGTGGTGGGAGCCTCTCCTGCCTCCTCAGCAGCGCTAAGGATGTCCAACTGCAGTTTAGCCTGCTCCCCGCTAGCAAGTGGACATTCCCCTAGGGCTGCCGGGCTGCCAGAGGGATGTCTGATTGCCATCTTAGGCCCAGTACCCCGGGGAGCCGGCCTAAGCCAGCAGGTGGTCATCCCCTGAGGGGTCCCAGACTGCAAGAGGGCACAGGCCGGGCTGAGGGACCACCCCCGATCCCGAGTGCACAAATTTTTGTGCACCGGGCCTCTAGTCCTATCTAATAAAAGAGAAACATGGTAATTAGCCGTACCTCCACTACCCTTCCCATTGCCTAATCAGGGTGATATGCAAATTAACTGCCAGCCAAGATGGCATCCGGCAGCCAGGCTACTGACGCGAAAAGGAGGCTTGCTTGCTCCAGTGATGGAGGAAGCCAGGTTCCCCGCCTCCCGCTGCTGGGCTCTGAGCTGCAACTCTAAGAAACATAGTTACAAATATAGAAGCTAAACAAAACCCCAGAAACCTGCTTTCAGTCAGCTGGGATCTCAGAGCTGGAGTCGCAACAAAGTTTCAAATACAGAAGATAAACAAAGCACAGAAACCTGCTTTCAGCAGCAGAGGTCTGAGCTAAAGCCGGCTCTCAGCTCCAGTGACAGCCATAGAAGGTAAATAAATTCCAGAGTAAAAAAAGAAAAAAAAAAAGAAAAAAAGGAGCAGTTGGGAGCTTCAGTCACCCGCCAGCCTGAAAACAGCCCTCAGCCCCTCACCCAGACTGGCCAGGCACCCCAGTGGGGACCCCCACCCTGATCCAGGACACTCTTCAGGGCAAACCAGCCAGCCCCCACCCATGCACCAGGCCTCTATCCTATATAGTAAAAGGGTAATATGCCTCCCAGCACTAGGATCAGCGGAGCAGCGAGGCCTCCCAGCACTAGGATCAGCAGAGCAGCGAGGCCTCCTGGCCTGGGATCAGCAAACCCACAAGGCCTCCTGAAACCGGGATCAGCAGAGCCGTGAGGCCTCCCAGCACTGGGATCAGCGGAGCCATGAGGCCTCCTGGTCCCTGGAGCAGCGTGACAAGAGTGTAGCGCCCAAACCCCTGATCGCCCTGAGGCTCTGTGTGTGACAAGGGGCAGGGCCACAACCTCCCCATCCGCTCTGCTCTGTTCATGACAGAGGAAGGCGCCCCAACCCCCTGATCGGCCCTGCTCTGTGCCTGATAGGGGGGAAGCTCCCCAATCCCCTGATTGGCCCTGCTCTGTGTGTGACAGGGTGCGGAGCCCCAACCCCCCCCATGGGCCCTGCTCTGTGTGTGACGGGGTAGAGCCGCAACCTCCCCATCGGCCCTGCCCTGAGTGTGACAGTGGCGGCACCCCAACCCCCTGATCGGCCGTGCTCTGTGGGTGACAGGGGGTGGCGCCCCAACCTCCCCATTGACCCTGCCTTGAGTGTGACAGGGGGCAGTGCCCCAACCCCCCAATCGGCCCTACCCTGAGCGTGACTGAGGGTGGCATCACAACCCACTGATCGGCCCTGCTCTGTGTGTGACGGGGGAGCTCCCCAACCCCCTGATCAGCCCTGCTCTGTGTGTGACAGGAGGAAGCTCCCCAACCCCCTGATCGGCCCTGCTCTGTGCGTGACAGGGAGGAGCTCCCCAACCTCCTGATCGGCCCTGCTCTGTGTGTGACAGGGGGGAGCTCCCCAACCCCCTGATCAGCTCTGCTCTTTGTGTGACAGGGTACGGAGCCCCAAGCCCCCTGATGGGCCCTGCTCTGTGCGTGACAGGGGGCAGCGCCACAACTTCCCCATCGGCCCTGCCTTGAGTGTGACAGGGGGCAGCGCCCCAACCCCCCAATCGGCCCTACCCTGAGCGTGACTGAGGGTGGCATCACAACCCCCTGATCGGCCCTGCTCTGTGTGTGACGGGGGAGCTCCCCAACCCACTGATCGGCCCTGCTCTGTGTGTGACAGGGGGCAGCGCCCCAACCCCCCAATCGGCCCTACCCTGAGCATGACTGTTGGTGGCATCGCAACCTCCTGATCCGCCCTGCTCTGTGCATGACAGGGGGCGGCGCTCCAACTCCCCAATTGGCCCTGCTCTGAGCCCGACCAGGAGCTGCGGGGCAGGCACCTAGGGACTGGGTCTGCCCTCTGCCACCCAGGAGTGGGCCTAAGCCAGCAAGTCGTTATCTCCCGAGGGGCCCCAGACTGTGAGAGGGCACAAGTGGGGCTGAGGGACACCCCCCCCATGCCAGTGCACAAATTTTTGTGCACTGGGCCTCTAGTCCTATATAATAAAAGAGAAACATGTAAATTGACCATCCCTCTGCTACGCTCACCAGCCAATCAGGAGTGAGCATGCAAATTAACCCGACAAAGATGGCGGGTTAATGTGCATACACAGGCACCGGGCGGAGAGCAGAGCGGAGAGCAGAGCGGAGAGTCGGCGGAGAGTGGAGCAGCTTGGGGAAATTGGCTCCCCAAGCCACAAGACAAAGAGCAGAGAGGGAAACTGGCGGCTTGGAGGACTTGGCAGAGTGGGAGGCCATGGGATGGAGACAGAGCAGGAAGGAAAAACCAAGATCGCGGGGAGCACCGGAAATTCTGGGAATAGTAGTTTTGGTGGCAGCCCCAGGACCGGAAGCAGAAGCCCAGAGCACGGGGAGCACCAGGAATGCTGGGAATCATACTTCTGGTGGCAGACAGATCTCCTAGACCAGCCGTGGGCAAACTACGGCCCGCGGGCCGGATCCGGCCCGTTTGAAATGAATAAAACTAAAAAAAAAAAAAAAAAAAGACCGTACCCTTTTATGTAATGATGTTTACTTTGAATTTATATTAGTTCACACAAACACTCCATCCATGCTTTTGTTCCGGCCCTCTGGTCCAGTTTAAGAACCCACTGTGGCCCTCGAGTCAGAAAGTTTGCCCACCCCTGTCCTAGACCAACAGTTCTCAACCTGTGAGTCGCGACCCCTTTGGCAGTCGAATGACCCTTTCACAGGGATCGCCTAATAACATCCTGCATATCAGATATTTACATTATGATTCATAACAGTAGCAACATTACAGTTATGAAGTAACAATGAAAATAATTTTACGGTTGGGTCACAACATGAGGAACTGTATTTAAAGGGCCAGAAGGTTGAGAACAACTGTCTTAGACACTAGAGCAGTGGTTCTCAACCTTCCTAATGCCGTGACCCTTCAATACTGTTCCTCATGTTGTGTTGACCCCCAACAATAAAATTATTTTCGTTGCTACTTCATAACTGTAATTTTGCTACTGTTATGAATCATCATGTAAATATCTGATATGCAGGATGTATTTTCATTGTTACAAATTGATCATAATTAAAGCATAGTGATTAATCACAAAAACAATATGTAATTATATATGTGTTTTCCGATGGATGGTCTTAGGCGACCCCTGTGAAAGGGTCATTCGACCCCCAAAGGGGTCGCGACCCACAGGTTGAGAACCGCTGCTCTAGAGCAAAGTGATCCTGGAGCAAGTTACTGTTGCGGTGGGGGATGGAGGGAAAGCAAAGGTGAGAGACATAAGTAAAATAAGAGTGTCTAGGAAAAATTAAAGGGAAGATATCCTAAAACTTTCAGGAAATCTCCACCAATGAAGCAAAGGGGGAAAAAAATGCCTCTATTATTCTGTGAGCAACAAACCAAACTGAGTTGGGGTCTCAGCCAATTCGCTCATATGCTTGCAAAGACAGACAGAAATTCCCGGATCTGAGGGCTCCCAGATTGGAGAGGGTGCAGGTCGGGCTTAGCGACCCCCACAACCCTCAGTGCACTAATGTCGTGCACTGGGCTTCTAGTATAAAATAAAATCACATCAGGTAAAACTGTATATACAGTTTGATTCCAATTATGTGGAAACACACAGATAAGGGGGGAAAGGCAAGAAAGTAATATGCCAAACAACTTTTATACATTTTCAATTCTCCTCTTTGAACTTTTACATATTTTCCAAGTTTTTTACAATAATTTAAATACTATTCTTATCAAAACTGATGTTATCTTACAATGAATTTTAGCAAATGAAACCGGACACAAAGTATATATACTTCATGCAAACCAAAACCACCATAAGATACCAGTTCATACCCGCTAGAGTGGCTATAATAAAAGACAGACAAAAACAAGTTGGCATGGATATGGAAACACTAGAAACCCTCAGACACAGCTGGTGAGGATGTAAAATGATGCACTGTAGAACATGGCTGGGCAGTTGCTCAAAATGTTAAACACTGAGTTACCTACCATATGACCCAGCAATTCTACTCGTAGGCAAATATACCCAGGAGAAATGAAAACATATGGCCACACAAAAATCTATGCATGAATGTTCATACAGCAGCATTATTCATAATAGCCAAAAAAGAAACAAACCCAATATTCATCAACATGTGAATGGATAAACAAACTGTGGTATATTCATATCATGGAATATTTTTCAGCCATAAAAAGGAAGGAAGTATGACTCATGCTACAACATAATGAACCTTGAAAACATCATGCTAAGTGGAAGAAGCCAGATGCAAAAGGCCACATGTTACATGATTCCATTTTTATGAAATGTCCAAACAGGTCAGTCTACAGAGACAAATTTGGGAGGAATGAGGAGTGACTGCAAACGGGTATGGGGTTTCTTATGGGAATAATAAAAATGCTCTAAAACTGATGGTTGCACAACTCTGAGTATACTAAAAACCTTTGTGGATTGCGCACTTTAAATGAGTGCAGTATATGGCATGTAAATTATACCTAAATAAAGCTGTTTATAAAAAGAATATATACTGCATTGCTTTACTCATAATAAAATTTAAGAACTGGCAAAATAAATCAATGGTGTTAGAAGTCAGAGGAGTGGTTACCTTTTGGGGGAAGAGGCAAAAGAGGGAGCTTCTGGATGCTGCTGATGTCCCATTTCTTGATCAGGTTGATGTATTATCACTTTAGAAAAATTCATCAAGCTTACGCTGAAGTATGTGTCTATACTTCATTTAAAAGTTTAAAAAAACTAGTTGACTTCAAAAAGAAAAAACACTAAAGTTTCTTAACTTAGCCAGAGTCTCAGGCCCTAACTCAGTTTATTTAGTCTTATTTAGAGCTGATTCTATTTATCTGGTTACTTAACTAAAAGCCAAATAGAAACAGCAAAACACAGGAGTGAGACAGTAGAAGGTATAGGCTCCCAGGATAAAGCAGGAGAAAACTAAGGAAGGACCGTGAAGGAAGAGGGTAGGGGGGGGGGGGAGAGGAAACATTATAAAGAGCAGGAATAAGAATTCAACTACACAGCCATCTGCAACTATTCATCAAGTCCTATACAGACCCACTAGCCCCAAAGCAACAGCCATCCTACAGACCAAGAGCATATGAGACGATGCTCATGATAGTCTCAATCACCAAGGAAACAGTAAAGTGTACCCAGGATACTCTCCTGGGAAAGTGAGTGTATAAATATGCTATCAAGCTACAAATCCAAAAGTCTAAATTTTAAGGCTTGATGTTCAAATATATAATTATCTGGGCCCAGGCAGTGTGGCTCATTGGTTGAGCGTTGACCTGTGAACCAGGAGGTCATGGTTCGATTCCATGCAGGAGGCAGCCGATCAATGATTCTCTCATCACTGATGTTTCTATCTCTCCCTCTCCTCTGAAATCAGTAAAAATATTAAAATAATAATAATTATCTGGGAAGTAACTTTTAGTCCCCCAAAAGACCAGATGAATGGGTTATTATTGTTACTCAAAAAGATCATACAATAACAACAATGGCACAGAATATACCATACTGGTAAGTCCCCAGGGGATCATCTAGCACTGTAACACTGGAGATTTAACACTAGATTGCCCAAGGAAGTCATTTTGGCTGCTTTTTAATTTCAATTAGAAAAACAATTATGTATATAAGGACACAATGTCTTAGAATTTTGTGACTTTTTGTACAACATATAAATGCGTTTATTAATAGTAGTTACCTCCCCCTCCTTCACTTCCGGTATATAGATATGTGTTATACATATATTGCCCAAAAGCAGTCATTTTGACTGCTTGGGAAATTTTAAATAATCAAATGACTCTTATTATTGAATTGAGTAAATTTCTTATATGACCAGTTCGGCTCTGTATTGAAATAACAGTTTTCATTTTTTTTCGATTACCGTCACATGATTAACATACAAGTACATGATAAATTGTCGATACTTGATAAATTGCAGTTGCTCAATAAGCTAAACTAGTACTTGTTATTCGAATCTTTATGCAGTGATACTTGTTCTAATAAGTTGTTTATTTTATTTCTTTTGCACCCTAAATTCATGAAAGAAATGTCGAATAGAAGTGAGTTATAGGAAAAGCTAAGGAACATAAGTGAAGAGTGCTCCGATATTATTCTTTCACAATGCAGTCATTTTGACTGCTTTTGGGCAATATAGGTATATACTAAATTTCAGTCTTTCTAGTGTTAAATACCACTCCTTCAAAAACAGTCTACAAGTCAACTGGTCAAAACCAAGAACACACATGCATCAAAGGTGAGATACCGAACAGAGTGGCAAGGCCAGGCCCAGAGAAAACTTTGAGGTGGAACACATTTCTCCTCCACACGTAACCACAGTGGCCTTTCGCAGGATCCTCCAGCTCTTCCTGCTGGCATCCCCCCTTTCCTGGAAGGCTTGCTCTTACAGGCTGTGTGGGTGGACGGGTGGGTGGGCTGGCTCACTGGGCTTTCTCGCTAAAATGTTCCTTCCCATCACTCAGGTGTGAAGGAACTGATGGTTATTGAACACCACGATCTGTGAGGCTGATGTTATATGGCAATGAAAAGGGAAACAAGGTAACCAAGACTCAGTAACTAACAACACCTCAGCTGCATCAGGTTCTGACTAAATGCCAAATTCATGGTTTCACAAATTTTCCAAAGAAAAGGACTAGACTTGGACGCTGACTGCTCTCACCCTCCTCCCAGAGCCATCTTGGGATGCTGACAGCCTGAGGTCTGAGACAGAATCAGTAGTATCACCAGGAAGTGGGGGGCAGCAGTTACCACAGCCTAACTCTGCTTGACATCACAATGTGGCTCCTGGGGAAGGACCAACAGGTCCCCAACCTAACTAACCCTTCCTCCCGCTGCATGTAAGATGAAAAGCTGCCCGTGCTCTCTCCTGCCAGCAGGGAAACAAGGCTACTCTCCTCTTCCTGCCCTTCCTGTCACTATCCAAGTCCTAAAATCATTAACTAGCAGCTACTTCCCATGAGCTGTGGCTTTTAAAGGTGTTATCTTTTTAAATATATATATAATATACTAGGGGCCCGGTGCACGAAATTCGTGCACTGGGTGTGTGTGTGGGGGGAGTGTCCCTCAGCCCAGCCTGCCCCCTCTCACATACTGGGAGCCCTCAGGCGTTGACCCCCATCACCCTCCAATCGCAGGATCGGCCCCTTGCCCAGGCCTGCAGTGGCAGCGGGGGGGGGGGGGGGGGGGCGGGGGAGGGGGGCGGCCCCGTGATCTCCGCCCCTGCCTTTGCAGGATGCCTCTGGCTGAGGCGTCCCGGGCAGCGGGGACTCACAGCTGCAGCGGCCCCGCGATCGTGGGCTTTGCTTTAGGCCCAGGCAAGGGACCCCTAGCTCCCGGGACTGCCAGCTTCGACCGTGCCCAGCTCCCATCGCTGGCTCCACCCCTACTTCCTGCTATCACTGGCCAGGGCGGCAAAGGCGCCTGATTCTCCGATCATGGCTGGGGGGCAGGGCAGAGGCGGCCCCAGCTCTTAGCTCCCCCCTGGGTTTCCAATCACTGTCAGTGGCAGGGGGCTTCTTCCTGCTTTCCCTTTCGCCTCCCTGCATTGTGCCTACATATGCAAATTAGCCGCCATCTTGTTGTCAGTTAACTGCCAATCTTAGTTGTCAGTTAACTGCCAATCTTAGTTGTCAGTTAACTGCCAATCTTAGTTGTCAGTTAACTGCCAATCTTAGTTGTCAGTTAACTGCCAATCATAGTTGGCAGTTAATTTGCATATAGCCCTGATTAGCCAATGAAAAGGGTAGCTCGTACGCCAATTACCATTTTTCTCTTTTATTAGTGTTGATATGTATGTATTTCAGAGAGGAAGGGAGGGGGAGAGAGACAGAAACATCAATGATGATAAAGAATCATTGATCGGCCACCTCCTCCTCGATCCAGGGATCGAGCCCGACACCCAGGCATGTGCCCTGACCAGAATTGAACCCGGGACCCTTCACACCACAGGCTGACACTCTACCACTGAGCCAAACAGGCCAGGGCTCAAGGTTATATCTTTTCTTTAGTTCATGATAACTTCCATGGAATCAAGGTTCTAAAACAGTGGTTCTCAACCTTCTGGCCCTTTAAATACAGTTCCTCATGTTGTGACCCAACCATAAAATTATTTTCGTTGCTATTTCATAACTGTAATGTTGCTACTGTTATGAATCGTAATATAAATATCTGATATGCAGGATGGTCTTAGGCGACCCCTGTGAAAGGGTCATTCAACCACCAAAGGGGTCGCGACCCACAGGTTGAGAACTGCTGCTCTAAAAGAAGAAAGATGCACCAAGCACCTGCACTGGCACAAGGGCAAGATTAAGAACATTAAGCTAATATCTATAATAATAATCTATAATAATAAAAGCGTAATATGCAAATTGACCAAATATCTGGACGTTCTTCCAGATGACCTTCCGGACGAAGCCAGGGCTGCAGCTGCGGGATCGAGGCAGCTGCCACGGCTGCGAAGGCCTACCCTTGCATGAATTTCATGCATTGGGCCTCTAGTATCTTTATAATTACACACTTGGAGCACCTCTGGTCAGGAAAGGGGTTAGGCTTTCCCAGCTGTAGAGAGCTATGGACCTCAAAGAAAAGGTTGAATTTTCTTCCCTAAGGTTTAAAATTAGTATTTCTCTGCCCTCATCATTGTTCAAAGTAAAGCAATATGAAAGTTACTTCCCTGTTCATCCAATCTCTAATAAACATGCATAGAGAACAGTTTACTACGGAAAACAAAGAGAATCACAGAATTCAAGTTCTAAAGAAACACCTGTATCTTCATTTGCAAAATAGGAATAATAATATGTCTACCTTACACTGCAATCAGGAGTAAATAAAATAATCCACTGTGTAGGACACATGGTAAGCACTCATGTAAGCCACAGGAAAAAGCAAGATGGAGAAAATTACATAGTATGCTAGCATCTATCTCAATAAAAGGGAAATACAATCACACACACAATACATAACCACAGACATACACACTGACCTGTTTACTTATATTAAAACCAATGAAAGAATAAACCATAAAATGTAGGGAGAAAGGGGACAGGGTGTAGGGATCAGAGATAGAAACTAGACTTCTCTGAACAGATCTTGTTTGGTAAATTTGGCTCTAGGCCACGTATTTAATTTTTTACATAATTATGCCATAGAATTAAATTTTAAAAAGCAACCCCTCAAAAACAAAAGGAAACAAATAAATTTACATATATATGCAGTCGGTAATAAAGCCACACTTAGAATTATTCCAAGCAACTTTAAGACATAGTAACTTGACTATACAGTCCTAGTAGGGCATATATTATATGGGCAAAACCAAAAACAAATCTTAAATCTTTTCAAAGACTCACACGATTAGTGGTAGGTACTACTGGGATTATTACTAGTATTCTGAGACTTCAGAGTGCACTGTAGGATAATGCAAATTAGAATTTACAATGGTTTTAACAGGATTTTCAGTATGAGAGAAAGGAAAAACGGGTAAGATCAATGATGTTAAATAAAAAACCTGATACCCTGAACTGGAATTATCAACATGAATTCATGATTTAGTGTATCTTTAAAAGAAATTATACATTTCCTAGCTCTGCCTACTTAGAAGACATAGAAACCACGTGCACCCTGGTGCCCAGCATGTGGCCTCTCGGTACCATTTGCCACTAAAAGGACCCAGGGCTCCTTAAAAAAATGTATAGTTCAGATCTGGTGCAGGAGACAGTAAGATGAGCCTGGAACATCTTAACTTCCTTGCATTCTGGTCTAAAATCAGAGACTGCTAGTATTATGTCAAACGGACTTGGGGCCAAATTGTCCCACTAGCCTAAAATGAGACAGCTTGAGCAACGAAAAGGTTAATAACTGGAAGTGACTGAATAACATCAAATATGCATTTAAACCCCCGAGTTCATATGGTTAAAACAAAATCTCACTAGCCACATTTGGAAATCAAGTAATTATTTTGAACAATAGAAAATTAAGGTGGGGCCCTGGCTGGTGTGTTCAGTGGTTAAAGTGTTGGCCCTTGAACCAAAGGGTCATGCGTTCGATTCCCAGTCAAGGGCACGTACCTCTGTTGCAGGTTTGATCCCCAGCCCTAATCAGGGTATGTGAGAGAGGCAACCAATCAATGTGTCTCTCTCACATTGACATTTCTTTCTTTCTTTCTTTTTTTAATTGACTTCAGAGAGGAAGGGAGAGGGGGAGAGAGATGGAAACATCAATGATGAAAGACAATCACTGATCAGCTGTCTCCTGCACACCCCACATTGGGGATCGAGGCCACAAGCATGACCTCTTGGTTCACAGGTTGACGCTCAACCACTAAGCCATGCCAGTTGGGCTCACATGGATGTTTCTTTTCCTTCCTTCCTTCCTTCCTTCCTTCCTTCCTTCCTTCCTTCCTCTCTCTCTCTCTCTCTGTCTGTCTCTCTCTCTCTCTCCCTCCCCCCCCTTCACCTTCCCTAAAAATTAATGGGAAAAAATATCTTCGGGTAAGGATTAAAAAAATAATAATTTTTATAAAAAGAAAATAAAGGTGGGGGAAAATCAAGCATTTATCTTACCTTTCTTCTCCTAATTTACTTTGGGGTAATCAAATAATTGCCGATGTGTCCTAGCTATTAAGTGAAGAAGGAATGTTAAAATTATAGCATCCCCAGTTTTGACCCTTAATGATATAGGAATAATCATTACTAACATTACAAGAGACACGACCAGACAAGAATAGGCTTTCTGGTAGAGGTTTATAACACTATCCACAAGTTAGTTTTACAAAAAATGGAGGTTAAAACACACACACACACACACACACACACACACACACATACACACACACACCTTAACCCTGAACCTCATTAAACCTCCATATCTAACTACTACTTTACAGGAAACACAGGGACAGAAGTTTGACTGAAACTTCAGAAATACAACAGGCAAAATCAGACGATGGGAAGCTCCACTCCACAGCAGTGCTCTTCAAAGTATGATCCACAGACAGGTGCCCATCTGTGAACTTGTCACCAGTCCATGACGAGATAAGTACAGAAACTGACAGTAAACATAGAAACATTTAAAGCAAATAAACAATCATTTTATGTCTAATTAAATCTAACAGTTTTTTAAATGGCGCTGGTTTTATGTATGCCTTATTTCATTTTTCTGGAAAAGCTGAAATGCCAAGTTAAGAAATTTATACCATTTTGTATATAAAAGAAAAGTTTAAGGCATTTTTCTTTTAAAAAAAATGTTTTTATTGATTTTAGAGAGAAAGGGAGAAGGACAGAGAGACAAAAACATGGATGAGAAACATCATGGATGGGCTGCCTCCTGAATGCCTCATCCCCTACTTGGGATCAAGCCTGCAACCCAAGCATTTGCCCTAACTGGGAATCGAACCAGTGACCTCTCAGCTCAACCAGCTGAACCACACCGGCCAGGGTAGTAGAGGCATCCTATCTAATAAAAGAGAAACATGGTAATTGGCATACGACCGCTACCCTTCCCATTGGCTAATCAGGGCAATATGCAAATTAACTGCCAGCCAAGATGGCAGCCGGCAGTCAGGCAGCTTGAAACTAACATGAGACTTGCTTGCTTCAGTGAAGGAGGAGTCCAACGTTCCCCGCCTGCTGCTGCAGGCCTCTGAGCAGCAACTCTAAGCAACTATGTTACAAATATAGAAGCTAAACAAAACCCCAGAAACCTGCTTTAGTCCCGCCGGGCTTCAGTCAGCAGGATCGCAACATTGTTTCAAATACAGAAGGTAAACAAAGGCCAGAAACCTGCTTTCAGCAGCGGAGGCCTAAGAGCTGGAGCCAAGCCTCGAAGCTAAAGCTGGCCCAGAATAAAAAAAGAAAAAAAGGAGAGGTTGGGAGCTTCAGTCACCCACCAGCCTAAAAACAGCCATCAGCCCCTCACCCAGGCTGGCCAGGCACTCCAGTGGGAACCCCCACCCTGATCCAGGACACCCTTCAGGGCAAACCAGCCGGCACCCGCCCGTGCACCAGGCCTCTATCCTATATAGTAAAAGGGTAATATGCCTCCCAGCACCAGGATCAGCGGAGCCGTGAGGCCTCCCGGCACCAGGATCAGTGTGACAGGGGGCAGCACCCAAACCCCCTGATCGCCCTGCGGCTCTGTGTGTGACAGGGGGTGGGGCCACAACCTCCCTATCGGCCCTGCTCTGTTCCTGACAGGGGAAGGCGCCCCAACCCCCTGATCAGCCCTGCTCTGTGCCTGATAGGGGAGAGCTCCCCAAACCCCTGATCGCCCTGCAGCTCTGTGTGTGACAGGGTGCAGCGCCCCAACCCCCTGATTGGCCCTGCTCTGTGTGTGACGGGGTAGAGCCATATCCTCCCCATCGGCCTTGCCCTGAGTGTGACAGTGGCGGTGCCCCACCCCCCTGATCCGCCCTACTCTGTGAGTGACAGGGGGGAGCTCCTCAACCACCTGATGGGCCCTGCTCTGTGCGTGACAGGGGGTAGCTCCCCAACCCCCTGATGGGCCCTGCTCTGTGTATGACAGGGTACGGAGCCCCAACCCCCCTGATGGGCCCTGCTTTGTGCGTGACAGGGGGCAGCGCCCCAACCCCGATTGGCCCTGCTCTGCGCGTGACAGGGGGCGGCGCTGCAACCTCCCCATCGACCCTGCCTTGTGTGTGACAGGGGGCAGTGCCCCAACCCCCCAATCTGCCCTACCCTGAGTGTGACGGAGGGTGGCATCGCAACCTCCCGATCCGCCCTGCTCTGTGCATGACAGGGGGTGGCGCCCCAACTCCCCAATCGGCCCTGCTCTGAGCCCGACCAGGGGCTGCACCTAGGGATTGGGCCTGCCCTCTGCCACCCGGGAGCAGGCCTAAGCCAGCAGGTCGTTATCTCCTGAGGGGTCCCAGACTGCGAGAGGGCACAGGCCGGGCTGAGGGACCCCCCCCTCCCCCCCGAGTGCACAAATTTTTGTGCACCGGGCCTCTAGTTTTTTGATAAAAGAAATATAATTACAGGTGATCTTTAAGAAGATTATCTAGAAACAATAAAACCTATCAACTGGAAGAAACAGTTTGGAAATGGGGAAGGGTCCTCGTGTGACCACAGACTTAAAATGAGCAGCTTTGTTGTCACCTACCATTTCTTTTGAATACTTACTACGGGTGGGTTTTTATACTAAACCCTTCTATCTTCTCATTTAATCTTCATAAAAAACCATGCAAGTTTGAAGTTCTGGCTCTAATACTTACTAGAACTGAATCCCAAAATCCTAGTTTTAAACATTGAATAGCAATGCCTCTTTCACAGGGCTATTGTGAAGACTAAATGAAAAACTGTATATGAATGTGCACTGTCGGTGATCTGGCTCCACACAACTGTTTTCAGGATTATGATTATTATTGTTTCTTAAATCTGTCCTGAGAATCAGACAGCTCGGCCTTACTCTTAAAGACTGGAAGACCAAGAGTAAAAGCAAAGAATTTATGGAGCTGGTGATGAGCTTACAAAGGTTCCTGACAGCAGAAGCAACCAAGGCATTTCCTGATCAATCCTGTGAAATCTCCTAAAGCATGAACTGCTGGTTTGTGAGCACTCTGTTTGCTGCCTTCCAATCTCAACAACTGGGGGGGAAGAAGCAACAGATGTTCAAGGACTGGCCAGGGCATAACACAATGATTTCCAAATAGAGAAAGATCGCAGTCAAATGAAAGACACGACAGCCCATGTGCTCCACTGCAATTGCAAAGATGTCGTTTGTTAAACATAAAAGGGTATTTGAGGAATATCCAGTGAACAATTAATTAGCAGAGCAAACAAGAATATTTTTGAAGGAAAAAACTACAGAGGACAACTTGAAATTATTCAGCTTTGAATGATTTCTTTTCCACTACCATATATAAAAGATTTTTTAGTGGAAATCATGAGGTCATTGTTTTCCAGAGTCTTTACTCTAGGAAACAGCTGTGGGGAACGACACAAACAGAGAACACTGCCCTATTTAGTAGCCCATCATTGTGACAAGTGTATAGATGGGGACAGGAAAAATCCATCAATCCACACACCAATAACAAAACAAAAGTGGCAGAGTCAAACACTAAAACTGCAAGCCACACAAAGCACGATGTAAAACAACTGATTCTGGATTACTGCATCTCTGTAGCTGCAGAGAAATGTCCATGTTTAAACCAGATCAGCTCCTTTCTACGTGAGTCACCAAAAACTTAAATGATGCACTTTGCACAGTTCCTGATACATGACAGACATTCAGCAAATATAACTAAAAAGTTTTCCTAGGGCTCTTACGATCAAATACTATGTGACCTGCCTAAAACTAACGTACCACCCACCTCCAGAACTATTGTCCATTCGGTGCTTCCGGTCTTAAAGAGCACCATCCATCCCAAGACACCCTGTTTCAAAATCTGTTACTTTCATCTCCTCCTTCAAATCAAAACTCCAATGAGGTTTCACTTCACACACACTAGAATGGCTATTAAAAAAACACCAACAAAACAGAACAAAAAACAGAAGATAACAAGCGCTGGCAGGATGTGGAGAAAGTGGAGCCTTCATGCATTGCCGTTGGGGGTATAAAATGGTGCCGCCACCGTGGAAAACATTGGAGTTTCTCAGAGTTAAACCCAGAAGTAGCACATGATGCAAAAGAATTGAAAGCACAGATTCAAACAAATACTTGCACACCTACGCTCACAGCATCATTACTCTCAATGGCCAAAAAGCAGAAACAACCTACCAAATCCTTCAAGACAGTCCAGGTAACACCTCTTTGGTCACCCCCACCCCTCCCATTCCTCCCCCAGTGCACTCCCCCTGCATCTGCACAGCACTTTGTACACAATCTATCACAGCACTCTACCCTATGCAGCTATTTCTTTACCCACCAGTCTTCCCTTCTAGATCCTGACTTCCTTAAGGGCATGAACCATCTCACCCATCTTCATATCCCCAGTGCTTTGCAACACAAAACCAGCACAGGAATCAATAACCGTGCTCAATAATTTCGTGCACTTAATAAATCCATATCATGTCTACAAAATACCAACCTGAATTTGATTCCTAGTGGGTATAAACTGGCGTTTCTGCTGCCCTACACTGTTACACTGTATTCAGGGCTCAACGCAGGGAGTCAAACCATCACCTAAACCAGGTCCAGGACCCTGCCCTCCTGGTTTCCCGTCTCAGACTGCCCTTCAGCAGGCCCGCTCCCGCTCCTGTCATCTTATTTTCAGGTCCCCCAACGGCCTGGCCTTGGGCTTCTGACCTTTACACTTACCACCTATGTGCAGCGGAATCCAAGTCTACACAGCTAGCCCTAATTCGCGGCACATTCCCAATAGTCTAGTAAGACCTTCCTGGGTATCCCAGGCCCCAACTCTCCATGCTCAGATTAAATGCATGATCTTCTCTGCCCCTTAAGCTCCCCAAACCACTCCCCTTCCAGCTGCTCCAGCTGTCAGAGATCCTCATTATTCTCCCCATCATCAGGTCTGACAGCTCGGGGTTTCCTTCCCTCTCCATTTCTTGGATTCTCCTTAATAATGTCATGATGTCCTCCAAATGTCTCTTGGATTCACCTTTTCCTCTTCTTTACCTCACCTCATACCTGTGATTGCCCTCTCCCTGCATTTATTTTGTCCTCCGTTTGATTCATTTTTTACTCACCATCAGACCCATTTTTTTAATATCTTTTTCCTCTAATCAATGTCTGCACAGCTCAAGAGCCTCAACTGAATCAGTATTGACGGCAGCCTCAAGGCTAAATTATTGTGACAGGCTTTCAAGGCCACCCATAATTTGCCTCCTCTCATCTCCTCAGACATCTACATGTATTTCTCTCAAATCAATGGTTCTCAACCAAGGGCGATTTTGCCCCCTAGGAGACATTTGAAAATATCTGGAGACATTTTTTATTGTCATCAGTGGGATGTGGACAAGACGGGGACACTAACAAACATCCTACAATGCCAGGACAGCCCCTCACAACAAAAAACTATCCAATAACACGAGATATGTCAACAGTGCCATGGCTGGGACAACTCCAAATCAAGCCTCCACGGCAGACAGCCCAGTAGCTTCCATGACCATGTGCCAACTCTATCCCTCTGCTCAGAATGTTTCCCCACCATCCTGAGACGACACCCCTCTTCTTAACTATCCAAGACTTGTTTATCATCAAACCCCATTCAAAGCCATATCTCACGGCTTTAAACACCACCGAGAAGTTGATGGCTCCCTAATTTTCTCTTTAGCTAGTCTCAATCTTCTGAACTCGACTCCGTTATCCAGCTGCCTATTAGACAGCTCATGAATATCCTATTAACACATCTGAAAATGAACTCCTGACCCCCAAAATTGCTGCTCCTCAAGTAAGCACTGGTAACCACTCAGTTGCTCAAGACAAACACCTGGGAGTTATTCTGGATGCATCCCTCTGCCTCAGTGTACCCCTCACCCCCAGCAAGTCCTGTGGAGTCTACCTGCAGACATATCTCAAATCCACCCACTTCTCCATCTCCATCCACCCCCACTTTTATTTAATCTATCACAGAAGCCTCTTCCCTAGTCTCCCTGATTCTGTGCTATCCACTGTTCAGCACCTGAGTTTTAATGAGATCAGAAAAGAACTCTGTCCAAGTCCTGCAGCCACTCCCCACTGCACTTAGAATAGAATCTAAACCCCGTATATGCACCTACAAGGCCCTGTATGACCCAGCCTCTGCCCACCTGCCAATCCCTTCCCAGCCTCATCTATCCTCCTCGTCTCCCAAATGTACCAGGTGAGGGTACAGAGGAAAGGAAGTCATTAGATCAGCAGTTCTCAACCTGTGGGTCGCGACCCCTTTGGCGGTCGAACGACCCTTTCACAGGGGTCGCCTAAAACCATCCTGCATATCAGATATTTACATTACGATTCATAACAGTAGCAACATTAAAGTTATGAAGTAGCAATGAAAATAATTTTATGGTTGGGTCACAACATGAGGAACTGTATTTAAAGGGCCAGAAGGTTGAGAACCACTGCGTTAGATTGAGAGTATATATGCACAGCCACCTGTGGAGTATGAGCCTATAAATAATGTATACATGTTCGTATACACATTTAACCAGTCAGAAAGAATGGTTTTTAAGAAGACTGCAAAATGCCACGGTAAAGCAGCAAGGGCACATGGTGAAGCAGCTGTGGCTGACCTTATTTATGTTCACTACCATTCAGCACCACAGCCGAGAGAGGAAAATGCTGCACGTTTCAGCATGTCCACCTGCCAACTGACATTTTGTGTTGAGACCTGTCCTTTCCGCGGTTGTACTAATAAGGCAACCAGACACAGGACTGAGCGTGAGCCTCAGCAATGCAGGGTGACAAAGTGGAAGTCAAATTCTGCTTCTGCTCCCTCGGCCTCCAGCCAGGCGAACCTCGGTTCCATCATCCAGAAAGGCGGGGGACTGTCCCATCCACCCAAGTCTCCTTCCAAGTCAAATCGTGATGATTCTGTCACCTCCTTGCTCCTTCAGAGACTTGGAGCTTCAGTGACTAAAGTGAAAGCGTTTGACAGACAAGGGAACTGACCAGGAAGAGACGCGCTTTCTATTTTATACCATCACAAACCTACATGGGCCCTACACAAATTCTTCTTTTTTCTTTCTATTTTTCAAAGTAATTCAAGGGATACCTGAACTCAGAGTACTTCTTAGAAGCCACTGTGAGATTTCAATGTACTAAACAGCTTCGTACAAACCAGGAAACGTCTCTCAAAGGCCTGTAGCATGAGACCATGAAAAAGCAAGGTGTGACACCGAACCAGTGTCAGCCCGATGCTAGCCTGTCTGCCACTCATTTCTACATGTTTACTCTCTCTGTAACCTGAGAACTCTCACTAATAAATAAGCAACACCAGGCACCAAAGTTCCAGGAAAACACCATGGGAGAGAAAATTCTATTACTTTTTGTTTTGCTGCAACTTTGGATGGAGTTTCCACAGTTCTTTATCAGGAGATCACTATGTTCTAGTTGTTCTTTGGGACCGCGGTTTGAGCACGGCTGCTATAAAACTTATCTTTCTTACTTGAAAGACGTCCATCTATCTTTCTCTTACTGCAAAGGGGCACTGAGAACTGGAAGCTAGAGAGCATCTCTAAGGACCTGGAGCATCTATGCCAGCCTCCTATAAAAGCTGTGACAACCAAAATACGTCTCCAGATGAAACCAACGTCCCCAGGCAACAGCACGCTGGTTGAGAACCACAGCCCGGTATCTGAGCAAGAGCACAGTATCTGCATAAAAAGAAAGAAAGGGTCTAGGTGGCGGCTAGAGAAGTTTCTTAAAAGCACAGCCAGGTGGGACAGTCAACCCATTTCATTCTGGGAAATGAAAATCCAGCCTTAACCATCATTTAGCTCGCCCAACTCAAAAATCCATTTATCTGGTAAGCTTCTAAGCGCCAATTAATAAGTTTAGAAAGTAAGAAAGAATTATAATTGAAAAATTCACAAAGCACAAAGACATACTAAGTGCTTTTCCAGACCTCAACATAAACTATCTCGAGATGGCAAACTGGTTTTAACTTCTCTGCCAAGTCCAATCACCGGGCAGTGGCTGCCTGGACCCCTAAACTGAGCAGGATTCTGAGGCTGAATGTGAACCACAGGGCATGGTGACGAGTAGGCCTCACATCCACCTCCTTTGGTGTTCAACTTTCTTAATGCTCAGAATCACAGCCATTAAATTTGGCTGTAATAAAACATTCTGGAAAAAAAGAAAGTAATCCACCAGGCTTACCAAACTGGGGAGAAATAAAAGGGAAAAAAGAAATCTGATCCCATCACTCTCCTACTTAAAAGTAGGCTCTGGATTCTCAACTTCCAGAGGATAACGTCTCAACCAGGGGAGCCTACAAAGCCTTCACAATGCATTCACATCCTACTTCTCCCAAATGTCCTGTACCCCCCCCCCCCCACCCTTCCCCACGGTGTCACCCAGACACCAGCACCACCTGCAAACTGGTTGGAAATGCAGCATCTCGGGCTCACCCAGCTCTGCTCTGAACAGAAGCCCAGGTGAATTATAGGCACATGAAAGTGTGGAAACGGTGTCTGGGGGAACTTGCCAGGTTCCTCCAGACTCAGTTCTTCACAGGCAGGTACAGTGTCTCCCCCAGGTGAATGTGTGTGGCACATGCAGGTGAGTATGGGCAGGCTGCCTCCACTCGTCTCATCTATTAAAGCAGGAAAGCCCAAATGTCCACCTACAGCCTCCACAGCAGCCAGGAGTGAAGTGACAAGGTTAGGCAATGAGATGTCAGCAGAAGCCTGCTGCGGGGGCTTCTGGGAGAACTTTTATTTCCCTAATGACTTCCTGCCTTGACTAGGTAGAAGTCAAGGTGGCAAACACTAAGGACAAAAAGCCAGTAAGAACGAAGGATAACAGAGTAGAAACCAGAAATGGTCTGGATCCTAAATGGTTGGGCAAGCCTTCAATAAATGGGAGGTGAATGAAGGAGTGCAAAGTGAAACCTACTAAGGTTCAGAGATTACATTTTTTTAAAAAATAGGGCCTCTAAGAATCTGTTCAGCTTTACGAAAGCATACCTACAAATCAGTCTCGGCGTTTCTAGAATCACTGACCTATTTCTGTCCAGCTTTTTAGTGGATAAAAAAATGAACACAATCTCTTAAAAAGCAAAGGAAATGTTCTCATACCAAAACACTGTTGAAATTGATTTTTCACATTTGGAAAAAAAGGAGAACATGAAACTTAAAACACTGGGCTCTGACCTTAAAAAGTTTGTAATTGCTGTGGCTACTCACAGGCAACTATAAGCAAAATTAAAAAAGAAAAAGACTTCTTTTACAGTTGCTGGTTGGTTGTCATCCTCTCCTACTTATTTATTTTGAGATTTCTGACATGAACCTCATTTTTTCCAGTCCTATACTAGTCAAGTACTTCCATTCAAATTTCCAAGATCAAACAGCAGTCACTTTTTCTCTTTGAGAAAACAGGGTAGAACAACATAAATGTAAATATAATGTAAGTAAAGTGTATTAAAAGGAGAGGGGCACCTGTCAGTGCTGTTCCTCAGCAAGGAAAGTCCTCAACCAAGCTCCGGTTCCTCAGACAGATGACCATTTTATATTTTAATCAAGTCATTCATTCTTAAATAAAAGGATTTTTAAAAGAAACTTCATAGCATCAGTGAAAAGCCAGTACTACTTGCCATGAATACAAGACAAATGTAAAAACAAGCCCATTGAAAACATCACTTTACTATATTCCAGCTACCGTTGCCTACTAAAGCCTCTACACTTGAGGCTTGTTCTCGCTTTGTTTAAAAAAAAAAAAAGGTGGGGAGTGGGCAAGCAGTGTTAAGTCACGCTGAGACTTTCTCTTGAACTTTCTCTTGAACGTGATCAGGACAGAAAGAGAAGGGAAAAGGAATGAAGTTTCTCACTGTGTGGTTTCATTCTACTTAACTGTTTCCCACCTAGAAGGAATCCTCCTGCAATCTCAAACACCGCCTCCTTTTGCTGAGAATCACAGCCCATTCATTTCCTTAGTGCAGCCTAAATGGTCCCACTTCACCTGGCTCAGCCCTCCGCTCCAACCCGCTCACTACGAGGACCCGAGGGCCCTATCTAGCCCACTGCCTGGACTTGCATGGCCCGTGAGCTAAGAATGGTTTGTAAAAATGAATACTTGTATCAAATCTGTGTTGGGGAGAATATCAGGAAAGGCATACTGCTTTCCCCTTTGGCCTCCCACCCTGATTTTGAACGGCAATTAAGCTACACGGTTCTCCCCTGCAAAAATAACAGTCCCGTTCTTCTCATTAGGCCTGTTACACAGCATCGTACTCCATGATCACTGTACTTTTACTTCACTCAATACAAACCTTGTAAACACTGGTTTTCTCTTGTTACATAGGCACCTACACAGTAGCCTCGATTTGGCGTCGGGCCCGCAAAGCCTAAAGCACTCACTCCGCTGCCCTTCGCAGACCGCCCGGCCCAGCTCCAGCTCCAGGTCAAGTGCACACCTTCCTCGCGGGAGCAGCTTCTGCGGCCCCTCCAGGCCTCCCTGCTGCTCAAGCCTCAGGCCCAGGCGCCTCCTCCCAGGGGTCGCCCTACCCACGCCCGCCGGCCTTGCAGTGGCGGCATCACCAGGTTTCACTGTCTTCAAACCACCGACATGGCCCGTTAACTTATTATACAGTCTTTAGCCACAAAAGCAATCAGAGCAGCAACTACTCCTGGTCCCGCGCACAACGGAAGCTCTTCCATGCGGGGAGCCCTCTTCGTGCCAAGCTCCCAGCGAGTGAGGGTGAAACGTGGGGGCAACGAAGACCCACGGACTTGCTGGCAGCTCACAGCCACCTCTGAGGTCGGGGCGGAGGAAGCTGGCACGGTGAGGGGGCGGCTGGGCCGAGGCTGCACGACCAGCGACCCCACCGAGCCCCGGGCCGGCCGGGAGCCTGGACCGGCCGCGTCGGGAGCCCTCCGACGCCTCAGCCGGGCAGGTGGGACCTGGGACGAGCGCTCCAGGAACCGATGCGTCACTCGCGCACTCGGCCCATCAACCGATCCATCCCCCGCGCCCGGTGGCCCGGCCTCAGCCTCGGGGCCCGCCCGCCCCTCCAGCCCGGAGGAGGGCGACGTGGGCGGGGGCCGCGGCGGGGAGGGGCGCCCACCTTGAAGTCGCGGCTGTGCTGCGGCGTGTACTCCAGCGTCCAGAGGGCGCGCACCAGGTGCGCCAGCTGCTCGGTGACCTCGCCCGCGGGGGCGCCGGCGGGCGGCTCCGGCTCGGGCTCGGGCCGGCCGGCGCGGTACTGGCCGAGCGCCAGGTACTCGGCGAAGAGCTCGGTGTTGCTGAGGCACTGCAGCGTGGCGTTCATGAAGCACGTGTTGCCGTGGTTGCGGAGCCCCGCCACGCCGGGCACCGGCTCGCAGGCGGGCGGCGCGGGCGGCGCGGGCGGCGGGCCGGGCGGCGGCGCGGGCGGCCCGGGCGGGAAGCAGCCGTGGAGGGGGCCGCGGTCCGGGCTGCCGCCCTCGGAGCTCAGGTGCGAGAGCGTGGACAGCGTCCGGAGGACGCGGCTCATGAAGCTGCCCACCGAGCGCGCCGCCGACGGCGAGGGCGCGGCCGGCCCGGGCGCTCCGGGGGCCCCCGCGCCGCCGCCCGCGCGGCCGCTCCGGAACAGCCGCTTGCTGAAGGAGCGCTTCTCCTTCCCGCCCGCCGCCGGCCCGGGCCCGGGCGCCGTTACCTTGGACATGGCGGCGGCCGCCCACGCTCATCCCCGCGCCCGCCCTCCCGGCCCGCGGCCCCGCCACCTCCGCCGCCGCATCCCCCCGAGCCGGGCTGGGCGCCCCGCACGCCTCCGAGCGCCGCCGAGCGAACCAGCGGGCGGGCGGGAGCGCGCGCGGTCGGCCCAGCTGGGCCGCTCACGTGACTCGCCGCCGGCGCCGCCCGCCCGGCGCTGAAGCCGCCGCCGCCATGTTGACTGTGGGAACGACGTCGCCTCCCCCGCCAGCCGCGAAGGTGACTGGCGGCTCCGGCGCAGTCCTGCGGCGTGAAGCCTGACCCGCCATGTCTAGTGTGGGCGGTCCCGGCCCGGAGGGAGGCCCCGCTCCGACGGCGGAGGCTGCTGGGCGGGAGTCGGGGCCGCCCTGAGCGGACCCTGAGGCGGTGAGGGCCTGACCCTGACCTGCGCCGGCGGGGCCGCTGCGTGTCCAGCCCGCGCATCCCGGCCCGGACTTCCAGGCGACGCGGGGTCGCAGTGAAACCGCATCATCAGGATCCCTTCCTGCAGCCCGGCCTTCCAGTGCCGCTGGCCTGGCCGTGTGGCTCGCGCCCGCCCGCGCACCTCAGGGTCCCGGGTTCGAGTCTTCCGTTCCCAGTCAAAGGCACGGACTTGGGCTGCTGGTTCGACTCCCCTCTTCCTGCGGGCGCAGTATCTCTCTCTGTCTCTCTCTCTCTCTCTCTCTCTCTCTCTCTCTCTCTCTCTCTGCACACACACACACACACACACCTTTTCAACCCTCTAAGAAAAATTCAACGGAAGGAATATCCTAGGGCGAGGATTGCAAATAATAATAATAATAAAGTCCCGCTGCAGCCCGCCATCATTCACTCATTAGGGCAGTGATGGCGAACCTTTTGAGCTTCAGCATTTTGAAAAACCCTAACTTAACTCTGGTGCGGTGTCACATATAGAAATGTTTTGATCTTTGCAACCATAGTAAAACAAAGACGTATATTTTTGATATTTATTTTATATCTTTAAATGCCATTTAACAAAGAAAAATCAACCAAAAAATGAGTTCGCGTGTCACCTCTGACATGCGTGTCATAGGCTCGCCATCACCCCCAGCCGTGGGCAAACTAGAGCCCCCGGGCCAATCCGGCCCGATCGGCTGTTCTATCCGGCCCGGCCCGCGGAGCCGAAAGAGCGGAGGGTTCTCTTGCTCTCCCCTCCGCTCCTTCACCAGCAGCAGTGTTAACATGGCAACGTCGGGGAAACACGGCTGCAGCTCCTTCTTCTGAGTCCCGTTTAAGAACCCATTGTGGCCCTCCAGTCAAAAAGTTTGCCCACCCCTGCGCCTAGACACATGGTTATGGCTCCGCGCCAGGCACTGGGCTGGGCACCGGAGCGAGGCAAGGTGTGCAGCCCGCACCACCGCCGCCTGCTCTCCCCCCCCCCCCCACCCCGCAGCTGGCACTCCCGCACCACCGCCGCCTGCCCCCCACCCCCCCACCCCGCAGCTGGCACTCCCGCACCACCGCCGCCTGCCCCCCACCCCCCCCCACCACACACACACACACACACACACCCCTCCCCTCCCCGCTCGCACTCCCGCGGTGCTGACCGCTGCTGAGTGCTGAGCGCGCACCACCCGCCTCTTCAATGCAGAGCCTTTCACGTGGATGAGATGCTCACTGTTTCAAGCCCAAGTTCGTTTCAACGCCCCTAGACTTGACCTCTAAATGAAAGGTCACAGACCCCCAAGGATCACCGGGGCCAAGATATGCTGAAGACTCCTGATGTTTCATCGTCACATTGACCTGTTAATACAAGTGAGGCGCTCATCAGGAAGGGCAGACAGCAAATGAGCATCCTTAAGGCGGTGGCTGCCCCTCGGCCCCAGCCAACTGTTCCATGTGGAAATGAGGGCTCAGATCATCCGATTTTTTAAAGAGAAGGGGGAAATCCTACTTTTAAATGTTCACTTAATTAAAAAAGAAAATATACAGCAGGGAAAAAGTACATCTTTGGGCTGCCGTCAGCCCCAAATCCACTGGAGTGTGACCTCTGTAGACTCTCCTCTTTGCCAACCCTTGGCCTGAGCCTGGTTACTGGAGAAGGGAGAGATCGGGGAAGGGCTTTCTCTTCCCCTTAAAACATAAATCCCGCCTTACGCTAGATAGCAAAGTCATTGGCTGTTCCCCTTGGCCTCCCACCCCACGGTAAGCAGGACCCTATGGTGACACCCCCAGGGTGCTCTGCACTAGCCCCCAAATCACCTCCATTCTCACCTAATCAAAGTATCCGTTCCTCACTCATGTGGAACTAACGCATCCGGACATCGGGAAGAAAACGGTGGGCACGACCTTTCAGACGTGGTTGAGTTTCTTCAAATATGAAGGTGGGGGGCGGGGGGGGACATAAAAGGGAATAGTTTTTGGTGGAATTTCAAGCGGTCTGACATTTCATCACAATATCCAACCATTATGTTAACAGAGTTCGTTTGCTGGCTTGTTTCTCAGAGGTGGGAAGGGTCTTGGGGTCTCCCTGGGCGTAAAGCCCACTGGGAAGTTAGCCCCTCGGTTAGCTTCCCTATGCGGCTTTTCCTTTAAAAGCACGTCTCCGTCTGAGACTCAGATGTCCATGCCCCCCATCACGCTTGCTCAAAATCGGCAGAGACTAGGTCTGTTTTGCTGAACATGGATGCCTAGTACTGACCATGGGTCTAATACGCTTGGTTGAATGAATAAACTGCTTTAGAGGAAACTGAGCGTAGCAAAAGCTTTCCATTCCCATGTCTCATGCCGGGAGCCCATCCCTAATTTCAGCCACGACTATGAACTGTGTGAGCCATTGCATGTGACAGCGCCCCCGGTTCCACACCTGCTGTGTGTCTTCGTCTCAAGCTCTGATTGAAGGAGAGCCCAAACTCAGAGGCGGAGCAGCTTTAACTGGAGCTGGAGCGTTCGAGCCCCAGACAGATCTGGAATTGGCCGAGACGGGGCTTTCTCCTACCTGCCTCGAGCAGTCCCCAGCCTCCTCCCACAGGCTTTGTCCATGTGACTATCCAGGCGGTGGCTGCTTCTCAGAACACCCTTTCTCTACTGGCATAAAAGCCTGGCATGCATATGCTACCATTCGGTGCTAACAAATGTTCTTTTTTTAATTTATTAAAGTGGGAGTTAAAGTGGAGCATAGCCTGAATATGACCCCATTGCTGGCCTCCTCTCCAGTGCAAGCAAGCTACTTGGAATCCCTCTGTTGTCACGTGCTTCAAAGAAATGAGAGCTGACCCCAGGCCGGTGTGCTCAGTGGTTAGGCCTTGGCCGGAGCACCAAAGAGGTCGATTCCCAATCAAGGGCACACACCTGGGTTGCAAATTTGATCCCGGCCCTCGTCAGGGTGCATGTGGGAGACAACGGGGCGATGTATCTCTCTCCCATGGATGTCTCTCTCTCGCTCCCTCTCTCCCTTCCACTCGCTCTAAATAATCAATATCTGTCTGAAGGTTGCCTCACTAGGTATCCACTAATGAATCAGATGAGCCTCTGCTGCCGTGAGGAGGCCTGTACCTTAGGGCAGGTGACAGATTGTAAGCTCATTCCCAGATGGTAACAGTAGTGCTGTGACTGAGAGGTGCCAATTTTTGACAATCTAACCTTCCCCCCTGCTTTCTAATGTCACTTCTTAATCACATAGTAAACTTCACATATATTTTAGGGTTTTTAAAAATTCTGTTCTATCTCATTGCTGTGTGTCTATAATCCAGGATAACACAGATTTAGAATATATTGAAATGTTTGGTAGGGCTACACCTCCTAGTATTCACTGTTTGGTTGTTCTCTCAGAAGAATTCACTCCTTTGAGGGTATTAATTTATGTAGATTAATTTAGGTGAAATTGACATCATCAAAATTTCTCTTCCCTGAAAATAAAGTGTGTCTTTTAAAAATTATACAGGCTTTTCATGTCCTCAGGTGAGCTGCTCGATACCCGTACTTCCAATGGACGCCTCTTCTGCCTCAGTTAGTTCAAAGAAGCTCATGTTCTTCGCTACCAAGAATCTCTGATGGGCCTACGGGTCAGAGGAAAACAAAAAGCCGAGGCTCGTCTCCGTTGACGCCCGTTTGATAAAATTCCAGATCCGTTTCTGATAATAACCCTTTCTGAAGTAGGAGTAAGTGGATGCCACTTTAATGCAATAAATAATATATATCTCAAACCAAAAGCAGGCATCATGCTTGCTAGTAAAGGCCTGGAAGCATTGCTATTAGTGTCAGGAACAATCAAGCTTTCCCACTCTCATTACTACTACTTAACTGAATTCTGGAAGGGCACTCAGACAAGAGAGAGAGAGAAAATGAGGTATAAACAGCATAAAGGAAGAGGCCAGGTCATTATCTCATGCACTGACACGAATGCCTGAAAGAAACCAAGAGAACCAACTGCAAATTAGGAGAAAGAACTACAGCACATCAGTGGCTGGTTACAAAATAATTTCTCCTAGAGACAAACAACTGAAAATATAATGGCATAAAAATATCCCATTCATAGTATCAACAAACAGGAATCAATTTACTAATGTCACACAGACCTATGGAAAGAAACTATGCTGTTCTAAGGACATGAAAAGCTTCAGGTCAGACTTAGGACGCCCAGGAGACAGCACAGAGCCAAGCCCCCGCTCCGGAAAAGGGCACGTGAGTGAGGCTGGGCACGCGCTGCTGCCACAGGCTGGCCCACCACTGCACAGTGGCGGCCTCACGCTGGACTCTTGGTTCTGCTATAGCCAGCGTGACTGTTCGTGAGTGATTCGTGATTGAATGCTTGCTACCACCGTCCGCATCCTAGGCCCCAAGTGCTTGGGCTGGACCCTTGGTCTAGTCACTCGCTGCTGGGAGAAGGGACGAGACCACATCCCCTACAGGGCGGACAGAGTGCCTCCCATCTGTCCTGAGATCCCCTCAAAAAAAAAAAAAAAAAAAAAAGGACTATGTTTAATGCTGGCAGCCAAAAATGACAACTATCCACTGCAAACTATTCATGTGTGTGTCATATTGATCACATTGAACGTATTGCTTTATGTACTTGCTAACATAGCATACAGAAACTTATCTCTTTTTTTGTTGTTGTTAATCCTCACCCAAGGATATTTTTTGCATTGATTTTCTTTTAGAGAGAATGGAAGGGAGGGAGAGAGAGACATTGATGAGACACATCGACTGGTTGCCTCTCACACGCACTGGAGATCGAGCCTGCAACCGAGGTACATGCTATTGACCAGAATCCAACCCACAACCCTTCAGTCTGCAGGGCAACGCTCTAACCACTGAGCAAGCCATCCAGGCCAATTTATATATATATTTTTATAAGAAAGCCAATTTGCAGTCTGTGTACATGCTTACTGTCCTTGTCAAGTTTCCCTTGCCCGCTTTTTTTTCTTTTCTTTTTCCTGGCTGAAACAAAGTTTATTGGGAGATAGGCAGACTTCCTGCCACAAGAGGGCAGCAGGAAGGGGGCCCAAAGCAGGTCACCCAGTTTGCCAGCTTTTTAAAAACAACTGTGAAGGGTCTCTATTAACCTTAGGCTCTGCAACAATTTAAATGTGTTTTCAGCCCTGGGCGGATGGTTGTCGTCTGTACACCAATAGGTTGTGTGCGGGTTCTGTCCCCGGTCAGGACTCGTATGGGAGGCAACTGATCAATGTTTCTCTCACATCAGTATTTCTCTCTCTCTCTCTCCCTCTCTCTCTCTCTCTCTCTCTCTCTCTCTCTCTCATTCTCTCTCTCTCTCTGCCCGCCCCGCGCCCCCCCCCCCCCCCCGCTTACTTTCTCTCCCTTCCTCTCGCTCTCAAATTAATAAAAACATATCCTGGGGTGAGGATAAATAAATCAATGTGTTTTCAAAGGTTCTAAGAATTCACGCAATGTACTCTCTAGACCTGGTAGAGCAGGCCATTCTTTGAAATATTTTGTAACTTTCATCCATTAATACTGGTCTGTGTAAATTTTCTTTCTCTTCTTGAATTAATTGTAGTCATTTTACTTTGCTAGAAAAACATTCACGTGTTCCAGTTTACTAGCAAAAGCTTACGAAGAATTGTCTTGAGATTCCATTTTCTTTTTCAGTTCAGGACCACAGAAATGAGTTAAATATATTTCTCAATGTGTGACTCTATTATCATTGGCCGATGGCAGTGGCGTCCCCTGTCCCCCAGTCATTTCTCCTTTTCACAGCTGTTCACTAAACCCCAGAATGATGGGTGGCACTGTTGGTGTCCCAGCCAGACCCTGTGTGCTTCGCTTCGAGTGGCTTCACCTGTGGCTGTCTTCTGGCACCTGCCTTGGGGCCACTGGCACTGCCCCTTCCAACACAGAGAGCTGGAGGTGCCAGGGGTTGATGTCCTGGGCTGGGGTGTGTGAGGGGCGGGGAGGAGGGCCTCTCGAGCAGTGGCTGTTGGGTGCAGGAGTATGAACCTTAGCTTCTCTGCCTCCCGTCGTGACGAATCCTGAGGCATAAAGTACATTCCAGAGCTCCCTGCCGGCTTAGGCCAAAGGCACTCTTTCCAGGACCTTGCCCCAGATTTCATCCTTTCTTCCTATTGGTGGCCTGCTCTCCTCATGGCTAAGAGTTTCTTCTAAGAAATCACTTGCACATGAATTCTCATCTCAGGGTCTGGTTCTGGGGAACTGGTCTCAGCCAAAAATGTTTTCACTTAATCCCGGCCCTTAGAAGCTGGCATAGCATCTAATTAATTACACCATGACACCTGAGCATTGCCATAGAGATAGCCTGTGACTATGAAGTCAGTAACTCAATCAGGAGGAGATAGCAAACACTTTACTGAGAAAGTGTAAGTCAATTTGGGTTTTTGAGAATGAATGGGAGTTGGCCAGAAATATAGTGTGGAGGTGGGAGTTACAAGCATAGATAAAAATGGGGGCGGGGAGAGCTCATAATTATAAATATCATGTGGTTCCTATGGTTTAGGAATTCAAACGGTGGTGAGTGAAGTTGGAAACCCAAACAGGTCTCAGGGAAATTACAACACAAGGGGTAAATAAGGGCTCGAATAAACAAGACGCTGCTTTTGCCTGGGAGTGCGGAGTGGGTCTGGAAGAGTGAAAATGAGTTTTCTAGGCCGAGGAGGGAGTGAGGGAACCTTAAGAAGAGAAAATGATGTGTAATGAGACAGGGACATCGGAAGGCTTGATATGTTCGGGAAGCTCAGGTTTAAGGTTGCTCCACAAACTCAGAAATGCATGGTAAGAAGAGTACATCCTTTTGGTTCATTTCATTAAAAACAAAACAAAACAAAAAAAACCTAGTTAGGTACAAAACTAGTCTAGGTACAAAGCTAGTATGTTTTGTAAACCTTTTTACCACCTGCTCATATCTTTCTTTCCTTTTTCTTTTTTTTAATCCTCATCTGAGGATATTTTTCCATTGAATTTTAGAGAGTGGAAGAGAGAAGGAAAGACAGAGAGAAATATCGATGTGAGAGAAACACATCGATTGGTTGCCTCTTGCATGAGCCTCAGCCAGGGCCCAGGCCAGGGAAGAGCTTGCAACCAAGGTACATGCCCTAGACTGGAATCGAACCTGGGACCCTTAGGTCCGCAGACGGACGCTCTATTCATTGAGCCAAACTATCCAGGGCTCTTCCTTTCCCTCTAGAGCAGGCCTCCAGTCCAGAGCCCTCAGTAGGAACATTACTGGGGTAATTTGTGACTCATGTTCCACATGCTCTTGGAGAACCTTGTCACTTGATCCCCATCAAGAGGTCAAATATAGGCCCCTCCCTTTTGAAACTTGGGGAGTTTTAGAACTGCCTCGCCTGATAGAACTCAGGAGAAGTGACACTACGGGACTGCTGAAGCCAGATCATAAGAGGCAATCTACCTTCCATTTGGTTCTCAGGATAGTCACTCTGGGAACCCAGCCACCACAGTGCGAGGAAGCCCAGGCCGCACTGAGAGTCCCTTGGAAAGAAGCCAAGCCTGAGCCCTGAGTCCTAGGTCCCACCTGGGCTCGAGTTGACAACCAGCACCAACTTGCCAGCCATATGAATGGACAATTCTGGAAATGGGTCCCCACCCGCTCCCACCCTCTGGTGCCCTGTTGAGCAGAGATGAGCCTTCCGTGCCAAGCCCCATCCAGATGGCAAAATAAATTATGTTGTTTCAACCAATTAAGTTTTGGGGTAATCTGTTACTTAACAGTGAGATAACCAAACAAGAATCTAGATACATCTTAGTCACATTTTTGTTTTCCTCTATTAATTTTTACATCTTACCCCTTGGGTATGGGCTAGATTTAGTGACTCACTTCAAAGAACAAATGTGGAAAGGGACAAATAGTAACTCTGAAGTGGAAAGACCTGGCAGACACCACCTTCACCAAGTGATCAAGGTCAACATCACTCGGTGATAGGGCATGTTGATGTCGTGACCCCTGTGTCTGTCAGAGTTCTCCAGGGAAACAGAACCAACTGTGTGTGTGTGTGTGTGTGTGTGTGTGTGTGTGTGTGTGTGTGTGTAGATTTATTATAAGGAATTGACTTGCATGATGATTATGGAAGCTGACAAGTCCCAAGGTCTACAGTCAGCAGCTGGAGACCCAGGGGAGCCAAAGAGGTAGTTCTAGTCCAAAGTCTGGCAGACTTGAGACCCAGGAAAAGCTCATGTTTCAGTTTGAGTCCAAAGTCAGGAAAAGACTAATGGCCCAGCTCCTGTGGTCAGGCAGAAGGAATTCAGAAGAGGGTCAACTTTTTTGTTCTATTTGGGCCTACAACTGACCGGACAAGGCCCACCCAAATTGAGGAGAGCAATCAGCTTGACTCAATCTATCATTTAAATGTTAATCTCATCCAGAAACAACCAGGGGCTTCCGGTCAAAATGGCAACATAGCACTCGCATCCTCCCACAACAGCTAAAGTACAACTAAACTACGGAACAGTCACCATTCAGAACTGCCAGAAATCTCGCTGAACAGAAGTCCTACACCCAAGTGTATAAAAGAAGAAGTCACATCGAGACTGGTAGGAGGGGCAGAAACTGAGGCGGGCTGGCCCCACTGTTACCAGACAGGGGACCTGGGCCTGAGCGGGTCATCTGCCTAAGGCCAGCCGCAGTGTGTGGACTCGACTTCGTGCAGGAAAAAATTCACAACACAAGTCCAGGTGACTAGGAGGGAACGTCTATTAAAGCAGGGGGCAGTAAAATAAGGAAAGGCTTATCATGGAAGAAGCAACAGGAGAGCCTAGGCTGGGCTGCCCTAGCTCTCTGGGAAGTCAGAGAAAAGGGGTCTTGGGATCAGGGTCAGGGGACTAGCCTGGGATGAGCTACTGCTGCTCATTGCTCCCCTGGTTGCATGTTTCCTGGGTCCCTTAGAGTTTAGGAGATGCATGCCTCTGGGAGAAGAAGAGGGAAGAGAATGGTGCAGCTGCTCCCCAGAGCGGGAGCTTGTGCCAGCTTCTTTGTTTTGAGTGTTTTTAAAGGCTTGGAGTTTATGGGAGATATCAAGGGAGGGTGTCAGCAGAATATTCATCATTTTTTAGGGTTGTGGCCTCCACTAATTGGTCAGTATCAGGGCAGGGGGTCATAGTCATTGCAGCTGGTCCTGGTGTCTCCCACCTGGTTTTGTTGCTTTTCTGGGTCTGGAGCTGAAATATAACTGAGGCCTAGATGTTATCTCTATGGAGGTGACCTGTATCTGCTGTAAATTGCTAGACCAGTTTGTTCAGTGTCTTAGTTTCCCTATTCCACCTGTCCTGGGTTACTGGCCTGTCTCACCATACCCACATGTGGCAAATATAAATTGGAAGGGATGTCTTGGCTGAAGAGGTTCCCCGCTAAGGAGCGAAGGGGTGCCAGCTCTGTAGGGCTCGGCTATAGGGTTAAGCCTCGGACTGACCTGTTGGCAAAGCCACAAACAAGTCCCAGCTTAGAGGGCACAGTCCTCTTAGCATAATTAAGCTTGACCTTATGACGCTCCCTAGATCTTATCTGGGTAGCTAATGGGCTGAGAGAGGTGCAGCAAGTGCTGCAAAAACAAGTGAAACTCACAAGAACATTGCAACTATGGTGACCACTACCTTGTTTACCTCTGGCTATAAAATAAAGGCCCAGCTTGCCTCTGGGTCTCTCTCTGTGGCCTCAGCCAGGCACAGGAACATCCACCTAGACCTGCTTATTCTCTCTGTCTGTCTTTTCTTCATCCTTCATAGCCCTCCCTCAGGCTTACGAACCCGTGGCTGAGCTGGCCCGGCACAAGCCCCATACCAGGCCCCCACAACCCAGCGTTCCAATGCCAGGAAGAGAAGGCCATAACTTCTGGCTCTAAAATGCAGCAGAAATTATGCCTGAGTGAGACAGAGGGTTGCTGGAATCCCGGGCAGTCCCTCTTAAGGTGCTGCACACAGACTTGCTTGGATTCACTCACTCTGAGCCCCAGCGCTGGGGCAGCAGCTTGAAAGGCACCAGAGACATGTGGGGAGGAGCTAGAGCATCTGGCATCAGAGTGAGAACTGGAGGGGCAGCTTTCTCTCTAACAGAAGTGTTGACAGAGGCCATTGTTCCTTTTCCAAATCCTCCTCCCACAGAGCCAGCAAGCTGTGCCATATCTGAGACTCCATCAACCGGGCTATCAATGTTTGTCCTACCCTTGTGGTTCCCTGAGATTCTTCCCCACCCAACTTGTGGGCCCACCCAAGCTCCTTCCAGTGGCTTTTCTATACAAATGGCCTGTCTTGGCTCATGCTTCAGACTTTCCTAAAATCTCTCAAATAAGCAACATGTGGCCTCAGCATGCCCCATACCTCTCACTAAATGGCCCCAGGCCCAACACAAATGGTAGCCAGCCTTGTCCTCTCCCAGGTGCCTCCAAGCCCAGCACAAGGAACAGCCATCTGAAGATCCCTTTGTATCTCATGCTGGGTGGCCTTGTACAGAGCACAGGCCATGTCTGACCTTGGCCTACACCTCCTGGGAGGCCCCAGAGCTAGTGTACACAGTGGACAGCTTCAGACCACGTTGAAGTACCACCACCCAAACTCCTCCACAAGCAACACACTCAAGGGGAAGATTCAGTGGACACCAGAGCCCCACTGAAGTCAGTACTGCTCTGTGGGGTGGGCTCCTGCACAGCTAATCCTCCATGGTGGTCACAGCCAATCCTTGTAGCTGATCAGCCTGGAGGTAAATTCCTCCCATTGACATGCCAACAGCAATCAAGACTCAACTACAATAGGAGGATGCACACAGCCCACATGGGGGCTGGGGTACAACTGGAGTGCCCAGCTTGGGTGACTGGGGAGGCTGTGCCACTGCACCCTACAGGACACCTACTACATTAGGCCACTCTACCAAGACCAAGGGATATAGCAGCCCTACCTAATACATAGATACAAACACAGGGAGGCTGCCAAAATGAGGAGACAAAGAAACATGTCCCAAATGAAAGAACAGAACAAAACTCCAGAAAAAAGACCTAAACAAAATGGAGACAAGCAATCTATTAGAGGCAGAGTTCAAAACACTGGTTATAATGATGCTCAAAGAATTTAGGGGAATAATAGATGGACTTAGTGAGAACTTCAACAGGACTAAAAAGGACATGAAAAACATAAAAAAGAGCCAGTCATGATCCCCAGTAGGGGGTGTGCAGGGAGGCAGCCGATTAATGATTCTCTCTCGCCATTGATGTTTCTATCTCTCTCTCCCTCTACCTTCTCTCCCTTCCTCTCTGAAATCAATTTATATATATATATATATATATCCTACATAATAAAAGGCTAATATGCAAATTGACCAAACGGCAGAATGACTGGTCGCTGTGACGCACACTGACTACCAGAGGGCAGACGCTCAATGCAGGAGCTGCCCCTGGTGGTCAGTGTGCTCCCACAGGGGGAGCACCACTCAGCCAGAAGCCCTGAGCCAGCTCACAGCTGGCAAGCACAGTGGTGGTGGTGGGAGCCTCTCCCGCCTCTGCAGCAGCACTGAGGATGTCCGAGGGCTCCTGGACTGCGAGAGGGCACAAGCTTGGCTGAGGGACCCCCCCCCAGTACATGAATTTTGTGCACCAGGCCACTAGTGTGTGTGTGTGTGTGTGTGTGTGTGTGTGTGTGTGTGTATCCTATATAATAAAAGCCTAATATGCTAAGTGTCTGGTCATCTGGTCGGCCGTTCAACCAATCAAAGCGTAATATGCTAATGATATGTTAAGGCCACTCAACTTCTCGCTATGACGTGCACTGACCACCAGGGGGAAGATGCTCCAACCAGTAGGTGAGCTTACTGCTGGGGTCTGGCTGATCAGAACTGAGCAAGAGGGGCCGGACACGCTCTGGAGCCCTCCTGCGGTCCCTCCCCAGCTGGCCAACCTCAGCCCTGATCATTCACCAGCCCTGATCATTCACCAGTGGGGTCTCTTGGCCCGGCCTGCGCCCTCTTGCAATCCAGGACCCCTCGGGGGATGTCGGAGAGCTGGTTTCAGCCCAATCCCGCAGACCAGGCCGAGGGACCCCACTGCTGCATGAATTCGTGCACTGGGCCACTAGTATACATATATATATATATATATATCTTGCCAGTCAGAAATGAAGGATACACTAACTGAAATGAAGAGTAAGTTACATGGAATTAACAAATTAACAGTAGAGTAGATTAATCAAATCAGCAATTTGGAAATAAGGAAGCAAAAAACAAAACAGCAGAAAGAAAAACTAATTCAAAAAAAAAATGAGGATAGTGTAAGGAGCCTCTGAACAACTTCAAGCATACCAACATTTGCATCATGGGGATGCCAGAAAAAGAGAACAAGAAATTGAAAATTTATTTGAGAAAATAATGACAGAAAACTATCTTAACCCAATGAGGGAAGCAGACATAGAAGTCCAGGAAATGCAGAGTCCCAAACAAAATGAACCCAAAGAGGCCCACACCTAGATACATCAAATTAAAATGCAAAAGGTTAAAGATGAAGAGAGAATCTTAAAAGCATTAAGAGAAAAGCAGTTAGTTACCTACAAGGGAGCTCCCATAAGACTATCAGATAATTTCTCAACAGAAACTTTGCAGGCCAGAAGGGAGTGGCAAGAAATATTCAAAGGGATGAAAAGCAAGGACCTACAACCAAAATTATCATTTAGAATCTATAAACAGCGAGAGCTCCCCAGACAAGAAAAAGCTAAAGGAGTTCATCACCACCAAACCAGTATTAAAATAATTGTTAAAGGGTCTTCTTTAAGGAGAAGGAAAAAGAAATGATAAAAAATGTTAACAATAAAATGGCAATAAATACATATCTATCAGCAATTTTTTTAAAATATATTTCTTTATTTCCCTAGCCCCGTGGTCAGCAAATTGCGGCTCATGAGTCACATGCGGCTCTTTGGCCCCTTGAGTGTGGCTCTTCCTAAGCCTTAGGAGTACTCTAATTAAGTTAATAACAATGTACGTACCTATATAGTTTAAGTTTAAAAAATTTGGCTCTCAAAAGAAATTTCAATTGTTGTACTGTTCATATTTGGCTCTGTTGACTAATGAGTTTGCCGACCACTGCCCTAGCTGGTTTATTTATTTTAGAGAGGAAGAGAGAGGGAGAGAGATATAGAAATATCAATGATGAGAGAGAATCATTGATCGGCTGCCTCCTGCACGCCCCCTACTGGGGACCGAGCCCGCAACCTGAGCATGTGCCCTTGGCCAGAATCAAACCCGGGACCCTTCAGTCTGCAGGCCGACGCTCTATCCACTGAGGAAAACCAGCTAGGACTCTATTAGCAATTTAATCTAAAAATCAAAATACATGAAGGAGCAGAACAGAAATCGATTCATAGATACAAAGAACATTTTGAGGGCTGCCAGATGCAACAGGAGTTGGGGGGATGGATGAAAACAGTGAAGAGACTAAGAAGTACAAATTGGTTGTTACAGAATTGTCATGGGGATGTAAAATATGACATAGGGAATAGTTAATAATATTTTAATAACTACGTATGGTGTCAGATGGGTACAAGATTTATCAGGATGATCACTTAGTAAGTTCTGTAATGCCTAATCACTGGGGTGTACACCTGAAACTAATATAATAATGTACACCAGCCCTAACCGGTTTGGCTCAGTGGATAGAGCATCAGCCTGGGGACTGAAGGGTCCCAGGTTCGATTCTGGTCAAGGGCATGTACCTTGGTTATGGGCACATCCCCTGTATGGGGTGTGCAGGAGGCAGCTGATTGATGTTTCTCTCTCATCAATGTTTCTAACTCTCTATCCCTTTCCCTTCCTGACTGTAAAAAAACAATAAAATATGTTTAAAAAAATAATAATGTACACCAACTGTCATTGAGAAATAAAAAATACTTAAAGTAAAAGAAAAAGAAGGCCAAGGCAAAGAATCAAGACAGAAACAGAGAAGAACATCACAGTTCCACAGACACAATTCTTCCTGCAATTAGACAGAGGTATATAAAGACATCTTTCCCATCTTAATTCTACCCAACCTCCTCTGAAAAATAGAATATCCATCCTAGCTTCATGAGACAATTTTACCACTATCATTCAAGCATTAGAACCACAAAAAATATGTTTATACTTTTCCAGGAGGATTAATTTGCTTTTAAAATATAAAACATAAAGCTCCTCGGAGCTCTTTTTTATCTGCTAGATGGGATGCTGTCTGATTCACGAATTGTTAAATTAAGCCAATTAGGGAAATGTTTGATCAAATATCTGTGCTCCCTGTGACCCTGTCAAGTAAACACACAAAATTTAATATCAAACCCTAATACAATGTGATGAAGAGGGCACTTTACCTCTATGGTATTCTTTGCAAAACTATAACCCGAGTCTAATCATGAAGAAAAAAATCATATAAACCCAAATATAGAGACATTCTACAAAGACACTGACCAGTGCTCTTCAAAACGGCCATGGTCAGGAAAACCAGAGAAAGACTGAGAGCTACCAGAGTCCAGAGGTGACTAAGAAGACGTGATGATTAAAGCAACATGGCATCCGGGTTGGGCCCTGGCAAAGAAAAGGATATTAGTAGAAAATCTGATAAAATGCAAATAAAGCCAGGACATTAATAGTGTTGTACCAATGTTCGTTTCTTAGTTTTAACAATGTACCACAGCTGTGCGAGATGTTAACATCGGGGGGAAAGGGGAAGATTATATAATAGTTCTGTACTATCTTCACAACTCTTCTGTAAATCTTAAGTTTTCCTCTGTTCCATACAAAACCTTACTAAGATGAGAGTAAAAGAATAAAATGTTATAAATCCATATTAATAGTGATCATGGAAAGGAGAGTACGGTTGATAAGAGAACGTGTAAGTCAAGGTTCCATCCGGAAAACAGAAGCTGCTCTGGATTTCGAGTAGGGAGGGCTTTCCCTTGGGGAGCTGAGGCTTATGCCACCACCGGGAGGCGGGGGAGAGGGCAGGCAAGCCGCTCTGCCCACCGCAGCCTGTGGCACCAAGTGAAGGAATCTCAGGAGCAACCCGAAGCTCACTGGCCACCCCAAGGCAGGGCCAGGGATAAGGTGAGGCTAGTGAGGCAGTCACCTGGGGCATGGATTTGAAGAGGGCACCGGGACACTCATGCCTGATGGCTCTCCAGACAAACAGAGCCAGTCGGAGACAGGCATGTGCATGGAGCTTTACTACACAGTTATGGAGGCCTGGAAGCCCCACAGCCTCCCGTCTGCAAGCTGGAGAGCCAGGAAAGCTGGTGGTGTCTCAGTCTGAGTCTGGAGACACCCCGCTCCAGGGCAGGAGAAGGAAAAGTTAAATTCGCCCTTTGTCCACCGTTTTGTTCTCTTCAGGCCTTTAATGGATTGGATGATACACACCCACACTGGTGAGGGGACCTTTGTTGTTGTTTAAAAAAAAAAAAACAAAAACTTAATGCAAAAAAATCCACGATGAACAAAATATCAAAATTTCCAATGAAAACGGAATCTGAGTCCTGCACTTACTCTCTTTATAGAACTCCTCTAAGTTGAATATTGAACGTCAATGAATTAATTCTCTAATGGCATTATCTTCTCTTTTTTCTTTCCCATCTGTGTTCTTTTTAATTCTACTTCCTAGGAGATTTCTGAAGCTTTATCTTTTTTTAAAAAAATGTTTTTGTTGATTTTTAGAGAAAGGGGAAGAGAGAGGGAGAGAGATAGAAACGTTGATGAGAGAGGAACATTGATCGGCTGCCTCCTGCATACTCCCTACTGGGAATCAAGCCCACAACCCAGGCATGTGCCCTGACTGGGAATTGAGCTGTGACCTCCTGGTACACAGGACAACACTCAATCCACTGAGCCACACCAGAAGACTGAAATATTATCTTTTAATGCTTTTATTTAATTTTAAATTTCTTCTATTGAAATGTTATTTTCCAAAGCCATTTATATTCTTATTTTAAAAATCGTATTTTTGTTTTATAGATGCAATACTTTTCTCATCTCTTTGAGCATAAGTACAATTTTTAATAGTTTTCTTTAGCTCTCTACTTTGTCTCCATTTCCTCCAAGTAAAGAGCAGTAATTTCCACCAGGAAAACAATAGAAGAAAACATCTAGGACTAGAGAATGTGTGTGTGTAGATTAATGGTACCCAGCATAATATATTTGAAAGAGATCCCCATGTAATTGGGAAAATTTATAACACCAAGAACATGTTTTTAAATCTTACTTGAATTGATAAGGAAAAATAGCTATAGACTAAGAGATATAAGACATACTATGCAGCCATTGTAAAGAATAAGATACCCCTTTATGGATTTACATGGAAAGATGACCATAATTTTTAATTAAGTGAAAAAAAGACGATTGCAGAAAAATGTAAGCGCACGTAGGTAATATAGTTTTCTATATTTGTGTAACAACTCTTAAGTCTGAAAGAACACACAAAATTGTTAAGAATAAGGTGGGATTTGTGTCTGAGGTAAGTGGTTATTAAGCAAGATTTTCATTTTTTCCTGTAATGCTTAACATTTTTACAATGATTAATTATATCAAACAAAACTTAAGTACATTTTTTTTCAAAAGGGGGATAGCTGAGAAAACATTAATAGCTATTGAAATAGAAAACTCCCTCTTGATCATCTAAATTAATTATTTGCTAAGAGATGCTTAAAAACACTGTGGATATCAGTTAATTGTTGAGTAAGTTATTGATCAAACCATAAAGCAACAGATCAACTTCATCAATAATGAATAAAAAACATGGGAATATATGTGTTATCTCAATGGACCCATATTACTAACGATTTACTTCTTATTTTCTAAACTTTTTATTATGAAAAATTTTAATTGTTTTACAGAGAGAGGGGAAGGGAGGGAGAGAGAGATTGGGGGAGAGAAGCGTGCACTCATTGGTTGCTTCTTGTATGTGCCCTGACTGAGGATCAAACCCACACCCTTGGCGTATCAGGACAATGCTCTAACCAACTGAGCTACCCTGCCAGGACACGAAAAATTTCAAACATAGAAAAAAGCTGAAAGACTAGTGCATTAAACAGCCATTCTTTTTTCTCCAATACAGACCAAATTCCTGCCCTCATAGAACTTAAAATTTCAAGAATATTAGCTTACTTTTATTTCCCCTCCAGAACCTGAACTTTCTGGTCCCTGTTCTCAGTCAGAACAGCTCCTCTCCCATTATGAAAGTGCCAAGTCCGCTGGATTCTGTTCATGGTAGCCATAGCAGTTCCCACCTTCATCACTCACAACATTCCCAAATCCAAGGAGACTGTGGAATCTGTTCTGCGTATCAAAAGAGAGTTATTTAATTGGCGGGGCCCAGTGAAAATGAAAATGCAGAATACCTTGTTCATAAATTATTAAAAATTTCAAGATGATGACAGCAGAGCATTAAACATAGCACAAGACCCTTCCGAATGTAGGAACTGACACAGCCACTCAAGTCATGCTCCCATGAAACCAGCCCTCTGTGTATCATGCAGCTGCAAGCTGAAGCCCTTTTGGAATACAAAAATTGTAATATCACTGTCTTTTCACAGCCCCTTCTACCCTCCAGCCTGCAGTCAGTTGGGCATTTCCCCTGAGACAACCCATTTCTCCCCAGGCATACCCTTCTAGGGCCAGGGAGCAAACTATAACCCAAACTGGACTGGCTCTGTTATTGTACTCACTCATTTATTCATAAAATATACATTGAGCCCCTTTGTATACACTGTCCCATCTACCCTGGGGATAAAGTAATGAACAAAATAGGTAAAATTGCCTGCTCTCAAGGAGCTTGCATTCTAGTGCGGAAAGGCAGACAAGATACCAGTAACATACACAATTTTGAAAATTGGTGCTATGAAAAAAAAATAATTCAGGAGAGAGGAACAGAAAGTTTCTCTCGAGGTTGCAATTTTAAATAGAATGGTTGTGCAAGGTGGTGGTGTGCCTTCCAGAGAAAGTATGAGTGTTAGATTAGCTTTGTCCAGGTATGAGTTACAGTGCTGCTGGCTGTGAGTTCAATGTTGATGAATCAAAATATCTATTAAATAAGGTGTCTTTACACAGAAACACATTTAGACATTGAGCCCTGGCTGGCGTGGCTCTGTTGGTTGGGTGTCATTCCATGCGCCCGAAAGGTTGCCTGTTTGATTTTCTGTAGAGGCACATGCCCGGGCTTCAGGCTTCATCCCCAAGAGGGGGTGTGCAGGGCCGAAACCAGTTTGGCTCAGTGGATAGAGCGTCGGCCTGCGGACTGAGAGGTCCCAGGTTCGATTCCGGTCAAGGGCATGTACCTGGGTTGCGGGCACATCCCCAGTGGGAGATGTGCAGGAGGCAGCTGATTGATGTTTCTCTCACATCGATGTTTCTAACTCTCTATCTCTCTCCCTTCCTCTCTGTAAAAAATCAATAAAATATATTTTTTAAAAAAAGAGGGGGTGTGCAGGAGGTAGCCAATTGGTGTTTCATCTCACTTTGTTGTCTCTCTCTCTCCCTCTTCCTTACTCTCTCCTTAAAAATCGATTAAAATGTAAAAATAAGTAAATAAATGGTATGCATCAATCGGTTAATGACTATGTTGTGACCAGAGGCTCACAGGGACCGAAGTCTGTATTTCACCTTGGGGCAATGATTCGCCGTTCGCTAACTCGGTGTCTGTGGTGACTTTATAGAACATAGCCATTGCAAGCACAAATATCAAGCATCAACTGCGCACTTCTGGGCAATCTGTTACTTCCTGCTCTGCCAGCTGAATAACCTGGCTGTCGGCGGTCACTTTATCTGCTCACCCTCCGTTCTCTAACTCCAAGCTGCAAGCGGCATTTTGTGGGACAGGGGCAGCCCCTTGCAGACCTCCTGCCTAAAGGGAGAACCCACAAACTCAGCTATGGCTGCTGTCCGCGGTGCTGACCATCGAAAGTCAGCTTCTGGCAAGAGGAGCAGCACCAGGAAAATTATAAGCGAATCTAAGGATCCTGTCCCTTAGTCCCCAGTGATCAAGGAGAGTAGGTTTCTAAAAAGACTGGCTTAATGAGCATGCATGAAGAGAGAGCCTTGGCCTCATGCTCGTGGGGCAAAGTAACATCCATAAGAAAGGGAGGACACAATTCTAAAGCCACAGGAATCCAGGAGAGAGCCAAACTTGGGAGCAAGCTTACTCACTGGGTTCCCACACTTAGTCAATGCCATGCCACCGAGGCCTAAGCCCACTTGTTTAGCAGTTTAATCATGTGTTCTCAGCCACTTGAGATCTCCTCTGACTCTCCAGAAGATTCAAGATCTCCTGCCACCTCTCATGACTGGGTTCCTGAGTTCATGATCCCTGACACTGATCTCTAAATCCCAGAAACTCCTCAGAGGTATTACATAAAGTTCCATGGAGTATTAATAAATTCTAGAAAAGTGATACACCAGAGAAACCAAAATAAGAGTGTTTTACTGAAACAACTATCAGCTACAAGCACCAAAGAAGGCAAAGGGAGGGAAATTACAGAAGCCTTGATGTTTTGCAAAGCAAAGTTGACCCTGATTTTGCTTTGGGGGAAGTGCCCTTTCCTCACTCGCAGCACCTGTGCTTTGGGTGAAGCTGGTTCTACTCAAAGGTGGAGCATGTAATCTAAACCTGAGCTGCTCAGAGCATTCCATTATTCTAATAATCGTGTTCAATTAGGGCTGCAACATAAATCAGGCAAAATAATAAGGCCTGATTCGTACCATTCATAACTAATCCTACAATCTATGCTTGAACTACCAGTCCTGCTGGACTTAGCTACGTACATGTGAGGGCCGGAGCTAATACCATCATCTTCGGACTGCACTGGACAGAGAATGGCATGAACACTGAGAAAGTAGAGCCTAGACTTAAAGGCAGAGAAACCAGGTCCTGCTGACGTCTTCGGAATCCAGGTTTAAGCTGGGCCTAAAGCCAAACTCCCCAGGACATGAAATAACCTCTTCCTTTCTTAAACTTAAGTTAGTTCTGAGTTGTTTGTTTCTGATACTTGCAAGAGTTACAAACAAGTTCTAGAAGTGGGTTTTTCCAGATGATGAGGGCTAAAATGTAGGGTGGGCAAGGGCCAAGCAGGTGGCGTATAGGGCAGCGAAAACCCTTCTGAAACGCTGAAAAGTTGGCAAGAATTTTCATCTATTAGCACAAATGCTGGTTAAACTCTCTCCAGGGGAAGGTTTTTATTGGCTGCCCTTTCTGGAACCAACTATGGCCATAGAAAGAAATGTTGTGATTGGCGCTGAGAATGGGGTTCCTACCAGAATCACATGGACAAAAAGTAAGGGAAGCTGATTCCTCAAAGGAAAGGGTAGACTCTGTTGCCAGTAGGAAGTAGAATGGATTTCATGCAGGAGAAACAGATTCCATCCAGAACTCTCCTGTGATAGGTCATCTTGTGTGTACTTTCAATAAGCCCCATCATCATAGGTAATCTGTGCATGTCTCTTGATCCTTAAAGAATCTGATTAATTTTAAAAAGTTTCTTGCCCAGCCAGCATGGCCCAGTGGTTGAGCATCGATCTATGAACCAGGAGGTCATGGTTCAATTCCTACTCAGGGCATTGTCTGGGTTAGGGGCTCGATCCCCAGGGTATGCAGGAAGCAGCCAATCAATGATTTTCTGTCATCATTGATGTTTCTATGTCTCCCTTCCTCTCTGAAATCAATTTTCCAAACATTTCTTTAAATGTTTCTTACATTAGAAAAATGATGCTACATTGGTCAGAAGCATGTGTGCCCTCTTGGAGAAAGAAAGTATCTTGGAAGATAGATGTAACCAAAAACCAAGGACTTACAGAGAAGCCACATCGAGCCTGGTAGGAGATGGGGAGGTTTGAGAGGGCTGGCCCAGCACCCTTGGGCAGTAGCTGAAGTTCTGGAGGGATATCTCAGCTGTGGGGGGTTCCCCCCAAGAAATGTGGGGTCTAATCACCAAGCCGAGCTCCCCAGCCCAGAGCACCAGAACCAGGAAAGGCACCCATATAAGATCTGACTGTGAAAAGCAGCAGGGTTTCTGTCCACCAGGGAGAGATGGTGAGAAATGCAGGCACCCTCTTGAAGAGCCAACACACAAAATTTTGTTTGCAGCTCCTCACCCTGGGGTTTGGCAGAGGGAGGGCAGAGCAGACTAAAGCTGTGTGAGGAGAGTTGGGTTGGTGGCTCTGGGGAGGTCAGCGGCCAGGATCCCTGTGCTGAGTCATTCCCCCATGCTGCAGACACCATCTTTCTCAGACAGAGCCTTCCCTTCCATGCAGCATCAGCCTTGGGGGAAGCAATAGCCCCACCCCTTGGAAGCCCTCTCACCCCACCCTGTGGAGCTCACACCCTGCTGAGTACAGCCCCGGGCTCTTTAAGTGACAGCCTAACAGGCAGCCTGTAGGCAGAGGCGGGTCTCTGGGTGCTTTGAGACTTTTGCTGACCTGCCCTGGGCCCTGTGCTGGGAAAAGCAGACCTTGGTGTTCAGCTTTGTTCTTCCCTCACACACCCAGCCCCAGCAGAGGGAGCCATAAGCCGTGGATCGCTGATAGCTCCCAACAGGTTGCCCTGGGCCAGTCACAGACAGCGCCTGGCATTGGCCTGCACCGGAGTCCCTCTGAAGAGGCCCAGAACCAATACACCCAGTGGCCATCTTCAGACAACTACAGAGCAGGGTCCAACTAGCTTCATAAGCAGCACATCCACAGGGAGATCTCAGCAGGCACCAAACCTGCTGAGGCGATTCCCCTTCATGTGATCAGCATCTGCACAGCAGCCTGCATGCTGTGCTGGGGGCGAGCCTCACTGGCAGCCAGCCTGGGGTGGATCCCACGCACAAAAAAGCCAATGGCAATCAAGACTCAATTACAGCAGGAGGGCCCACACAATGCACACAGGGTCATTCTTAGAAAATATAGCCAAAGTTGCCTCTTTAATACTACAACAATTGACACTATTGCCCCCATGTAAGATTATACACACAAATAGTATACGGGTCATGAGGTCTGATTAATGAATGAGAACAAGCATGTCAAACTCACAGCCTTCGGGCCGCATGCAGCCCACAATGAATATTTTTGCAGCCCAGCCAATATAACGGTATGTAAGAAACATTTTAATAATACTTTTGTAACTTAATTTTTATAATATCCTGTTATACATAATTATCCTATCTAATAAAAGAGAAAAATGGTAATTGGCGTACGACGATACCCTTTTCATTGGCTAATCAGGGCTATATGCAAATTAACTGCCAACTAAGATTGGCAGTTAACTGCCAACAAGATGGCGGTTAATTTGCATATGTAGGCACAATGCAGGGAGGCGAAAGGAAAAGCAGGAAGAAGCCCCCTGCCACTGACAATGATCGGAAACCCAGGGGGGAGCTAAGAGCTGGGGGGCAGGGCAAAGGCGGCCCTGGGGCCGCCTTTGCCCTGCCCCCCAGCCATGATCGGAGTATCAGGTGCCTTTGCCACCCTGGCCAGTGATAGCAGGAAGTAGGGGTGGAGCCAGCGATGGGAGCTGGGCACGGTCGAAGCTGGCAGTCCCGGGAGCTAGGGGTCCCTTGCCTGGGCCTAAAGCGAAGCCCACGATCGCGGCGCCCCCCGCTGCCACTGCAGGTCCCCGCTGCCCTGGCCGGACGCCTCAGCCAGAGGCGTTAGGCCTGGGCAGGGGTGGAGCCTGCAACCACGGGGAGCTGGGGGTCCCCTGCCCAGGCCTGACACCTCTGCCAGAGGCCTCAGGCCTGGTCAAGGGGCCGATCCGGTGATTGGTGATCGGAGGGTGATGAGGGTCAACTCCTCTGGCCGAGGCATCAGGCCTGGGTGGGGGGCGGAGCCGGGGATTGGGGGGATATGATGGTCCCCTTGCCCAGGCCTGAAGCCTGGGTCAGAGGCATCCGGCTTGGGCGGGGGGTGGAGCAAGGGATCAGAGGGAGATGGGGGTCCCCTGCCCAGGCATGATTCCTGGGCCAGAGGCCTCAGGCCTGGGCAGGGGCCAGAGCCAGTGATCAGGGGGAGATGGGAGTCCCCTGTCCAATCCTGACACCTCTGGCGGAGGCGTCAGGCCTGGGCAAGGGGCCGATCCTGCGATTGGAGGGTGATGGGGGTCAACGCCTGAGGGCTCCCAGTATGTGAGAGGGGGCAGGCTGGGCTGAGGGACACTCTCCCCCCACCCCACACACACACCCAGTGCACGAATTTCGTGCACCGGGCCCCTAGTTAATAATAAACTACAATGTTCGCTAATGACTGATTATTATAATCGTGTTGCATTCATTTCCCTTACACGCAGGCGCACCATTTCTGTCCACTAATACCAGCAGCGAATATTTTAGCAGCCAATGGCCACGTCATTAGTCTTGGACTGACTTGTTTGGTGTGCGCAACAGGAAATATTTCACTTTCAGAGAACAAGAAAAATAGGTTTATTTGCATTACACTTATTAATTTGTGCAGTTATTCAGTGTCTGGTAAGTTAATGTTCAAGAAATAATATTAATTTTTATTGAAGTGTTCTATTATTTTATGTTAACGAGTACTCATTTATTTCAGCCTTTTGTATTCAGCATGTCTCTATCGAAATAAACCTACGTTTCTATGAAAATTGAAGCTTTTGTTTTTCTGCGGCCCACATAAACTTCAACCTTGTTTATTTGGCCCTTGTTAGCCTTTGAATTTAACATGCTTGAATTAGATGAGTCCTGGCCCAGTGTCTCATTCTTGGTTGGTTAGGTCATACACCAAAAGGTTGCAGGTTCGATCCCCAGTCAGGGTGCATATGGGAGGCAACCAATCAATGTTTCTCTCTCACATCGATGTGTCTATCTCTCTTCCTTCCTCTCTCTCTAAAATCAATAAGAACATATCCTTGCATGAGGATTAGAATAAATAAATACGAATGACCTTTTATCATGCCGCCACCCCTCATGAGCCCAGCAAGTCACAGAAGACCTTGTTGATAACTTGTGGAATCTTACTGTTTTATTACATAACGAGAGGCCCAGTGCACGAAATTTGTGCATGGGTAGGGTCCCTAGTGGCTGCCGGCTGCAGGCTGGGGCCTCCCTTCCTGCGGTTGGCTGACCGGCCCCACCCCCAATCAGGGTGGGGGTGGGCTATTGGCAGTGGAGCCAGCCAGGAGGAGGGGCTGAGGGCAGTTGGTGGGCCGGCCCCGCCCCCTGGTCAAACTCCCGGTCAAACTCCCAGTTGAGGGAACAATGTGCATATTAGGCTTTTATTATATAGGACATCAATGTGAGCCTGGGAATTTGAGTCCTATTGAGACTGCAGCAAGATTTTATAACAAGCTGCAGGTCCTGTAGAGATAATTTGGTAAACTTTGGGTCTTACTGAGATAGCTAAAGAGGTCCAGGATTAAAGACAGTCACAGTTCAAATTCCCCTCTTCCCTTTTAGTAGAGCAGGGTCCTCACTGGTGTCATCTGGCAGGGAAAAAACATTGCCAGAAAATGTGTAGATCCTTCATCTGGGACTGGATTTGGAATACACTCACTTTAAGGAACAGAAGATGGCACCCCCCCCACACATATCCATGTGTGAAGATAAAATATTTATCCTCTCTATTTGTTGGAACTCCTGGTTTCCAATGAGAGAAACTGAATTTAATGTATCGTAAGCACTATAGCAAATTTATTGGCTTATGTGACTAAAAAATCCAGGATGTAGACTCAGCTCTAGGTGGTACTGGGTGCAAAGACATGCATTTTATCATGAGAGCTGGAACCCTCTCCATCTCTCAGCTCTGCTTTTCTTTGTGTTGGCTTCATTCCCAAACCCCATGTGATAACCCCTTAATCATTTCTTGGTTTAGCTTTCACTAACATGAGTCTATTTCTGTTACTTGAAGCCAAAGGACTTTACCAAGGCTAATTCCAGTCCCAGAATTCCAGTAGCATCCCGAAAGAAGGAGCTGATGTTGAATGTTCATGGTTTTAGTGTTCTCAGAAAGTGGCCCCTGCTGGTGGCATTTCCTGGGCTCGGAACTCCTCTCTTCACGGCTTACAGGTGAGGCTGAGCCTGGCATTGGTCCCAATGGTCCTGAAATGCGTGGGTCTTTCAAGGCTTCTGGCGGAGTGAAGTGTGTCAGTTACCAATGCCACAGCAACGCTGCGCCATGGGTGCCACTGGGAGGTCGGTTAAGCGATTCTGCTTATCTTGCTTGGGTTTGAAATATAGAAAACAGCGAAGGAGGAACTGTAGGGTCAGGAAGTTCTGAAAAGATAGGAAACTTTCCGATTTTAAATGGGCAGACTTGAAGGAGGCAAGAGGATGAGTCATGTGATTATCTGAGTGTGTGTATGTGGAGAGAGAGGAATTTCAAAAAGAGTGAGCACCAGTAACAAGCCCTGAGTCAGGATGCGCCAGTTATATTCCAGGAACAGCAGGAAGCCAGTGAGAAAGAAGCGGAACGAGCCAGAATAAGAGTGGTGGGAGATAACAGGGTCCGGCACAAGGCCATGCCAGTGACTGTAGGGGCGGCTTTCACTCTGAATGACGACATCATTGAACAGGTGTAAACAGAGGAATGATGCCCGGCCGGTGTGGCTCAGTTGGGTGGAGTGCCAGGCCATGCACCAAAGGGTCACTAGTTCAATTCCTGGTCAGGGCACATGCAGGAGGCAACCAATTGATGTTTCTCTCTCACACCGATGCTTCTCTTTCTCTCTCCCTGTCTCTCTCTCTCCCTTTCTCTTTCTCTAAAATCAATAAAAACATATCCTTAGGTGAGGATTAAAATAATAATTAAAAATAAATAAGTACATTTAAAAACAAAACAAAAATAAATAAACAGGGGAGTGACATGATCTGACTCTAATTTGATAGGATCCCTTTGGCTGGTGTGTTGACAATAGGTGTGGAGAGGGAAGACTAGATCGGAGGCCACAGCAATGAGCCAGGTGAGCGATGGTGATGGACTGAGCACAGTGGTGGCCCCAGGGGTGGTAAGAAGTCGATTATAGGTATATGTTATAAATATGGACACTGATGCTGGCAGCTGCCTATGGTCTATGATGACAGAGTGGTTCTGAGACAACACCACTCTGCACCCAAGATAGTTTTGGCAATTTTGGTTGACTATGCCTGGCGCATACATCTTGGTAGAAGGCCTGCTGCCCATGGCCCACAAAGTGAGGGGCTTCTCTCCATCTCAGCCATTCCAGAGACCTTTTGTCATCCCTGTGGGGGAGCTGGGAGGATGAGGGTTGGTCCCGCTCACAGCAAGGTTCTCACCCAGCTTTGTAGATAAGTGTGCAGGCTTTCTAGGGCAGCAGACTTGGATGCAATCTTAGCCCTGCCACTACTGGTACTCACTGGGAAACAAACGGGAAACTTACTCTCTCTGCGACTCAGTCCCCTCATCTGTGAAAGCGGGTAACTCAGTATCCAGAGGCAGTAATGGCATCGTGGAAAAGCAGAAGTCAGAACTGAGTTCATGAAAGAAACCAGACACAAAAGAGTATACACCGTGTAAGCCATTCCTATGGAGTGTAAACCCACGGTGCCTACGTGGGAATGAGTCGGGGGGGCCGAGGGAGCTTTCTGGGGCAATGTGCTATATGTTGACCGGGGTGATGGTGTACATTTACCGAACCTCATCGAACTGTACCCATAAGGTCTGTGCATTTCACTGTATGTAAATTTTAACTTGGTTTTTAAAAAGGAGATAATCCAGCCTAAATCCACTCCATCCAATAGTGGCATAGATCTGATTTCACATCTTATCCCTGTCTTTAACTAGCTTACCATCTTTTAAAAGCATTTATGGCACAGGTGATATATATATCACCATTAGAGAAAAAAACACCTATAAGAAAAAAAATCACATGTAAGCCTATCCCAAGAGATAACATCTGTTAAAAAAACATTTTTATATATATTCTTTTATTCTACATACTGTTTTTGTAGCCTTCTCTTTTGTCTATTTTGTTGTGTCAATTAAACAGGGTAAGTACATTGACAGTAAAAAAAAAAAAAGTCCCACTAGTAGGAATTTATCTCAAGGAAATAATCAGAGACATACATGAAGATATTATCTAGACTAGAGAATAATTTATATTAATGCAAAATTGGAAGCAATCTTTAAAAATATTAATAGATTGATTAAGTAAGCTATGTGAGTTGAATGCTTACCTACCAGTGAGTGTGCATATATATACAAGGAAAGTTACAATATATCATGGAGCGAAAAAGCTGGCTTTATTTCTTTAAAATGAGAATATAACTGTGTAGTGCATTGTCATTAAAACAAACTTAAAGAACAGTGTATACTTCATAGTCCCAATACACTTATGAATATATAAATAATAACCATGCTCATTTACTGGTGTTGCATATTACAGAAAGACTTCCATTTTCTCTTTATTATGAGCTCTTTACAATGTGCATGCATGTTGGACTAAGCAGTTGAGATTTTTTTGCCGGCTTTTCCCCATGATCATCCTCCCCATTGCGTGACCGTATTGCCCATCCTCCTTCTCGATTTTTTCCCCTTGGGTCATTGTATCATTCAGTTTCACCCATTGCTCTGATGGTTTCTTCTCCGTTTCCACTTCTCTCTCTCTCTCTCTCTCTCCCTCTCTCCCTCTCTCTCTCTCTTCCTCCCCCACTTCCTTCTCCTGCTCCCTAAAAGTGCTTTCTCTAAGACCGTACTCCCAGCCCAGATATCTTCTCGGCCACGTCTATCCCCAGGCCATTTCCTACACGCAGAGCCCCTCATCTAGGTCCCCAGCCCAGACTGCTCCACAGAGCTCCACCTTCCACCCGTCGGCTAGGTATTCCCATATGTCCTACTGGTACTCGAAATAATGAGCTTTTCTTTAAATTACCCTCCACAAATCTGCACCACTTTCCATTCACCTGGGCAAGTAGCCCTTGTTACTCAAAGTGTGGCCCTCCAACCAGCAACAGAAGCGTCACCCGGGAAGTCAGAAATGCACGTTTCCAAGCCCCTCGCCCGCTAAATTAGAACCTGCATCATAACATGACCCGCGGGTGAGGGGATGCACAGGTGAGGCTGAGACGCTCGGAGCGGGAACAGACGCCTTCCCCTCGCGGCTCCTGTTTCCTCGCTACTCTAAGGGACTGAGCCCGAGGTGGCGCTATGGTCCCTCCCAGTTGCAATCTTTTAAGCTCATTTCTTGTAGATGTGTGCTGAGCCCCTGTAAAAAGGCAGCTGACGAGTCAGAGGATGAGCCGCCTGGCTGAACCACCCTGTTGCCAGCAGCTGGACTCAGGTAGCCAGGGCAGGAGGAAGCCCTAGAGGAGCCTGCTGGGGGTTCGGGGTGCTGGGGCAGCCTGGCAGCCAACCGGGCCCGAGTGCCTGGCGGCAGGGGGCGCTGCGATCAGCTGGGAGACGGTGCGCACCGGCACGGCCCCGGGGGATGCAGGGCGCCGGGTGGCCTCCGGGCGGCAGTAGGCACCGCGCTGTGCCCCCGGAAGGCGCACGCAGGCGGCGGGGCGCAGAGCGGCCGCAGGGAGGCGCTCGGGGTGGCGGCCCGCACAGCCTCGCCGCCCGGGGAACGCACCTGGGCAGGTGGGGGCGGGCCGGGGGCGGGCCTTGGGGGCGGGGCCGGCGAGGCTCACAAGAGCCGGCAGCGGCGCCGCGGGGAGATGCTCGCGCTGTACCCGGAGCGGAAAGGAGCGCGCGGATCGCGCACCTGCTCGCGCCGGAGCCTTCGGACCAAGGGAGGTGAGCAGCCGGGTCAGGTCGCTCAGCCGGGGGGATTCAGGCGCCGGAGCGGCCGCGGGGTCCCTGGCTTCCTGGACGCCGTCCGCGCGCCGGGTGGCGGTGCCGGCCCCCGCGCGGGCTGCCTCCGGGTGGCCGGGATGCTGACCGTCGCAGGTCAGTGGGGATCCAGCTCCCTGGCGTCTGCCTGTGCTGTGCCCCGAGCACACAGCTAACGAGAGGGGACTCTGAGCCGCTCAGAAACCGCGCCGGGGTCCGGGGCGGCGCCTCGCCTCTCTCCCTGCACCTGCGCGGCCTCTTCCCGGTCCCGGAGAGACGCGCAGACCTGCCGCGCTGCTCCTCTCGCCCTCGGCAGCGTCTTCTCTGGGGTGGCTGTGGTTGCAGAGAGAAGCAAACCCTCAGTGTAGCTGGTTGTTAATTCTCTCCCGGGGCTCAGCCCCGGCTGTCCGTGGGCCGCAGGACAATGCCTGGAGTGGGCGAGAGTCACCGTCTTGAGCTAGGACCCTGGAATTTTAAGGAATCTTTCCTACCTTTTCGACCTTGGGCAAGTTACCTCACCTCTGTGCACCTGTTTCCTCCTCTGTGCAGTGGGGATAGTACTTTTTAGTACTTTATATAATTATAGTGAGGATTCAAGGATGTAATGTGTAAAAAGAGTTCAGTGGGATGCCTGGGGAAAGAGTAAGGGATCAATAAATGATAGCTGCTATTATGGTTATTAATTATTATTATTTTATTATTATTATCTGAGGACTCCTGGATTCAAATCCCAGCTCAGCCGCTGTGATGGCGAACCTATGACACGTGTCAGAGGTGACACGCGAACTCATTTTTTTGGTTGATTTTTCTTTGTTAAATGGCATTTAAATATATAAAATAAATATCAAAAATATAAGTATTTGTTTTACTATAGTTGCAAATATCAAAAAATTTCTATATGTGACAGGGCACCAGAGTTAAGTTAGGGTTTTTCAAAATGCTGACACGCCGAGCTCAAAAGGTTCGCCATCACTGGGTGACCTTGAGCAAGCTGCTAACCTGCCAGTGTGGGCGTTGTTGTATAATGGGGGAATCTGGTGCGCACTCGGGAGCCGTGGAAATGGAATGTGTGGCCACCTGTAAGGTGCTTAGAAGAGGGCGTGCTGTGTGTCAGGTGCACGTCCTCCCACAAGGCACCCCATTTAGGCGAGCGGTGGACCTAATAGCGCTGCAGACTTGTTTGCTGTGAAGTTGAGATATTATTTGTGCGAACATCTATCTGTTTTGCGATATGCAAAGTGGGCCTCCTTCCTTCCCCTGTAGTTTCATGGACATTGGCAGGTGACCCGCCGGGCCCCGGGTCAGTTCTGGGGGGCTAATGGGACGGGGAACCCCAGGCGTTGTCTTCAGTGAGAAGAAGGGTTGGAGACGGGAGCTTTCGGAACCACAGTTTCTGGTGAACATTGGCAGAGCCAAGAACCTTTTAGGTGACAGGAAAAGGAACCTCTACTTAAAGGTTTTTTTCTTTCGATTTTTATATCTAGGTTTTAAAAACAAACTGTTACTAACATTTTTGCCTTTGGATTTTAGTGAGAGAGGAGGTGGGATGGGCAATATTTTATTAAATGACTAAATAAATTCTGTTCCCTTTGCCGAGAGTCTAAGACAGGGGTGGACAAACTTTTTGACTCAAGGGCCACAATGGGTTCTTAAACTGGACCGGAGGGCCGGAACAAAAGCATGGATGGAATGTTTGTGTGAACTAATATAAATTAAAGGTAAACATCATTACATAAAAGGGTACGGTCTTTTTTTTCAATAGTTTTATTCATTTCAAATTTGCCCACGGCTGGTCTAAGAGCATCATTCTGAGGGTCCGAGGTTTTCCTCCTCCCAGCAGGATCAGGTCTGTCAGTGGAGGGTTCGGTGTGGTCTGTCTGCCCTGGACCTCTCGCCCCACCCCCAGCACTCTAATTCCTTTACATCAAGCATGTCCAATTCAGAGGCTAACACGGGCCAAATAAGCGAGGCATGCGGCCCGCGGGCTGCGAGTTTGACATGCTTGCTTCACATCACAAACCTGAAACCCTCTAGCATCATAAATATGAATCCCTCCAAGTTTTGCCCTAGCTCTAAACTTTGGACAATATCCCATGGGTTTAGTGGGGAGAAATAACTCAAGCTCAGAATCCTGCCTGAAGAATTTGATGGGCAAAGGAAGGTCCTTGCCGAAGACACAGGCCTTGGGTAGCCTGGGACCACCCTGTATATCCTGGAGTATGTCCTCAGTGCCTCTGTCCCCTACGGCAGTCACAGGGGACGGCATGTCCACATGCTCTCCTCCTTCACACCCGTGGGCTGTGATCACATTTCCCGCCCAGTGACTGGAAATCAAATAGTTCAGGATCCCTTCTCTTTCCTTCTCACTTTAGCCCCAGGAGCTGCTAATTCACTGCCGTGGGTGGAGGCAGCACCCAGCACAATCCCGGCCCTTCACAGGCACATACCCTGGTTCTAATCCAGCTCCTCCACTCAACTGCCTGTGCGGCCTTGTGCAAGTCACTCATTTCCCCCTCTGTAACATGGAGATAATAATAGTATCTGTAAACCTACTTATGGGATTGTTAAAACATGAGATGAAATATACATAGATTATGTGTATATATCAAGAAAGACTATATATTTATAAGACTTATGATACTACATATATTATAATTATGAGGTGACCATATATATATATATATGTGTGTGTGTGTGTGTGTGTGTGTGTGTGTGTGTGTGTGTGATCCATGTCTAAAAGGAAAGTTATTTCACATCGTGAAGTTTCTGTAATTGAGATGCATCATGGACATAGATGAATGTGGTAATTTGCATTCCAACACTCTCCCCCAAACGAAGCTGTTATGAAATCAATGTGTATTCTATCTTAGAATCAAGGAAATGGGGCACAGTCCCTGGCAGGTATTAAGTGGCCAATAGTTGTAGGTATTGTCCTAGTAGCAGCCTTAGAAACACTAAGAGCTGGGCTGTAAAGGGAAGAAATGGAGCAGAAACGAAACAGAAACTCTCCACTTTCAGTAAAAAGGCAGAAGGGCGGGAGGACCTGGCAGGAAGGGGCTGAACATGACCTAAGGGGATGTCGGGAAGTTCTCTTGGGAGAGTTTATCTGTCAGAATCAGTGGCAGGTGCTTGCTCTGCACCAGCCCCTGCGCCGGGCACCAGGGGGCAGGATGAGCTAGGGCGGCTGCCCTCCCAGAGGCAACCCGGCGCAGGGGGCAATCCTAGAAAGCATGGCAGGCGCTGCCGGGCTGACCCGCGGCTCCGTGGCTCTGAGGGCTCCTGCCTCGAGCACCAGGTGAAAGTTTCTTCAAACCTGTCCTGTGAACCGCAGGTGAACCCTCCCCGCCCCCACGCCCTGGGCCGGGGCGCAGGTAGGGCAGGCAGCTCTTTGGCAGCTGTGGTGCCCAAAACACAACCATCCTGGAGAGGGGCCAAGGCCTCCAGCCCACAGAGGGACGAGGGGAGGCGGCCTCAGGGCACGAGGGCGCCTCCAGGGACACGCCAGTGGGCCGGCGGTGTGAGCTCACCTGCCCTTCTTCTCTGCCCCTCCAGCCTGCCTGCTTGTCCACGTGCCGTCCTCGCCATGGCTCCTGGAGAGAAGATCAAAGCCCAAATCAAGAAGAACCTGCCCGTGAGGGGGCCGCAGGCGCCCACCATCAAGGAGCTGATGCGGTGGTACTGCCTGAAGACCAACACCCACGGCTGCCGCCGCATCGTGGTGTCCCGCGGCCGCCTCCGCCGCCTGCTCTGGATCCTGTTCACGCTGACCGCGGTGGCGCTCATCTTCTGGCAGTGCGCCCTGCTCGTGCTCTCCTTCTACACCGTCTCTGTCTCCATCAAAATCCACTTCCAGAAGCTGGATTTCCCCGCAGTCACCATCTGCAACATCAACCCTTACAAGTAAGAGGCAGGGCAGGGCCCGGTGGGGGCAGGCCCTCCTGGAGGGGCCCTCCAGCCTGCAGACGTGCTCTGTGGAAACTTGAACTCGTTGCCAACGTTGGCAAATGGCCCTCTCCCAGCCTCTAATCTGCACCAGGTTTTCCCTCCATCAGCTGCTTCTGAGGATGGGCTGGCTCAGGGAATGCGGGGCGGGGGGGGGGGGGGGGGGGGCTGCGAGGATCAGTTTTGCTTGGGGCCTGGATCTGGGATGAGCTATCCCACACACACATGCACGCACATGCGCGCACACACACGCACATGCACACCTGCACGCACACGGCTCAGCTTAGCCATGTCCCCTGAGCTCTACGAGCTCACGCCCTCACTCTCCCCAGATGTGAGCTCATGGCTGACTCAGAAGTTGCACCCTGGTGACTTCCGGAAGCATCTCAGCTGCCCCAAATTCTCACCTGAGCGAACCCAGCCCACTGTTTGAGGTCACTGGGCTCTGGGCAGAATCAGGCCTCGGTACTGCTCTGTCGTCTGCCACGGGACCTGTTTTAAATGGGTCACTGGTGTCCTTCTTGGGATTCTTGAAAACTGATCTGTGAGGCAGATCAGAATCCGGCAGAATTTGTCCGAGCAGGTGAGGGGTGGGGAGAAGGGAAGCAAGGCAGGAAGGTTCTCAAAGGGAGCTACTGGGCCAGGGTCATCTATGAGTAGATGGCAAAGGTCAAAACCAGCATCGGGTCTAAGACTCATGCTCCGCCTCAAAGTCTTTCTTTTCTTTTTTTCTTTCTCCACCCCCTTTCTTGCTTTTTTCCTGCTTCCCTCCCTCCCTTCTTTCTTCCTTCTGTTCATTATTTGTTTCCTAATCTTCTACAAATTGTGGTAGGATGTGGGGCATAGAACTGAGCAACCCAAACACAGTCTTTGTCCGAATGGAACTGATATTGTACTAGAGGAGTGAAAAGCTAACAAATACAATTAACACCAATACAGCTAAGAATAGCGACCATTTAGTTAAATAGGCATAATACACTCATGGACTCTGCCTACTAACCCCGTGTTAGAGTTGGGGAAATGAGACATGGAAAGGCTGAGTGACTTGTCCAAGCTGACACATCCAGAACCAGGGCAAGGAACTAGAACCCAGGTGACTGGCTCCATTACTATGCCCAGAACGAGGAGGAGGGGAGGGGGCGGAGGCCAGGGTCATTTGGTGCTGTGAAGGGTGGTGTCATGTTTCAGTCACTTGAGTCCTGTATCATTCTTCTGTGTTCTTGGGTTGTCAAGGCAACAGTTACACCTCTTCCTTCCCAGCACTGACTCGAGGAGAATCAGAGGGCAAGGGCAAGTGTGCCAGGTGGAGATGGAGCCTGCCCCCTGGGTACACCCCCACTTATCAGTGGCTGGTTTATGGGAGGCACCTACAGTCACCACTCCAGAAATGCTGGTTGAGGCAAACTCATCAACACACCCCGAGAGCAAGCAGACAGTGGTGGCAGAGGTGAAGCCACAGGAAGTCACACAAGGGTCCACAGAGCTGTCCCCATTCGCTCAGGCCAGGGGTCACTTGGGACGGGGCAAATCGTAAAAGGCCTGGGCTCCTTGGCCAATGGTCAGGAGCAGTGGGCACAAGGCTGGCACATGTGGTTGGAAAGCAGCATGGGAAGTGCCAGCCTTGTGCCAGAGGGGCTTCGGCTCTCTCTGACTCCCTCTCCACCTTGGCAGGTACAGCGCCGTGAAGCCCCTTCTAGCCGACTTGGAACAGGAGACCAAAGCGGCCTTGAAGACCCTGTACGGCTTCTCAGAGATCAAGTCTCGGAAACGCCGGGAGGCCGAGCCCTGGAGTTCGGCGTGGGAGGGCCCCCAGCCCAAGTTCCTCCACCTGATCCCACTGATGGTCTTCAATGAGGGTGAGACCAGCAAGGCCACCGACTTCCTCACGGGGCAGAAGCGTAAAGTCAGTGGGAGCATCATTCATAAGGCAGCGGACGTCATGCACGTCCAAGAGTCCAAGGAGGTGGTGGGATTCCAGCTGGTGAGTACACGCTCCTGGTTCGGAGCAGGGGGTGGGCTGCAGGCAGTGGTCCAGGGCGGTGTCTCTTTTGCCTTTAGCCCCACGGCCCCACTGGAGGAAGCGCACCCAGTGAGGGTGAACGGGCTACAGACAACTAAAATGGATGCACCACCTTAAGCAGAAAGCAAATGTCTTAGGTGACCAGTAGTTCGCCTAAGGACAGAAATTAGGGAAGATACAGGGCTCTTGGTGACAAGAAATGATGGAACGTCATATCGGATACTGCTACTGGGTTACATAAGCTTCAAGTAGTTTTAGTCTTCGTCATTCATCCATGAAGATGGTGTCCCAGCCCATCTTGGGATAGCTGATTGGCCAAGCTTGGATCACCTGCTGGCTCACAGAGGACGGGGACCTTGATGGACAGCCTCGCGAGACTGTATCCCCAGGGGGAACGGAAACTCTGCCACAGCAAAATCGGGGCACAGACACCAGAAAGAAGAAGATAAACAGCAGAACACCCAGTGTCCCCTGCATTGCTTGCCTTTGCGGGGGGCACGCATCTGATCTCTCCTTCTTAGTCCCATTTGAGGGGCTCAGAAAAAGTAGCCCTTCACCAAAAATGAGATTCATCACCTACCTTCCTGGGCAAACTCAATCACCACCGTCCTCTGCATGCCCCAGCCACCGCCACGGGCTGAGAGCTACTTCTATACCTTCTAGCCTTGAGTGCTGATTGTGAGACCTCCTGACTCCAGTCCCAGGCCCTGAAAGTGGCCTTCTCTCTTAATCACCGAGACTTTTCAAGTCTTCCTGGGTCTTTCATAAGATGCCCATGAGGCTCTCCTTGATGTCCAAATCAACCCTTTGGTGTCTGTCTTTTAGGAGCGAGTTTAAGCCCTGCATGATGAGAGCATCTGGGTTGTACCACAACTTCCCTATAAAGCTCTCATTATTGTATTTTTTAATACATATGTTTATTGATTTCAGAGAGGGAGAGAGAGATAGAAACATCAATGATAAGAGAGAATCATTGATTGGCTGCCTCCTGCATGCCTCCCCACTGGGGATCGAGCCCACAACTTGGGCATGTGCCCTGACCAGGAATTGAACCGTGACTTCCTGGTTCATAGGTTGACACTCAACCACTGAGCCATATCGACTGGGCTTATTGTATATTTTAAATGCTGCTCTTCCCAGTGACCGTGTGAGGTGGGGAAGAATGGTATTTTTGTCAGCATTTTGTAGTGAAGCAATGGGTGTATAGCTTGGATGAGTATACACAGAACGTTCTGAGTATAATGGGTGTATAGCTTGCCCAAGTCCTGCAGAGAAGCAGTGTCAGAATCTGGGCTACAATTCCGAGATTTAGACTGTGGAGCCAATAGGAACTCAGTAGCGATAATGGGCCAAAGCCCTGATGTGTGGGGGCCCTGAAGAAGCTAGTTCTGCTTTTCACCGGGCAGGGAGGCATTCCTTCCTCGCTGACCCCTTCTTGGTCCTTGAGGCTCCAGGATGATGTCCCTCAGCCCCCAGGTGTGAGCAGAAGCCCATCCTTGCCCGGCACCCCCTCCCGTTCCCCTGGCATCTGGTCTGGAGTCTCAGCTTCTCACCCTTCCAGGCCTGCTGTGGGCCAGTGCTGGGGCTGACGGCCTCAGGCTCACGTCTCCTCTTATTCGCAGTGTTCGAATGGCACATCCCACTGTGCTACGTACACCTTCAGCTCAGGCGTCAATGCCATCCAGGAGTGGTACAAGCTGCACTACATGAACATCATGGCGCAGGTGCCACTGGAGAAGAAAATCAACATGAGCTACTCGGCCGAGGAGCTGCTGGTCACCTGCTTCTTTGACGGGGTGTCCTGTGATGCCAGGTGAGAAGGGGAAGGCTGCTCTCTCAGCCCGGGCCCCTCGCATGCGCCTGCGGCTCAGCCGCGGGCCTGGGAAGGGAATGGCGTCTTCTCACTGGCCCGCCCTTTGGAGAACAGCTTACACAGGAGCTAGGCTCCAGACAGGAATGCCAGACTCCCAGGCTCACACGGGCCAAATAAGCAAGGTGGAAGTGTATGTGACCGCCAAAGCTTCAATTTTCACAGAAATGTAGGTTTATTTCAGTAGAGACATGCTGAATACAAAGGGCTGAAATAAATGAGTCATCATTAACATAAAATAATATAACATTTTAATAAAAACTAATATTTTTTCTTGAACATTAACTTACCAGACACTGAATAACTGCACAAATTAATAAGCATAACACAAATAAACCTATTTTTCTTGTGCTCCAAAAGCAAAATATTTCCTGTTGCGCACACCAAACAGGTCAGTCCAAGACTAATGACGTGGCAGTCAGCTGGTAAATATTCGCTGCTAGTATTAGTGGAGAGAAATGGTGCGCCGGCGCGTAAGGCGACGTAAGGGAAATGAATGCAACACGATGATAGTCATCAGTCATTAGCAGACGTTGTAGTTCATTATTAATAATGATGTATAACAGGATATTGTAAAAACTAAGTTATGAAATTTTTATTAAAATGTTTCTTATGTACCTTATATTGGCTGGGCCACAAAAATATTCGTTGTGGGCTGTATGCGGCCGGTGGGCTGCAAGTTTGACATGCTTGCTCTAGAGTCAGTGAGGAAGGTGGAGATGGTACAGAGTCAAAATATCCTTAATCTCATTAAAGTGCTCATAGAAACAGACACAGATGGCAGACATACAGCCTTGTCTATTCCCATCATGCATACCAATGATCAAGAGCCACTGATTTAGCAGAGGAAGGGAAGGAGGAAGGAGGGAAGAAGAGAGAGAGGAAAGAGGGAAGGAGGGAGGGAGGGAGAGAGAGAGGGAGGGAGGTCTGTGATGTGACCCTTCTCTGAGGATCATGTCCTAGGACCGGGGATTGGGATAGAAAAATGTCAAGAGGCTGAGAACTTCAAGAATAAAGGGATTTGGGGCAGACATATGGCATAAGAAATACCAAGTCAGGATGGAGACGGAGGTGAGAAGATTGAGAGGGGGAACAGAAAGCAGGGAGCAGTTCTACATCAGCATGTGTCGGCCTGAGGAGAGGCCTGCTTGTCATTTCCGAGAGGAAAGTTGGGGAAAGTGAGTCCTGTGTACCCTCCATTGTTCACAAGAGAGTGGGGGACGCTAGCACTGCCCCTTCTGACCCAGATTCTCCTCCACAGGAACTTTACACTTTTCCACCATCCAATGTATGGGAATTGCTACACGTTCAACAATAAGGAGAATGAGACCCACAGCACCTCCATGGGGGGCAGTGAGTACGGTAAGACCTGCGCCAGGCAGTCCTGGCGGCAGCCAGCCGGGGCGCTTGATCTCCCAGAAGTGCAGGAACTCCCATGGCCAGAAACCGGGGGCACTTTCCCTGCGGCAGTGTGTCCATCGGCATCGCTGTGGGCCCCTTCTTTCCTGGTATCTTCCCCCCTTTGTGACATCTCCTCTTTACCTTTGAGAGAGCAGTAGCGACATGGCTGGGGTTTCTTCTCTGGGACTCCACTCTGGTTTAAGCTCGGAGCTGAGTGAGTAACGCTAGGCAGGCAGCTTCCAGATGGACTTACACCCAGATGTACTGAACAGGAGATTAGGGAGGCAAACACTTACCTTGATCTTGGCTAAGATGACAGATTCCGGAGCCAAAACCCAGCTCTGCCACTCACTGTGTAAGCCTGTAAAGTGACTGCACTCGTCCCAAACGGGGACAATGGTGACAGCTCCGAGGGAAGGTCAGTGGGCAGACAGGCTGTGTGAAGCGCTGAGAATAACGCTTGGCACCGCTGGGTCAGTCGGCCGGGCGCCATGACAAAAGCTCACGCCCAGGGGCCTTCAGCAGCTGACATCTTTCCTGACAGTTCTGGGGGCTGGAGGTCCATGGTCAAGGTGCTGGCAGACTTGGTCTGGGGAGGCTTCTCTTCCTGGCTGGCAGGTCGGCCACCGTCACGTGGCCTTGGCTGTGCATGCAGAGAGCTTGCAGGTGTCTCCTCCTCTTCTGTGCGGACACCAGTCCTGTGGGATCAGGGCCCCACCCTTATGGCTTCATTTATCCTGAATTACCTTCCCATCTCCAGGCAGTCGCACTGGGGTCAGGGCTTCCCCATGTGAATTTGGGGAGGGCTCACAATTCAGTCTACAGCACACACAAAGCGCCCAGTGCGTCTAGCTGTGCTTGTCATCGCCGCTCTAACTGCACGGCGAGGGTGGTGCTGTTCTACCAAAGCCGGCGCAGGCCGGCACCAGTGTGGTCGCTGCTACCCCCAGGCCTGCTGCCTACTGCTCTCCAGCGAGGTCTGGAGGGAGGCAGGGCTCAGCACGCTGGCCGGCTTCCCCACAAAGAGGAGCCTGGAAAGGACCTAAGCAAACTGAGCAGGACTGAGGCACAGTGCGCTCCGAAGGGAGGGCCAGGGCGGCTCACGGAGGCACATACCCCTCGGGTTCCCAGCCTTTGCTGCTGTGCGGTCTGGGTCCTCACCGAGTGCAGGGAACCGTGGCTCAGGGCGCCGCTGCCGGGGAGACACAGTCTGGGAACTGGGCAAAGGCTCGCACAGGCCTGGCTCCGCCCCTGTGGGCTGGGTGAAGTCCAGCAAATCGCTTCTCCAGGCCGGGCTTCGGTTCCTGTACGAAAGGAAAAGGTCGAACAACTCCCACCTTCCCTTCTCCCAACCCATGGAGGCCCTGCCATGCACTCACTCCTTTACCAAACGTGTATTGAGTATCGCTGTATGCCAGGAGCCAGGAGCGCAGTGTTGCACGGGAGAGACGCCTGCCGGCTTCCAGGGAACTGGCATTTCAGTAAAGAGACAGATAACAAATGAGCAGACAAGCAGAGACGTCTCCCCGTTACAAATCCCAGTGCTGTGCCGGGACACGCACCAAGGGGAGGAGGGAGGTGCTGGGTCAGGATGCAGTTTGGTTTCAACTAAGTGTGTCCCGAAAGGCGGGCTGGGCTGTCTCTGAGTGTCCTGGGCGCTGGCAGTGCGGACCTGAGCAGGAAAGGACCTGATGTTCGCTAAAAACAGAAAGGCCAGTGGGCTTGGAGCTTCTTGGGGGAGAGGAGAGCAGGCTGAGGAAGGGGGTTGGGGGGCTGCGACACCAAACCCCTGCCAGCCCCAGCCAGGCTGATGGTGTTTGTTCTGTGGCATTCTGTCCGGTGAGGGGCCACCAAGGGGTTTCAGACACTGATCTTCCCTGATTTCTGTGTTTTGGGGTTTTTTTAGAGAGAGTGGAGGGGAGGGAGGAGGGGGAGAGAGAGACATCAATTGGTTGCATCCCACACGTGTGCCCTGACCAGGGCCAGGGATTGAGCCTGCACCGACATACATGCCCGTGACACATGACCCTTCAGTCCCCAGGCCGACGCCCTAAACACTGAGCCAAACCAGCCGAGCAAACTGATTTCTGGTTTTAAAAGGAAGGTCCCTCCCTCTGCTGGTGCGGAGTAGACAGCGGGGCAGGTAGCTAGGCCAGCGGCCAGTCCTCCGCTGGCGCCCAGTGCTCCCCGGGCCCTGCAGCCCTGTGCTCAGCAGAGCTCCCAGCAGAGGGACTACGTGGCGGGCATGTCTGGGCAGGGGAGCAGTTCCCTGGCATGCAGCAGAATTTTGAGCCCCTGCTTGGCGGCACAGCCCCGCCCCTTGTGGAGCTTTCAGGGGAGCCCTGTCCACCTCCCACTCGCTGGGAATGCCCAGGCCTCCTTGTGAGGCTCCCAAAGCAGAGAGAGGCAGGCTGCCCCGGGCAGGCTCTCCCAGCCTTTGACCACAATGAGCTGCCTTATCCTCCCAGGGCTGCAGGTCATCTTGTACATAAACGAAGAGGAATATAACCCCTTCCTGGTGTCCTCCACCGGGGCTAAGGTGATTGTCCACCGGCAGGATGAATACCCCTTCATCGAGGACGTGGGCACGGAGATTGAGACGGCGATGGCCACCTCCATAGGGATGCACCTGGTAAGAGGACAGTCTGATTTCTGTAGACGTAGCGAGAAGCACAGATTTTTCCCCGGAAACCAGTGAGGTGCGGCTTATGAGAGGGTGTTGGTTTCAAAAGGCAGCGTGGCCCTGTGTTCTCCAGTGGTCACCCCACTGGCTGTCCGGTGGTTACTAAAGCCTGCCTTTGTATCCAATGTACAAGTGAACAGGACAGGATGCCGTTTGGGGGAGAATGGAAGGAACCTTCCTTGTTCCAAAGACAGACACCAGCAATTATTTACCCTGTGTTGGATGCAAGGCATCAGACACTAACTCCATACCTGCCAGTAATGTAAATAGAGCAGGTTACACCTTCCTTTCTGGGCCATCTAGAGGCCGGTGAGGCATGCGAACCCCTATTTAAAGGTTAATGGAAAGTCACTGGTCAGACGAACGTCTATTTAGCCCATCACACTTCTATCAGTTCCACTTCATTTACCAAGAACCCCTTCTCTCTCAAGTCTTTGACCTTCTCTGACCTCATTGGGTGCTGAGAACCCTCACACCTGTCAACAGAAGCGCATCTGAGCTGCAAACTCCCACCCTGAGTAGGTCACGCTCAATGGGAGCAGAGGGCAGCGTGAGAAATGCGCTTCTTCTTTGCAGGCCTGCGTCTTTTATGCCAGTGCACCCCTCTCCCCCTCTCCCCCCCTCCCTTCCCTCTCTCTCTCCCTCTCTCTCTCCTCTCTCTCTCTCTTTCTAGTAGAATGACCCTTTAAAAAGATCATTTTTTATTACTATTTACATTAAACATTATTTCCTATTAGTTTCAGGTATACAGCACTGTGGCCAGACAATGTAGAATGACCCTTGAGAACTTATTTAAAGGGAGTGTATACCCAAAGACAGACACCCACCCCATAGCCAGGAACACCCCACGCATCTCCCTCCCATGCCTGACCTCCAGCCCTGCTTCCTCGCACTGCTGCTCTGAGTCCCAGCAGGGATGTCATTGTCGTCTTCACGTATGTGCACCGGGCAAAGCATTTCTCCTTTTATGTAAATACAAAATACTGTTATGCCTCATTTTCCACTTGACCCTATAGCTTGGCAATGATTCCTTATCAACACACATAGACCTGCCGCATCCTTCCTAAGGACCCAGCTATTCCATTGTGGGGAGAAGTTATTGAGCAACTCCCTCTTGATAGACATTTGGTCCTTTCCAGGCACAACTAAAAGCAATGGTGTGGTATGGTGTGATGTGATGTGTATTTATCTGATAACTTCCTAGAAGTATGTCAAAGAGCACGTGTCTATGAAACTACCTACATGCTCACCAGCAATGTGTCAGAGTAGCTGGTTTTCCACACTTTCACCAACATGGGTATTAACCAACTTTTCTTTTTTTAAAAATTAATTTTGTTTTATTGCTTAAAGTATTACAAAGAGTATTACATATGTCTCCTTTTTCCCCCCCTTGATCTTCTCCCAGCCTCCCCTACCCCCCAGTGTCTTGTGACCATTGGTTATGCTTATATGCATGCATACAAGTCCTTCGGTTGATCTTTACCGCCCCCGCCCCCCCCAACCCTTCTCGGGCTTCCCGCTGTAGTTTGTAGTTTGACAGTCTGTTCGATGCTGCTCTGCCTCTGTATCTATTTTTGTTCATCAGTTTATCATGGTCTTTATTATCCATAAATGAGTGAGATCATGTGGTATTTTTCTTTCATTGACTGGCTTATTTCACTTAGCATAATGCTCTCCAGTTCCATCCATGCTGTTGCAAATGGTCTTCTTCTTCTTAGAGAATACCCTTCAGCATTTCATATAATACTGGTTTGGTGGTGATGAACTCCTTTAGCTTTTCCTTATCTGTGAAGCTCTTTATCTGACCTTCAATTCTGAGTGGTAGCTTTGCTGGGTAAAGTAATCTTGGTTGTAGGTTCTTGCTATTCATCACTTTGAATATTTCTTGCCACTCTCTTCTGGCCTGCATAGTTTCTGTTGAGAAATCAGCTGACAATCGTATGGGTACTCCTTTGTAGGTAACTAACTGTTTTTCTCTTGCTGCTTTTAAGATCCTCTCTTTGTCTTTTGCTCTTGGCATTTTAATTATGATGTGTCTTGGTGTGGTCTTCTTTGGATTCCTTTTGTTTGGTGTTCTCTGCACTTCTTGAACTTTTAAGTCTATTTCTTTCACCAGGCAGGGGAAGTTTTCTGTCATTATTTCTTCAAATAGATTTTCAATATCTTGCTCTCTCTCTTCTTCTGGAACCCCTGTAATTTGGATGTTGGTACGCTTGAAGTTGTCCCAGGGGCTCCTTACACTATCTTCATATTTTTGGATTCTTTTTTCTTTTTGCTTTTCCGGTTGGGTGTTTTTCCTTCTTCGTATTTCAAATCTTTGACTTGGTTCTTGCGATCCTCTAGTCTGCTGTTGGATCTCTGTATGATATTCTTTATTTCAGTCAGTGTATGCTTAATTTCTAGTTGGTCCTTTTTCTTATCCTCGAGAGTCGCACTAGATTTATTGAGGCTCTCACTAAATCTATCAGCAGTTTCTAGAAAATTCTTGAAAAACCTTATAACCGTGGTTTTGAACTATATATCCAGTAGTTTGCTTTCCTCCATTTCGGTCATTTGTGACCTGTTTCTTTGTCTCCACATTTTGGCTGCTTCCCTGTGTTGATAGAGTAGCTTTGTGTGCTAGGTGTCCTATAGGGCCCAGTGGCTCAGCCTCCCCAATTACCTGAGGTGGACACTCTTGGTGCACCCCTTTGTGGGCTGTGTGCACAGTCTTTTGTAGTTAACCCTTGATTGTTGTAGGTATCACTGGGAGGAATTGACCTCCAGACCAATTGGCTGTGAGAATCATTGTGCCTGCAGTGGGAGAACGTCTGTGCTGAAGACACCCTTCTGGGGCAAGACTTGCTTCAGTGGGGCTTTGGTGCTCACAGAGTCTGCCCCCTGAGTGTGTCCCTTATGGATCTGAGGAGTTGTAGTCTGTGTGGTCCCACTCTGACCCCTGGGTACCTGGCTCTTGGATCTCTAAGGAGGTGCTAATTTAGCCTCTTCCTGAGGCTACCCAGCAGGAGCTATGGAGAGATCTGCAGATTCCTCTTCTTTGTTTGGGGTTTGGAGGTGCCTAGATGAGGCCCAGCTGTGAAGCAATGCAAGCTGCTGTGGGGCCTTGGGCCTTCTTTTGGATGTTCTGCATCTCTCTGACCCAGTTGCAGTTTGTTAGGTAATTTTAGATTGCAAAGGGCCAGGCCATTCATATGCAAAAGCCTCTGCACACAGCTTGGGTGGGGCAGGGTCTCAGGAAATCAGCAGGGTGGAGCAAACAGCTATGTCTGATCCTCAGCCCTGCCCTAAGAGGCCTTGGGTCTCAGTGTCCCGTGGTAATCGCTGCAAGCACCTCTGAGAGAAAGCCTCCCTCGAGTTCTGCCCGCTGCCAGACAGTCCAGTTTCTCCCAGTATGAGTGTGGGTCCCCCGAGCCTCCGTACCTCTGCACTTTACTTCCACACCTCCTCTGAGTTTCAGTGTCCTTTTCTCTTTCCTTCTAGTTGTAGAATTTCTACTCAGCCAGCCTTCCTGTGGTTCTGGATGATGTCCGTTTTGTCTTTTCGTTGTATTTTTGAAGTGCTTGTGCGAGGCAGCAATTTCAGGTATTTACCTATGCCGCCAACTTGGTTTCTCCTAACCAACTTTTCATCTGTGCTAATCTGTCAAGATAAAAATGGTATCTATTATAATGATCATTGTAATTGACAATCCTTAGTGGCATTTTTTATACCTTTGCTTATATCCAACCTTAATGTCCCAATTAAACTCCTTAGCTTTCATGCCTCACGAATTTGTCCTCCAGAGCAGGGATTTCCAAACCTGGTTGATCATCAGCCTCAGATCTACTGAGTCAGAGACTCTGAGAGACGAGCCCAAGGACATGTATTTTCCCAAACCCCAGTGGTTATTCCCAGAGGCAGCCAGCGAGGAACCTTGGTGTTAGGAACCTGAGTAGCTCCACAAGAAAGGAGAAGCAAAGTGTGTCTCCCCAAACAAAAGTAAAGCTAGGATGCCACAAAAGGCTGAGCGCAGCCATCCCTGAGGGCTTTATGTTGGGTTAGAAAGCAACATGGTGGCCATTGGGCTGATCTACCCGCCCATTGCTTATCCACTCAACAAGCATTTCTGAGCCCTCATATGTGCTAGACATTGGGAGCACATCAGTGCGGAAGACACTGTGCCTGTCCTGTTGGAACGTAGGGTCCAGCAGAGAGGACCGATAACAAACAAAAGATTACACAGGTGGTTCATTGTAATCATCACTAGAGGCCCGATGCACAAAATTCGTGCAAGGGCCTTGGCCCCGGCCTCGTCCACCACTGCCGCCACCGTGGGTGGGGGCCTCTGCCGTCTCTGCTGCGGCCCCCGCCCACTGCAGCTCTTTGTCCGGAAAGAAGGACATCCGGAAGGACATCCAGTCTAATTATCATATTACCCTTTTATTATTACAGATAAGTGCTAAGAAGGACAAAGGCAGGACCCTTGGGCGCAGATCATGGGGATGCCTGACCGAGGGCCTTTTTTAATGGGGGGATTTAGGGAGTTCAAGGACTGCTTTCCTGAGGAAGTGATGTTGAAGGTAGACAACAAAGACCATGAGCTGGAATGGTGATATTCCAGAGGACAGTTGTGGGGTCGCTGCCTCATGGTGTCCCACCAAAAGGCAGCCCTGGACAAGAGATGCCATTGGACGGTGGCCTGGGAGTCCTGCTGCTCTGAGGAGGCGAGTTGTTCAGGGGCTGTGTTCCATCCACTGTGGGAAGTTTGTTCTGACGTGAGGAGTATCGTATACCAACTTGGCTGTGTGAGTGCTGATTGCCCAAGAAACAGATCTTGAACTGTGGCTTGAAAAGGCTGTGGCACCACTCAAGGAGCTGAGTCACTGATTCCTGTTCACCAGCAAGTCACCAGCCTCCCAGATCAGCACAGTGAACATGTTGAGTCCACCCCTCCCCGCAGTTTTATCTGCCTGCTGACAAGGACCTGGCATTTGCAGTGTACCCTTACCTTCACTGCCCTCTCCTTGCCTTCTGCCTCTCACAGGATCTGCAGACTAGGGAGTTACAAGAACCAAGGAATTCTGCCCTCTGGTTTTTTTCTGCTCCGACCTTAGAAATACCCACTACATTGTTAAGCAAATATTCTCTTTACCAGTGGTGGGTAAACAAAGACATGGGTGGGTTTACTGCTACGCCTAATTTGAGATGTACAGAACCAAAGCCACAGAGCAGGGTCAGTCAGCTCTAGTTCTGATTTATGAGCATTTACAACAACAACAACAACAACAACAAAACAGGGATTAGAAAGAGGTCAGTAGGGAGTCACTAAGAATAAGTCCAAACAAACCAGATTTCCTTCCTTTCTTATTTATGTTTTGTTTGTTTGTTTGATGGGCATGTTAAGCTGGTAGATTCAGTAGCTGCTTATGCGGTGAGTTAACAAAATCTCCTTCATTCACTGAGGGACTGTGTGTCCAAAGCACGGGATTTTCAGAGATGAACACATCAGAACACCTGCCTCAAAGATCTGACTTCATGAGGCGAAGACAGCACACCTTCGCAATGCTGTTGTGAACAGCATTTCACACACTATTGAGAGGCAGGAGCGGAACAGAAACCCTTAGCTCTATTGGGCAGGGACCTTCTCTGCCTTATTCCCAGGTGCAGGTCTTCGAAGATAGTAGGTCCCAAGTAAATATTATGGATGGATGGATGGATGGATGGATGGATGGATGGGTAGATGGATGAATGGGTAGATGGAAGCGCAAACAGAAGCTGTTGGTGAAGGTTTTCTAGATATTGGCGTCTTGAAGGACAAGTGTGGGTCAAACACAGTCAGGGAAGGGTAGTCTAGACAAAGGGCAGAGCAGTTACAACATGGCCACAGAGAGGATTGCAAGCCAGGCAGTGAAGCCTTTTGGAAAAGCACCTTGGCTGAGTGTAATCAGGAGCCTGGCGGCAGCACATTTACCATAATTACAGAAGGAAATGATGAGGCCTTAGCTAAGGCAATGGCTGTGGGGATGAGCAGAAGTGAATGGATTTGAGAGCAACTACGGAGCTTGCCAACCAAGGTCAGCCAGGAAGAGCCAGGCAAGTTAGATTGGTGTGTAGGTTCTGGCTTGGCAGTGGGGTGGATGGAGGTGCCAGGCTCAGAGTTAGGGACTACAAGAGGAGGGGTGAGTTGGGGGAGAAGATAACCACATCCCTCAGGACATACCCATGCTCTGTGCCTTTGGGAAATTCGGTGGAAATGTCCCATAAGTAATGCTCTGAGCCTGGAGCTTCGCGGGGGCCAGGGAAGCTGGGTGATGCAGTGTCATTCTAGACGTGGAAGTAAATGCATCGCCCGGGCCTGAGGCGGAATGCAGCTGTTGAAGGTCTGAGCAGAAAGAAAATGGGGGATAGAGGCAGAGAAGTAGGAGCAGAAGCCAGAAAGGGTTGGTATTAGAGAAATGAAGGGACAGCGTTTCACGGAAGGTGTGAGCCAAGGGCCACATGCAGTAGAGAGTCAAGCAAGGTACAGGCCACAGGGGGTATTCTCTGGGTTTGGCAACGAAGAGGTCACCTGTGTTCTTCGCCAGAGACATTTTGAGAGGCAGGAGCGGAACAGAAACCTGAGCACAAAGGGTTGAATCATGAGTGGGAGACGAGGAAGCAGGCGAGGGTGGACTACTCCCCTGGGGCTGCGGGGCCAGCCCCGGGGTGGGGGTGGGGGGCGGGCATTTCACCGTCATTGTAAGCCTACTCTACGTTTTCATCTTCTTTTCACAAGTGGGTGTACAATAGGGATTCAGTGCTCAGACTCCAGAGCCAGGCAGCAGGGGTTCACACAACCCCAGCTTCCCACTTTGGTTGTGTAATCTCTGTGTCTCAGTTACTTTACCTGTAAAATGGGGATGAAATAGTAATGCGACTTGATAGGCTGGTGAGAATCCAGTGAGCTGATTTGTGTGAAGCACTTAGAACAGTGCTTGGATGTAGTGAGTGCTCCTTAAATACCGACTATTACTCTGCAGGGATGTGAAGAGAACAGTAAGGAAAAAGAGGAGTTGGGGAAGGTTTTTCTTGTCCTTTGTGACACCCGCTTCCTTTGTGCGTTAGATATTGATCTCTTTCATGTATAGAGAGGCTCTCATTATGTGCAAATATCTGTGTGTTGCGAATATCTTCCCTCGTCTGTGTTTCCTGTTAGTCTTCTCCAGGCTGCTCCTTCACACACACAAACACCAGATGTTTCCATACTCAAATCTTTGTGTTAGTTGTCATGTTTGTTGAGGATTTTCCCTCCTCGAGACCAGATCCTGAGCTGAGTTTCCTTCCAGTTATCTTATTATTTCATTTCATACTTCAACCCACTAGAATTGTTTTCTGCAGGAGGTGAAGTGGAGATAGAATTTACTTCCTCCAAACAGTTAATTGTCCTCCTCTCATATATTGAGTAATTCTTTTCTTCTCCATTGTAAGCTTTATGAGACACAAATAACTTTTATCATTTATTGCGATATAAAAGCAAGACAAAAGGAAAAAGTTAAACAACCACCATTCCATCTTGGGCATCCTGCTGCCCCCGGGCTTGTCCCTGGCACCACACGTACCTTTAACGGTGTGAGGTAAGGGTTCCATGCAGCTGCCGTCCTCCCCAGGATTCCAGAAGGAAGCAGATAGGACCTGGTTTGATAAAGACGGTCCTGTTCCCCCCCACACACACACACATGCATGTGCACACACACACACTTAACACACCTACACATACCTGTGTGTGCACACATGCATGCTCACACCCATACACGTGTGTACACAGACATGTGTGCATACTCACACATACATGCACATGCCTTGCACACATTCACACACACATATGCCCAGTCTCATTTGTGTGTCTCCCTAGGACACAACCACAATGTCTCCCCGCCCTGCACAGATCAGCAGGTCTGTAAAGCGGACAGTGGGGTGTGGGGAAAGGGAACGTGAGAGCAGGGAGGGCCCAGTTCTCCCATCCAGCCTTTGAGAAGCTGAGCGCTCTGGGCCTCTCTGGAGTCCACCTGCCTTGTTGCTTTGGAAGCAGGCTGACTAACCCAGGCCCTGCGTGTCGTCAGCGTCACTGCAGTGAAGGACCATCGAGCACTCGGAAAGCATACAGATCGCAAGATGGTATCTCACATCGGTTCCTGGAAAGGGCTGTGGGCTGGTTCTCCACGTGAAGGAGCCCAGCTCCGTGCTGTTTGCGCGTGGCTGAGCTGAGTGGACAGACCCCTCTCCTCAGTGCCTGGCGGTGTGCCAGCCCACAGGCTGGTAGAGCTCAGACCTGTCGCTCTAGGCTCTCGGACAGGACAGCTGACACGTCCTCAGGACTGGGGGGCTCCAAGGACATGTGCCCAAGGAGCCTGCTGCTGGGAGAAGCTTAGAGGGGGGCCGTGAATGCAGGTGACCTCCGGGGAAGCACTGCTGGCACCTCCGTCCACAGTGCCCAGCCCCGCCCTGGCCTGTGCTGGGGGCCCACGTCTGTTTGCTCCCCAGCGAGTAGAGGAATGAAGTCCACTTCCTACTGACCCGGAAAGACCCACCCTTTATTGTTAGTGAGAAGGGGGATTGCAGGGCACAGGGAAGCGTGGGTGCCCGTCTGCCTGGCTACCCGCCTCACAATTTGTATTCCATCACTGCCCCTCCTGGGAGACAGTGTCCTCTCTTCCCTGGTTGGCTTGCCTGGACCGTTGATTGAGATCAGGGGCTGATCTGTTGGAGAGGGTCCCCAGGCAAGAGGGAAGACAGAGGGCCACTTTGCCCTTTGTTTGCTCCTGCTGTTGAACATTTTAAAAGGAACACTGTAGGTTGCCCTTGAGGTACTTGCCACTAATTGAGGGAGACGATCAGGCGAGCAGATGAATTACAATACAAACAGAAAGAAATTCTAGCCTCAAACGCTTTAATTCCTTCCCCACTCCCCACCCCCAATTATCTTTCTCTCTATCCAGGCTCTCTTCAAAGATAAAAGAATGTTCTGCCCTCCTACAAATCTGTCATCCCCTTTCCCTTCGTCCCCATTCTCAGAAGAAGACACCCCCCCCCTCCCCCCCCCCCCCCCCCCCCCCCCCCGCTATCAGGGAGTCAGGATTTGTATTCCATCACTGCTCCCTCCTGGGAGACAGTGTCCTCTCTTCCCTGGTTGGCTTGCCCGGATTGTTTATTTGCAGTGACAAATAGTAAGCTGAGCCAAACGTAGGAAACCACGATAAACCCAGCCTGTGAGCAGCAGCGCTCTGCCCCTCTGCCCAGGCCTCACCCCTCTGCCGCCGCCCCTTGGCTCTGTCTAGGAATGTCCATTTCGGGCCAGAAGACACAAGGGTGGGACGTGGGCCCTTCTCTGGGACGAGTGCATGCAGCTGTCCTGCTCCTGCTCGCTGCCCTGCTGCCGGGAAGCTCCAGTGCTGGCTGCCACTCTGAGAGCCACCGTGTTCCTCTCTGACTGCACGAGCACTTCGCCCCGGCTGCCAGCAGCCACCCTGGCCCCTCGCCCCGCTGCGCCCTCTTTCTCCGTTTCTTGGCACTTCTAGCTCTTTCTTCCATTCCATGTGGAGCCAACATGTCCCTTTCTCAAAGGCATCTCCCCTGATTCCCCCAGCCCCTCCAGCCTCTTGACCCGTCTCATCGATCACTACCCAAATGATCTTATTTATTGGCTTTTTTGACCATCTGTCTTCCCCACTGGAATGTAAGCTCCATGAGAACAGGGAATTGCTCACCCACAGTGCCTAGAGTGGCAACCGGTGCTTAGTAGGTGCTCCATAAATAGTTGTTAAATGAAGGGCCAAGAGCCTTTGCCGCTCCCAGGGGCTGTTAGCAGCTCCCCACCACTCCCCCCACCCCCCACCCCTGCCTGCTCTGGGTCCGAGGAGCAGGGCTGACTGTGGGTCTGTGATTGTAGACGGAGTCCTTCAAGCTGGGCGAGCCGTACAGCCAGTGCACGGAGGATGGCAGCGACGTGCCCATCAACAACATCTACAATGCTGCCTACTCGCTCCAGGTACGCGCCACGCTGCGCCTGGACCCAGGCCAGCAAACTTCTGTATAGGCTGGAGCGTGTCTGGGACCAGGAACTCTGGTGAGAGTCCTTGGGGTTCATCCAGACACCTCAAGAACAACCGATGCTGGCTGGTTCCAGTCCACTCAATCCGCCTGTAACCAGAGTTTAACTGATTCATTGGGGTTTCCATGGAACTCAGTGTACGGCCGAGACAGGCCCACTTCCTAAGCGGCCGGTGCAAGGAGGCGCAGGAGCGAAGCCGTCTGGGCGGCACTGGCTGAGGGCCCCCAGCTTGGCTTCCCCACCGGGCCCCTCACTGGCCGGTGGCCTTGGGCAAGTGTGTCATCCTCAACAAGCAGAGGAGAGGTCGGATTGGATCCGGGGCTGCTAATGGGCAGCCCCCTGACGCCTGCCAGGCTGCACACCTGGTTTTTCTAGCCTGGATGCCGTTTAAACGTCAGGGAATTTTACAAGAAAACCAAAATCCCCAGCTTCTCCTGAAAGACAAGATCGGGCCTGTCCCTGCAGGGTGAGCAGTGGGTGGGATTGCCCACGAAGTGAGGCCTGCGTTCTGTGGCTCCCCACGTCCCCACCAGCCCCTGGTGTCCGACCCCCGTGGCAGGCCCCAGCGGTGTTTGGGTTTTCGGCCCTCGAGTGCGATCATCTGTTACTCCTTGTCCCACATTCTCGGAGTCCGCAGGCCACCGCCCACGGAGCCCAGAGAGGCGATGGCATTCACGCCGACGGGATGGGAGGACGGGCGCCCTCCGCACTGTCCTCCGTCAGAGCTGAGCTGAGAGGGGGTGGGGCTCTAAGTGAAGGAGACTGATAGTCAGAGAATGTCTGCCTGTGAGAAACAGAAGTGCAATCGAACTGACTTCAATACCAAACACGAAAAAAGGCTCCTGGAACGACCCCCTGGGTGATATCTAGCGAGAGGCCGCCATGTACAAACACTTTCATGTATCGGTCACTCCACGCTCGCGTGAAGAAACCAGCGGCCCAGAGAGGTTAAGTCACTGGCCTGCGGTCCCACCGCGGGGAAGTGGCGAGCCCCAGTAGCCTGCCTCCGAGCCCCGCCATTAGCTTTTATGTTATAAGCTTCGTGGGTATTGCGGTGGCTTAGGACCCCAGGGATCCAGTGGGGTGGCCTGGACCTGAGATGGGAAAGGTGGGGACGGTGTGCCGCTCTGTCTCTTGGCATCTGCTCCAATTTTCCCACTTACCTGTGGGGCGGCGCTCACATATGGACAACGGCCACCCCAACCCGCTCCAGCTCAGCCTGCTCTCCACCTCTCTGCTGGTCTACGTTCTCAACACATTTCCTAGTTTGGTCTCTGGAGTCAGGGACCCCCCGGCCCAATTGGCTGTGGTCTCCCACGGCCATGGGAGGCTAACCCTAGATGAGGCATGTGTGCGGGGGGGCGGGGGGGTATGGGAGAAGAGAAGAAGGGGGAGCTCCCGGGGCTGGGGGTCTCCCTGGCCTCTGTGTGCGGAGAGGTTAAGGGAATCGCTGGGTCTCCTCTTTCAGATCTGCCTCCACTCGTGCTTCCAGACTAAGATGGTGGAGAGGTGTGGGTGTGCCCAATACAGCCAGCCTCTGCCTCCCGCAGCCAACTACTGCAACTACCAGCAGCACCCCAACTGGAGTGAGTGAGCCCACCGCCCTGCAGCCCCAGAGCTGCTCGTGCTCGGGTGCCCCCGGGCCCCTGTCCTGGTGGCCTTTTCTGAGGGAGGTATTGGTAGAGAGATGTTAACCGGAGTTTTACTCCTGCCATCCAGCCTGGCTTAACGGATACTTTCCAACTAAGGACCAAATGCTACAGCCCAGTCCGCGCTGAGAGCTTGGCACCTGTGTCAACTCCAGGAGGCAAGAACTATTGGTAGTACCTGTCATAGAACAGGAAACTGAGGCTCAGAAAGGTTAAGCAACTTGCCCAAGGTCACACAGCTAGGGAGTAACAGAACCCATCAAGGGCTGCGGACCCACCCCACCCCCAGCACGTGTCCCTAACATCACAAAGCAGCATCTGCTTCCGGGGAAGCTGGGTTTGGAGGGAATAGCAGGAGAAATTACAAGGAGACCATGAGGGCGCCCCTGGAAACCCCCAGGAAGGGCCGTGTGGCCCTGATGCTCATGCTGCCCTCTGCTTGCCCCTCAGTGTACTGCTACTATGAACTGCACCAGGCCTTTGTCCAGGAAAAGCTGGGCTGCCAGTCCGTATGCCGGGAAGCCTGCAGGTGAGTGTGCCTAGGGTGGGCCGGCAGGGGGGTGGGGGTAGTGGTGGGGGGGGGCTGGCCAGGCCAGCCACACTCATTCTGTCCCTTCCTCCCTTAGCTTCAAGGAGTGGACACTGACCACCAGCCTGGCGCAATGGCCGTCTGTGGTTTCTGAGGTCAGTTCTTCCACCCCCTCTTCCTCCTTGAGCTCCTCAGCCTGGAGCCTGATGCCTGGCTGTGTCCTCTGGCCTCAGGGGTGACACCAGGGGAGGCCCGGCCGGGGGCTGGGGCTGAGTGCGGGGGGCAGAGGGGCTGGCCGGCACTTTCTTTCATTGCCCAGGCCACACCTTCTTTCTCCATCACAGAAATGGTTGCTGCGCGTTCTCACTTGGGACCAAGGCCAACAAATAAAGAAAAAGCTGAACAAGTAAGTTGACCTCCTCCCTGTTTCCTCTGCCCTGGACCCGGCCTCCTCACTTGCTTCCTCGTTGACAAACCTTCTCCTTTTCATTCACTCACTCCTTTATTTGACAAATACTTATTGGCTTGGGCCATGAGCCAGGCCCTGCTCTAGGCCTGGGGCTCTTGAATACTTTGCCCACAACACACAGTAAAAAATACTTTTCCACTATGGCCCATTGACTACACAACCCAAATCTCAGCTCATAGATAGCACGCCTCCTGCACATGCACTCGGGCAGCTCTCAGAGGGCACGTGCTCACGAACCGAGCCAGCCCTTAACGCCCATTCCGATGGCCCGGAGCAGTTCTGAGTGATTAGTGCTCCTATCAATTGATAAAAATTGTGACTCTCTCTATGGATGCAATCCGACACTTTCTATTTCATTTCACTTGGCGAAAGGCACTGGTCCTGACCCAGTACATGTATCTCATGGTTCCTGACATATCATGATCTAGTTGCCTTGTACTTCTAATCCCATTGAATTTTCCACATGCAAGTTTATTTCCAAGGTTCCTTTAGCAAAACTCAGCCCAGGGACCTCAGCAGATAGAGAGGAGCGGGGCAGCGTGGGGGCTGCATGGGGACTGACAGCTCTGGGCTCTCCCGTCCGCAGTGCCCAGCACCAGCCAGGAGCCAGGCTGACCCCAGCACATCCTAAATGTTTTGTGCCGGGTCCTTTGTGAGTGCTGGGGTACCAGGACGACTGAGCAGACATGACCCCTGCCCCCAGGATGCTTCCAATCTAGTGATAAAGATAGACTTGGGCCCAGCGAGTGCACCCTGTGAAGCCAGCATTGCAAATCGCTGACTCCCCAGGCCACATTAGCTCCACAAAACCCACTGTTGCCAGCTTTTCCTGAAAAGTCAAAAGTTCTGGCAGCAGAAAACCTCCATTCCTGCGTAGCTCCAAAGAGCTTAGTAATAGCTGCCCTTTTGAAAGAAGTGTGAACTCTCCAGCTTGTGTAGGCTCTAGCAGGAGGCGACTCAGACAGCCATTAAGCGTGTGGCCTTTGAAGTCAGCTCTCTAGTGTGAACGTCGGCTCTGCCAATTACGAGCTGTGTTGTCTTGGGCAAGTTGCTTACCAGTTCATTCTTAATTTCCACATCTGTAAAAGGGGGATGATTAAAACATCCTACTTCAGAGGGTTGTAAGAATTAAATGAGTTAATTCATACAAGGTTCTTGTAACAGTGCTTGGCAACACAGGAAGTATCTGATAAATATTAGCTGCTATAATGGTTATTGTCATAACGACCTTATACGCAGCTTACCTCACTCGTTTACGCTACCTGCCTGTCTCCCGAGATTGCAATCAAATAATCACAGTGTCCAAGGCCTACCGAAGAGCAGGGTGCTCTGGGCGTACAGCTGGGTGGCTGACGTAGGAGGTTGGAAAATGGTCTTGAGTGACAGACGAGCTGAGCAGCCAGGCCCTGGCTGGGTGTGCTCTGGGTGCAGAAGGAGCGCTGTGGGCGTGGCCCTGAGATCCTGTGGCGCTCAGAGCCTGGGCCGTGCCGGGGGCTGGGCAGCAGGGAGACAGCCGTGCCGAAGAGCTGGTCACCTGGTAGAATGCAAGGGTACCCAACTCACCTGTTGGAATTTCTGCAGGACAGACTTGGCCAAACTCTTGATATTCTACAAAGACCTGAACCAGAGATCCATCATGGAAAGCCCTGCCAACAGTGTGAGTAGCTCCCTTCTGGGACCCGTCCTGGGTCTGCGAATGTGCCCATCTGCCTGGCCTTGAGGAACTGAGTCAGATCATGGGGTTCTAGCCTGGGGTAGTGGGGACACCACAGGCCAGCCGGGCGGGCAGAGGAAGTGGGGACAGGAAGCCTGCCCACTTCTTCCTCCAACCTGTTCAGGGTCAAGGCTAGCCAGTGGCTCTCGCGGGGATCAGGGTCCCTGCCTGTGGCCAGCTCAGGTGGGCTCTGTCTTGATGTTGTGGCTCGGCCTCTCCTGCAGGTGGAGATGCTTCTGTCCAACTTCGGTGGCCAGCTGGGCCTGTGGATGAGCTGCTCCATAGTCTGCATCATTGAGATTATCGAGGTCTTCTTCATCGACTCTCTCTCCATCATTGCCCGCCAACAGTGGCAGAGAGCCAAGAAGTGGTGGTCCCAGAGGCAGGCACCCGCCTGCCCTGAGGCTCCCCCGAGCCTTCGGGGCCAGGACAACCCGGTCTTGGATATAGACGATGACCTGCCCACTTTCACCTCTGCGTTGCGCTTGCCTCCAGCCCCAGGGGCTCAGGTGCCTGGCACACCACCTCCCAGATACAATACCTTGCGCTTGGAGAGGGCCTTCTCCAACCAACTCACTGATACCCAGGTGCCAGCTGAGTCCTGAGGCCGAGCGAGGAAGAGAGACCTAGCCAGGACCGCCAGCCGTGGTCTGAGAACTTGGGCCCTATCTCCTGCACAGAGAGGGGCCCTCTGCACCCACTCAGGGCTTTTCAGAGACTTTGACTGGAAGTCTGCCTTGAATAACAAGATGGGGCCTGGGCGTGTGCAGAAAGCTGTGGGCCCTGCCCAGCAGCACTCAGAGCCATCCCGCCGAGACAGGCCCTGCAGCGCAAACCCTCCGCACGCACGCACGGATGCCCCCGCGGGGACGGGGCCCAGGAAGTCCCCTGTGTCTGGCAGAGTTCTTTGCCAGAACTTGAGAAACACTCCCCAGCTTCCAGGGCCAGGTGGGGGCCCAAGAATGTGAGCTTAGGTCTGGGGGCCTGACGATGCCAGCTGTGCCCACAACAGGAGGAAGCTCCAGCCGGGCCTGGAGCTGTTTGTGAATGAACTGTTTTAGTCACTGACATGGGGGCAACGGCTCCTGAGCCCTCAGGCAGGGTCCTAGAATGTGTAGGAGGGAGAGGGTGCAGGGGGGAGGCGTCTGGGAGCGGGGTGGGGGGAGGGGCAATGCTCTGGGGAGCTAAGCCAGTGCCCCGGGCCCCTTTCCCAAGCAGAGAGGAGCCAGTTAAAGGGCACTGCTGGACATGCCTGTCCAGTGGTAGCCTGAGGCATAAAGGGTTGTATCCTGATAGACTGCGCCCCCTCCAGGCAGACCCCGCACCACTCCCTCCCGCAGCCACACTCCAACGTGACCCAGCTCATGTATTAAGCACAGAGTGGGTCGCTATCAGCACCAGAACAGTGTGCTGGGGCCGTTCTGGCTCTTACAGAGTTCAGTGTCTGGCTGCAACCTGTGACCCTCAGGCCAAACCCTGGTTTTGCCTGTGGCCTAAGATTGGGTGTTTTATCCTCCACTTCTCTTAAAAAATATCAAAAGAAGAATATTTTGTGATTCATGCAAATCCTACGAGCTTCCGATTCCAGCCCATGAATAAAATGTCATTGGAACACAGCCAGGCCTCTTTGCTTACAGACTCCGCAGCTGTGTCTGGGCTAAAAGCACAGCTGGGTGCAGTCACAGCACTGAGGGCTCCCTGGCCCTGGACAGAAAAAATCTCCCGGCCCTGGGTTAGCAATAAGGTAAGTATGACGATTCCATTCTATGGGTGAAGAAACAGAGGCAGAGAAAGGCTGTTACTCAAGGTGACACTGCCGGAAGTTGCAGAGCTGGGGCTAACTCCAGGCAGTGTGACCCCAAAGCCTGGCATGTGATCACATCATCATTTTGCATCCAATCAGTGTCTGTGCCTTTTGAGGGTGAGGCTGGAGTCAGTTCCGGTGGGAGGAGGGGAAGGCTGGACACGGCGCTATGGGGCAGAAGGAACTCCTGCAGTCACAGCCGGCATGTCAGGACCGCTTCCCAAGCAAGGTTGACGCTAATGGAGGCAGGAGTGTTAGTGAAAGAGCCGGGGCTGTGGACACCTGGTCCAACCTGATCCCAGGCCTGTGGCGGCTACAGCCATCCTGTCCCATGCGGTGGTTCACTGGACGTCGGGGGGCGGGGCGCGGCAAGGCCTGGCAGCCCGCGGGGAAGAGGTCACGGCCACCCCAGGCTGTCTGAAGCGCCTGAGGAGTGGGCTCAGAAGCCAGGGCTGATGCAGGCGAGCGTCAGGTTACAGAGGGCGCCAGCCCGGCTGCCAGCCATGCCAGGCTGGGTGGCTGCAGCCAGTGCAGACCGGGAACTTGCCGCGGATGCCTGCCTGGACACTGCCCGGAGGGAGCTTCCTCCTTCTCCCCGCCGCACAGTCACGGCATCAGCATGATGCCACCGGTAGGAATGTTGCCAGCGAGGAGGGGTTGCTGCTGGCTCTGTCCAAGGTGAGGCCATGGGCGCTTGGAGCCAGCAGCTGCCATTTGTCCCCAGGACACGTGCAGTCAGACCCCATGCTCCAGCCACTCCTTCCTGCCTGGCACCGGGCTCGGGGCTTATGCTCCTCGGAGGCCAAGTGCGGCCCGCTCCCCCTCTGGCCACGCCTCCAGGCCGGGTACACATGCCACCACCGCTGTTACATCCCCACACACCTCTGCTGCCCCGAGGAGCTGGGCCCCTCCATTACGGCCTCTCCACCCCCTGATAGATTCTGTGTCCCTTTGTCTGTCCTGCACTAAATGGTGGATCCTGGAGAGCAGGAATGGTCTTCTCTCTTCGTCCCCAGACTGGGGCAGGTCTGAGAAGGTGATGGCGTTTAGGGACAGTTTATGGAGCTAATAAAAATAACAATGGCTGATACTTGTCACGCTCTCCCTGTTTGCGGCTTCTGCTGAGCACCTCGCACACATCAGCTCGTGGGCTGTCACGCACAGGTCTTCTCGCAAATAAGGAAACTGAGGCCCAGAGCGTTCCGAGGGCCCCACCACTCGGGTGCGAACCACGGCGCAGAGCCGACGGAAGCTCTCCCGAGAGGCCGAGCCCACCTGCCCAGAGGAAGTGCCCTCGGTCCTCTGCGGCCTCAGGTCCAGCCTGCCCAGCTGAAAGGCCTCTTGTGCCAAGATGGGCAGGCGCAGGGGCAGGGAGAAGCTTTCATTCCCAGACCCCTGGACAAGCAGCCCCCGTGGCCCGGAGTTACTGTCTCCAAGGGACAGTGGCGCCATTTGTAGGTCAGGGTTACGTTTGTCCTCAGACTCTCTGCACCTCTGTCCTCCCTGCTCCTCCGACTCCCTTCCCGGGCCCCTGAGTCCCAGACCCAGTGTCCCCACAGCCCCCACGACATGTCCCGGTAACAGAGATACCTCAGACTCAACCCGGCCCCTGTGAGCTGCACCCAGGGGAGGAGAGAGCTGGCAAAGACGCCGACCGCCTCTGGGCCTGAACCGCCAGCGGGAGCTCTGGGCTGGACAGAGCCCGCGCATCGGCGGGTGTGGATGAGGCCACCCGAGGCCAAGCAGGCGAAGAGGAGGAGAGAGGAGGGGGCCCGGGCCCTCTGTGCTCACGTAGCAGCTGGAGCAGGAGCAGGAGCCTGGACAGGAGGCTCCCCTCCTCCCTGCCCCGCTCTGAGCCTCCTGTCCCTGTGCAAAGCCATTATGCTGCACGATAGAGACACAGATTGCACGATTCCACTGATAGGAATACTCCCAGTGAGTCAGTCCATAAACACAAAAGGTAGATTAGCAGTTGCCAGGGGTGAGGGAGAGGGGAGGAGGAGGGGCGGCTGCTCAGTGGGCACGGGGTCTTGTCCGGGATGAAGACGCTTTGGGACTAGAGGGAGGAGAGTGTACGAAATGCCACTCAACTGGACACTTTAAATGGCTAATTTTATGTTGCGTGAATTTTACCTCAATAAAAAAAGTAAAAAAAAAATTAATTTGTTTAAATAAAAAGAGTGAGTTGACAAACAAAAATGATAAATGAAACTAAAAAGATGAGCGAGATGCACCGATGGTGGAGATCACTGAGAGCTGGGGGGCGGGGCGGGGAGGTGAGGCAGGGGTGAGGCTGCTTGGAGGCCGCGGCCGGAGCTGGTGGCAGGTCAGCCCCCACCTCAGGGGGCGCACGGGGCTTGCTTTCCTGTTTTGAGCCGCACTTATGTGTTTCTGCACTCCTCTGAAGAGCACGGTTTTGCACAATTTGAAAAATCTCAGAAAAGAAAATAGTGAGTAGTCGTCACATAAGGATCTGGGGATATAAACAGTACCCTGAAAGCAACGTGGTGTTCCCGGAAACGCACGCGGGACAAGTGTCCCCTCCCCATTGGCGGAGGCAGCCGAGACCTCCCCAGCGCGCTGAGGGACAGGTCCGCTCCTCTCTGAGGCAGGGCCAGCCGGGCGGACAGGGCCGGGCAGCAGGATTCCTGGGATGCGGTTTTAATGGCCGGCTGCAGGCTGCAGGCTGAGCGCCTCACTGCCCGGCTGGAAGCTGGAGGAGCCGGAGGTGACAGGAGCTGACTGTCAGCCTCCTTCGGCCTCTCCGCCCCGCCCACCCACAGGCGCAGGCGGCGACAGACTCTGATGTGACAGCTGTTTGTGGCTGACTGCGTTCACTCAGAAATCTGACAGTTGCCTTTTGTTCGTTTTCGCTAACACTACCAGAAACGCACATTTGTTTTCATACAAAAGTAATAAATGTTGTGTTAGGAATCCTGTCTGCAAACGCCAAAAACCTCTCTCACCTTGGAAGCCCCAGACGCGTGTCCCATCTCTTCCCACCCCTCAAGAAAGCAGGCTTCTCTCTCTCACGAGTCCCAAAACCAACGTGACCCCATGGGCTTGCGTGGGCACACTTGGCCACAGGTCTTGACCGCACCACAGACGCTGGGCCATGAAACACCGCGGTTGCCAGGCCTGCCGTGTGCGCTTCTGTGGGCACTGGTCAGGCATCTCACCTGCCAGCCGCCTGTAGTGCGGGAGAGGCCGGAAGGTGGTTGCCAAAGAGCCGCTGTCCTGCTGCTGCCATAGAAGGAGGGGGTGGGCTGGTCCGGCACGAGGCCGAAACCTGCTGCGGGAATTCAGAGAGCGCGGAGGAAAACAGAGCAGCACCTCCCATCATGGCAGGCTTTCTTCCCGGCGCTACCTTTTCATCCCTGAGGGGGCTCGCTCACGCTCAGAGGATGCCCAGCCAGCACCGAGACAGCGATTCAGGAAGAACAGGAGAAAGAAGAAAAGCAGAGGGAGCTTGGCACGACAGTGAGGCCGGCTCTCCCTGGTTCCCCGCCCCCCTCCTGTGGCCAGCCCATCGCTGGTCCCCACCGGCCCCAGGACACACTGCTGCCTCCTCCAATGCCTGCAGTCACCCATCCACCCACCGTCAATGTGTCTGCCCACTCATGTGGCCGTTCACAAACCCATCCACCATCTTTGCACCGCCCGTCCAATAATCATCTTTCTAAACTCTGAAGTCAGCCCTAACCGGTTTGCTCAGCGGATAGAGCATCAGCCTATGGAATGAAGGGTACCGAGTTTGATTCCAGCCAAGGGCACATGCCTGGGTTGCAGGCTTGATCCCTGGGGGGCAGGAGTGGGTGCATGCAGGAGGCAGCCAATCAATGACTCTCTCTCTCATCATTGATGTTTCTGTCTCCCTCGCCCTTCCTCTCTGAAATCAATAAAAATATATTTAAAAAACAAACAAACGAACAAAAACTCTGAAGTCAGACTACCTGGTCCTAGGACCTGGTTTGAACCAAGTCCCAACACTTTCAGCTGTTTGGCTTTGGTCAAGCTACTAGCCAATCTGTGCCTCAGTTTCCTCATCTGTAAAGGGGGTTAATAACAATTTCCACTGCCGAAGGCTGGTTCTGAGGATAAAATGAAATAAGGCAAACACTAAAAGCTTCGCTAACGGTCTGACTCACAAAGAGCCTCGGTAAAGTGTTCTGGCATTAGGCTTTTGTTGTTTTTGTAACACTTAGTGTTTTTATTATCAGACAGTTGCCAGGTAACTGAATGGGCTAAGATTGGGCCAGCACAGCAACTTTTCCCTCTCTGCTGCCCTTGAGGCAAATTATGGCTACAAAGAACTGTGAGGAATCAAGGAAATGTCCTCCAGGACTTGCTGATAAAAACAAACAAACAAAAAACTACTGTATCTTCATTTTCTAAAAAGGCAGCTCAGACTTTGCAACTCCTAAAAGTCCTCAAGGTCTGGCCCTGAGATCTGCTGTTGCTGATTAAACTTCCTGGCTGAGGGCTGGGTAAACGGGACCACTGGGGGCCCCAATTTTAATGGGGGGGGGGACGGACAGGCACCAGCCCTCCCCTCACATCCTTGATGGGCTGTTTATGGAAACGGACAGGCTTACAGAAAACCTCCTCATCGCATCTCCCCGCTGGTCAGAGACATCAGGGAAGGGAAGGAGCACTGGATTTAGGTCTCTGAACCAAGGCTCGAGATCTTGAAATAATGTTCCAGGCCCTCCCGATGATGACGCAGTTCATGAAATAAGGGGAGACTATTGTGAACGAAGAGCGGTTCTTCGAAAGTCACCTCACAGGTGATCTGATCATAAATTCCTAACTGGGCAGGTCATGGTGGGCAGCCACACCCCTGACACATAACTTCTTTAGTGAAAGATTTATCTTTACCGTGACCAAGCCCTGTCCACTGCTCTTGTACATCAGCTTTGGAATCCAGAGTGATCCTCCTTTTCAGGTCCCTGGGAAGAGTAGCCACCCTCGGGAGAGCACATATTCTTGCTAACTATTCTATAATCCCCACCTTGCCTTCTCCCACCTCCATGCAATCTTCCTTAGTTCCCCCCTAATTCCAGACGCACAAAAGCACCTGCAAACTCTCACTCTGGGAAGCATTTTTCTCAGCCTGTGGAGATCTTGCTTCCCGGCATAGCCTCTGTTTCTCAAATAAATTCTCATGAAACCTCTCTGCAGTCATGGGCCTTCTTATGCTGACGCCGCGGCTGCCCTGAGCAGGCCAGCTTGCTCCAGAGGCTCTGCGCTGAGCCTGAACAGAGGGAAAAGAACAGGACCAGGGTTTGGCACGGGACCTAAATCAAGGGTCAATCTCTGGCCAGAGGAGGGCCCAGCCCATAGGCAGGGTCAGGGGTCAATCTGTGGTCAGAATCAGGGTTCAACCCAGGGCGCAGTCCCTGAGCAGGTCCCTGGTCCTGATAACCCTGCTTGTTATTGGTGGGGGCTGCTCCTCGCCCACAGGTGTTTCTCAGGGTGGACGTGACTCTCCTGCACTTGACCTTTTCTGTCACTTCCGTGTCATTTCTTTCACTTTTCCTTTGAAGCTCCTGGCACAGGTCAATCCAGCCCTGTTCATTCTTGCCCACCTCACCCACTGTCGCCCTGGAAGACTTCAGCCCCGATGCCCTGTTTTGTTCCTGCATTTGTGCTTTTTTCATTGTGGCAGCTACCCCAGCCCAGGCCGGCTCTGGCGAAGGAGAGGAGGGAGAATATTTTGAGTCTCTGAAATGAAATGGTGAGATGCATCCAGCTTTAGGCATGGACGGACCTAGGTGTGCAGTCAGCTGTTGGGGCTCCATCCATCCTTCTCCCCAGTTCCACGGTCTCCTCGCCTTTATGCTTAGACCACTTCTCTTATACAGGGGGAAGATGGTCTTCCCCAGAGACCCTCTTCCCCCAGCTTTCATAAGTCAAACTCACCAGAGGAATCCGATTGGTCCTGCTTGGGTCACATGCCCAACTCTGAACCAATCACTGTGGCTGGAGGATGGAGTATTCTTGTTGGCCGTTTTTGCATCACATACCCATCCCTGCAAAGGGTGAGTTCTGCCCAAATCACACGAATCCCCGGAGAATGGTGGCTGAGCAAGTAAGCATAGGTCCTAACCTTGAGCAATGGGTGCTAAATTGACCTTGAACTGGGCATGACCCACTCAGTCAGGAGACCTCACAATTCCCTGAGTTCCTCCATTCCAATCGCTTTCATCTCCACTCCTCTGTAGCCACCCACTCCCAGGGCTACCTTTTGGATATAGACATACCTCCCGTCCCTCCACCTTTCCTACTCTGTCCTCCCTCCACCCCTGCTTCTTGACCCAATCCGAATCTCAGGACCCGCAGTCTTCCCTAGATTTCCAACTAATCAGCCCCGGCCAGTCCAAGTGGCTTTTCCCTCTTGCTGCCAGCGGGCTCCCCAGTGGGGACAGTCACGGTTCGCGCCATTGTACACATTTCTGGTAATGTCGGTGACATCGCATAACACTTCTCAAACTTTAATATGCACCTGACTCACTTGGGGGTCAAATTTAAAATGCAGATGCTGACTTCTTAGGTTGGGAGTGAGGTGTGAGGGTCTAAGAGTTCCCAAGTGAGGCCGAAGCTGCTGACCAGCCAGGTTTCAGCAATCCGCTACTTCAGTGTCGCCCCAACGTCCCTGCCGGGGAGAACCAGGGGGGCACTTTTAAATATAAAGGTGGCCAAGCTCTTCCAGGGATTTCTCATTGAATAGGTATCGGCCAGAGACCTAGGCACTCCGTGCTTTTAACACGTTCCGAGTGGCTTTAGCTCCCGGGATAACTGGGAAATGCTTCTGCCTCATGGTGATTTGGTTGGATGACTCATTCTGGCTTCCAGGTCTTCTCTGTCATCCACCAGTCCCACATCTGGTCTCCCAGAGAAAACCCAGGTGGGCTGGTGTGAACGCTCCTGCCAGGCAGCTCCAGCTGTGCCCCCTCTTGTCTTTGTTCTTTCCCATCGGGCCTTGGAGAAAGAGGCACGTCTTCACCTTGGCCCATCCCACCGCCTTCCTCAGACGCCTGGGTCAGCGCCAGCTCCCCTCATACCGCCCTCGCCTCTGCCCTTACATGTCGGGCAGCCTTCAAAGAAAGTGGCTCCCATGCCTTAAACCAGAGCCTTGGCTGAGACATCTTCATCGGGGCTCCCTCACACCGTGGCTGCACTGCTCTCCACGTGGGCCCCTGTCGCTCTTTCATCTGGTGTTTCCATGACACTCAGCAGCTTTTCGTCTTAGGGGATTTACTGTGATTAGAAGTTCTTGAAAGTCGTGATGTTTTACAGGAGTAATGGCAGCTCAGGGCCTCATCTGTGGATGCAGCCTGGGAGGTTTGGGACAGCACAGGCCCAGGAAAGGGCCCTTCCGTTGCTGTTGGCTCTGAGAGATGCTGAAGATAAACCTCCAAACTGGGGCCAAGGTCCATCGTAATCCACACTGAGGACAGTCTTACTGCATTCCAGACACGCGGCTGACGTGCTGCACACGTGAGCTCGTCTAGTCCTCGCCACGGCCTATGGCACGAGGACAGTGGGCCCCTCACCTGAGATTGCACTTCCTGTGGTTTCAGTTATCCAGGGTCATCCTCAGTCTAAAATATTAAATGGAAAATTCTAGAAGTAAAAAATGTGTAAGGTTTAAATTGTGTCATTCTGAGTGATGAAATCCCTTGCCATCCCACGCCTGGGACATGCATCTATATGTCTTTGCCCAGTGTATTGACTGTGTCATTGTTACGATGGCTCTAGTTTATTATTAGTTATTGTTAATCTCTTACTGTGCCTAATCTATAAGTTAAACTTTATCATAAGTATATATGTATGGGAGAAGCATAGTACACAGTGCGGTGCTTCCTGGGGCTCTTGGAACACAGCCCTCTGTTGATAGGAGGGACTAGGGTACCAGTCTTATCCCTGTTAGGGTCACCGAAGGAGGAACGCAGGAGGCCAAAGCGGTGAGGGATTATGAATTTATTAGGTCATCTGGGTACCAGATGGGCTGAGCCCCCAAATGGCGCCAGCCCCCAGGGACCGGGAGTCAGAGGTTTTTAAGGTCTCTGGGTGGGCTTTTTCTGGGCGGAGAACTCTCTGGGCAGGTCTGGATCCTGGGAAGGTCCGGAGGGGGAGGATAATGGTCTTGGCAAGTGGGATGTGGTCTAAGGGAAAGGCAGTGTCCATTGTGAAGTGGCCTAAAGGTCAGTTCCCAGGGGAGGGGTCTCCATTCAGTTACTTGATTAAACCTAACAATCCCCATTTACACAAAAGGAAACTGAGGCTCCGAGAACTGAAGCAACTTTTTTTTTTAATGCAAGATACAGGGTGTGCCCATTTCACTACACTCCAGCACAGGGGCTCACCGAGGCCCTGGGGAACTCGGCCACAGACACGCCACGGTGGTCAGTGCGGCGTCAGAGGGCTGCCCAGTGGCCCGCCCTGGCTCACTGCTTGCCTGAGCCCTGAGAACAAGTTCCGGATGCCCACGGGCAGGCTGTCCCCACACAGGCAACCTCAGGACGCCTGCCCGCGTTAGGAGAGCTTGGCTCCCTCTCCCCTAGGCCTGTCTTGTTCCCTGCATCTTCTCTGATCACCGGCCACCATCTGGGCCCGAGACAAAAACAGCGTGTTGCCCTAGCCCAGGGGTGGGCAAACTTTTTGACTCGAGGGCCACAGTGGGTTCTTAAACTGGACCGGAGGGCCGGAACAAAAGCATGGATGGAGTGTCTGTGTGAACTAATATAAATTCAAAGTAAACATCATTACATAAAAGGGTACGGTCTTTTTTTTTTTAGTTTTATTCATTTCAAACGGGCCGGATCCGGCCCGCGGGCCGTAGTTTGCCCACGGCTGCCCTAGCCAGTTTGGCTCAATGGATAGAGCGTCGGCCTGCAGACTGAAGAGTCCCGGGTTCGATTCCAGTCAAGGGCACATGCCTGGGTTGCAGGCTCAATCCCCAGTAGGGGGTGTGCAGGAGGCAGCTGATCAATGATTCTCTCTCAACACTGATGTTTCTCTCTCTCTCTTTCCCTCTCCCTTCTTCTCTGAAATCAATAAAAATTAAAGAACCAAAAACCCAGTGCCGAGCTCTGAGTCTCACATGTACACTTGGCCCTCCATAAATACTTTCTGAGTGACTGACAGGCACTGCCCTGCTCTGTAGACCAGAGGAAGACAGAGCAGTAAACAGAGTTAGCGTCCAGGTGGTGAGTTCTCTCATGGGCACAGCACAAGGGTTTCTAAGAACACAACACAGGGTGTCTGCTCAGGGAGGCTTCCCGGAACGCTTCCTGGAGGAAGTGCGGTTTATGCTGAGGCCCGAGGCAGGCTTGGTGAGCCAAGTGAAGGAGGATGAGGCAGAGGGAGAATGAGGTTCATCATAAGAGGAAAAGCCTCACCCCACGGACGGACAACAGGGAAGGGTGCCACTACAGCAGGCCAGACACATCAGGAGGTTCCTCAGGATGCACTGAGCTTAAGCAGATGGAAGGGAGGGATGGCCAAGCCATGATTCATTCCAGGTCGAGAGAGAAGCCCATTTAAGGAGGAGATGGAAGGGACCAAAAGATTCCCGTGACCCCTGCCAACCCCAAGGACAGCAGCTGGGGACAGCAGTGGTGCAGGGGGTGGGGACGAGCAGGAACAAAACTTGATTCTGCTGAAGCGTCCACCAGGGTCTGCCCATCCCAAGAGGTGCGTTAGGTCCAACAGGTGGTTCCTGAGCATGGCCCCAGTGAGACCGGCTGGGCTTGTTAAGTCTGCGGCTACCACAAACCTGACATAAAATGAGGCCATTGGCACCAAAGTGAAAGCCACTAGAGCAGTGGTTCTCAACCTGTGGGTCGCGACCCCTTTGGGGGCCAAACGACCCTTTCACGGGGGTCGCCTAAGACCATCGGAAAACACATATATAATTACATATTGTTTTGTGATTAATCACTATGTTTTAATTATTTCAATTTGTAACAATGAAATTGGGGGTCACCACAACATGAGGGGCTGTATTTAAAGGGCCAGAAGGTTGAGAACCACTGCACTAGAGCATCTGCTTGAGGCTGAGGCCCCTCCCTGTGGCCACAGGTTGCTGACTCTTAAATGGGGCAAAGTGAAGGTACAGTAAACACCCGCTGCTCCCGCCTCTTTGTCGGGCCAAAGTGTTTAAACAGCCTGTGTAACCCATCTTAGCACCCAGGGTTGAACAAACACAGGCCTCCTCCTCTCCGAATGAGCAAATAGAGGGCGATGACGGCATCGGCGTCCGCAGAGCGTGCAGGTTGGAAGCACCGGGACTGGAGGAAGGAGAGCTAAACGTCCCCGCGCAGGTCACACTCAGCCCCGGGGCCAAAGTGAAGGGCAAAGATCTGCTGATTTGTAGTCTTGATATTTAGAGGCTATTAATCTCGCAAACCATTTTTTAAATATTTGTATTGATTTCAGAGATGAAGGGAGCGGGAGAGAGAGATTGAAACATCAATGAGAATCATTGATCGGCTGCCTCCTGCATGCCCTCCACTGGGGATGGAGCCTGCAACCCAGGCATGTGCCCTTGACTGGAATCGAACCCGGGACCCTTCAGTCCCCAGGCCAACGCTCTATCCACTGAGCCAAACCAGGTAGGGCTCTCAAACAATTCTTAAAAAGAAAATATCCCTAGAACATAAAACTATTCAGGAGATAAAAAATATATTTACTGAGATTGAATAGACCATAAAGGCAGTTAACAAGAGATTAGATGTCTCCCAAAGGTGCTAAAGCTCAGAGAGAAATGATAAAGAAAAACGATAAGCAGCTTATGACAAAGATGGTGGGACATCTCAGCCTCCATGATCACATGAGCCAATGCTTTATAATAAACCCCTTTACGTACTTCTATTTCCTTATTATTTCTGTCTCTCTAGAGAACTGTGACTGACGCAATAGCACCATGACTATTTTATGCGTCAAGAGTGTTATGGTGGCAAGGGACAGGAACCCTGTTCAAGTCAGCATGACCTAAAGGGGATTCACTGTTTTACGTAACTGAAACCTTCAGTCACATCATCCAGGCTTCACACACGCCCTCATCCGGAGGCTCAGATGATCTTGCTGGGTTGTTTCTCTCCCTCAGTCCTCAGAAAGGCTCTCTCCATTCTGGTGGACACAATGGACTCAAGCAATCCAGGAGGTGTATCTTAAAGCTTAGCAACCCCAGGACAAAGAGGGAATCTCTCATACCACATGCGGGGGAGGATCTGATTGGCCTAGGTTGTGTCACATTGATCCCTGAAGCAATCAAGGTAGGACGATCTGATTGGCTGAGCCTATATATTTACACCCAGGTATCATTTTAAATTACATAAATGCTATCAAACCATACAGACACCAGTGTTTAAATGGACTACAAAATTGCAGCAGGGAGAGTGCAGGAGGCAGCCAATCAATGATTCCTTCTCATCTCTCTCTCCCTCTTCCTTCCCCTCTGAAATCAATAAAAATATTCTTTTAAAAAGTTGATCACAAATTTTTTGACATTTCTTCCTTTGAAACATGGAGACTAATTTGTGTTCCCTTAAATGTAGGCCAAACTTAGTGACTTCTTTCTAATGAATAGAATAAGGCAGACGTGATGGTGTGGCTTCCAGAAACAACCATAGGAGACATGGCCGCGCCCTCCTCCCGCCCTCTTGTATTGCTCTCTCAGGGGGCAGTCAAGCTGCCATGTTGCAAGGACGCTCAAGCAGCCCCATGGAGAGGTCCACCTGGGGAGCAATCAGCACACACTTGGCAGCCGGAGGGAGGCACCTGAGGAGCGATTCTCCAGCCTCAGGCCCTGGGGTGACCTCAGCCTCAGCTGGCATCTCAGTCTTCACTCTGTGAGCCAGAGCCTCCCTGCTAAGCTACACTTACTTCCATGACTCACATAAACTATGAAGATAATAAATGTTTGCCCTTGCTTAACACTATTAAGGTTGGGGATAGCCCTGGCTGGCATGGCTCAGTAGTTAGAGTGTTAGCCCATGTACCGAAGGGTCACAGGGTCAACCCCAGTCAAGGGCACATACCTGGGTTGCAAGTTCAATCCCTGGCCCTCGCTGGGGCACATGTCAGAGGCAACCAATCAATGTCTCTTTCACATCCATGTTGTGTTCTCTCCCTCTCTCTCTCTCTCTCTCTCTCTCTCTCTCTCTCTTTCCATCCCCCCTCCACTTTCTCTAAAAATCAATAGAAAAATCTCCTTTGGTGAGAATTAACCAAAAAAAGTTTAGGGATAATCTGATATTTCACAATAGAGAGCCAATACACATATCATTCTGCATCGTGAAAAATCACTTAATATTGTGTTTTGTGGCGCTAGCCATATGGATACATGTAGACCAGGTTATTTTGACAGTCAGGACCACATTTTACTCAGCCATGCTATTATTTCTAAGCATCTAGATTGTTTCCAGTTTTCTGCCTTTACAAACCGCGCCACCACGAACAACTTGTACACACCGCCTTAGCATGTGGAAGAGCTCTGTAGACAACACACACCACATTCTCCTGGAGAGCGCCCACGTGCTCTCTACGGCCAACATCTGAAGAGCACCTCGACACCACCAGTGTCGGCGGTGCCCTCCCCCTCCGTGAGAGCCTGGTATGTCAAACTTTGTGCCACTCTGAAGAGTGAAAAGCATCTCGTTGGTCTCATTTGGATTCCCCAGACCCGTGAGCAGGCCGGCTCGGAGCCTCGCGCTGCCTGGCCGCGCTGCCCCAGGCTCGGGAAGCATCCTTGGGCCAAAGCCTTCAGCAACACTGGACAGGAACCTCCTCAGATGCCTCCCAGGGACTTGCATCTCCCAAGGGATTTCCCATGACCTTCCACTCCCTGGGCAAATTCTGCTCTTAGTAACGGGCCTGGTGGAATACCTAGAAACTCAACTGGCAGCCACTTCCAGGAAGGAGTGGCTTCAGGCTGAGGTCTGGACTCGGCTTCAGTCCTGGAGCAGCTCCGCCCCTCCCTTCCCTCAGGAAGTGTGGCAGCCTCGGGCTATGGGCAGCAGCCAGCCAGGCGCTGAGCCAGAGTACAGAGTCTTCCCTAAAAAGGGCCCAAGAACTCTGCCCTCTGGAGGGTGACCCAATGGGCAAAGGGGATGGGGAAGCAGGAGGCATCAGCAAGCTCCCCGGCATGAGCTGCAGGCACCTGCCTGGGCCCACATGCCACTGCTATGCCCTGAGGACCCGCCTCAGGTCTCCCTCAGAACTGGCCCCTCGCTAAACCTGGCCCACTGGCGTGTTTTGATTGGCCCATTTCGTTGGAAAGACTTGCCAAAATGTGAAAACTGAAAGAAAAGTTTCCTAGAGCACTCTGGATTTCTGGCTTTAAAAAAATATTTTTTTTTATTGATTTTTAGACAGAAAAGAAGAGAGAGGGAGAGAGACGGAGGGAGAAACATTGACGCGAGCACCAGACACTGATTGGCCGCTTTCTGCACGCACCCACCAGGTGATCGAGCCCACAACCGGCATGGGCCCTGACTGGGAATTGAACAGGCAACCCCTCAGTGCACAGCGGAAGCCCAACCGACTGAGCCCCACCAGCCAGGGCTGGATTTCTAGCTTAAAAAACACACAAAATGGGAAAATCTGACTTCATGGGCCCGCATTCCCGAGTGGCATTCGGCAGTTGGAGCTACTGTGACGGCCCCGTTAGAAGCCGGCTCACACCGTCCCCACCACTTCCTGGAGAGCCGGCCATCACGCCTTTATGTCACCCACCTGCCCCTGTTGGTATCGACTGTGGGACCCCAGCGAGAAACAGAAACTGTTGAGTCACTGCCGTGTACGTCTGTTCTTTCCCGTGAACTAGGAGGCAGGTTGGGGAGTGGGAGCAGGGGCGAGGGGTCACTCCTGCCCACACCCAGGGGACAGGCTTATCTGAAGGCCAGTGCGGGGCAGAGGGGAGGAGGGGCCTCTTGCCCTAATCTCATACCGGGGGTGGCTGGCGCTTTTTCAAATTTTTCATTTTCTTCATTGATGTGTAGCCGGCATGCAGAAGAGCGTACGTAGCATAAATATACAGAGCACAACTGTGTGCCCAGCACCCAGACCCAGAAAGAGAACGTCTCGCAGCCGGTGTGGCTCCGTGGTTGAGCCCGTCCTACGATCCAGGAGGTCAGTTTGATTCCCGGTCAGGGCACATGCCGGGTTGCCAGTGGGGGCCATGCAGGAGGCAGCCGATCAATGAATGATTCTCTCTCATCATTGATGTTTCTATCTCTCTCTCCCTCTCCCGCTCCCTTCCTCTCTGAAATCAATTTCAAATAATAATAATAATAATAATAAAGTAAATAGAAAGGGAACATCTCCAGCACCCCCAGAAGTCCCCCTCATGCCCCCTTTCAGTCACGAACAACCCCTTCCCATTGCTGCCCTTTCCTCACCAATATAGCCCCTATCCTATCAGATTATACACTATAACATGTAGTAGGTATATAGGTTAGGTGTACGATTCGTATATGTTGTTGCATGTGCTTGTAGGGGTTCATGCTCACTGTTGACAGCGTTGTATGTATGAATACACCATACCTGACTCATCCACTCTGCATTAATGGGCTTCTCGTAGCTTTGGTTTGGGGTTGTTACATATACTGCGGCTGTGAATGTTCTAGCCCAAGACTCTTGCTACATAAATAAGCACACACATTATATTTACATGCACATGCTTTTCTTTGCTGGGTATTTGTATGGAAAACAAAATGGCTGGGTCAGAGCATGCGTGAGTTCAGCTAAAGGGATCTGCAAAGCGTCCGCACAAGTTTCCCCTCCAGCCAGCAGAGCGGAGAGTCCCAGCGGCTCCATGTCCTCGTCAGCACTGTGTATTCCCCACCGTCACGGGAGCCACCCAGTGGGTGTGTATCTAATGGTAGCTGGTGGTTTTAAGTGGGTATTTCTCTAATAGCGATGGTGGTGAGTGCATTTTCCAATGTTTATCAGCCATCTGGATGCTGTCTTTTGTGAAAGGACTGAAGCTAGGTAGATTGGCAGGCAAACAGATAGGTATCTTTTTTTCCTATTGGGTTGTCGGCCTTTTTCTTACTGAGGTGTGCCCTTTGTACAGTCTGCATCTTTTTTTTTTGGTTAATCCTCATCCGAGGATATTTTTCCATTGATTTTTAGCGAGAGTGGAAGAGAGAGGGAAAGTCGGAGAGAAACATCGATGTGAGAGAAACACACCGATCGGTTGCCTCCTGCACAAGCCCTGACCAGGGCCTGGGCGGGGGAGGAGCCTGCAACCAAGGTACGTGCCCCTGACCAGAATCGAACCCAGGACACTTTGGTCCACGGGCCGACGCTCTATCTACTGAGCCAAACCGGCCAGGGCTGTCAGCATCTATTTCCCCCAGTGCTGTTTGCCTGTTCACTCTCTTTATGGAGTTATTTTAAGAACAAACAGTTCTTACTTTTCATAGTCTGTTTATTTATTTATCTACTTACTCGTGCGGTGGTGGTGGAACTCTCTGTGTTCTGCCTGACACTTTCAGTTGTTTACAAATATGCATTTCCCCCTTTTCCCTTGAAATGTGTGCAGCTAAATAACTTGCCTTCCCAGACTCCTTTGCAGAGAGGGTGGCCAGGTGACCCAGCCCTGGCTGAGGAGAGAGCAGCGGAAGCCTGCTGGGTGGGGCCAGCTCTGGGAGCTCTCCTAAGAAAAGCAGCCGGCTGTGGCTGCACCTCCTCTGCCCTCCAGCCTCCCTCCCAATAAAGTTGCAATTTTAAAATGTTCGTAATATGCTGACTACCACCCCCATCGTTCCCCGATAGCCGAAAGTGTAGTTTCTACCCCTGCTCTTGGCTCTGCAAGGAATGCTTAGAAGTTCATTCCTGTGTCCCCTGCCACGCCCACCAGCTGGCCTTGCTCTGACTTGTGGCTGCTCAGGACTTGGCGCATCTGGACCATTCTGATCACTCAGGCCCAGCCCAGCCCCACATAGGATGCCCTGTCCTCTCCCCGGAATAGAAGACAGCCCCTTTCCTGGAACGCACAGTTCTCCAAACGTTTGCATTTTTACAACGATGACATTCTGCTTTATAATCAGAAACCTATAAACACACAGGGTAAAACTACGTAAGAAAAAAAACTAGCCAGGAATTAGAGGTGGACCCACTAATAAATGTAGTCACAATTCTGGCGGCCAGAACAGGTAGTCCAGGCCAGGGGCACCCCTCCTAGAGAACACCTTGTCACTGAGGGTGTGCCACCTGTTACAGGCACAAAATCAATGTTTGTTGAATGAATAAATTAATGTTAACTGCCCCCCATCCTCTTATCAGATAAAGTCCAAACTCATTTGAATGGATTCCAAGTCTTCACATCCTGGCTGTAAGCCCTGGGCATGTTACCATGTCCTGCCGCGGTATTCACCGGCTTGACGTGACCCCTTAGCCTTCCTCCAAGGGGGACTGAGTCTCACTCCTGCCCGTGAGGTCTGAGCCGCCTCTGACATGTCCTTATTGACCCCTCCTCCCTAGAGCCTTAGACCTTCTTATTCTTCTTTTAAAAAATATATTTTTATTGGTTTCAGAGAGGAAGGGAGAGGGAGAGAGAGATAGAAACATCAATGATGAGAGGGAATCATTGATTGACTGCCTCCTGCACGCCCCCTACTGGGCATTAAGCCCACAGCCCGAGCATGTGCCCTTGACCAGAATCAAGCCCAGGATCCTTCAGTCAGCAGGCGGATGCCCTATCCACTGAGCCACACCGGCCAGGGCGTCCTGCTTATCCTTCCACTGTCTCCATTAGCTCTTTCTACACAGGTAAATCTTGTCTCCTTAAGAAGACTCAGCCCAGACGGGATCCATTCTGCTCGGGTCTCCTCCCTGCAGCCGGGGCCAATGAGCAGCTGCTGGTTTCTGAATTCACTGCTCGTCTCTTCGCTGATTCATCAACTCTGTCTCCGGCTGGGTCTCCCAGAAGCAGGACTGGGGTCTAAGCCCAGGATTCATGTGGACGTGGTTAATTACGAGGTGCTCCCAGGCCGGGGGCGAGGAGAGGGAGCGGCAGGGTGTGGGGCGGGAGGCCCAGTGGGAGTGTGTGACCACGCCGAGTCACGCAGAGGGTAATGGGGGCCCAGCCCTCCAGGGAGCTCGGGACAGTCATACTGGAGGTGTCCCATAGGAAGGAGGGGAGTCCCTCCCCCCACCTGCTAGTCATTGATTAAAGGACCCCTGAGCATGGAAACGTGCAGGCATCGCAGGCTCTCCTGAGCACGCAGGAAAAGCGGGTCTGGCAGCCTGGAGGCAGCCTTCACCAAAGAGAAGGTGCTGGCTGGGGGACTGCAAAGGGATGAGCCTGTAGCGCGATATGGTGCCGTGCTCAGCGGGGCCCAGGCCACAGGCCGCCCCACCTGGAGGCCTCGGGGCTGCGGCCGGGAGCAGGGAGGAGGGAAGTGGGAGGAGCTCCGACCTGACATGACCTAGAGCTTGGAGAATGAGCAAGGGGGCGAGGGTATTCCAGGCAAACAGAACAGCGTGTCCAGAGGCCGCGAAGCACAAGTCCGCGTTTGTTTGGAAACGGGGAGTAGATTGCTGGGCTGGGACACAGGGTGTGGGGCGGCCGGACTCAGGCTGTAAAGACGTGTGAGGTGGGAGCGCTTGCCTGTCCTGCTCAGGAGGCAGGAAAACTTCCAGGTGAGTCCGGCCACGATTCAGACGTTTCGGAGGAGGGCGGCCATGTGAGCCCTGAACTGGACACAGGGGCTCCGCGGCCAGCGCCACAGCCCCACCCACAGCGACTGGTCCTGAAAGGCCGCGGCCAAGCAGACGCGGAGGGTGTGGACGGGAGGCCTGGGCAGCGGAGGCTGCACACGGGAGTCGGGAGGTGGAGCCAGAGGAGGCTTTCTGAGCACATAGGCACCCGAGGACCCACAGTCCCTCTGGGTGTGAATGTTGATTAATTTCAGTAAATTCCCTCTTTCTGGCTTAAGCCAGTTGGAGTCAGGTTTGTGTTGCATTGTGTCTCTACTAATACAGAATATGTGATTCAAAACTGAAATGCGAACAAAACTTCTTCCCAGTACCCAACAAAAAGAACTGTTAATAGAGGAAAAAACTACCATCTCTGTTGAACTTGAAACAGGCCTCAACATATTGGACAGCTCGGACCAAATTGAAAGGAACACCAGGCACAACCACAGGCCCCATCCTGAGCACCGTGTCACCGGAAGCCGTCCCCAGGGACCAGGCCACTTCCTGTGCCTGCTGGGAACACGGTGGACACACGGACGGGCTTTGGGAAGGACAGGGAACATACCCAGTGGTCTCTGCTCCTTGTGACACTCCGCAGAGTGGGTGCACCACTAGAGGATGCTGCAGTAAAGCAGTTCCAGATCCCCTCCCACACCTCCCTGGAGGGGGCAGCCCGCCCACTAGGGACTGCAGTTGCCCCAGAATTCGTGTGAGTGGCACCGATGATTTTCTGCGTAAGGGGACTTTGCCCATGAAGCCATCAACAGCTTTGGAGAATGCTGCCAAGCTGGTGTTCGGAAGAAAACGCCCAGCCCTCGATGTTTTTATTAATAAACTAGAGGCCCAGTGCATGAAATTTGCGCATGGGTAGGGTCCCTAGGCCTGGCCGGCGATCAGGGCTGATCTGTGGGGCAACCAGTGAGGCGATCAGGGGGGCCCCCCACTAGCACCTGCCTTGGTCGGCCTGAGGCCTGGGGGCGGAGAGCTCCTGCATTGAGCATCTGCCTCCTGGTGGTCAGTGCATGTCATAGCGACCGGTTGTTCTGCTGGTCGTTCCGCTGGTCAATTTGCATATTAGGCTTTTATTATATAGGATAATCGAGTCCCAAAGGAATGACCAGTGCATTTGACTCAAGAAATTAGGAAAAGTAGAACAAAATAAATCAAAAGAAAGCAGAAGGAGAAAATGGAGCCGATGACAGATGTTGGGGAAGGGAAAGGGAAAAATAGGTCGAGTTGGTAAAACCAAGAGCTGTTTATTGGAAAGGACCAGTCAATAAATTATGTGTGTGTGTGATTATGTTCACAAACTCCCTCTTTTCTTATTAAAAGCCTGTATTTATGTCTTTTCCATCTAACTTCTCCCCATTATAGACATTATACTAATATGGTAGTTAATATAATGATTATAACCAACCCAATAATGACCTGCTGAGAGAAAGAAAGGGGTGAGGCTGCGGTGACAGCCTGTGGGGCAGGAGTGGCTGAGTCTGGAAGGGCCATTGGAGCCACTGGAGCGGGTGATGGCCCCAGGACCGTGCCGCTTGGTCAACCCCCTTCCTGCCTCCTCAGGAGGCCTCACAAGGTCGGGGGGAGAGAGGCATGGTCTTTACGTGAGGCCAAGGCCACCACCTAGCCTCGGGAGTCTTAGACCACAGTGCAGACCAGCGGAAACGAGGAGAGGCAGGGATGTGAGCAGTGAGAGGGAGGAGATTAACAACAACAATTTTCATCACTTAGTTTATGACGTTACTATGAAAATGTTGATGGAAAATATTACAATCAATCAAATCTACAAAATATCTCAATTAAGTTGGAAAGAATAGACATCTTTCTATCTCGAGTGTTCACCTCCAGGAACATGTCTTATCACACATGCAAGTCTCTCTGTGGAAAACAAAGAGATAGGGAGCCACACTGATGGGCAATATTGAAACCTACCAACCATTTATCAAAGTCCACTGTGAGGCGCATGGAACAGACTGACAAATCTCAGAGGGAAGGCGGGGGTGAGGGGGGGGAGGGGAGATAAACCAGGGAACTTACATGCATCTATGCGTAACCCATGGACACAGTCAATAGGGTGGTGAAGGCCTGGGAGGGGTGGGTACAGGGTGGAGCGGAGGGTAATGGGGGCAAAAACACACAGACAAAGGAGACATCCGCAATACTTCCAACATAAAGATAAATTTTTTTTTTAAAGAACTTTAAAAATCCACTATAAACCTACTGTCCTTAAAACTGTGGGATGGCAGCTGTGTGGGGGACAGTCCCCCAGTGCCACAGACACAGAGATAATGGGGAGCACACTGTGGACACCCACAGCTTAGATGAGTCTCGGGGACAGTGTGCTGAGTGACTGAAGCCATCTCACAAGGCCACTCGGCGTGTGGCTCCACCTGGGACGTTCTGGAACAGACAAGACTGTGCTGATGGAGAACAGACCAGCTGTCACCCAACAGGTGTGTGTGGGCGTGGGGGTGTGTGTGGGGGGGTGTGACAGCGATGGGTGGCAGGCGGAGGTGAGTCTTTCAGGTGACGAAGTGCTTCCTATCCCAGTGGTGGTGATGATTACACACATACATACAGATGTTAAAGTTTGTAGAACTGTAGACCCAAAACAGGGCAATTTTACTGTATAATAATCTTTAAAATAAAACAAGCAAAGCAGCGTAGTATAACTCTAAACAGAGAGATGAATGGCAGTGTAGATAGTAAGGCCATCTATAATAATAAAAGCGTAATATGCTAATTAAACTGGATGTCCTTCCAGACGACCTTCCGGACGAAGCTGGGGCTGCGAGGGAGGCCCAGGTCCTGGGTGCCGGAGGGAAGCTGGTGCCAGCAGCGGGGGAAGGAAGGCCTGCTCTCGTGCAGATTCCGTGCATCGGGCCTCTGGTTAGAATATAACAGTGGCTTTCAGGAGGTTGGCTGCACAGCACTGTGAATGCCTTTTGCACTACTGAACGGTACACTTAACAATGGTTAAGATAGTCGATTTCATGGTATGTGTATTTTACAACATTGTTTTAATTGGCCGTGTTTTTGTACATTGTTCTTTTTTTTTTACATTGATCAGTATTTCAGTTGGGAGATAGGTATTTAGGGGATCATCATACTATTATACTATTTTTGTATAATTTGACATTTCCCATAATAAAAATGATTGCTCTTTAAGCTTCTAATTTGAGAGAGAGGAGAATTCAGGGTAAGCAGAGATGAAAACCCCAGATGGAGGACATAGACAGCAGAGAAAGACCCTCCGCTGCCTGCTGGCAGGCATGGACCCGAAGGACTAAATGCGTGCCCTGGGCTCTCCCACGCAACCTCCCTGAGCGTCGATTTCTCCCTCTGTCAATGGGCTTTATCATGGAAACTCCACATGACAGAGCTTGGCTGCGTGCCGGGCAACCCAGGAAAAACAAAAGAAAAGGTAGTCATTCCTTAGGATGGGTGACAGGCCTGCACATGCTGCTGGTGGTCGGGGTGGGAGACTGTTGTCTTCTGTGTAGATGTCTGTGTTTCCCATGAGATAGAAAATGATTAGGCATTATTTTCTTGATTATAATAATAATGCCTAATCATTTTCTGTTTTGTTTTGTGTGTGTTTTGGGGGTTTTTTTTAGAGGTGACTCAAAGGTTTAACTCTCAGGAGGAGAGATCAAAGAAGGAAAAACTAGGATGCTTGGACTAGTCATTAATCTTTGGGATTGATGTTTCCTCCCCAAATTTGTTATCCCAAGAGTTTGCAAGGATGGCTAAGACACCAGCCTCCCCTGTGCGTGGATCTACATGGTACTGGAGACGGCAGGAAGCTTGAGATGGTCCAGGTAATCCACGTTGGGGTGCAGGTGAGCACAGCACGCTACTGTGGGCCCTAGTTTCTACCTGAGTGGCTCGAGAAAGTCTCCCAGAGGTGACACAGGAGCGGAATCTTGGGGTGTCACCAAGTGTAGAGGTGAGTCCTGGAAGAGGGAACAGCATAGGAAAATGCACAGCACAGAAGGTCACAGCCAAGCTGGGGCAAAGCAAGACATCCAAGTGGACTCTCCCACAGTGGGGACCGATGAGCTGGAACGTGGGCTGAGGATGCTGAGGGTCTGGAAGGAGCTTTTGCCGGGGTCCAACCCCAGCAGGTCCAGGGGTTCCCAAAGGCGTAGACGGAGTCGGCGAAGACTATCCACCCTCTTCCTATGGTGGAGTCCTATCCGTCCCGAGTGCGGGGCGCTTACCTAGGGGTCCCTGTTCGGGCGCCAGATGCTGGGGTCCAACCCCAGCAGGTCCAGGGGTCCCCAAAGGTGTGGACGGAGTCGGCAAAGAAGGAAGGACACGGAGACAGTGTTCAGTTGATCAGCAGCCTAGCCAGGATCTCCAGCCAAGTTCTGGTCTGGATCTCCAGAGAGGTTCTGCTTCGGATCTCCAGCCAGGTTCTGTGGCCATGTTCCCTTGCTAGGTTCTCCAGCCAGGTTCTGTCTGAGATCTCCAGCCAGGTTCAGTCACCAGGTTCTAGTCAGGTTCTCTTGCCATATTTCTGTAGTCAGGTTCAGTCCAGGATCTTTTGCCATGCTCTCTCCAGCGAAGTTCTTCTGTCTCTAGAGAACGTTCTGTGTAGGTTCTGTGCCTAGGTTCTGTCTCTCTTGGTTCTGTGTTCTAAGTTCTGTCTCCTGAGTTCTGTCTCTCTCTGTCTGGTTACATCTGTATTTATACCAGTTGATTCAATCCTATCAATCTCTATTACAAAGGTTAGGGCGTTTCTTATCTCCATTCCAGGGAGTAAAGATTATGTAGCTTAAGCATGATTGTTCATAGTTAAAGTGATTAATTACCCGCCTGGCACTTAGTTGAGGGGTTTTATTCCCTCCCTAACTTCAGGGAAAAATCCCTACCTGGGGAAACAACCTTGTTCAGAGACCTTGGTTAAAACACATAGTGCCAAGAAGGTGAGCAAACATATTAAGAACAGTATGCCATATATGCCAGGTCCCTTGAAACAGCAAGCATAGACCGGCTCCCGGCAAGCTTTGACTCATCCTGTAGCCCAAGGGAGACCGTTAAAGGCACATGAGCAGAGAGGCGACGAGACCAGATCCTTGCCCAGTCTGTGTGGCTCCATGGTTGAGCATCAACCTGTGAACCAGGAGGTCACAGTTGGATTCCCTGTCAGGGCACATGCCCAGGTTGCAGGCTTCATCCTTAGCAGAAGGCAGCCAATCAATGATTCTCTCTCAACATTGATGTTTGTTTGTTTGTTTTAAATATTTTTTATTTATTTCACAGAAGAAGAGAGAGAAACATTAATGATGAGAGAGAATCATTGACCAGCTGCCTCCTGCACGCCCCACACTGGGGATCGAGCCGCAACTCCAGCATGTGCCCTGACTTGGCATTGAACCATGACCTTCTGGTTCATAGGTCAACGCTCAACCACTGAACCACGCCAGCCAGGCTCATCATTGATGTTTCTATATCTCCCTCTCTCTTTCTCTCTAAAATCAATTTAAAAATATTTTTTAAAAGAGGAGATGAGATCCTTATTTTAGAAATTAGTTCCATCAGAGCATCTAGAATAATGTCTCTATATCGAGGTCCACTGATTAGAACATTTAATTTCATCACCTTCACCATGTGAGTCACACAGTCACAGGTCCTGGGGTTAGGGTGTGGGCACCTCTGGGCCATTATTCTGCCTCCCACACCCTTTCCATTCCAGGCACGTGGTAGGTGCTGGGGCCACAACCGGATGGCCCTGACCTCAGGAGCTTGTTTTGAGAGCCGATAGGAAGGCGCCAGCTCTGCGAGATCCAGCGGGACTGTTTGGCAGTGGGGACAGCAGGCGCAGGCCTTGAGGCAGCAGAGGGCCGTCAGCAGCCCAGGGGCAGGCGCAGTGCCACGGTCACCTGGAAGCCGAGCCCAGGACTCAGCGCTGATGAAGGTGCCGGGGAAGGTGCGGAGCAGCCTGTGAGTGACCCCAAACCACAGAGGCTTTGATTACCTGAAAGTTTCCGAGGGTCGGCACCTAGGAGCCGTTGGGGGGAGCAGCTTGGCCGGCTCCGGCGCAGGGCTCCCTGGAGGCTGCCGTCAGGTCGTGGCCGGGTCACAGTCCCCGAAGCTGGGGCCTCTCGTGGGGCCGTGGGAAGTGTGGCTGTCGCGGAACACGTGCTGGGAGCGAGGGGAAGGGAGGAGAGTCGATGAAACGGCACCGACTTATCCCCGTAGCGTCCTGGAGGGCAGCGTCCGGATGGTCCCGGGCGGTAACCGCGGTGTCACCGGGCTGTGTTCCCTCTGGAAACCCTCGGGTCTCCTAGCCTTTCCGCTTCCGAGGCTGCGTGCGCCTGCCGGAGCCCTCCATCCTCGGCCCGCAATGCCTGGGCTGGTGGCTCTGTTGGAGCCGGGCCCTGGTTCTGGCTCGTCTGCCTCCCTCCTCCCCTTTAAGGACACTTGTTACTGATCGGGAAGCCCAGGGTGGTCCCCATCTCCGGGTCAGTGGATCAGCAGCCTTCATCCCGCCTGCAGCCTCGGTTCCCCGGCACTGGGACGCGGGCATCTGTGAAGCCACTGTCCTGCCCACCACCACGTCCACAGGGCACAGTGGCTGCCTGTGCCATCTCCTGCAGCCCGGGTGGCCGCTGGCCTTCACCACCAGCTGAGCTCCGTGGCTGTGGATGAGATGGGCAGCACGACAACCTGGGCTCAGACACCAGTGGAAAGTAAAGCACAATTTGGTTCTTTAGTCACTCCTGTGGTCGGGCCACAGGACTCTGTCCCCGTCTGCTGGTTCACCAGCCGAGCCGCGGTCTCCTCCTGGGGAGGGGGGGCAGTGGAGCCTCGGGGGGAGGGGGGGGCAGCGAGGGGAGCCAGGCTCCATCAGGCAGGGCCACCGCCCTCCGAGCTTCCTCTCACCCCTGGCGCTGAAACCCAGGCAACGGGAGTCCTAGAATGACGTTGCTCTGCCCATCCTAACGCTTCCCGACAGAACAGCGCGCCCACCCTTTGTTCCGAGCAGCAGGCAAAACACAGCATGACGCAGAAGCAGGTGGGAATTTAAGGAACACCCCATGTTTGGGGCAACTAAGGTGTGAGGGCTCAGGGCGCCTGTTCAAGGCGGCAGGTGTGGGTCTCTGATTTCTCAGCCGCAGTGGGCCTGTGCCCTCGCGCCGAGAGGCCCGGGGGGGGGGGGGGGCGAGGGGGTGGGCAGGTGGAAGGGGGGGTTCCCACAGCCTTGCTGCGCACACTGCACCGGCAGCTGTATTTTCAACAGGAGGCTTCTGGTTATGCAATAAGCATCTCAGGACGTGGAAACAGGCCAGGCAGCAGCAAGGTCATCTGAAGGTCATTTCATGATGAAACTGGTACAGGCAACTTCTAGACTGATCCACACTGGGGCCCCAACTACCCACAAAATATACTTTAGAAAGTATTACTATAAATCTAAGGATCCTGGAGTGGGGCTGGCTTCAGTACCGTCCTGTACCCCATTGCCAATATCCCCGTTCAATAGCTGAGGCCTTGGTGTCCCGAATGGCCCGACAGTGTTTCCTCTCCGTCCTCACTGTCCCACTCGGCTCCCAAACACCCATCTGCCTCCTGGGCTCCTGCAACATCTCCCAGTCAGTGCAGTGGCTCCCCTTGTCTCTGCCCCTTTCCGATACATGGTCTTCATTACAGCCTGAAGGTCTTCTGAAAACACAAGTCCGTCATCACTGCCGCATAATACTTTCCACGGTTCTGATAAGGACCTCGTCCTCACAGGGCCTGCGGGTGCCTCTTGCCGAGCCCCTCTCCTCGCTCTGTGCGCCGCTGGCAGAGGCCGGGGCAGGTGTGCCGCACCCTCAGCCTGCCCCTCACCGTGTCTGCCCGCCTCCCACCACCAGCCCTTGCTCTGCTTTCCCCGAGGGCCTCCTCTGAGCTCAAACTGCCTGCCACCTGCACCCGCAGGGAACGGCTGGTGAGAGCTGGGTGCGGACACCCAGGGTCCCCGGGTGGATCGTGCTGCTGTGCTCCGCACGCCTTCCCGGGGCCCACAGGGTCAGCCGTTGCCCAGTGTCACCAGCTCGAGCACTGTGACAGGTGATTCATGTGTGCCCCTGGTTACGCGACAGTAACCAGTTACTCCAGCAACACTCTGCTCCTGGGGAGGGTGTACGTGCACTGAGGTCCAGTTAAGCGGCTGTGAAGGCATGTGGTTAGCATCTGCCATCGGTCGACTCTCAGTAGGGGAGACCACTCTCGATAATGTGAATGGGCTACAGGCCGTTCGAAGCCCAAAAGGGCTTCTTCTCTGAGGTTTCCCAAAGGAGAAATTCTGCCTCAAGACTGCATCGACTCCTGCCTGATCCCCCCACACCCCCGCTGGCTCCCCTCCCCATTCCCATCCCCCCCACTGGCTCTGGCCATGAGGCCTCTGCCTGGTCCCCCCCACCGCCCCCTGCCCACTCCTGCTGGCTCCAGCGGTGAGGCCTCTGCCTGGTCCCCTCTCCCCTCCACCCACTCGCCTACTGGCTCCGGCTGCGCGGCCCCTGCCTGGGCCCCTCCCTCCTCTGGCTGATTCCCACTCCTCACCCTTTCTGATCTCACCCACGCGTCACTCCTCCAGGAGACCTTCTCTGACCCCCGTGCTAGGTCAGACTTCTTCACGGAGCCCCTGCCGGTACCGTCTCACACCGACGGGCCAAAGCCTTATCCAGGTCCCGCTCGTGCGCCTCGGGCGTGTGCGCTCCCGCGGGGAAGCTTGCTCCAGGCTCTCAGAGGTGGTCAGGCAGGTGCGGCTGCAGCAGGTGCTCTGTCCCGGGGCCTAGAACAGGAGGTGCTCCGCGGCGCAGTCACAGGGGTGAGGCGCCGTCACGGGAGCCTCAGCACGGCCAGGAGGAGGGGGCGCAGCCAGCGGGCGCCTGGCCCGATGAGCCCGTGTGAGTGATTTCAGCAGCTCTTAGCGACAGGGTGGTCTCCAGATCTCTGGTCCTGGCATGATTAAGGCTTCCTGGGGTGCGGGGGCCAGAGAGCAGACACCTCTGGTTGGTTGATTTGCATATCGAAGGTCTCTAAGAAGGAGCTAGCTCCAGGAGGGCTGTCCTCCCAGCCAGAAGCATTTTACGATGTTATGGCATCACAATATACAGAAAATAACAAATATCAACAAATAAAAATATAGACAATACAGCGCGGCTTTGAGACTGACTCTCCATCGACTCCTGGCCCAGCGGAGGTGTGTCCAAAGCATGGACGGGATGAATGAGTTCCGCTCAGTACAGGTCTGCCCGCGTGCTTCTTTCCCGGGCTGTCCCCCCGAGGGTGCTCATGACCTGGGCAGAGAGATGGATGCAGAAGTGAAAACAGGAAAGACTTCAGGAGCCAAAGGGAATGAATGACTTCAGACAACGCTAAAGGAGGAGTTGATTTTTTTCCCCAAAATTTTTTGTTGTTATACAGGCAATATATTCAGAAAAGCAAAGAGAGAAAATAAAAATTGTGTTTAAAAAAAAAAAAAGACAGCAGGCCAAAATGGAGTCACTTGTGCTAAACCCCGTATCTCCAAACCAAGACTTAAGCTAAGCTAAGTGCATGGACAGCCTCCCCCGCAGTCTGGGGTGCTCTGGTCGGCACTGAGGCAATCTGCCCACAGCCCCCATCGGCCCCTAAAGGTAGGTGACCTAGACCTGGGACACCCCCCCTTTTCCTCCTTCTGTCTATAAAAAGACTTCCATTCTGTACAGCCCCTGGGAGCACCGTTCTCCTTGCTACATGGGGTGCTGCCCGATCCATTAATTGCTCAATAAAGCCAATTAGATCTTTAAAGTTTACTTGGTTGAATTTTTTTTATCTAATGCCTGTGATGTAAAATCTGATGAAATCTAAAGCATGCCTGTCTCTGGTTAACAGCATTGTAATAAACAGTATGCAAGACACTGAAACCAAGGGTCCTCATGGCTTTAGTTTTAAATCCTCGCTCCAGAAATCATCTCTCTCCTGCCGCCCCGTCCCCCTCAGGGACCTGGCCTTTTCCCTGGTAATCAGCAGCCCCCGCGGCAGCAGAAGACAGGAACCTGGGCCTGACCAATGGCATCGGTCTGGACCACCAGCAGGAGAAACGGAAGACCTTAATCCAGCGGTTCTCAACCTGTGGGTCGCTACCCCTTTGGCGGTCGAACGACCCTTTCACAGGGGTCGCCTAAGACCATCCTGCATATCAGATATTTACATTACGATTCATAACAGTAGCAACATGACAGTTATGAATTAGCAACGAAAATAATTTTATGGTTGGGTCACAACATGAGGAACTGTATTTAAAGGGCCAGAAGGTTGAGAACCACTGTCTTAACCCAAGCTCTGTTTCCGTTCCTGAGCCCTTCGCTGGAATGACCCCCTGCCTACTCTCCCAGGACCCGACAGAGGGACCCGCAAAGACCTCAGAACTGTCCGCAAGCCCTGAAGAAATACCCACAACCTCCCCTCCCGCCAGGCAGCCCGTCCGCTCCCACATAGCCCCTCACGCAGAGTGTCCTGTGAATGTGCCCTGTGTAGCCTGTAATCCACACGACGGGGAGGCAGGTCCTTAGTTCCTAAGCCCCCAGCTCTGCACCGGCCTCTCCACACTAAACCATTTTCCCTGGCTCTCTCCGGGCGCCACGCCTCCCCACCTCCTTCCCCACGCGTGTTTTCCCGCCCCTCTCTCTCCACAGCTGCCTCTGTAACCTGCTTCCTGCGCCCAGCTCTCCTACAGCTCCCTTCTGCTTCTGTGACTTTCTAAACAAACTTTCTCTTACAATTTGAAAAAAAATAATAAACTATGTTTCTTTCTATCCTGCAGACTCCTGCTTGTGCACTCCCTTGTGCCAGTGCGGCAGGCAGGCCCCCGGGAAAACACAGGCTCTGCGGACAACCTTGTCACAGGGTCTCTCTGTGCTACTTTTGCAGTTTCTTCTGGCCCTTAAACTATTTCCAAATAAGACATTTCAATTAAAAATTGCTTATAGTCAGACCGCTCTCATCGGAATAACCGGGTTATTGATTAATACCTGGGAAGGAGCCGGGAAGCTGCAGTTTACGTGCGCGCCGGGAAGGCCTGGGTGACATGGGACGGTGCTTCCTGTCCGTCAGACCTGGGACAGGCCTGCGACCACAGCAGGTGTGGAGGCGTGGCCACTGCAAGGGCGGGGAGACTTGGTACTTCAACTCCTGGACAAAGGGCGTCCCCTCTCCTGGCTCTTGGTCCTCTTGCGATCCGGGCTTCTTTAATTGCAGGGGGCGCGCTCCCTGCTCCCTACATTCGCCCACGTGGCCCACAGCCAGGCGGACTCCACAGGGTGACTCAGTGCCTCTACGAGCCTGATGCTGCACCAGCCCCTCCGCTGCGGAACGGACAGTCGGCACTGGCCCCACTTCTAGCTCTGCGAAGGCCCGCTGCCCCCTCCCAGGCCCGGATTAAGGGAAACGGGGCTTTGCCAACCGAGGGATGTAATTTCCGCAAATAGAAACCACCCATGCTCCCGGGCAGGCCTCGGAGAATTCTTTCTCAAGTTATCGTAAGGACCCCATCCCACTAGCAACGGCGGCCCTTCGCCCCGGCAGCCCCCCAATCACAGTGCCACCCACGGTTAGCGTTTTGCCATTTTCCCGCCCAGACTCGTTAGGTGCATATATATTTGTGTTCTGCAAATTACACCGTACGTGCTGTTTTGAAATCAGCCTCCTTCAACCCCCCCTACATCAGTTTTTCACAGTGATCCTTACCTCTGGCTGCTTCATCGCCCGGTAAGCCTTAAAAAGGCACCAGTGACTTCCAGAAAGACAGATAGAGTCCCTTTCTCTGTTCCTCCCACTAAGTACAATTCAGAACTGAGCATTATATAGAACACCAATGACAGAGGCTGCCAGGCGGAGAGAAGAAGCAGACAGGCTGGCAACGTAGGGCCCAGGGCACTCACAGTGTGAGGTCCTCAGCTCTCCCTTGGCCTCACGTACCCCAGGCCTGGAGCTGAGGAACCTGGATTCTGGACAAGCACAAAGCCAGCCGTGCACCGTCTTTAAATCAACCTCTCCCTCCCCACTCCCTTCTCCACCCCGCTCCCCAACATCACCTCCATTTCTCTGGTTCTCATCCTCCTGCCTCCCCTTACAGGAAAGGACTCTTGTGATGACACTGGGGCCACCAGGTAGCCCAGGGTAACCCCCGCTTCTCACGGTCGTTAACGGAGTCTCAGCTGCAAGCTCTCTTTGCCAGGCAAGGCCCCATGCTCACAGCCCGGACTAGCGTGTGGCTGTCTTTGCGGGCAGCCTTTATGCCTCCTAATTAGGTACAAGGAGTAAAGGATAACCCCTCCCCAAAGCTCCTTTATCTTTTAATTTTTCACAAATGGCTGCACACTGTACACCCTGTTTGCTGACTTGTTTTGCTAACCACACATCCTGGCGATCGCTGTGTCCCCCAGGAGGTGGGGCTGCCTCGGAGCTGTGGCCTCAGGGAGCCCCAGCTACCGGACTGGCTCAAAGGCAGGTCCTGGGCTAGGAGAGGACTGGGGAGAGGCAGGAGGAATCCCAGACCTGGGCAAGTGATCAAAGTCGACACTCAGGAACAGAACATTAGCAACCACAGCGCAACTGCACAAATACTTACTTAGTGGCTGCGACCAGCAGGTGCCAACCTGACGCTGGTTTACCCCAGGTGAGACAGGCATGACCCACCTGACCTCGCACAGCCGCGTGGTCTGGTGAAGAGACCGTCCCGTGCTGCGGTGGGAGGTAGAGGACTCTTTGGGAGAATGGGGGTGGGAGAGGGAATTCATTTATCAGGGTAGCTTCGCTGCTATAACAAAACGCCAAGTCTCAGCGATTTGATAAAATAAAGAATTTCTCACGTGACAGATGCTGGCTGGGGAAAGGGCAGGGGGCTCTGCTGCACACAGTCATCCAGGGACCCAGGCTCCTCCTAATGGTTCCATTGCCCCCTCCTAGGGAGTCAGAGCGCTCCACGGGGTCCCGTGCGTCCTGGCAGAGGAAGAAAAGAGAGACGATGGAGGATGACCTGGGAGGTTTTCACTGGTTAGGCCTTGAATAGATGGTCATCATTCTGTCCACTCTCCATTGGCTAGAACTCAGTCACATGGCCCCACCATCTGCATGGGAGCCTGGGAAATGTAGTCCAGCTCTGAGCCCAAAAAGAAGAAGAGCCAGAGTTTGGTGGATACATAGCAGTCTGTGCTGCACCAGACTTGGGGAGTGGGGAAAACTTCCTGGAGGGGAGGTTTCTAAGCTGATACCCGAGCGATACCCAAGAGTTACCTGATGGAGGGCGGCAGGGGAGAGTGGGAAGGGGTGGGCTGCAGACCAGCATATGTAAGCAAGAACAAGGACACTGGAAATCGTAGTATGTTGAAGAGAAGAAATTCTGCATGTCTTACGAGGTTGAAGACTTGATCCCCAGGGTAACCAGAGCCACGGAAGGTTTATCAATTGAGGATCGAATTCGTTCTAGAAAGTTCTTCTCTGGCTTCTGCGTGGAGAACAGATTGGAAGGGGGCCAGAGAAGGCACCGGAAGACCAGCTGTCTGCTAAGAGATGACAACCTGAAGTACAGGAGTGGCTGCAGAGAGAAGTAGGCAGCTCCATGTGCGCTGCTTAGGACTGTGGTGGGTCAGATGTACAACCAAGCAAGAGATGAATCGAGAACCAGGGCTGGGTTTCCATACTGGACAGCTGAATGGCTGGTGACTCCATTTGCCAAGAAGGACACCCCTGCTGCTTTACTGGGATTGATTTCACTGTGGACTTGCTGCGTGTGTGGTGCTCGTGGGCCATTTAGAGAGAGATGGCGTGCAGTCCATGACAAATGCAGCTAAGGATTAAGGAAAGAATTTAGGCCGAGGAGGCAGTCATGGGAGTTGATGAGCCCATGCGGGGAGAGGAGGAAGGAGAGAAGCGGAGAGGGCTTGGGAAAAAACCCTGTGGAATGCCCACATGAAAGGGTGCAGAGGAAGTGGGGCTCATGCAGGCATCTGGCAGGAAACTGCCAGGTACACAGGAGGAAGAAGACGAGCTGAGGCATCGTGAGGAACGGGCAGAAACAATTTCATGCCAGCATGATGACCAACAGAATGACACTCGCACAGAGCCGAAGTACAGTAAGGGCTGAAACCCATCAATCGATGTTCCCGAAATAGCACTCGCACAGAGGCCCGAGGTAGCAGAGAGATGGGCATGTGTGCTGAGAGCAAAGGTGCCAGCCCAGGTGGCCAGAAAGCACGGGGCCAGGGGGTGGCGGCACAGGTGAAGTGTAGGGAGTGACAGGATACACAGAACCTTCTGGGACACTTTGAGGACTTTATCTTTGACTGAATGCGATGGGGACGTGGCGCTGGAGAATTTTGATCAGAGAAGGGACAGGAGTTAACGTAGGCGTTACACCTGTGGAGAAAAGATTGGAGCAGGAAAGGGGACTGGGGGTCTGCAGGACAGAAGTAAAGAAAGGCAAGAACCCAGGTGCAAGGCGATGGCAGATGGGCCGCAGGTGGCAGCAGTGCGGACGGTGAGAAGCGAACTATTCTGGAAATACTTTGAGGGACAGCCCGCTGGACCAGCTGGCTGGTTGGCTGTGGCGTGTAAGAGGCGGCACCACGAATGTCGCTGGAGTCGTATTTGGCAATAAAAAGGGATGAGGAACTGATCCATGCTGCAACCTGCGTGAGCCTGGAAAGCACCTTCCTGAGTGAAGAGGCCAGGCCCAAAGACCGCCTATTGCCCGATCCCATCCATCTGAGCTACTCAGGACAGGGAAAGCCACAGAAGCAGAACGTGGGTTCATGGTCACCAGGGTGTGGGGTGGGGAGCGGAGTGGCTGCTTAATGGGAACAGTGCTTCCTTTCGGGGAGATGAAAATGTTTTGAAATTAGACAGAGGTGGTGGTTGCGTGACATTGGGAAGGTACTAAATGCCACTGAATTGTTCGCTTTAAAATGGTTACTTTATGTGCGTTTCACCTCAGTGAAAAAGGTTTGTTTTTAAATGACCCCATTGCCAACTGGAAGAACGGGTTGCCTGCATCTGCTGGGGTAGAGGAGGCTCCAGGAGGCGCGGGGCTGGGAGGGAAGCCCCGGGTTCAGCCCTGGCAGCCTCTGAATTGGAGACGCCTGTGAACACCCCAGTGAGGCTGTCACGCGCACAGACAGATGGGCGTGTGCCTGGGCGGCTTCGGGGAGGATGCAGGGCCTGGGAATCTTCAGCAGGCGGATCCTTTTCAGACCTGGGCTTGGCGGATGTTAACCTGCTGCTCTCCGGAAGAAGAGGTCAGAGACAGAAATCACATTGTCACAGAAAAGTAAACAATTCTATGTGTCGCACATCCACATTTGTGGGATGAAATCCATACCTTTTGCAGGAGAATCGCGTCCCAGCTCTTTAAAGGCGCCCAGGCAGGGCTGATCCGGAGCCAGGCAGGCTGGGTGGGGCCGGAGGGCGGGGCAGGCGGCAGGCTCCAGGCTCTGCAGAGCGCCCGCCCAGGCAGACCTGGAGAACAGCCACCAACGTGCGTCTCCCACGGACATGTGTCTGTTGTGCCTGCTAGCACGGTCTCCGTCCTGCTGAGACTTGTCCGGTGAAGAGCTAGAGGAACACATCTGGTTTGTTAGACCAGCAAAACTGTCAAAGGAGTGCAGTGTGCAGAGGAATTGTTGGTGACGGTAATAATTAAGCCTTTCTGTGTGCCCAGCACGCTCTCTCAGAGCTCTGCATCCGTCATCTCATTCTGCTGTAGCATCAGCCTGTGAGATCGGCGTGGTGATTGGCCCGGGTTTACATGTCTAAACAAGCACAGAGGGGTTAGTGATCTGCCTGCGGTCACACAGCAAGTAAACAAATGAAGAAACAGGAGGCAAACTCAAGTATGTCTGACTGTGAAGCCCTGTGCTTGGGAGGAAGAGAAACAGAAATGTCAGAAGCTTCCCTCCCGCCACTCGGCACTCCGTAGCTAGAGAAGGCGGGCAGGTCTGGCTCCCCCAAACCTCTATGAGTCTCCTCACTAGCCCTTAGCAGCGATTGGCACATAACTGGCGTCGGGAGCTTGCTGAATGAATGATTGATTGACTGAACAAGCACCCACAGAATGATTAACCTGCATGGCATTGCACTGTGAATGGTGAATGAATGAGCCTGTCTCTCCAGCTAGGCTGCGAGCTACTCAGGGTGAGACCCTTTCTGACATGACAATGGGCCCAGCGCATTGAGGAAGTTTATGCGCAGGTTAAAGGGCCTGGGCGGCAGGCAGCGCGCTCCGGTTCAGATCCTGCCCCTGCTTCTGTAATAGTTGTGAAAACTTGAGCAAGTTACACAACCTCTGTGTGCTCTGATTTCCTTATCCGGAACATGGGGAGAATATTATCTGCACCTGAAAGATATTTGTCAAGATTAGTAAGTTAAGATGTTGGCAATAGTAGGTGCTCAGTAAACACTGTCTGTGTGTCCATGAAACTACAGAAAAAGAGTCCCTAGCTGTCCCCTGGTGGGGTCAGGCACAGTTTGTACCCTGTAGCCTGAATACGAATAGGTAGCATTTTTGAACATTGATTAGGTCCCAGGGACTGAGCTAAGCACCATATATTATAGACGAGTACCATTATTCTCCTGTTTTCTCAGGCTGAGGCTAAGGAGGAATAAGTAACTCGCCCAGAGTCACAAAGCAAACAAATGCAGCATGTGCTCCACCAGGTCAGGGGCAGGGCTGTCGCATCAGAAAAACAGAAACTGTTCTAGGTCTTTCCAACAGAGGGGACTCGTACAAGCAACTGACTGCACAAAGGAGCCAACAGCTGAGAAGTCAGATAAGCATGACGAAGCAGCCTGGGCTTAGCCACAGTGGAAGCTGCTGTCGCTGCTGGGACCAGGGGGGGGGGGGGCCTCCCTGGGGCATCGGGGAAGAGCTAGAAACACAGCAGGGGCTCCCAGCCAGGGGAGCCAGCACCTACCCCCCCCCCCCCCCCGAATGCTTGGCACCAAGAAGGTACTTCACAAGCAGGAAGGGAAGCAGGGAGGGAGAAGGGCAGGCAAACACCAAAGCTTGTTTCTCACCCAGAGGGACCAGCCTCAGTGCCTGCAGAAACCAGGCAGCTTAGGTAAAGGCATGGCGCTAACCGGTTATATGAGGACCAAACTAGAGAGTGCACACCCTGTCTAAAGGGACAGCCATCCTAAGCTGCAGCCAACTTCTGCCAAACAGAAAGGCGGGTTCAGTGTTGCCTGACTTGCTGACTTTTCAGGAAAAACAGACAATCCTGACCTTTGAGTTAAGCAGTAGTGCTTCTTACATGTTGGCAAAGAAGTCAAATGCAGATGTCTTTGAGACGTCTTGTTGGGCAGAAAGAAGCTCATTAGAGACTACGTGGGGTCATGGTCATGTCAAGGGAACACGGGGCAGCCTCCGGCTCCCCTCGCTTAACCTCCGTCACTTGTTTCTCTTCCTGGCCCCTTTGGTTAAGTTGGGTCGTTTTTAAGCATCAAAATGAAAGAATGGATGAGTGAGGGATGGATCTTGGAACAGAAAAAGGACATCAGTGGAAAACTAGTAAAATCTAAGTAAACTCTGGAGTTTAGTTCATAGTAGTGTACCAATGTTGGTTTCTCATTTGTCAAAGGGGTCGTGGTAATGTAAGATGCTGTCAATAGGGTAACCGGATAAGGGCATCTGGGAACTCTCTGTACTGTCTTGCAACTTTTCTATAAATCTAAAATTATTCCTAAATAAGTGTTTATTTTAGAAATAATGGAGGCAGCCCAGCCAGCGTGGCTCAGTTCGATTCCCAGTCAGGGCACCTGCCCGGGTTGCAGGCTCAATCCCCAGTCTGAGGCATGCAGGAGGCAGCAGATCAATGATTTTTTTTTAGATCAATGATTTTTATTATTGATGTTTCTAGCTATCTCTCCCTCTCCCTTCTCTGAAATCAATAAAAATATATTTTTTAAAATAAATAAATAAAAAATAATGAATGCAATTGAATGAAACTCTCTAACTCTACTTTAAAATTAATGAGTTCATAATAATACTCAAAAAAAAAAGAACTAGTCTGTCACCTTTGGAAGAAGCTATTCCATCAAATCTTTACTCTAAAAATGTAGTAACTAAAGGTAAATAACCTATTCTGACCTCGTCAATAGGGGAAAGAAATTCTTCTGTACAGAAGAATGCCAGGTCATAAATGTTGAAGGCAGGATAATATTAGAGTTTTGCAACCTCGAATGAAAGGGTCGACTCAAGCAATGATCATCAATGGATGCTGAAACCACTGGGTGAAAGGTTCAAGGAAGACTGGGTACTCACATGTGCCAAATCATCAGCCCATAGTGAACTCTCTGGTTCTAAGAGAAGAGATGACTTTACAATGGAGGAGTCAGGCTGTCACCACTGATGAATTGTCACCTCTGTTGAGCCCAGCATGGCTTAGCACAGACAAGAAGCAACCAATGAATGCATAAACAAGTAGAACCACAAATTGATGTTCTCTCTCTCTCTCTCTCTCTCTCTCTCTCTCTCTCTCCCTCCCTCTCTCTAAAATCAATACATTTAAAAAATTTTTTAAAATGTTTAGCCCTAACCAGTTTGGCTCAGTGGATAGAGCATCAGCCTGTGGACTCAAGGATCCCAGGTTCTATTCCGGTCAAGGGCATGTGCCTTGGTTGCGGGCACATCCCCAGTAGGGAGTGTGCAGGAGGCAGCTGATCGATGTTTCTAACTCTCTATCCCTCTCCCTTCCTCTCTGTAAAAAATCAATAAAATATATATTAAAAAAATAATAAAATGTTTAGAGCTACAGCTGGCACTGCAAGTGCCTCAGAAGTGTAAGAGGCTGCTGCAGCTATTCTATTGTTGTTGAGATGATTATTGTTGCTCACATGATTGAACTCATTTATAAGGCCACATAATTGCTGACTTCTGTAAGACTGCCTGGCCCATCATCGGCCATGGGCCCACACTAACTAGAAAGTTTTCTCTTTCACTGGACTGAGCCAAATAAGGCCTCCTATTTGCCTTCCCAGCATGTACCAGTGGCTTCGGGGCACTTTGGCAGCAATTTTTTTAAAGCTTACACAAACTTTACTTGATTGAAAGCTTCTCAGGGTGCATATGCTGTTTAGGTAGTTGATCTCGACTCTGTTCACACTGACTTCAATGAGTTGCATTTGGGTCTCCACGCTGATAGCAATCACATAGCTTCAAATGTGAGCCTGACTCACTAGCCATCCAATTGTCTAGAAGGACTTGGCCCTAAATTAAATCATATCCCTCCTATTCTTATTTAAAAGTGGAAACATTCTTTATTAGAGTTTTCAAGTTTCTAATTACATAAAAAATATGTTAATATACTCTTTTTTTAAAAAAATTCAGCTAAGGATAAAATTCTCCTGACTACCTCCTATTTCCATTTCTTCTATTTTATTCTAGAAGAAGCCACGGTTGTACATCCTTCTTGAACGGTGTCTCTGCATTTATATAAACTTATGTACTCGGTCAAATATATGCTATCGTTTTATATGGTTTTCATGTAAATAAGGTTATATTGCAGGCATGGTTTACAGCTTGTTTACATAGATTCGAAAGGAAATAGGACTGACTAAATACCAATTGTATGGGAAGACTTGGTCCTAAGCTCTCTCACACCCCACATCTGATTGCTCAGCAAATGATGTCAGCTTTCCCTGAGGAACATTTACACACTCTAAGCACTGCTCACCACCACCAGGTCACCCACCCTGGTTCCTGCTTCAGTCCTTGCCAACCTGTGGTCCATTTTCAACAATTATTGTGAGTGAGTCTTTTCAACTTACAGTCAGATACAACTAAAAGCACTGAGATGGGCGCTTTTCAGTAGCCCGAAACCTACCTGCAGCTTGGCAGGCACAAAGTTGGGGCTCAGGCATACGTTTGTCTGCCATTGATCTGACTGCCTGTTCACAACAGAAGCCTGTCCTAGTTGCAGTGGCAAAGAGGTCACTGTGCTCTGAGCCAGGCATGTAAATCTGTCCCACCTGAAGTGCCAAGTCTGTGAGTCCGTCCTTGATCAAGAACAATTCAGAGTGGAGTCACTGAGGAAAACGTGGCCCCCGATCCCTGCACGCCATCCACCACCTTACTGGACAGAGGCAAGGAAGTGAGAGCATTGCCTCTGTAGACTCCAGAGAGACAAGGACACCACCGCCTCAGCCACTGCCTCTGCCATTTTCACCTGCAACAACTTCCCACACCTGTACAACAGTTCGCATGATGTGGTCAGGGTTGGGTCTCATAGCAGTTCTATCTAATACATAGAAATAAACACAAAAAGGGAACTAAAATGGGAAGACAAAGAAACAACCCCAAAAGAAAGAAAAGGCAGTTGCCAGGAAAAGAGCTAAATGAGACAGAGGTAAGCAATATACCAGACATAGAGTTCAGAGTAATGATTATAAGGATGTGCATGGAAGTTGTGAGAGCTATAGGGAACTAAGTGGGAACTACATCAGTATTAAAAAAAAAAAAAAAAAGGGACATAGAGGCCATGAATAAGAACCAGTTGGAAATGTAGAATACTATATCTGAAATCAAGAATACACTGAAAGGTGATGGCTGGTGTTAGAAGGCGAATCTGTGCACTGAAGTGTCCCAGGTTCGATTCCTAATCAAGAGCACAAACCTGAGTTGCAGGTTAGATCCCTGGCCCCAGTAGGGGACCATGTGAAAGGCAACCAATCAATGTGTCTCTCTCACATCAATGTTTCTCTCTCTCTTTCTCTCTATCTTTTTCTCTCTCTATCTCTCCCTCCCTTACACTCTCTCTAAATACCAATAGAAAAAATCTCTTCAGGTGAGGATTAACAACAACAACAACAAAAAGAACACACGGGAAGAAATTAAAAGCAGGCTTGGCTAAGAAAAATGGTGGTAGAATAAGTGGGTGCCACACAGACACACTCTCAGGACCAAACTGGAGTTACAACTAAAATATAAAAAATATCCTGAATATCAACTGAAGACTACCTGGAGAGAACCTTGATAACCAAGGACAGAAAGTAGAGACCACATAGAGATTGGCAGAAAGGGCAAAGGTGTGAAAGGGCTGGATGGACCCCCACAGACAGCAGCTGAGGTTCTGGAGAGATATCTCAGCTGTGGGAGGTTGCCACTGATAACTCTGGTGTCTGTGTCATGCCGGCACAGCCAAGGGTTCGGTGAGCCTGAGGAGGGGCGGTGAAGGATTAAAGAAAAGACAGGCAAAGAGAATATAGCTGGGGCTCAGTGGATCTCCTGTGCCTGGATGAGGCCACAGAGAAGGATCCAGCCAGCAAGCTGAGGCTTTATTTTATAGTCAGAAAAAAATAAGGTAGTGGTCAACAGACTTACAATGTTCTTGTGAGTTTCACTTTTTTTGGCAGCACTTGCTGCACCTACCACAGCCCATTAGTTACCCAGGAAGGATCTAGGGGGTGGCCATAAGGTCAAGCTTAATTATGCTAAGAGGGCTCTGCCCTCTAAGGTGGGACTTGTTTGTGGCTCTGCCACAGGTCAATCCAAGGCTTAACTCTAGAGCCGCTCCCTACAGGTGTCTAATCCCCAAACTTGGCTCCCAGAAGAGAGCACCATAACTGAGAAAGGTGTCCACATAACATCTTGCTGTCTGCAAGAGAAAGGTGGCTGGAAATGGAGTCACCCTCTTAAAGGGCCAATGTACAGAAGTCTGTGTGCAGCCATTCACCTTGTGCTCCAGAAGAGGGAGGGCAGAGTAGACTAGAGATGTGTGAGCAGAAGCCAGGGTTGGGGGTCCTGGGGTTAGAGTTCAGAAGGCAGACACCCCAGTTTTCTGTGCTGAGTTATTCCCTCATGCTGCAGAGGTCATCTTTCTCACTCAGACATTTGCTATCCAGGTGGCTTTGTCTGGGGGGAAAACAGTTGACCTACCCTATTGGAAAACACATTGCCCCATGGTGTGCAATTTCTGAGGACCATTAAGAGACTGAGAATAACAATTAGCCTCCAGGCAGAAGCAATTTCCCCACCCTGTTGAAAAAACTCATGCCACAACTATGGATGATTGCTTGAGGGCTACTCAAGACTGAATCTAGTCAGTTTGCTGGCAGAGGCTGTCTCTGGAGGCATTGAGCCTTTACCTGATCTAATTAGTCATAAACAGCATTTGACACTGTCCTGCACTCGAGATTGAGAGGCATAACAGATCTACCTGATATATACTCACAAAAACAAACAGGCAGCTAAAATTATGAGACTAAATGAGTTAAATATAAGAAAAGAACAAGAGAATTCTCCAGAAGCAGAATAAATGAAATGGAGATAAGAAATTTATCTGATATAGAGTTTAAAATAATGATGGTAATGATGCTCAACAGCATGAGAAAAGATACAGTAACTATGAAAATGGAAATAAAGAATGACATAGCACAAATAAAGAAAACATTAGAACTACACAGCAGATTAGGGGAAGCTGAGGATCGAATCAGTGAATTAGAAGACAGATTTTTAAAAATCACTCAGAGAACCAAAAAGAAAAAAAAAACAATTTAAAAATAGGAGGACAGCTTAAGGGAGCTGTGGGACAATGTGAAACATAACAATATTTGAATAGCAGATGTGCCAGAAGAGGCAGGAATGGAGAAAGGGAAAGAGAAGATGTTTGAAGAAATAATGCAGAAAACTTCCCTAACCTGGTGAAGGAAAAAAATCACACAAGTTCAGGAGGCACAGAGAACCCCAAGCAAGAAGACCCCAAATAGGCCCAAGCCCAGACACATCTTAATTAAAATGCTAAAATAAAAGACAAAAAGAGAATCTTAAAGGCAGCAAGAGAAAAGCAAACTGTTACCTACAAAGGAGCTCCCATATAGTGTCATCTAATTTCTCATCAGAAACTCTATAGGCCAGAAGGAAATAGCATGAAGTACTCAAAATAATGGAAAGCAAGGATCTGAAACCAAGATTACTATATCCAGAAAGCCTACCATTCAAAATAGATGGCCAAATAAAGAGCTTCCCAGACCAAAAAAAAAACCACTAAAGGAGGACATCACCACAAAGCCAGCATTACAAAAAATGCTAAAGGGATTGCTGTAATGAGAAGAAGAAAGACAGAGAAACTAGACATACAGAATTTAAGTGGCAATAAATAAGTACCTATCAATAATAACGTTAAATGTAAATGGATTAAATGCTCCAATCAAAAGGCATAAGGGAGCTGAATGGATACAAAAACATGACCCAATTATGTGCTGTCTACAAGAGAAACACCTCATAACAAAAGACACACATAGGATGAAAGTGAATGGTTGGAAAAAGATTTTCCCATGCAAATATAAAAGAAAAAATAGTGGGGGTAGCAATACTCATATCTAACAAAATAGACTTCAAAATGAAGGCCATCACAAGAGACAACAAAGGTCACTACATAATATTAAAAGGATCAATCCAACCAACAAGGGGATATAACCCTGGTAAACATATATGCACCCCATATAGGAGCACCTAAATATATTTAAAAAAAACTTCTAGAAGACTTTAAAGGCGAGATTGACAATACAATCACAGTAGAGGACTTCAATACCCTGCTGATTTCACTGGATAGATCTTCCAGACAAAAAAAATTAACAAGGAAACAGTGACTCTAAAGGACACACTGGATCAGATGGATTTAATTGACATTTATAGACCGTTTCACCCCAAAGCGGCAGAATATACATTCTTCTCAATTGCATATGGAACATTCTCAACAATAGACCACATGTTAGGACACAAAACAAATCTCTACAAGTTCAAGAAGACTGAAATCATATCAAGCATCCCCTCAGATCACAGTAGAATGAAATTAAAAATCAACTACAGTAAAAACACCTAAAAACATTCAAACACATGAAGGCTAAAGAGCATGTTATTAAACAATGAATGGGTTATCAATGAGATTAAGAAAGAAATAAAAAAACTTCCTGGAAACAAATAAAAATGAACACAAAACAACCCAAAATCTCTGGGACATAGCAAAAGCAGTCCTGAGCATGAAATTCATAGCACTACAGGCCTACCTCGTGGGGGGAGGGGGGGTGGAACAACAAGAAAAATTAATAATAGACTATTTAACCTTGCAACTTAAAAAATTAGAAAGAGAACAACAAGAAAACCCAGAGTAAGTAGAAGGAAGTAAATAAGAAAGATTAGAGCAAAAAGAAATGACATAGAAACTAAAAAGAAATAAATAAATGCAAAAAAATCAATGAAACCAAGAGTCAGTTCTTTGAAAGGATAAACAAGGTTGACAAACCATTAGCCACACTCATCAAGAAACAAAAAGAGATGACCCAAATAAATAAAATCAGAAATGAAAGAGGAGAAGTAACCACTAACACCACACAAATACAAAGGATTGTAAGAAAATATTATGAATAACTATATGACAACAAGCTGGACAATGTGGATGAAATGGGAAAATTCCTAGAAAAATACAATCTGACAAAACTGAATCAGGAAGAATCAAAAAACCTGAATGGGCCAATAACAACTAATGAAATAGAAGCAGTAATCAAAAAAACTTCCAGCAAACAAAAGCCCAGGTCAGAATGGCTTACCAGGAGAGTTTTACCAAACATTCAGAGAACTAACACCTATACTCCTCAATCTATTCCAAAAAATCCAAGAGGAAGGAATACTTCCAAGCTCTTTTTATGAAGCTAGCATTATCCTAATTCCAAAACCAGATCAAGATATTACAAAGAAAGAGAATTACAGGCTAATATCCCTGATGAACAGATGCTAAAATCCTCAACAAAATATTAGCAAATTGGATCCAGCAAGATTTTAAAAAGATCACACATCATGACCAAGTGGGATTTATTCCAGGGATGCAAGGCTGGTACAATATTTGCAAATCAACAAACGTGATACATCACGTAAACAAACTGAAAGACAAAAATCATGTGATCATATCAATAGATGCAGAAAAAGCATTCGACAAAATCCAACACCCATTTTTCATAAAAACACTCAGCAAAGTGGGAATAGAGGAAGCATATCTCAACATGATAAAGGCTATATATGACAAACCTACAGCGAACATCATACTCAATGGGTGAAAACTAAAATCAGTTCCCCTAAGAACAGGAACAAGACAGGGATGTCCGTTTTATTCAACATAGAACTGGAAGTCCTAGCCACAGCAATCAGACAAGAAAAAGAAATAAAAAGCATCCAAATTGGAAAGGAGGAAGTAAAACTCTCATTATTCGCAGATAACAAGATATTGTACATAGAAAACCCTAAAGACTCCACCAAAAAAAAACTACTGGATTTAACAAATGAATTTGGCAATGTAGCAGGATATAAAATAAACACCAAAAATCGATGGCTTTAAAAAATATATATTTTTTGGAGAAACCAAGATGGCAGCATAGGTAAACACCAAAATTGCTGCCTCCTACAACAACTTCACAAATACAACAAAAAGACAAAACGGACATCATCCAGAACTACAGGAAGGCTGGCTGAGTGGAAATTCTACAACTAGAAGGAAAGAGAAAAGCACACTGAGAGTCAGGAGCTGCAGAAGTAAAGTGCAAAGGTACGGAGGTTCGAGCGCGTGCGGAAAGGGGCTGGTACCTGAGGACACAGCTGTCTTTTTGAATCGGGAGGGAGTCACAAGCTCCTGACTGCTCTGAACTCCAGTTCCGGGAAGTCTCTGGGGACCCAGGACTCATACGGGGAGAAACTGGACTGTCTGGCAGTGGGCAGAACTCGGAACTCGAGGGCGGCTTTCCCTTAGAGGTGCTTGCAGCAATTAAATTACTGGGACACTGAGACTCGCGGCCCCTTAGGGCAGGGCTGAGAATCGGCCATAGCTGCTTGCTCTGCCCTGTTGATTCCTTAAGACCCCGCCCACCCAGGCTGCGGCAGAGGCTTTTGCATATGAATGCCCTGGCCCTTTGCAACATGAAAATTACCTAACAAATTACAGCTGGGGCAGACAGACCCAGAACTTCCAAGAGAAGGCCCAAGGCCCCACAGGAGCTTGCATTGCTTCACAGCTGGGCCTCATCTGGGCACCTTCAAACTCCAAAAAAAAGGAAGGGGAATCTGCAGATCTTTTCATAGCTCCTGCTGGGTAACCTCAGGCAGAGACTAAATTAGCACCTCCTTAGATCCAAGAGCCAGTGTACCAAGTGGTCAGAGTGGGATCATCCAGATTACAACTCCTCAGATCCATAAGGGACACACTCAGGGGGCAGACTCAGTGAGCACCAAAGCCCCACTGAAGCAAGTCTTGCCCCAGAAGGGTGTCTTCAGCACAGACGTTCTCTCACTGCAGACACAGCTGATTCTCACTGCCAATTGGCCTGGAGGTCAATTCCACCCAGTGATACCTACAACAATCAAGGCATAACTACAACAAGACTGTGCACAAAGCCCACAAGGGGGTGCACCAAGAGTGTCCACCTCAGGTAACTGGGGAGGCTGAGCCACTGGGCCCTATAGGACACCTAGCACACAAAACCACTCTACCAACACAGGGAAGCATAAAAAATGCGGAGACAAAGAAACAGGTCACAAATGACAGAAATGGAGGAAAGCAAACGACTGGATATAGAGTTCAAAACCACGTTTATAAGGTTTTTCAAGAATTTTATGGAAACTGCCGATAAATTTAGTGAGACCCTGGAGGATATGAAAAAAGACCAACTAGAAATTAAGCATACACTGACTGAAATAAAGAATATCTTACAGAGATCCAACAGCAGACAAGAGGATCCCAAGAATCAAGTCAAAGATTTGAAATACGAAGAAACAAAAAATACCCAACCGAAGAAGCAAAAAGAAAAAAGAATCCAAAAATATGAAGATAGTGTAAGGAGCCCCTGGGACAACTTCAAGCGTACCAACATCAGAATTATAGGGGTGCCAGAAGAAGAGAGAGGGCAAGATATTGAAAACCTATTTGAAGAAATAATGACAGAAAACGTCTCCTACCTTGTGAAAAAAATAGACTTACAAGTCCAGGAAGCACAGAGAACCCCAAGCAAAAGGAATCCAAAGAGGACCACACCAAGACACATCACAATTAAAATGCCAAGAGCAAAAGATAAAGAGAGAATCTTAAAAGCAGCAAGAGAAAGTAACTCAGTTACCTACAAGGGAGTACCCATTCGACTGTCAGCTGATTTCTCAACAGAAACCATGCAGGCCAGAAGAGAGTGGCAAGAAATATTCAAAGAGATGAATAGCAAGAACCTGCAACCAAGATTACTTTATCCAGCAAAGCTATCATTCAGAATGGAAGGTCAGATAAAGAGCTTCACGGATAAGAAAAAGCTAAAGGAGTTCATCACCACCAAACCAGCATTATATGAAATGCTGAAAGGTATTCTTTAAGAAGAGGAAGAAGAAAAAGGAACTCTTACCATTTGCCACAGCATGGATGGAACTGGAGAGCGGATAAATACCACAGGATCTCACTCATTTGTGGAATATAATGAACAACATAAACTGAATAACAAGGACTGATCCAGAGACGGAGGGGCATTGATTGGACTGTCGGGCCTTGGAGGGAAGGTAGGGGAGGGTGGGGGTAAGGGGGAAAGGTCAACCAAAGGACTTATATGCAAGCATATAGGCCTAACCAATGGACACGGACAACAGGGGGGGTGAGGGCATGAGCCGGGGGTGGGGGTCGTAGGGGGTAACATGGGGATAAGGACTCATATGTAATATCGTAATCAATAAAATATATTTTAAAAATAAATAAATTAATAAAATGGTGGTTAAAAAAAAATATATATATATATATATTTTAAATCTATTTCAGAGAGAAAGGGAGATGTAGAGAGACATAGAAACATCAATGATGAGAGACACTTATTCATTAGCTGCCTTCCACATGCCCAACGCTGGGGCTGAAGCCCGCATGACCCATATGTCCACAGCAGCACAATTTATAATAGCTAAGATCTGGAAACAGCCCAAGTGCCCATCAGTAAACAAGTGGATAAGAAAGCTGTGGTACATTTATACCATGGAATACTTTGCAGCAGTAAAAAAGAAGAACCTCTTACCCTTTGAGACAGCATGGAGGGGCCTGGAAAGTAACATGCTAAGTGAGATAACTCAGTCAGAGAAAGAAAAGTATCACATGATCTCACTCATATGTGGAATTTAATTAACAAAACACAATGATGAATGGAGTGTGATCCAGAGGCATGGAAGCATGGAACAGAGTGCAGAATCTTAGAGGGAAGGCAGGGAGGGTGGGCGGGTGGGAGGTAATCAACCAAAGACCTTGTGTACATATATGCATAACCCATGGACACAGACAATAGGGTGGTGAAGGCCTGGGCAGGGGAGGGTGGAGGTGGGCTGGAGGGGGTCAATGGGGGGAAAGGGGGACATATGTAATACTTTCAACAATAAAGATTTTTTAAAATGACAGCCAATAACACTACAAATAAATAAAAATAAAATAAAAGCAGGCTTGATGAAGCAGAGGATCAAATCTGACAAGGTAGGAATAAAACTCAATTAGAGCAACAAAAAGAAAAAAAAACACTTAAAAAGCCTGAGGAGAGTTTAAGGGAACTTTGAGACAACATGAAATGAAACAACATCTGCATCATAGGAGTGCCAGAGGGAGAAAAAAGTGACCAAGGGATAGAGAACCTGTTTGAAGAAATTATGACAGAAAACTTCCCTAACCTGGTGAAGGAAACACAGAGAGTCCCAATCAAGATGGACATAAAACTGACTGTTATGACTCAGTGGTTGAGCATTATTGACCTATGAACCAGAAGGTCATGGTTTGATTCCTGGTAGGGCACATGCCCAGGCTGTGGGCTCGATCCCCAGTGTGGGGTGTGCAGGAAGCAGACAATCAATGATTCTCTCTCATCATTTATGTATCTATCTATCTCTCCCTCTCCTTTCCTCTCTGAAATCAATAAATGCATATTTTTTAAAAAAAAGATGAACAGAAAGAGAACCATATCAAGACACATCATATTTTAAATGATAAGTTTTAAAGACAAAAAGAATTTTAAAGGCAGCAAGAGAGCGACAGTCACTTCCTACAAGGGAGCTCCCATAAGGCTGTCAGCTGGTTTCTCAACAGAAACACTACAGATCAGAAGTGACTGGCATGAAGTGTGCAAAGTAATAAAAAGCAAAGATCTGAAACCAAGACTACTCTATCCAGCAAGGCTATAATTCAAAATTGAGGTGAAATAAACAGCTTCTTAGATGAGGAGGAGGAAGAGGAGGAGAGAGTGAGGGGGGATATAGGCATAAAAAATAAAAATGGGAATATATTAGTACCTATCAATGATAGCCTTATATGTAAATGGATTAAATGTTCCAATTAAAAGACATAAGGCAGCTGAATGGATAAGAAAACATAACTCATATATATTCTGTCTACAAGAGACCCACCTTTGAACAACAGCCTCACACAGGATGAAAGTGAAGGGAAAAAATTCCCATGCAAATGGAAATTTTAAAAAAGCAGGAATAACAATACTTATATCTGACAAAATTGACTTCAAAAACAGAGGCCATAAAAGAGACAAAGAAGGTCACTACATAATACTAAAGGGATCAATTCAACAAGAGGATATAACCCTGGTAAACATATATGTACCCAATATAGGAGCCCGGGGATTGGGGGGATATGATGGTCCCCTTGCCCAGGTCTGAAGCCTGGGTCAGAGGCGTCAGGCTTGGGCGGGGGGTGGAGCAAGGGATCAGAGGGAGATGGGGGTCCCCTGCCCAGGCATGATTCCTGGGCCAGAGGCCTCAGGCCTGGGCGGGGGCCAGAGCCAGTGATCAGGGGGAGATGGGGGTCCCCTGTCCAAGCCTGACACCTCTGGCGGAGGCGTCAGGCCTGGGCAAGAGGCCGATCAGGCGATCGGAGGGTGATGGGGGTCTACGCCTGAGGGCTCCCAGTATGTGAGAGGGGGCAGGCTGGGCTGAGGAACACTCCCCCCACACACACACCCAGTGCACGAATTTCGTGCACCGGGCCCCTAGTTAAACAATAAATGGGTTACCAATAGGATTAAGGAAGAAATAAAAAAACTTCCTGGAAATAAAACAACCCAAAATCTATAGGACACAGCAAAAGCAGTCCTGAGAGGAAAGTTCATAGCACTAAAGGCCTACCTCAAGAAACAAGAAAAAGTTCTAATAAACTATCTAACCCTACAACTAAAAGAATTAGAAAGAGAACGGGGGGGGGGGGGGGGAGCCCAGAGGAAGTAGAAGGAAGGAAATAATAAAAATCAGAGTGGAAATAAATGACATAGAGTCTAAAAGAAAACACTCTATCCCAGCTGGCATAGCTCATGGTTGAGCATAGACCTATGAACCAGGAAGTCACGGTTCCATTCTTGATCAGGACATATGCCCAGGCTGCAGGTTCAATCCCCAGTGTGGGGCGTGTAGGAGGCAGCCAATCAATGATTCTCTCTCATCATTGATGTTTCTATCTCTCTCTCTCCCTCTCCTTTCTACTTGGAAATAAAAAATAATAAAAATAATTTAATACAAAAGAACAATGAAACCAAGAACTAGTTCTTTGAAAGAAAAACAAGATTGGTAAACTTTAGCCAGACTCATCAAGAAACAAAGAGAGAGGACCCAAATAAATTAAATCAGAAATGAAAGAGGCAAAGTAATAATTGATATCAAAGAAATACAAAGGCTTCTGACAAAATACTAAGAACATCTCTATGCCAACAAACAAGACAACCTGGGCAAAATGGACAAGTTCGTGGGAACATTCAATCTTCCAAAACTCAATCAGGAGGAATCAGAAAACCTAAATAGGCTGATAACAACAAATGAAATTGAAGCGGTAATAAAAATAAAAATAAAAACTCACAACAAACAAAAACCCTGCAGTGGATGGCTTCATGGGCAAGTTTTTAGCAAACATTCAAAGAACGAACCCTATCTTCAAACTACTCCAAAAAATTCAGGAGGGTAGACTTCCAAGCCCTTTTTATGAGGCCAGCATTATCCTAATTCCAAAACCAGATAAAGACACTACAAAGAAAGACCATTACAGGCCAATATTCCTAATGAACATAGATGCTAAAATCCTCAACAAAATATTAGCAAATCAAATCCAGCAAAACATTAAAAAGATCATGCACCATGACCAAGTGGGATTTATTCTGGGGTTGCAGGGCTGGTAAAACATTTGCAAATCAATAAATGTGGTGCATCACATAAACAAACTGAAGGATAAAAATCACATGATCATATCAATAGACACAGAAAAAGCACTCAACAAAATCCAGCACCCATTTTTGATAAAAACTCTCAGGAAAGTGGGAACAGAGGGAGCATACCTCAACATAATGAAGTCCACATATGACAAACCTACAGCCAATATTATATTCAACTAGAGGCCCGGTGCCCTCTCGCAGTCTGGGATCCCTCGGGAGATAACGACCTGCTGGCTTAGGCCTGCTCCCGGGTGGCAGAGGGCAGGCCCAATCCCTAGGTGCAGCCCCTGGTCGGGCTCAGAGCAGGGCCAATTGGGGAGTTGGGGCGCCGCCCCCTGTCATGCACAGAGCAGGGCGGATTGGGAAGTTGCGATGCCACCCTCAGTCATGCTCAGGGTAGGGCCCCCTGTCACACTCAAGGCAGGGTCGATGGGGAGGTTGCGGCGCCACCCCCTGTCACGCACAGAGCAGGGCCCATCAGGGGGGTTGGGGCGCCACCACTGTCACACCCAGGGCAGGGCCGATGGGGAGGTTATGGCTCTACCCCATCACACACAGAGCAGGGCCCGTTTGGGGGTGGGGGGTTGGGGCACCGCACCCTGTCACACACAGAGCCGCAGGGTGATCGGAGGTTGGGGAGCTCCCCCCTATCAGGCACAGAGCAGGGCCGATCAGGGGGTTGGGGCACCTTCCCCTGTCACGAACAGAGCAGGGCCGATAAGGAGGTTGTGGCCCCGCCCCCTGTCACACACACAGCCACAGGGCGATCAGGGGGTTTGGGCGCTGCCCCCTGTCACGCTGATCCCGGTGCCGGGAGGCGATCCCGGTGCTGGGAGGCATATTACCCTTTTACTATATAGAATAGAGGCCTGGTGCATGGGTGGAGCTGGCTGGTTTGCCCTGAAGGGTGTCCTGGATCAGGGTGGGGGTCCCCACTGGGGTGCCTGGCCAGCCTGGGTGAGGGGATGATGGCTGTTTTCAGGCAGGCGTGTGACAGAAGCTCCCAACCGCTCCTTTCTTTCTTTCTTTTTTTTTATTCTGAGCCAGCTTTAGCTCTGAGGCTCCAGCTCTGAGGCCTCAGCTGCTGAAAACAGGTATCTGGTTTGTTTCGGTTCTATAATCGAAACTCTGTATCAACTCCAGCTCTGAGATCCCAGCCGGCTGAAAGCTGGTTTCTGGGGTTTTGTTTAGCTTCTATATTCGTTACAATGTTTCTTAAACTGCAGGCTCAGAGGCCGGCAAGGCAGGCGGGGAACATTGGAGTCCTTCGTCACTGAAGCAAGCAAGCCTCATGTTAGTTTCAAGCTGCCTGGCTGCCGGCCGCCATCTTGGCTGGCAGTTAATTTGCATATCTCGCTGATTAGCCAATGGGAAGGGTAGCGGTCGTACGCCAATTACCATGTTTCTCTTTTATTAGATAGGATGGGGGGAAACTAAAACGTTTCCATTAAGAACAGGACGAGACAGGGTTATCCACTTTCACCACTCTTATTCAACATAGCACTGGAAGTCCTAGCCATAGCAATCAGTGAAGAAGCAAAAATAAAAGGCATCTAAATTGGAAAGGATGAAGTAAAACTGTCATTATTCGCAGATGACATGATATTGTACTTAGAAAACCCTGAAGACACCACCAAAAAACTACTAGATTTAATAAATGTATTCGGCAAAGTAGCAGATAAAATTAACATCCAGAAATCCGTGGCATTTTTATACATCAATAATGAACTCTCAGAAATAAGAACTTTAAAAAAAATCCATTTACCTTTGCAACAAGAAAAATAAGATACCTAAGAATAAACTTAACCACAGAGATAAGAGACCTGTACTTGGAAAACTATAGGACATTGAAAAAAGAAACAGAGGAAGACACAAAGAAGTGGAAGCATATACCATGTTCATGGATTGGAAGAATTAATGTCATTAAAATGTCCATACTACCCAAAGCAATAAATAGATTTAATGCACTCCCTATACAGAACTAGAACAAATATTCCAAAAATTTATACGTAACCAAAAAAGATCCTGCATAGCCTCAGTGATCTTGAGAAAAACAGAACAAAGTTGGAGGAATGACAATACCGGATGTCAAATTATACTACAAAGCCATTGTAATCCAAACAGCCTGGTACTGGCACAAGAGCAGGCATATAGATCAATGGAACAGAACAGAGAGCCCAGAAATAGATCCATGCCTTTATGGTCAATTCATATTTGACAAATGAGCCAACAGCATACAATGGAGTAAAGATAGTCACTCCAATAAACGGTGTTGGGAAAATTGGACAGGTACTTGCCAAAAAATGAAACTGGACCACTAACTTAGACCATACACAAGAATAATCTCTTATTCCTAATGAAGCTTAAATGTAAGTCACAAAACCATAAAAATCCTAGAAGTAAACAGGCAGTAAAATCTCAGACATCTTACATAGCAGGATTTTTACCAATACATCTCCTAGGGCAAGAGGAACATAAGAAAAAATAAACAAATGGGACTACATCAAATTAAAAAGCTTCTGCACAGAAAAAAATAAAAAATAAAAAAAAGATCCTCAAAATGCAAAGGGAATCCACTCAATGAGAGAACATATTTGCCAATGATGCGTCTGATAAGGGGTTAATTTCCAAAATATATAAAGAACTCATATACAGAATTTAAAAAAAAAAATAGCTCATACAAGTCAACAAAAGGAAGACAAATAATCCAATTTAAAAAACCGGTTTGGCTAAGGGGTTAGAGTGTTGGTCCTTGGACTGAAGGGTCTCGGTTCGATTCCGGTCAAGGACACATACCTTAGTTGCAGACTCAATCCCCGGCGCCAGTTGGGGCACGTGCAGGAGGAAACCAGTCAATGTGTCTCTCTCACATCAATGCTTCCCTCTCTCTCTCTCGTTCTCGCTCTCTCTCGCTCTCTCTCTTCTCCCTCACTTCCACTCTCTCTCTAAAGATAAATGGAAAAGCCCTAGCTGGTTTGGCTCAGTGAATAGAGCATTGGCCTGAGGACTGAAGGGTCCCAGGTTCAATTCCAGTCAAGGGCACATGCTCAGGTTGTGGGCTCGATCCCCAGTAGGGGGCATGCAGGAGGCAGCCAATCAATGATTCCTTCTCATCATTAATGTTTCTCTCTCTCTCTCCCTCTCCCTTCCTATCTAAAATCAATAAAAATATATTTAAACTATAAAAAAATAAAATTAAATAAAGATCAATGGAAAAAAATACCCTCAGGTGAGGATTAAAGAAAAAAATGGGCAAATGACCTGAATAGACACTTCTCCACACAGATAGCCAACAGATGTATGAAAAATGCTCAACGTCACTAATCATCAGAGAGACGCAGATTGAAACTACAATGAGATATCACCTCATGCCTGTCAGAATGGCTGTCATCAATAAATCAACTACAACAAGTGCTGGTGAGGATGTGGAGAAAAAAGAACCCTAGTTCACTGCTGGTGGGAATGCAAACTGGTACGGCCACTGTGGGAAACGGTATGAAATTTCCTCAAAAAATAAAAAATGGAACTGCTGCCCAGCCGGTGTGGCTCAGTGGTTGAGCGTTGACCTAGGAACCAGGAGGTCAAGTTTCGATTTCTGTTCAGGGCATGCGCCCAGGTTTCAGGCTCAATCCCCATTGTGGGGCATGCAGGGGGCAGCTGATTAATGATTCCCTTTCATCATTGATGTTTCTATCTCTCTCTCCCTCTCTCTTCCTCTCTGAAATGAAAAAACAACAACAACACAACAATTTTTAAAAAAATAAATAAATAAAATGGAACTGCTGTTTGACCCAGCAATCTCACTTCTAGGAATATATCCTAAGAATCCCGAAACACCAATCAGAAGGAATGTATGCACCCCTGTGTTCATAGCAGTGTTATTTACAATAGCTAAGATCTGGAAACAGCCCAAGTGCCCATCAGTAGCTGAGTGGATAAAAAGCTGTGGGACGTGACACCACTCCTTGCTCACTTTTGCTCCTTACTGTTCCTCAGACACGCCAGGCACTCTCCCTGCTTCAGGACTTTGCGCTTGCTATTCCATCGCCCAGATACCTACAGGGCTACCTTCCTCACTTCCTCTAGAATGACTACCCTATTGAAAATTCAACCTTTATTCCTTCTTCTTTGGCTAAAATTCTTTTTCCTCTGTAGAAGTTATTACCACCTAAAAGTTTATTTTATTTGTTTACTGTCTGTCTTTTCTCACTAGAATGTAAGAATGTTCAAGTGTTTTGAAGTCTCCGAGCCAAAACCTGACCTTTCTCAGGGTTCCCGGAAGTAACTGAATACCTCAATAGCAAAGTTGCAACGTTTGTTCCCAGGTCTTCTTCCCCTGGTCCAGTCCCAGGAACTGATTACATTTCCCGCCGGTACCAGTAAGGAGATATCATTGGAAAGGTATGTGCTCTGAGTGACCAGGTGAGCTCTGAGCGCCAGCCTGGCTACGCCCTGTGTGCTCTGGGCTCTGTGGTTGGATTTCTGGGAACAAAGTAAAAACTACCAGGGCTTGGCAGGGGCCAGAGGCCTTTGTAGCAGGCCGGCCGGTGGAGGGAAAGCCGAGAGAAGGCGGCGGTGCCCTGGCGGCAGAGGCCCACACTCCAATGCCCGTGGGGTGGAAGCCCGCTGGCAGGCTGGGTGTGCCCGCACTGGGTACCTGGGAGTGGGGATCAAGGGGAACCAGAGATCCAGGCCAAGCAGGAACGGAGGCCCTGTGTGTCACACCTCCTGACTACTCATTTTCCAGGGCATCGGGACGTCGGCTTTCGGGCACTATTTCCTCATTTTTAAACATTGGTTCAAAATTGTTAAGAACACCATGTGATCTCACACACACAAAAAAAATTCGAAAACTATGTCTCCCACACCCCCCCCATACCCCCACTCCAGGATAACCCGTTTACAGCTCTGCTATTTAGCAAGGATTTTAAGCACACGGACCCTGGTTTCAAGGAGACCTGGCTTTGCCACAGGTTGGCCCAGTTCCTTGACATCTGCAAAATGGGAACAAAAATAGAACGTACCTCATAAGATCACTTTGGAGGAGAGTTAGCAGGTACCTGACAAATAGTATCTATTGTAGTAATAAGAGGAGGAAAGGAGGAGCAAAGGGCCTGGGGAAGATTGAGGAAAGAGGAATAACAAAAGGACACATACGGCCTCAGCTGGAATGCTGTGGCAGGGGACCACCTAAGCTTACTGTGGCCTGGGGTGCTCAGACTGAAAATCCAGGACCCACTTTTGCTCACTGGGCCCAGGTAAGGATTCTGCCAACAAGCCAGCGACCCATGCCCCGGGGCCTCCAGACCCACAGGTGGTGCTGCATTCCTTCGAGGCTCCCTGCCTGGGGGGGGGGGGGGGGGGGGGATGGCACAGGTCCCAGCAGTGGCTGGGCTGAGCCTAACTGCAGGACTTCACATCTGTGCTTGCAGTACTCAGTCTTATTCATTTGGAGCCTGACATTCCAGCCTGTCAGGATCTGATAGTTTGGATAACCTTTTCACCAGAACCAGTTAGGAGTCTTTTGGTTGCAAGCAACAGAAACCCCAACCCAAGATGGCTTAGCAAAAAGGAAATTTCTAATCTCATGCACTTCAAATGTCCAGGGGTTGGGCTGGTCTCAGGTATGTCTTGATGTGGGTCAAAATGGTGAAACCAGGACCTGGTTTCTCTGTCATCTTTCTGGATGGCATCCATCCCTATCCAGCCGCTTCCCAGCTTCAGTCCACGCCCAACAACTCCAAAGCAGGCGGGACTCCCTAGGACCTCAAAGAAAACATCCCAAGAAAACGCCCTGGCAGAGTTTCACTGGTCATGGTTAACCTGACTTGGGTCACGCCCCCTCCCTTGAACCAAATCCTAAGAGAATATAATGTGCTGGTTTCTAGGTATCAGCCCCGAACAGGTGGTGACAATGAAATCAGCATCCCAGGATCCACGTATGGACGGGATGCAAGGAAGGGGCGGAGACCCCGGAGCCAAATCAGGTGCAGTTGCCTGAAATAGGATGAAGCGGTGTTCAGTGCCCCCCACCCCCGCTTATGAAAAAAAAGAAAGAAGAATCACCTCTGTTATGCACAGTACTATTGAGATAGTGGCTCTGAAGGGCAGCCTCTGGCACCGTTGATCGCAGGGGCTGGCTTGGCCCCCTCTTGGCTCTTGGATCACCTTCCCTGTCGCATAACCCGCTAGGCCTGCCTGATTAAGGAAGCGAGGATCGTCCCGCGTGGTCCCAGGAGAACGTCTCTGTGGCACTCGGAGGCCTCCCAAACCCGGCATGCCTCTACCCAGACACGAATTGGTCTGACTGAGAGTAATTCAGCCCCTGTGTCTTCATCTAGAAAAAGTGTGGTGTGCTTTTAATTTGACCAGATGTTCCAAACACCTCGCCAGAGGTCCACACGGACTCTCGCTGATGTCCTTCAGACCAGCGTCCAGACAGTTTCTGTCCAGTCAAAGGACAGAAAGAAGCGAGTTTGACCTGTCGGAAGCCAAGCCAACCCTGAGACAACACCCCTCTCCTGTTCCCAATTACTTAAGACACATACCTTAACCTGTCTCGCCCCGCATGGGCCGGCCCGTATCCCTACACATCCCCAGCACCCCCGCTCCTCCACCTCGGAAATCGGGGCACAACCAACGGCCTGTCATTTGTACACGCTGCTCACACCAACACAGTCCCGGGGAGATGCACCCCAATATTGTCCGGCAAGAGCAGCTGTCCAGCAGAGCACGAGCACAAGGAAAACCTCCAGGATCGCATGCAGTGGGGGAACCGTATGAAATGGCCATGTTTGTAGGTAAGTGACAGTCTAATGTCAACAACTTCACATGGTCATGCGGGCTCTACCAGGGCAGTGGTCTTCAAAGTGTGGCCCGCGGACTCCTGTGGGGAGGAGGAATGGCTCCCAAAGGCCCTTTCAAGAACACGAGCGCGCTAGCTGGTTTGGCTCAGTGGATAATGTCGGCCTGCGGACCAAAGGCTCCCGGGTTCCATTCCAGTCAAGGGCACATATCTTGGTTGCAGGCTCCTCCCGGCCCGGGAGCCTGGTCAGGGCGGCGCGTGCAGGAGGCAACCAATCGATGTGTTTCTCTCACATGCATGTTTCTGTCTTTCCCTCTCTCTCCTACTCTCTCTGAAAATCAATGGAAACATATCCTTGGGTGAGGATTAAGAAGAAGGAGAAGAAGAAAAACACAAGGTCAAATTATTTTCCTAGTAACACTAAGGTGCTCATTGCCTCTGCGCCATGTTAACCTTCGCACTGACGGAAGCGCTGGTGTGCTGGTAGGTAGAATTGCACAAGCTGGCTTTCCCTTATTTATTCCCACTAAACAACGTGCCTGCCTCTTTTGAGGCCAGACATTATGCGAAAACGCTGAACAATGCCATTCTTCCCACTAATTTCTTTTCTTTTGGAACATATTGTCCATAAAGGCATTTTGTTTGTGTTACTATGGAAAGTAATATTTAAATTTCTGATACGCATCAGTCGATGTAACCCACATAAACAAAAACTCTCTGGGGTCTTCAATCCTTTTGTAAAGTGCCAAGGATTCCTAAGACCAAAAACTTGGAAAACTCGTACATTAGGACAATCTACAGAGAAACATACATGAAATGGAGACAATCGGAGCAATAAGAAAGCGTATAAAAATGTAGCGACAACACTGAGTTCAGAGACCACAGCATTTTTCAGAGTTCAATTTTTTAAATACAAAAAAAAATGAAACAATAATCACTCAGAGCCTCACAACCCATAACAAAATGTTAGCATTTTGTAATATTTGCTTTCAGTCTTTTTACAAATTAATGAATTAACTAAACTTTCCAGCTAACATTAGAATCCCTTTGGTCTCCATTCCATTTCCAAACTCTCGGGTCACTATTGTTGTGAATTTCAGTGGTTTTCTTCCTGTGTATTTAATTGTAACCTTTTTATAGTATATATAATTGTTTTATGTTCTTTACATTTTTACGTGAAATAATTCAGTCTGTACAAATTCATCGGCTGCGTGTGAGGCTCTGGCTCAAGACTGCCGCCAGAGTTCAAATCCCGACTCTGATGCTTCCTAGTTGTGTGACCTTGAGCAAGTTACTCAACCTCTCTGGGCCCCAGTTTCCTCACCAATAAAATAGGGGTGATCCTGGCACCTACCCCGTAGGTTATTCTGAGTTTTAATATAAAGGCCTACAACAGCATTTCAGAGTAAGCACTATAAAAGTGTTCACTCTCATTATTATTCCAACCTCTTGCTTTTTTCCCTCATGATTTTGAAGTTTATGAACATCCATATACATAGATGGGGTATGTTTCTTGTTCGGTGCTGCATAGTATTTCACTGAATAACCATTTCACATTTTATTATCCTATATAATAAAAGCCTAATATGCAAATTGCCCCCTCGACCGGGAGTTTTGCAGGGAGTTCGACCACTTCCTATGACGTGCACTGACCACCAGGGGGTGGCACAGAACATGGCAGGTGTTAGTGACATGGCACTGGCAGCGGGCAGCAATGGAAATGCTGCAGGCCCCGATGGGCCTCAATGAGAGCGGGACCAGGGCAGGACAGTGGAGCAGGTGAGTGGGTGGTGCCAGGCCAAGGTGGGTGCAAGCCACTGGTCACCGGGCGGGGGCTGGTTGCCCTGCCGATCCAATCACCCCACCGCCGCCTGGCTCCCAGGCACTGAGGGAGCCAGGCGGGGGCCCGATGCCCTGCCGATTCAATCACAGGGCAACCAGCAGCAGTGGTGGGGGGCGGGGCAATCAGTGAGGTGATACGTCCCTGCAGGTGGCAATCAGTGGCAGCAGTTGCAGGCAGGCGGCCAGGGGAAGGGAGGGAGTACCTGCCAGCAGCCAGCAGCTGCTAAGGACCCTACCAATGCACAAATTTCATGCACTGGGCCTCTAGTTCTCTACTAAAAATAATGACAATTATTACTTGTAGAGGTTTATGCATTTACTAGAGGCCCGGTACATGAATTTGTGCACAGGTGGGATCCCTCTGGATGGCCTGCAGGGATTGGGCCAAAACCTGCAGTCCAACGCCACCTGCAGCTCCTACCTACTGCTCCTGCTCATCCCAGCCCCACTGTGCCTGCCACAGGCTCCCGCCCAATCAGTCCCGATTGGGAGAGGCTCATGCTGCCACAGCAGCACTCGCCAGCCATGAGCCCTGTGTCTGGCGCCCTCCTGAGGGGAGTGGCCTGCAGGATCAGGCCAAAACTGGTTCTCTGACATCCCCCAAGGGGTCCAGATTGTGAGAGGGCTCAGGCTAGGCTGAGGGACCCCAACGGTGCAAGATTGGGGCCAGGGCGGGACTGTGGGAGGACTCCAGGGCATGTCCAGGACCGTCTGGCCCAGTCCTGATTGGCCAGACCCCAGCAGCAAGCTAACCTACTGGTCAGAGCATCTGCCCCCCAGTGGTCAATGGTCATTATAGCAATTGGTTGACTAGTCAACTGTCTGCCCCCTGGTGGTCAGTGCATGTCATAGGGAGAGGTTGAGCAGCCTTAGCATATCATTAGCATATTACGCTTTGATTGGTTGAACAGTTGACTGGTCACCGGATGATCGGAAACTTAGCAGATTAGGCTTTTATTATAGACCAGAGGCCCAGCGGTAGGGTCCCCAGGCCTAGCCTGCGATCAGGGTCTGCTCCTGCCCGCTCGCCAGTCCCCAGTTCCGCCCTGCTGCCACCCACCCCAGTTCCCCCTGGTTCCCTGTTCGCCATCGGTGATTGGAGCCTGCGGCCAGTGGGGAGGGACCGAGAGGTGGTCAATGCATTTCACAGTGGTCAAGCGATCATTATGCCATTATGATCGCTGGGCTTTTATTATATAGGATGACGATAGTGTCAAATAGTGACTGATGTTCTCCAGCAGGGCCCAGCCTCCCGCAGGCTCCGTGTCTATGTGGTAGGCAGAAGAATGACACCCCCAATGCCAGGCCTGTCGACACATTAAGGGGAACTAAGATTGCAGGTGGAAGTCAGGCTGGTTATCCCTTAACCTAGACATGGAGAGGTGATCTGGGTGATCTGGGTAAGCCAAACCCAATCAGAGGGTCTTTATAAGTGGAAGAGGGAGGCAGAAGAGAGAGGAGCAGAGAGAGAGAAGCAGAGAGGCGGCAGGTGAGAAGGACTTGACTGGACATTGCTTGCTCTTACGATGGAAGAAGGGGCCACAAGCCAGGGAGTGCAGGCAGATCCCACAGCTGGGAGGGCGGAGCAGGGCCTCAGGAGGAGCGCGGCGCTTCCTCCTACTTCTTGGTTCTGGGGTGTCCGCCTTCTGGTCTCCCGAACAGGAGATAGTAAATGTGGGTGAAGCCAGAACGTTGTGGTCGTTTGTTACAGCAACAGTGAGGAGTGTTGCAGTGGCAGGACGGAGAAGGCTGACAGCTGGGGTTTTCTGTGCACAGGGGACATGAAAACCCACGGGTGACAGGTATTGGCAAGAAAGTGGCTGAAAGGACCGTTGGGACCTTGAGCTGATGAAGCGAAGAGAGGGAAGGGAGCAGTGAGACAGAGGGGAGGGGGCCGGCAGCAGGGGCTGAGGTGGGGCTCTGGAGGGCCTGGGCTGAGGTCCTAACACCGAGGTGGGGCTTTGGGGATGACGGGGTCTGAGGGTGACTTGGAGGGGCGGCCAAGGCAGAGGGAAGGAGGTCACAGGAAAGCAGAGGTGAGCCAACTCAGGGGTGCGGGGAGACACAGGGACACTTCTGGGGAGTCAGCTGCAGGCGCCGGTTCCCGAGGCACCAAGCAGTGTGAAGGCGCGGTCGCACAGGGGTGCGCCTCCCGGCACGCCGGGGGTTGGAGCGCCGCAGGCGGCTGTGATGAGCCTCAGGGGACTGTGGGACCCGGTCTCTGGGGACGCGCGGGGGAGGGACTCTGTGTGCATCGCTGTGGCACGCGTGGGTGTCCGGCTGCGGAGGCAGAATGGATGTGTGCGCTGAGCGTACGGGGCGGGTGTGGGGTGTGCGTGGATGTGGACGGAGCTTCGTGGGAGGAAGGAAGGGAGGGGGAAAGAGGGCCCGCGGGAGGCGGCCGGGAGGCGGGCCGGTGCGGGTGGCCGGGCCTGGGCGCCGCCAAGCTCCGCCCGCGGGCGCTCCCGGCTTCCCCGCCCCGCGCCTGCCCTGCGCCCGTCCCGGCGCTCCAGCCCCACTCCGCCGCCGGCAGCCGCCACGAGGCCGACAGGTAGGACAGCGCCCCCCCCGCCCCCCCCCATCCTCCCCGCGCCCTCCGCGGTCCCGGCGGAAGTTTCTCAGCTCGGGCGCCGGGCACTGGGGACCCTGCCTCGGGGCAGGGGACCCTGCGGGCTGAGACGAGCCCCGCGAGTGCGCGAAGCGGGGCGCGTGGTTCAGGAGAGTGCCCAGGCGACACCGGGGCACGGACCGGGCGCGGCAGAGCGCGGATGAGTGGGGTGACGCGCGGATGTGTGGGGGTGAGTGGCTCCCCTTCTTGGCCGCGGTCCCGGGGAGCGCTGCGCGGCGAGGGCGGAGGGCGGAGGGCGGAGGGCGGAGGGCAGGGGCGGAGGCGGAGGGGGAGAGCCGCGGGACCCCACTGCCCAGCTTAGAACCCGGAAGCCCCCGAGCCCGCCGGCGAGCCGCTGGGAGCGGGTGTGCTCTCCGGGTGCCGGGAGGGCTGGGCGGAGGCGGGGTCGGTCCAGAGTGGCACATCGCTGTGACTTGGGGGCCGGGGAGAAGTTGGGAACAGAGGGTACGCAGGTGGAGCGGGGACCTTCCCCTGTGGCGCAGCGGGAAACTGAGGCACGGAGAAGTGCAGGGAAGACGCAGAACTTCTGACGTCGGTAGGAAGCTTCGCAGCACCCCACTCCATCCCTGCCAAGGAGCCCTCAGGCGGGGGACTACGTGAAGGCGCCCCCAGATCTAGGCATCCTGTGTCCCAGCCTTCCAACCGACTGAGTCCACGAGGAATGCCTGGCTCCAGCCTCCTCCTTTATCTGTAACCTGCCACCCCTGCCCCCTTTGCCACCCCTGCCACCCTCTGGCCCCTTTGCTACCCCCTCCCCCCTGCCCCCCGCCCCCTCCCCCCCTGCCCCCGAGGGGAACAGCTCCAGGACTTGGTGTGTGAGCTGCGCGGTGTGTGGGCGGCCCGTGCGATCACCCACAGCACTTGGCGACTGTGCTTCCCCGTCTTCCCTGTAATCGCTTCCTTGAGAGGGTCCGTGCTGCGCCGATCTGGCTTATTTATCTCAACCTGCAGAGGCTTCCACCTGCTCTGCGTCCTGGTGGGCGTTTAGGTCACAGAAATGGAGGGACTGGTTTTTATTTTATTTTTATTTCAGCCTTTTGTATAAATGATACCTCTGGATTGAATCAGAGTTCTTTGCTCTTTGTCCTAAACTAACTTCACAGGATCTGAATTTGGGGTTCAAAGTCTCCTCATCTCATTGCACACACACATGATTGCACACATGCATGTGTGCGCACCTGGCCTACACACATACGCATGCACATGTTCATACATGTGTGCACTGCACATGCACAGGTGCACATATGTACACCTGTCTAGCTGTGGACAAGGACACCCCTCCCGCTGTGGCCCCTGCTGAGCCCGAAGACCTGAGACAGCCAGGCCACAAGCCCTGCCTGTCCGGGCCCCAGTGGGCAGTCCCCATAGGGGTGGGTCCAGGGCTTCTCCTTAGATGCTCCCGTGTCACCCCCACTCTCCATTGGCAGAGAGAGGAGTTCGGCACGGTGGCCACAGGCAGGCGTGTCCAGGTGCTGCTGGTGTGCCACAGACCCACCGGTCCAGGCTATGCAGAGGGCCTGATGCCCTGCCCTGGAGTGGGTGCACCAGACATGGGCTGGCATGACAGCCGGAGAGAAAAGCTGTGATCAGAGATGCTTGGATCACAATCCCAGCCCTGCCCCGCCCCTCCCCAGCTGGGGCAATTCCCTTCCCTGCCTCAGCCCCAGCTGTCTCATCTGTGACGCGGGTGGCGACACGGGAACTGTGGAGGGGTCTACGGGAGGAAGAAGCACGGTGTGCAGAGCACTGTGGGCACTCGGCGAGCAGGAAACCTCGGCCTGGGCAGGGCAGGCCCAGAGATGGCCCCGGGGTGGTGACGCGCAGAGCCAGTATGTGGGGCCTCGTCCACATGGGGCAGGCAGGGAATCCTGAGAGCTGAGTGGCCCTGAGGGTGAGGTTTGGCTTGTGGAGAGCCCAGCCTGGCTCCGTGCAGTCCAGAATTGTCAGGGCACCTACCATAGGTCCCCGCTGAGCGAGGCTGCAGAGACACAGCCGGGGTCCCGCCTGTGAGATGCAGGAAATGGGAGACGTCTCAAAGGAGACCTGTGGGGAGCTTTTATGAGGCCTATGCTCCTTTAAAAACTTTTGCTTACTCCCAAGATTTTAAAAAGTGGGAGAGGTCACATAAAACTCCGTGTTTCTGGATCCTCTTGAGAAAAGAGAATCAGAAAAGCTGACAACTCCAGGCCCCACATGTGGCTTCCCCCTTGGATGGGCAGGCGCCCTCCAAGGTGCCCTCGTCCCCACGGGCCCGCCCCTCATTCTTAAAGAGCAGCACAGTGTGAGAGTCAGCACCCGGACCACCGCCAGCTCTGCACCCTGGCCACCGCCAGCTCTGCACCCCAGCTCTGGCACACAGTTGTGTGGTCTCAGGCAAATTACTCAGCATGTTTGTGACTCTGTTTCCTTATATGTAAAATATGGGTAATAAGTAGCATGTCTCAAGGGGTTATTCTAGGCATTATGTCAGTCAGCAACCCAACCCTCTGAGAGGGTGCCCGGTGCATGGGCCGGACTCAGTGCGGGCCTGGTGTAAGAATGGTAGTGCTGGCTGCCTGATCATGTGTTCTCCAAATTGTGCTCCACATAAAATGCTGTGGAAACACAAGTAAAGGAAGAAAGAAGGGAGGGAGGGAAAGTAACACTTTGAGCTCCTCCTTCAAATCAGAGGCTGCAATCCTCGGTCTTTTTCTGCCCAAGGACAGGAAGAGGACATTTCAAGGAAAGCTACAAAGAGGAGGGACTTCTAAAGTGGGTTTTGAAGGGTGAATATGAGTGTCTGTGGAGCAGTAGAATGAAAATGGCACTTGCACCCAGAAATAACCTTTACAAAGGCTTGGATGCGTGTTTAGGGGTGCCAAGCAGCCCAGTGCAGCGGTGAGGTGAGGTGAGGTACCCAGTGTGTAGGAAGAGGCAGGAAGACGCGTCTGGGCAGACAGAGAGGGGCTGAAATCATGATGGGCTTCTGGCAGGAAAAGGGATGCACAGCCGGCCGACGACGCACAGCGGTTGAGCATTGACCTATGAATCAGGACACGGTTGGATTCCGGTCAAGGGCACATGCCTGGGTTTTGGGCTCAATTCCCAGTGTGGAGCGTGCAGGAGGCAGCCGATGGATGATTCTCATCATTGATGTTTCTCTCTCCCTCGCCCTCGCCCTTCCTCTCTGAAATAAAAAGGGGGTGCACATTCTTGTGCACTTCTTGTGTGCAGGCGCTCATATCACCACCCCTGCGTCCTCAGATGCCCCTGGAATCGGGTTTTGTGATCCCCGATTTCGAGTTAGACGAAGGCTCAGGGAGGGTGAGTTGCTTGCCCAGGAGCCCGCACAGTGGGTCAGTAGCAGAGCTGGGGTCAGACCCCAGACCTGTGTGATTCTATAGGCTGGGCCCCCTCTCTGAACCTCCGTTTTCTCAGTGTAAAGTGGAGACAGGGCCAGTGGAACCGCCTGAGAGGTTGGCTGTGAGCACCAGATGCGCGAATGAAGCAGACAGCCAAGCACAGCCCCTGGCACGTAGTGGTCGCTGCGGTGATTTTGATTGGAATGAGGCCCCTCAGCCTCTCACCCTCTGCCCAGCCTCAGACGGGGGACGGGCAGGGGTCTCTGAGGGTGGCCCCTGGGTCAGCAGCCTCAGCGTCCATCACCTGTCACCCTGAGCTTGTTAGAAATGCAGGTCTCAGACACGCAGAGGCGTGGGGATGGGCCCAGCAACCTGCCCTGGGACCTGCCCTCCAGGCGGGTCTCGTGCTCCCTGACATTGTAGTCACTGGCCTAGAGGAGGACCTCACATGCGATCTCCGGCCGGCATCCACCTCCCTGGAAGGGCGGGTGGATGGGAGAACTCTGTGCTCAGCCACGCCCCTGCTCCGGAGGCGGCACGGGACGTCCGTACAGACGGGAGGCCGCGGGCCGCGGGGCCCGGTGGCCATCCTTTAGGAGTTGCTCTCCTTCCTACTCCTGCAGCCCCAGTTCGCCCATCCTGAGATTTCTGAGGACTCATCGCCCTGCGAAAAGCTTGTTATTGGGGCTGTCCGGCTGGGGCTGTGGGGCGGCCTCTTCTCCCCTGACTCCCATGGGGATGCGTGTCCAGGCCAGTCCTGGGCGGGGGGTGCGCCCGTGGCTCTGTACTGAGGACACTGAGGAGGTCCCGGGTCAAGTGCGAGGAGGCGCGTCCGGCTGGGACAGTGGCAGCTGCCAGAGGACCTCCGGGGAGAAGCGGGCCTCTCAGAGCTGTCGGGAGCGAGGGGCTGCACAGCCCCACGGGGAGGTGCACGGTCAAAGTCGCTAGTCTGCCAACAGGAAAATTAATGTTTTCTGCACAACCAAAACCAAAAGCACCCATAAACCCAGGCACATCAAAGGAATCCAAATATTTGCCACCTTTACGACAAAGAGTTAATGCCATGGGTAAAGAGCCCTGGCAAATCAAAGACCAGCCACCCCATCCGAAAGAGAAGAAGAAGAGAGTAATGGAAAGGATTTGGCTGTTCACTTAGAAAGAAGACAAACTGAATACAAACGGATGAAAACAAGCTCGGAACCGCATGGAACTGTCTCCCGCCGCCAGGGCACAGGCGGCCGTGCGGGGAAGCCAGGCTCCAGCCCTGCGGCGGGAGCACCAACCGGGCAGCCTCGGGGCGTCCTCGGGACACTGCCCTTCCACCTCCAGGGCTGAGCACAGCGCGCCAGGACCAGGTGGCACGTACGTAAGAGCAAGCAATGGCACGCTGACCACATGTCCACCAGAAGGACCGGCACTGTGAGCACAGCCGCGCCGGAGAAGGCGACGCGGCCCCTTGCAGGAGAGCAGTGGCTCTGAAGAACAGATGTGAAATCCTCTCCCAGCTGTGCTGTCTGCCGTGTGTGTGTGTGTGTGTGTGTGTGTGTGTGTGTGTGTGTGTGGAAAAGGGCCTCCAACAGGCATGTATAATGTATGCATTTATGTGTGCGCATTAGAAGCTGGGGGACAGCCTGGAAGCTGCTGAGAGTGGTTGACTTTGGGGAGGGAAGTTAATGATCTTAAGTGAAAAGGAGGGTTGCTTTTCACTGCATGCAGTTGGGTGCTCTTTCGGTATTTTTCATCCACATGTTTATTATGTTACAGTTACATCTTCTAGCCACACACGTCTTCTTTCGCTTTACTCAAGACAATCATAAAGTTAGAGATAAGATCACCACCCAAATTACATATTATGTTTTCAAATATAAAAATGAACTAAATTTTTTAAAAGGAAGGCACAAAAGAACAAATACTTTGTGATGCCACTTACATGAGGGACCTAGACGAGGCAGATTCAGAGAAACGGTGGGATAGAGGTGACCAGGGGCCGGCGAAGGGGGCATCGGGGGCTCGTGTTTAATGGGTGCGGCGTTCCATTGTGTCGGGGAAGATGAAGTTCTGGAGATGGGTGGCGGTGATGGTTGCACAACAATGTGAATGCGCTTAATACCACTGAAAGGTACACTTAAAAATGGTTAAAGTGGTAAATGTTATGTTGTATATTTTGCCACAATGGAAACATTTAGGGATGATAAAACAAAAAAGTAGGGGCTGTGATACAGATTGTCTGGTCTGGTCGTGGGCCCCGCCACTTCCCAGCTGTGTGTACTTTTGAGCAAGTGTGCCCGTTCTCTAAGCCTGTCTTCCCCCTGCAGGCGGGGCTGGGAGAGACGCCTGGCTCAAGGCATCCTGCTAGGGTTCCGCAGCTTGGTCCATGCGAAGCCCTGCTCTGCGTCCTGGGACTGTTCTAAGAGTCGGGATTAGGGGACGAGGAAGGCTGGAATAGCCACGGGACCAAATGTTAAGACCAGCAGATTCAGGTGGGGCAGGTGTCAAGGGAGTTTGTAAATGCATCATCTGTATTTTTATATCACTTTGTATCTGCAAAATTAAAACACTGTGTGTTTCCATAATGTAAATTACAAAATGGAGTGTCAGACAAAAATTTCTTGGCTGTTGGGAATACACAAAAGGTGTGGCAATTCTTAACCTGGAGCCTCCTATCCTACAGGGCGATTGAATCCTGGCGCTCACTTAGCTGTGTGACCGCAGGCAAATACTTAACCTCTGCGTGTTTGGTTTTTTTTTCATCTGTAAACTCGAGATGATACAAATTCTCACCTCATTAGGGGTGTTATAAAATGTGTCAAGTGCTTAGAACAGTGCCTGGCACACAGTAAGTCCTGAATAAATGTTTGTCAAATTAACTTGAAATAAGCCTGAAAGTCTTAACAATTTTGTTTTTTAAAAGGGAATCTCTTTTTTACCGTAAGGAAAACAAGACATAGCCATGGGGCTGAGCTGAACCTGGAGGCGTTCCCTGGGGAGGTGGTTTGGGGAGGCTGAAGTAAGGTAAGGGGTGCCCAGGTGATAGGGGCAGTAAGAGATGGAGGCTCTGAGGGGCTCATGGGCTTGTGAGTCATATTGTGGTAACTCACACAGTTGTAACAATAGAATGTGAATTCAGCCCCCCTTCCCCCCCACCCCCGTGCCTCCCTAACTGAGGGTTTGGAGGCTGGGGCCTTGGGGGCCCTGAATTGCAGACCCCCCAGGACATCAGGCAGCCTGCTTGCTCCTGATGGTCAGGGACTCACTCCCAGGCGAGGCCTGGAAGGAGGGCTACGGTCCAGGCGTCAGCGGCACCCTCCTCCAAGAGCTGTCTGATCTGGCTCCATCAGGGTCTGAGCAGGGGCTGGGCTGCAACCGCCCCAAACAAGCTCCTCTCGCCCCAAGTTGATTCCTGAAATTCTGCTGTGGCTCTCCCACCGCTGGCCCAGGACGTTGTTGATTTTCCTGGCTGAGAGCGCCACCCCCGGCTTAGGAGGGATCACCTTTCTCCGAGGTTTGCCGGGGAGTGAGAATTTGGATGGACGTTTCGGGGAAGCTGGTCAGTGAGAGAGGCCCCGGGAACCTTCAGGGCCTGAGGCTGTGGACCTGAAGTTCCCTTGAAGGACTGTTTTGACGTTGGGGGGTGGGGGGTGGGGGGTGAAATGTTTAGAAGTGTGCCTGGCACAGGGCCTGTGCTCCTTAATGGAAGAAGGGGCCATTTATTGGGCCAGGGGGTCCCTGGGGAAACAATTCTGGTCCCCAAAGAACTACTGCCAAGGTGAGGGGTTTTATTAGTAATCCCGATTCCATCATTTTCCTCGACAGGTGATTTGCGTTAACAATTAAGAGTTTGGGAGTCAGACAGGTTGGAGTTGGAGCTCAGCTCTGTGTGACTGACAGGGACGCTGAACCTCTGAGCCCCAACTGTGGACTGGGGACAGTGCCAGTGCCTCCCTCGGGGGCCTGGTGAGGTATCAGCAAGCTCAGGGCACAGCACCTGAGCTCATGGCCGGCAGGTAACTCACCCCCAGTCCCTGGCCCCCCTCCTCACTGCTCTGATTAACTGCGGAATGTTCTTGCCCGCTGGGGGAAAGGATGAGGGTGGGGCGTGGGAGGGAGCCCCGGCTGGAAAGGCACAAACACCTCCACCTGTAGAGTTCAGGGGACGTTGGAAAATCGCGGTCAGGGCCTGGCGCGTGTCCGGGGCGGTGATGGTCAGGCAAGTGGAGAGCGCACTGGTGTGCACCTTGCTGCCTGTTGGAGCAGAAGCCCGTCCAACCCCTCCGACACCAGGTGACAGGTGACACCCTGGCCAGGGGGTGACGGGGCATTAAGCACAGAAGGCAAGACCTGGAGGGGCCTGGGCACACTCCCCAGCAGTAGGGCTACTTAGGGAGTCTCCCGGAGACTGCGGCTCCAGTTCCCAGGAGGAGAAACTGCTAGAGGCGGACTCTTCTGCGCTCACTGCTTCACTCTGCAGCCCCACCACCTCCCAGCAACGCTGAGCGAATCTTTGTTGTATGAGTGAGTGAGTGAGTGAATGAATGAATGAATGAATGAATGATGGCTGGTGGATGGATGGATGGATGAGTGCCAGAAGAGGGCTGGGCACTGAGACACAGTGGTGAGTCAGCCACAGCGCTCAGCGCCGACCCTGAGACCCACTCTCCACCCCCGTTCCCCTCCTGAACGCCCACTGGGCCCCCAGGAGTCCTGGCCTGAGGTGGGGAGCCGTGTCCTGTTGAACCTTAGGGTCAGTTGGCTACACTGAAGGCCTCTCGCTGCCACAGCGCCTTCCTTCGAGGAGGTGTGGTCACTGCCTGCTGCTTTGTTTGCTCACACACAGCGATGCGTGTCCTCGGTTTCTCTCAGCGTCTGATACGGTTCAGCAAATAAATGCTGACGGGCCGTGGCTTTCTCCTTCGCAGGAATAATAACAATAATAACCATCAGCGGCCGTTTACGTTTAGGCGCCTGGCAGGCAGATGTGCTATTGCATGGGATTCTTCCTGCAATCCTGAAGGCGGGCTACAAACACTCTCCCCAGCTCACAGCGGAGAAAGCGCGCTCTCCCCGCGGTCTGTCTCCCTCCCACAGTCCCGTGGAACAGCTGTGCATTGTCTGCATTTTGCGGATGAGAGCGGGGCTCAGCGAGGGTAAGCAGCTTGCCCCGGGCACACGTTCTAACCCACGGAGTCCGACCCGAGCCCACTCTGCTCCCGCCACTCCTTGCGGGGGTCATCTGAAAGGGGCTGCGAGAGGAGTGGGGAGTTTCGCTCCGTGACAGGGCTCTCGGAGGCCTGGGCTCCCCTGTAAGGTGCCAGCCGGTCCCTCCCTCCGATGTGAAGACCCTAATCGTACAGGACAGGACAGGGCCCAGCTTGCATGTGGCTGTGGGCAGAGCCCCTCACCTTCACCTTCCGAGACCAGATTCCCAGCCTCCACATCTCCCTGAGGCTGGGAGCAGGCCATCCACAGAGCCTGGGCCCGTGGCTGCGGTTCAAGGCTGGGGCCGAGGCTGGGTCCAAAGCTGGCAGGAAATGGAGACTTAGCCGAAAGCAGGAGGAGTCAAAGGAGAAAAACACCACCCTTTCCCTCCCTGTCTCCGATCCACACTTTCACTCCGTATTTAACCAGGAAGGTTTATTTAACAAACTCCAAGGCAGTGGAACCCCCCAACACTATGGAGTCCTTACTATAGAACAGGCATGGTGAGCAATGCTTTGCCTGAGTAATCTCATTTAATCTGCACAATGACCCTGTCAAGTAGGTACATGACCGGCATCATTACCATCATTATCACCATCACCATCATCCCCAGCAGCAATGTCACGGACACCCACGTGACTTCCCAGACCCAAGATCCAACCAGCAGATGGAAAAACAGACCCAGAAAACATGGCACCGCCATCTGCTAAAAGTTTGGGCTCTAAAGTCTGAAAGACCCACATTTGATTCTCAGTTCGGGCACCTTCTAGCCGTGTGACTTTGGGCGAGTGGCATAACTTCTCTGGCCCTCCGAGCCCCTGTCTGTAAAATGGGGCTGATCACAGTTCCTGCCTCAGAGGGTGCGATGAGGGTCACGTGAGCAGGCGCATGTTAAGCCCTGGGCTGGGCTCAAATCGTAAAAGCAGAACGAACACAAGGGAGCAGTCTGGCAAGGGGAGCGGCAGCGAAGGGGAGCGCTCGGGGCGTTTGGCTGGGCGCTGCCGGCAGCTCTGAATGTCGAGGGGCAGGTGCAGAACAGCACAGAGCGCCTGGCAGCACGACTGGGGAGACCACTCAAGGGCCCTTCTCCCTTCCTAGGAGGCCAGGGTGCGGAGGGATGAGAAGGGCGCTCTCGCCGGAACAGGCCTGAGAACTCAGAGCCGGAGCTGTGATCCGTCCGGTCTGGAGAGGCCAGGGAGCAGGGTCCTTTTCCGCTGGACGGAGGAGGTTCCAGCAAGAGCCAGCCGCTCCCTGGTCCTGACCCAAAGGGCCCCGGAAGCTCCCTCACTTGATATTAGCTATGGCTGCTTTTGAACGGCTGTGGCGGCATGCAGCTGCCACCAAGACCATGAGGCCCACAGCCTACACCGTCCCTGCTCGGCCGTTCCCCGAAAGGTTTGCTGACCTGCTCCAGCACGTGGCGCCAGGCCCGGCTGCATGGAGGACCGGGGGCTTTTGAGAGCTTGATGCTCAGGTGATGCCCAGACCAAGTCAGTCAGACTGTCCGGGGCGGAGCCAGGGCCACTGTGCCGCTGAGTTTGGGAACCCCGTCCCTGTCCCTACTGTGCGCCTCCTGCCACACCTGGGAGGGCTGTCCCACGCTCAGCAAGCTTGCCGGAGTTTAGGCGCCTTTTCTGCCCCGGCCTGTGGGCAGGGTTGCCAGCTGGCCCCATGGGTCTTATTTCCCAGTGGCAGTGGCCGCTGGATCTGCCCTGGCTTCATTCTTTAGCATCACCTGCTAAAAGCCCTGAAAGCATTTGAGTTCGAGGGTCCTGACTTCACGGTAAGGAAGTCTAGCCCAGCACATCTCAAACTCGAACACGCACACGCGTCCCCGCTGCCTAGGTTCCGATTCAGGAGGCCGAGCTGCCAGACGAGGTGACCTGGTGAGCTGGTGCCTGGTAGTGAGGCTGTCGGCCTGGATTCTCAAACATCCGTGTGGCCCAGCGTCTCCCGGGGGCTGTGAAAACGCAGTTTCTGATTCCGGAGGCCTGGGGGGAACTGGGACTAGCCCTTCAGCAAGCCCCCCGGGGCCACCACTGCAGCGGGCTCTTTGAAGCTCGGCTCGAGGCTGGCAGCCTGCGCCTCACCCTCCGCCTCACACCTGGGGTGGGCACGGCGAGGGCCCCCACAGCGGGGTCTTTGTTCCCTGGGGCCTCAGACGCCCAGCCAGCTGTGCCGAGGGATCGGGAATTTCTTGGCTTCTTGGTGTCAACTGTCTCTCTGTCCAGGTCCAAGCAGCTTCCTCACGCTCAGAGCCACAGTTTACAGACAAGCGCAGCTGTCCTGTCCACGCGTCGCATAGCTCTGCCCGCTCCGGCAGGTTCTGATCCCCGCGTCCTCCCACAGAGGCGTCCTGTCCTCCGGGAAGGGCTCCCCTTAGATACCAGCAGATCTGAGCCAGACTTGGGGTGTTGGTGGCCCCAGGCCGGCAGCCACAGCCTGGAGGGGAGAGGGCGCCCCCTGAAGGAAGAGAGCTGCGCGCTGGGCTGCGGGAACTCCGGCGGGGCCTCGCAGGGTCAGCTGGGCCCAGCGCCATCAGCCACAACTGCCTAGAACCAGAGTGACCTCCCAGGCCAGGACCGGTTCCCTGGAGTCCTTGAACCTGAGAGGGCTGGCGGCTGGGTCTGGATGGGTGAACTTGCGTTGATCAGAGATTGTGGATGACTTCATTCTCTTCCTGGGCCTTCGGGGCAAGGACTGGCTGCCTCGCCGGCCTCTTCCCTGGCTCAGGAGCCCCTGCCACTGTCCGTCCCAGGCAGCCCCATGTGGCAGACTGGGTGGGCAGGCGTATGGGGAGGCCTGGCAGCCTTTGGCAAGCCCTGCCATGGTGACCTTGGGCAGCGGCAGCGTTGGTGGGGCCGCGCAGGACTGACAGGGTTAGGCGAGAGGGTGCGAGGGAAGCGCGGGGGCAGGCACAGGCTGGGCACCCAGCAAGCCGCTCTCCTGGCAGCACAGAGCAGACGTTAGTTACGATTCCTTAGTGATGCGAACTGCTCTGCCGCAGACCCCCCCTTCTCGTGCAGCCTGGCAGACAGAACCGTACCTGTTTGGCAGCCACTGTGTTCACTCTGATATTCAACTCCTATTTAAGTGCCTACTGCGTACCGGCCGTGGTTCTAGGCCAGTGCCATTCAACATAAATATAACACAAGCCCCAAGTCTCACCCACATATATATATATATATATATATATATATATAATATATATATATATATATATATATATATATATATATATATATATATATATATATATATATATATATATATATATATATATATATATATATATATATATATATATATATATATATATATATATATATATATATATATATATATATATCTCTCATCATTGAAGTTTCTATCTCTCTCTCCCTCTCCCTTCCTCTCTGAAATCAATATATATATATATATATATATATATATATATATATATATATATAATATATAATATAGAGAGAGAGAGAGAGAGAGAGAGAGAGAGAGAGAGAGAGAGAGAAGAAAAAAGAAACAGGTGAAATTAATTTTAATAATATATTTTATGGAACCCCTATATTCAAAATATCATTACTTGAGCATGTCATCAATATTAAAAGTTATTGAGATTTTTTTACTCCTCACCCGGGGACTTTTCTCCACTGATGTTTTTTAGGGAGAGGGGACGGGAGGGAGAGGAGGGAAGAGAGAGAGAGAGAAACATCGTAATGAGAGAGACACACCATTGGTTCCCTCCCACACGTGCCCAAGAGGGGCTGGGTTGAACCTGCAACCCAGGCACACGCCCTTGGCAGGGAATCGGACCCGAGGCCCCTTAGTCCGCAGGCTGGTGCTCTGTCCACTGAGACAAACCAGCCAGATTTTTTATGGCCGGCACATCCTTTTAAATTTCTTAGTTGTGGTAAACACAGTTTAAAAGACAGAACAGAATTTACCCTCCGAACCATTTCTAAGTGCACAGTTCAGTGGCACTGAGCACACTCACAGCCTTGCCGCCAGCAGCACCGTCCCTCCCCGAACTCACCATATCTCCCGTCCCTTCCACCACTTCTCTGAGGTCTGACACGGAGGACACAGCTCGGCCCCGAGCGGCGGGGGCCAGCACTGACGGTGGACACATGTGGGCAGTGGCTCCGGTGCTGGACAGAGAGGGTCTGCTGCTGGGGTCCCCTGGGTGCCCTGGGTGCCCTGGGTGCTCTGGGTCCCCTGGGTGCCCTGGGTGCTCTGGGTGCCCTGGGTCCCCTGGGTGCCCTGGGTGCTCTGGGTGCTCTGGGTCCCCTGGGTGCTCTGGGTCCCCTGGGTGCCCTGGGTGCTCTGGGTCCCCTGGGTGCACTGGGTGCTCTGGGTCCCCTGGGTGCTCTGGGTCCTCTGGGTGCCCTGGGTGCTCTGGGTGCCCTGGGTCCCCTGGGTGCTCTGGGTGCACTGGGTGCTCTGGGTCCCCTGGGTGCTCTGGGTCCTCTGGGTGCCCTGGGTGCCCTGGGTCCCCTGGGTGCCCTGGGTGCTCTGGGTGCCCTGGGTGCTCTGGATCCTCTGGGTGCCCTGGGTGCCCTGGGTCCCCTGGGTCCCCTGGGTGCTCTGGGTGCCCTGGGTCCCCTGGGTGCCCTGGGTGCCCTGGGTGCCCTGGGTCCCCTGGGTGCTCTGGGTGCCCTGGGTGCTCTGGATCCTCTGGGTGCCCTGGGTGCTCTGGGTCCCCTGGGTGCTCTGGGTCCTCTGGGTCCCCTGGGTGGTGCCCTGGGTCCCCTGGGTGCCCTGGGTCCCCTGAGTGCCCTGGGTGCTCTGGGTCCCCTGGGTGCTCTGGGTCCCCTGGGTGCCCTGGGTCCCCTGAGTGCCCTGGGTGCTCTGGGTCCTCTGAGTTTTGCTGGGGTGCTCTGGGGTGCTATAGTGCTGTCGGATTGCTCCTGGATGCTGCTGAGGTGCTCTGGTGTGCTGTGGGATTGGGGTGCTGCTGGGACTAGAAGCCAGCGCGCACCATGGGGAGTTTAAAGTGGTGGAGGGACAGACAGGAAACATGAATAGATCAGATGGTCTCTGATGGAGTTAGGTCTCCAGAGAAAATAAATAGGGCCGTGGGCTAGGGAGCTCTGGGGGCTGGGGGTCAGGGTGGGCCCCTCGGAGAGATGGCCCTGGAGCTGGGGCTGCAAGAAGCAGCAGCTCCACGAAGACCCACGGTGCCGCGCCTCAGTGCTGCCCATGCTCCAGACTCGGTGCTGAAGTTTAAAAATATACACACAGCCCGGCCGGCGGGGCTCAGGGGCTGAGCGTAGACCTATGAGCCAGGAGTTCAGGGTTCGATTCCAGTCAGGGCACATGCCCTGGTTTCGGGCTCATCCCCAGTAGGGGGCGTGCAGGAGGCAGCTGGTCAAATATTCTTTCTCATCATTGATGTTTCTATCTCTCTCTCCCCCCTTCCTCTTTGAAATCAATAATCACTTTTTAAAAAGATCTCTAGTTTAAAATATATAGAGAGAGACACCTAACCCAACTCAACCTGCAGAGTCAGAGCAGCTGTGTGCGAGGCCCAATGTGTGCACGCACGCATGCGTCCATGTGTGCATGAGTGTGTGTGTGTGTGTGTGTGTGTGTGTGTGTGTGATCCTGGGGCACAGCCTGGAGCTGTGGCAGGGGCTGGGGATCAGTGGTCCAGGGGCCGGGCCACTGCTCTACGCAGGAACAGCAAGAAACGATCTTGGAAACTGGGGAGCAGAGGGGAGGGCAGAGCAGGAGGGGGAAGCCAGACCCTCCAGACAATGGGAAGGAGTTTGGCTTTTACTCCAAGTGGGGTGGGAAGCTGTTGTTGGACTCGTCGCAGGAAAATACAAGGTCTTCTGGACAAAAAAATGTGGACTCTCACTCTTTGTCTAAGGCAAATCCTATATAATAAAAGCCCAGCGACTGAAATAGTGGAATGACCAGAACGACCAGACACCAGAACACTACTGCCCCTCGCCTCGGCTGGCCCCACCCCCCAGGGAGCAGTCAGGGGTGATTAGACAGGCAGGCCAGTGGTTGGGGGCGATCAGGCAGGCAGGCGAGTGGTTGGGGGTGATCAGGCAGGCAGGCAGAGGCAGTTAAGGGCAATCAGGCAGGCAGGTGAGTGGTTGGGGCGATGAGGCAGGCAGGCAGAGCGGTTAGGGGCAATCAGGCAGGTAGGTGAGTGGTTAGGGGTGATCAGGCAGGCAGGCAGAGGCAGTTAGGGGCAGTCAGGCAGGTAGGTGAGTGGTTAGGGGCAATCAGGCAGGCAGCAAGCAGTGAGTAGCCAGCAGTCCTGGATTGAGAGAGGGATGTCCAACTGCCAGGCCTAAACCGGCAGTTGGACATCCCTGAAAGGTCCTGGGTTGCGAGAGGGTGCAGGCCAGGCTGAGGGACCCCCCACCCTGCACAAATTTCATGCACTGAGCCTCTAGTAATAATAATGATAATAATAATAATAATAATAATAATAATAATAATAATAGGTTTAAGATGCCATGTATTATTTCCTTTAATCTGGTAATGGGGAAGGACTTGCAGGGCGGGTGGTTAAATATGGATGTGTCTCCACAGAAGGGCATGGAATCCGTTGGTCGGGAGGGAAGAGTAGACTCACCCCTGAGCAGAAGTCATTCTGCGAGGTCTGGGGGCTTCCTGACCCGCCTGGCCTCGCAACTGGACATGGGAGGGAGCCCCAGCCTCCGCTCTCCTCACCGCCGGCTCCGCCTCAGCCTCCTGGTTCCTTCTCTCATTACAGCTTTTGTTAGTCCATCAGGCTGCTGTGATACCCCTGCTTAAGCAACAAAAACTTCTCTCACAGTCTGGGGCTGAAAGTCCAAGGTCCGGGCGCCTCCTGAGGCCTCTGTGCTGCAGCTGCCGCCTCTGGTTGTGTCCTCACAAGGTCTCTCCTCCGAGAGGGCACCCCAAGTGTCTCTTTGGGTGTCCAAATGTCCTCTCTTCTGAGGAGGCCGGTCAGGTGGATTAGGGCCATCCCGTTGGCCCCATTTAACTGTAGCATCTCTTTAAAGACCCCAACGTGCAGTCATTTCTGAGGTCCTGTGGGTTAGGGCTTCAACATATGAATTTGGGGGACACAGTTGAGCTCCAAGTGGCAGGTGGATGGAAGGAGAGCAGGTGCCCCCACCCCTACACACAGAGCAGTGATCATATTTGGAAGGTTTACGTAAAAGGCCCTTCCACCAGGAAAGGTTTCCAGACATAATCAACCCTCGAAACCACACCTTGGATACCAGCTGAATGGCAACCCTGCCCCACCCAGCCCTGAAGGCCAGGCGTACTTATTGAACACCTACTGTGTGCAAGTTCCAAACTCAAGCATTGGGAAATCTAGGGACCTCCCCACCCAGCAGCACGGATTAGAGAGGGATATAAATAGCCATGATCTGAGACAGAGGGAAGCAAATAAAACAGAAGGAGTTGGTCCACAGGGTGAGGGCGGGGGGAGGAGGACGACCAGGTGACTTCCATTCGGGGGGGACTGGAAATGAAGTAGGTACTGTTTTCCCCTAGCTTGACAGATGGGGAAACCAGGGCACAGAGAGGGTAAGTGGATTCCACAGTCACACCGTGAGTGACAGCTGGGATTTAAACCCATGCTCTTAAGCACTACCCTGTTTTAAAGGAGAATGAGAGGGATAAAAGGAGACACGCAGGTGGGGCCACACTGAACGGCGTCTTGAAAGCCGGCTAAGGGCTTCTCCTCTACTCTGCAGACACAGGGGTGCCCTTGAAAGTTCCTGACAGAAGTGTGACCCCGGCCGCTGGGCCTCGGGGAGCGCAGTGCGGGGCTCGAAGCTTTCATCTGTGAGCTGGGAAACTCCCTGCCAGCACCGTCCTCTCTGAGGCCCCCTCGCAGGTGAGTGTGCACGCCCAGCGGCCACCTGCACTGTCCCACCCCTTTCCCCAGCAAGGACAACAGCCAGCACCGACGCCACGCCATACCCAGCGCTTTGCGGGCATCATCCCCTTTGAGCCGTCGGGAAAATGCAGGCCGGGGCGGGGGGGGGGGGGGGGGGGGGGGCTTTACAGATGAGCCGGTGTGATGGTCTGAGACTCCGCTCACCTCTGACTCTAAAGCTCACATTTTGAATAATAACGGAATAATTCGTGTTTCCTGATGGAAAATAGAGACGCTATAGAGCTGGAACTATTGTGTGAGCCTCACCATTTTACCAGGTTGAGCTTATTTTTCTGACTCTCATCAGGACACAGCGTTTTCTTCCCGGTGGAGTAACCATCTCCATCCTCCACCCCTTCTCCCCGCCCACTGAGGCTTGGCAGACACTTTCTCCTTCAGGTTGCCTCCAGCCTTAGCAGGAGGGAGGGCGGGAGGGAGCACATGAAACTGGCCGCATTCCGCCCCACCAGCTGTCAACACACACCACCCACCCTGGGCAAGTGGCCGCTTGCATGGCGGGGGAGGGGAGGGCCGTGGGCTCGTGTGCTCGCCGTTGGCACCCCCAAGTCGTCTGCCCATTAGGATGCGATGGCATGGCGCCTGGCATGGGGCCAGGGGGGCGAGCTGTCTCCCCACATAAACGTAATCGTACAGCACATAGCCCGGTGCAGCCTCGTCCCGGCAACAAGGAAGCAAACGGCTTCAAGCTCTGTCAACAAGGGTTTGGAGACAGGAGCCACCCAGGAAATGCCCGTTCCGAGGTTCCGAGGCCTCCACGGGAAGCCACCTCGGGCTCACCCTGTGCCCAGGAGCAACGGAAGGGCCCACCTGCCTCCATGGGGGAGCACAGTCCAGCTGCGAGGGGCCCAGGCCGAGCTTCCTAGCTGACTTGGCGCCCCCCGCCCCCCCGCCCTTTGAGGCTTTTAAACATTTTATAAAAGTAATGAGTTTTTGGAAAACTGTCACAAATACTAGAACCCAGGTTGAAGAGTAAGTCTAATCTGAACTTCTCCGGAAGCCCCGTAGACACTGGATCCCAGCCCACCCAGCGTCGCCCCGCCCTTCCCCTGAAGTCGCAGCTCAATGCTGAGACCCCTACACTTATTTTTTTAATTGAATTAATTGGGGTGACGTTGGTTAATACAATTATATCGGTTTCAGGTGCCTAACAACCACCTTTCCTGACAACCCATTTTCCCATAAAGCTATAAGCTCACTTTTTTCCGTGTTGATATAAAAAATAACTTTCTCCTTTATTAATTTTTAATCATACAAGCAGTATCTGTTCATTGTAGGAAATTGCAAACGACAGATAAACTAAAAGCGTTTTTTAAATAGCCACAGAGCCCTCCCCACCAAGATAAGCCGTGAGACCCTCTGTTTAACCCCGTGCACACTGTTCTTCACCTGCACACAAATCCAGTTTTTTAAACAGAAACAGTTAACCGCCCTTCTCGGGCCCCAGGCGTGCACGGGCCTGCGCACAGTTGGCCGCATGCTGCTGCCCTGTCGCCATGGCGTCGGTGTCCACCCAGAGAAGACAGCGGTGAGGGTTTCATCGGCACGAGGTGTGGTCATCTTCCAAACCTGCGTGTGGCGCTGGGCCACCAGTCGAACAAGGAAGTGACGAGCAGGAGCCCGCTGGCCTCCTGTCAGGACGGCTCCTCCGAGGCGTGGCCTGCTGGCCAGAGGCCAGACGGGGGCTGCTGCCCCGTAAAGAGGCCATTCCATCACAAGGGGTTTTCCGGCAGCTCTGGCCACACCTGACGTCCTGGGGTTTAGGGGCTGTGGGCTGGGCGGCAGGTCATGTGTCAGACTCCTTCTGGGATGGAGGCTGATGTAATCTTGGGCTGTAGTAGCAAAACCGACAGAACGGGTTCTGTAAGCACACAGCCTGGCACAGCACTGGGGGCGAGGGGTCCACACCACGGTGGCCCTGGAGCGCGGGTGCGAGGTGTTTGTCTAACCTGGTGCGTCGAGGAGGCGGGAGGACCTCGGCTGACTCTGTCTCCCCGAGCAGCGCGGCAGGCGGAGATGGTGCGCTGACAAGCGCCTTTCATCTCACTAGTAATTGCCCGTATTAGAAAACATACGTAATTAGGAACCTGGACCCTGTGATTTTGCGGACATTGTTGCTTAGGACGGAGCTCAAGCAGGTCTTTAGGTAAAAACAAGAGTGAGTCAACAGAAAGGACGATATTGAGTCCAGGAGAGTATCATTGGCGCCCAGCTGCAGCCCAGATCAAGCAGGCAGCCAAGCGTTAGCCCCTAAGAGCACAAGGCCGGCGCCAGCCTTGACCTGCCCTCGAGGCCAGAGGCCCTTCAGCGGCAGCTCCGTGGCCTTCGCCTTGCGGTGGGAGCTGGTCAAGGGTCCCGAGGGAACGGGACACAAGCGGCCAGCGCAGGTGCGTGATCGGAGTTCCCAGAACCGGGACGCTGGGCCAGGCCGCCACGCCTGCAGCCTTGTGGCAAACGCCTCTGAACTGTGGGCCCCGGTTCACCACCTTCACCATAACTTAAGCATCGATGTTTGAAGTGAGACTTTTTTTAATTGATTTTTTTAGAGAGAGGGAAAGGGGAGAGAGAGAATCATCGATGTGAAAGCAAAACAGCCATCGGCTGCCCCCAGGGATGGAGCCCGCAACCGGGAGTGAGGCCTGGTCCCAGCAGGAGCACCAGTCCACTGAGAAGTGTTGGCTGAGCGATCCCTCCAAGTGCCTGTCTCGTGGGGACCCTGCGGCCCGCTTTTCGCATGGTGCCCGAGGGGCGAGGGTGTGTGGTGCCCGAGGGGTGAGGGTGTGTGGTGCGCTGAGCTCCCGGCTGAGCCTACTGTGGGGGGCGGGCAGGGCAGGTCACACCCAGAGAGCAGACCGGCTCCCCAGGCTCCCCAGGCCCTGGCGCCTGCCCCACTCCCCGCAGGGCTTGGCCAGTGCTGCCCCAGCAGCAGCTCTGAGCACTTCCCTGACACCATCCCTCATCTTCCATCACCAGCCAGAGGGGCACTGGCAGGATGGAGGCTGGCAGGTCGGGGTGGAGATGGGGGCAGCCCCGCCTGCTCACTTTGCCCCCTGCCGGCTCCTGTCCTGGTCACCGAGTTCTCAGCTCTCCTTGGCCGTACTCCGTGCCTGCAATTGGCCTAACGGGCTCCCTTCCTCTCCCAACACCCCTGTTGCAAAGCTCAGCCTTAACGGCTCTCAGGAAAGATGGGGACAAAGGGCGTGTGATGGCACCGGAGCAGTGACCACATACGCCCGGCTTTAGAGAAGGTAACAGGAGGAGAGAGCGGGGTGGGCCCTGCCCTGCTGATGCAGCGCCTTCAGCAGGAGCCCCACTCCTCTCCCAGGAGCTGAGCATTAGCCCAGGAGGAGGGGCTGGATCTGGGCCGGCGCTGCTGCTCCGTGAGGCGTGGGCCACAGAAAGGGCTCCACAGGTCGGCAGCGGCAGCTCAGCACTTCGCTCTCCCAGCCTCGCACCTGGCAGAGATGCGCAGGGCCGGGCGCCTGCTGGGGGGAGTGAGGCTCCGTTCCAGCCCTCACCGGTCTCCCTTCCGCTGGGACAAGTGTAGGAAGTGCTCTTTCGGAGGCCAGCACCCACGGGCCGCGTCCACGGCTGCTGGTGCCGGGAGCCGGGTGTAGGGATAGCTGTTCGCAGGAGTGGTCTGGGAAAGCCAGTTGCCAGCCATGGGGGCCTTGGGGGCCACTGGAGACATTGGGGACCGTGGGATTTGCTTGCCAGGGAAGGACCAGCCCCACAAGGGGCAGAGCCTGGGAGGCACGTCTCCCGCTGGCCATCTCCCCTGAGTGACAGCCCTAACGACCCAGGGTGAAGAAGGGGCCGTTGAAGGACTCTGCTGCTTGCATGACATAATAGCAGCAGCAGCAGCAGCAGCTACCGCCGCCGGCCCAGCCCTTGTGCAAAGCGCTTCCCAAGCGTTACCTCATTGAAGCCTGGGGTTCACATTTTTTTAAAAATGTTTTTATTGATTTTAAGAGCCAGTGGGAGAGGGATAGAAAAAATAGAAACGTCGACGAGGGAGAAGCATCATCAGTCAGCTGCCTCTGGCACACCCCCTTCTGGGGATGGAGCCCACAACCGGGGCATGTGCTCTGACCCGGAATCAAACTGTGACCTCTTGGTTCCTGGGTCGACGCTCTACCACTGAGCCACACTGGCCGGCCAGGGGTTCACGTCTTTACTGTGTATCGATGGATGCTTGGCGCCTACAACGGTGCTGAGCACACATCAGTGCTTAACAGTGACTGATTGAATAAATGAACAGATTAGACCTTGATATGTATTAACCAATGTTACACCAATAAATTGAATTTTTAAAAAACATTGATAGGGTCCAAAATACAAAAGGTGCATAAGGAGTAGCTTGCTTTCAAGTCTCCTCCCTGCCTGTCCCCCAGCCGCTCCTATGACCACTTTCTGGTGTCTCCCCTGAGAGGTAAAGATCTCTCTTGTCTACACAAATGCATATGCTGATCTGCCCTTTCTTTTCTTCCACTTAACCACACACCCTGGCCGAATCCTCCTTCTCTCATCCGCCCAAATAAGGCCCCTGGTCCCCCTCCCGGGGCCTTGGACGGAGCCACTTTCCCGTCGCCTCCCTCAGTCCCACGGGGTTTGGGTTTATGGTGAGCGCTGCCCTGGGTGAGCGCAGGCGGAGGCGGCGGCTCTATTGCTACACTGCAGACTTCCCCGACACCCACCAGAGCGCGTGCAAGAGGTCGGGTGTCTCACCTCAAGGCGTGGCCAGGAGCCAGGGGACCTGCTGGCTATTTCCACCTCCACCTGTGACTCACTGAGTCGTGGGTAAGTCCCGCTCTGTGAAATGGGCATAACTAGGCCGCCCCGGATGCAGAGAAGGGCAGGGAGACGTAGGCGGACACGCTGGGCAGAGATGGCATGTCTCTGGGCAGCGCACGCGTCAGCCAGGTGGAAAGTAATCAGCAGAGAATTTCCTGAAGGGCGAGAGCAAGGTGACTTTCGTGCTGCACAGAAGAGCCCTTTTCAAATAGCGAAACTATTTCATGTGCGGTACAAAACGTGGTTCAGCGTGGCAAGCCTACTTCGCAGGCACAGCGCTGCTCCGCATTCCGGTGTTCCTCAGGACAAGGCTGGATATTTTAAAGCAGAGAAGGGAGTCGAGGTGATGTTTTCTGTTAAGTAAATAACGATACCAGTGCTGTAGGGATTCAGCAAAAACAGCGAAGGTGGCACGCAAACCGCTGACGTTCGGAAACGCTGAATTAGCAGGCACTGGGCGGGAAGTAACAGAAGCTTACAGAGACTGAGGTGAAGCCCCATTTTAAAGATTTCTCTCTATTTACTGCAAATCCGCAGGCACAGCAGGTCGGGTGCCGGCACACGAGCCTGTGGAGGGCCAGGAGCTTAGTGTTGGCTTTGCAGGCCTCATGCGCCTCTGTCACACCAGGGTCCTCCCTTTACACCCCTTCACAGAGGGGACAAAAGGAGATGGGGAAAAATAAAAGAAACTAATTTTTTTAAATAAAAGAAAAATCAATAAAAACCATTCTTAGCTCAAGGGCTGTACAAAAATAGGCCTCGGGCTGCGTTTCGAGCGGAACGTTGGAGCCCTTGCAGTAAGGGAAGCCGTTTACTGAGCGTAATAGCTGCTCGTGCCCCAAACACAGGAACAGCAGCCTGAATGGGACCCGTTTGTTCATGACATTTATTGATCAGTAACATTCATGTTTTCCTTTCTCAGTATTATTCTGAGCTCACAGGCTTTTTATGAATTTAATGTTGCGATTCATTTCAGGTTTTTGTAAAGATTCTCAAATTGCCCCGCCTTTGGCACTAAGAGCCCCTTCAAGGGGTCCTCCAAGTGGCCCCAGGAATGCTGGGTGCCTCCTCTGCTTTCTACTAAGATCAAGTCGCGCAGGTTCCTCCTGTGCATTTCCTGCATGAAAAGAGGCATAAGCCATTCCTCCAGGGAGCCCTGGGTTTTTTTGGTCAGGAATGGCATATGGAGACCAGAATCTGGGTGCCTACGATGCACATATTTGCCTTTATCCATGGAAATGACAAGAGATCCCAGCCCCTCTCCTGACATTGTCCTGCAGTCGGAACAGAGAGCGCCATCTGGGCTCCGGCCTTCCTGTTCTAGAGCTGCCCTGGCAGACGCAGAAACATGAACGACTTCTTAATAACCAGAGTCACATCCATTTTCCAGCGAACCTTCAATTAACTACAAAAATCCAGCTACCACACACTTATTCCCTGATAACCTTGGATAATTGAGGTTTTAGTGCAGCAGTAAGTACAGGGGGTTTTAATGAAAGCATCTAACCTGTGATTGACAGGGGCCGCTAGATCACATGCCCCTATACACCAACACGGGATAGAAAACGAGCAGAGTGGGCTGCGTGTAAGAAGACGGGGAACGGGAGATGTGGGGCGGTGGGCGCACAGGCTCCGAATCGGGGCAGCTGCTGCGCAGCCCCAGCAGGACATCGCCACATCGTACAGTCGTCAAGTCATTCTGATTTTTCAAAAGTGGAAGAAAATCTAGATTTCATTTTAAAATGTGAAATCTCAATTTCAAAATAGCAATGGATTTAAGTATTTGGTTAAAACCTTATTCAGATATAATTTATATACAGTAAAATACCTCCATTCTAAGTACAGTGTTTGATGAGCTTTTACAAATATTTGCACCCAATTGAACATCTCACTCAATATGTAGAATATTTTCCTCACCTCCCAAAGCTTCCTTTCTGCATCTTTCTAGTCAACCCCCTGCTCAGCCAGGCCCAGGGACTCACTGGCCTGTCTCCTGTCCCTGTAGATAAGTCTGTCTTTTCCAGGGCTTCGTAGAAATGGAATCATAGAGCAGGAATTCTTTTGTGCCCAGCTTCGGTTACTCAGCAATGATTTGTTAATGCCCATCCACATTGTGTATGTGCCAATATTCAGTTCCTTTTCATCGCTAAAGAGTTCTCCATGGTCTGGATATGCCCCAGTTTGTTTATTTATTCACTCATTGGTCGGCATTTGGCTTGTTTTTAGCTTGGGATTATTAATGCATAAGGCTGCTATCAATGTATATATAGAAGTCTTTGTTGAGCATATTTTTAGTTCTCTGGGGTAAATAAAAGTGGAATTGCTAGGTCATATGATAAGCGTCCTTTTAACTTTATGAGTAACTGCCAAACTGTTTTCCAAAGTGACTGTACCATTTTTCGTTCCTGCCAGTCATGTCGGAGAGTTCCGATTGCTCCACACACTCGCCGGCCCTGGTGCCGTCACACCTGGTGGGTGGGAGGTGGCCCCTCCGTGTGCTTCGGATTTGCATGTCCCCAGTGAGTAATGTGGTGCAGCATCTTCTCATGTGCTTAGGGGCCACTCACACATCATCTTCTGCCTGTATTTTCAAACCTTTTGTCCATTTTTGTTGGGCCTCTTGCTTTCTTATTGCGTTCTCAGGACTATTTATGTATTCTTCACACAGATTCTTTGTTAGACATGTTATTACAAATATTTTCTCCCAGCGGTTTTCTCTCTCAAGTTCTTAACAGTGTCTTTTGAAGGTAAGATTTTATTTTAACTAAGTACACCTTATAGGTTTTTTTTCTTTTCTTTTTTTTTTTTTCCTGTTCATCAGATTTTTTTATTTTTTATTTTATTTTTTTTAATTTTGTTTTATTGCTTAAAGTATTACTAAGAGTATTACACATGTCTCCTTTTCCCCCCCCCTTGACATTCCCCCGGCCTCCCCTACCCCCCAGTTTCTTGTGTCCATTGGTTATGCTTATATGCATGCATACAAGTCCTTCGGTTGATCTCTTACTACCTCCCTCCTGCCCCCCAACCCTCCCCAGCCTTCCCACTGCAGTTTGACAGTCTGTTCGAGGCAGCTCTGCCTCTGTATCTATTTTTGTTCATCAGCTTATAATGGTCTTTATTATCCATAAATGAGTGAGGTCATGTGGTATTTTTCTTTCATTGACTGGCTTATTTCACTTAGCATAATGCTCTCCAGTTCCATCCATGCTGTTGCAAATGGTAAGAATTACTTCTTTTTTTACAGCAGTGTAGTATTCCATTGTGTAGATGTACCACAGTTTTCTAATCCACTCATCTGCTGATGGGCACTTAGGCTGTTTCCAGATCTTAGCAATGGTAAATTGTGCTGCTATGAACATAGGGATGCATATATCCTTTCTGATTGGTGTTTCTGGTTTCTTGGGATATATTCCTAGAAGTGGGATCACAGGGTCAAATGGGAGTTCCATTTTTAACTTTTTGAAGAAACTCCATACTGTCTTCCATAGTGGCTGCACCAGTCTGCATTCCCACCAGCAGTGCACGAGTGTTCCCCTTTCTCCGAATCCTCTCCAGCACTTGTCGTTTGTTGATTTGTTGATGATAGCCATTCTGACAGGTGTGAGATGGTACCTCATTGTTGTTTTGATTTGCATCTCTCGGATGATTAGTGACTTGGAGCATGTTTGCATATGTCTCTTGGCTTTCTGAATGTCCTCCTTTGAAAAGTGTCTATTTAGGTCCTTTGCCCATTTTTTGATTGGATTGTTTATCTTTCTTTCATTAAGTTGTATGAGTTCCCTAAAAATGTTGGAGATTAACCCTTATCGGTGATAACATTGGCGAATATGTTCTCCCATGCAATGGGCTTTCTTGTTGTTTTGTTGATGGTTTCTTTTGCTGTGCAGAAGCTTTTTATTTTGATGTAGTCCCATTTGTTTATTTTCTCTTTAGTTTCCAATGTCCTAGGAAATGTATGGGTGAAGAAATTGCTTCGGCATATGTCTGAGATTTTGTTGCCTTTGGATTCCTCTAGTATTTTTTTTTCATCAGATTTTTTATTCACTTGATTTTTAGATTCACTTGTTGATAGATATGTATTTGTTGCTCATAATTTTTATCTTTACCTTTTTCTTCTTCCTCTTCTTAAAGAATACCTTTCAGCATCTACACTAATAAAAGACAAACATGCAAATTGACTATACCTTTGCTATGCCTTAAGCCAAGCCCACCAGCCAATCAGAGCGACTATATGCAAATTAACCCAACCAAGATGACGGCCGGCAGCCATGTAGCTGGAGCAAACAAGAGGCTTGGTTGCCCCAATGATGGAGGAAGCCAAGCTTCCTGCCTGCCGTGGCCGGCTCTGAGCTCCACTCAAAACAACAAAGTTTCAATTATAGAAGGTAAATAAACCCCAGATACCTGCTTTCAGCTGGCCGTGGCCACGGAGCTGGAGTGAGCAGGAATCCAAGCTTCCCTACCACCCGCCCTGGCTGACTCTGAGCTCCTCTCAAGGCTACAAAGTTTTAATTATAGAAGGTAAATAAATCCCAGAATAAAAAAGAAAAGTCAAAAAGGAGAGGCTGGGAGCTTCCATCACAGGGGGGCTTGGCCAGCCTGAAAATGGCCCTCAGCCCCTCACCCAGACTGGCCAGGCACCCCAGTGGGGACCCCCCACCCTAAAGGGGGTGTGGCCAGCCTGAAAACAGCCATCATCCCCTCACCCAGGCTGGCCAAACCTCCATGGGGTGAGGGTCCCCACTGGGGGGCGGGCTTGACCAGCCTGAAAACAGCCATCAGCCACTCACCCAGGCTGGCCAGGCACCCCAGTGGGACCCCCACCCTGATCTGGGACACTCTTCAGGGCAAACCAGCTGGCCCCCACCCATGCACCAGGCCTCTATCCTATATAATAAGAGGGTAATATACAAACTGACCCTAACAGCAGAACAACTGGGAATGACCGGTCACTATGACATGCACTGACCACCAGTGGGCAGACACTCAATGCAGGAGCTGTCCCCTGGTGGTCAGTGCACTCCCATAGGGAGAGCTCTGCTCAGCCACAAGCCAGGCTGACAGATGCCAGTACAGCGGTGGTGGTGGGAGCCTCTCCCGCCTCCTCAGCAGGGCTAAGGATGTCCGACTGCAGGTTAGGCCTGCTCCCACTGGCAAGTGGACATCCCCCAAGGGCTCCGGGCTGCCAGAGGGATGTCTGACTGCCAGCTTAGGCCCAATCCCCCGAGAAGTGGGCCTAAGCCAGCAGGTGGTCATCCCCCGGGGGTCCCAGACTGAGAGAGGGCACAGGCCGGGCTGAGGGACCCCCCTGAGTGCACAAATTTTCGTGCACCAGGCCTCTAGTTTCATATAATACTGGTTTGGTGATGATGAACTCCTTTAGCTTTTTCTTATCAGTGAAGCTCTTTATCTGACCTTCAATTCTGAATGATAGCTTTGCAGGGTAAAGTAATCTTGGTTGTAGGTTCTTGCTATTAACCACTTTGAATAATTCTTGCCACTCCCTTCTGACCTGCACAGTTTCTGTTGAGAAATCAGCTGACAATCGTATGGGTACTTCCTTGTAGGTAACTGACTGTCTTTCTCTTGCTGCTTTTAAGATTCTCTCTTTGTCTTTTGCCCTTGGCATTTTAATTATGATGTGTCTAGGTGTGGTCCTCTTTGGATTCCTTTTGTTTGGGGTTCTCTGCGCTTCCTGGACTTGGAAGTCTATTTCTTTCACCAGGTAGGGGAAGTTTTCTGTCATGATTTCTTCAAATAGGTTTTCAATATCTTGCTCTCTCTCTTCTTCTGGCACCTCTATAATTTGGATGTTGGTACGTTTGAAGTTGTGCCAGAGGCTCCTTACACTATCTTCATATTTTTGGATTCTTTTTTATTTTTCTTTTTCTGGTTGGGTGTTTTTTGCTTCTTCGTATTTCAAATCTTTGACTTGATTCTTGGGATCCTCTTGTCTGCTGTTGGATCTCTGTATGATATTCTTTATTTCAGTCAGTGTATGCTTAATTTCTAATTGGTCCTTTTTCATATCCTCGAGGGTCTCACTAAATCTATCGGCAGTTTCTAGAAAATTCTTGAAAAACCTTATAAACGTGGTTTTGAACTCTATATCCAGTCATTTGCTTTCCTCCATTTCTGTCATTTGTGACCTGTTTCTTTGTCTCTGCTTTTTTTATGCTTCCCTGTGTTGGTAGAGTGGCTTTCTGTGCTAGGTGTCTTATAGGGCCCAGTGGCTCAGCCTCCCCAATTACCTGAGGTGGACACTCTTGGTGCACCCCTTTGTGGGCTTTGTGCACAGTCTTTTGTAGTTAACCCTTGATTGTTGTTGATATCACTGGAAGGAATTGACCTCCAGGCCAATTGGCTGTGAGAATCAGCTGTGTCTACAGTGGGAGAACTTCTGTGCTGAAGACACCCTTCTGGGGCAAGACTTGCTTCAGTGGGGCTTTGGTGCTCACTGAGTCTGCCTCCTGAGTGTGTCCCTTATGGATCTGAGAAGTTGTAGTCTGGATCGTACCAATCTGACCACTGGGTACACTGGCTCTTGGATCTCTAAGGAGGTGCTAATTTAGCCTCTGCCTGAGGCTACCCAGCAGGAGTTATGGAGAGATTTGCAGATTCCTCTTCTTTGTTTGGGGTTTGGAGGTGCCTAGATGAGGCCCAGCTGTGAAGCAATGCAAGCTGCTGTGGGGCCTTGGGCCTTCTTTTGGATGTTCTGGGTCTCTCTGACCCAGCTGCAGTTTGTTAGGTAATATTCAGATTGCAAAGGGCCAGCCCATTCATATGCAAAAGCCTCTGCTAGCAGCTTGGGTGGGGCAGGGTCTCAGGAAATCAACAGGGCGGAGCAAACAGCTATGGCTGATCCTCAGCCCTGCCCTAAGAGGCTCCCAGGTCTCAGTGTCCCATCTCAGTGTCCCTCGGTAATCACTGCAAGCACCTCTGAGAGAAAGCCGCCCTCGAGTTCTGCCCGCTGCCAGACAGTCCAGTTTCTCCCCATATGGGTCTGGGTCCCCAGAGACTCATCCAGAACTGGAGTTCAGAGCCATCAGGAGCTTGTAACTCCCTCCCGATTGAAAAAGACACCAGCATCCTCCGTTTCCAGCCCTTTCCGCATGCGCCTCCGTACCTCTGCACTTTACTTCCGCACCTCCTCTGTGTCTCAGTGTGCTTTTCTCTTTCCTTCTAGTTGTAGAATTTCCACTCAGCCAGCCTTCCTGTGGTTCTGGATGATGTCCAGTTTGTCTTTTAGTTGTATTTTTGAAGTCCCTTTTCTGATTCATGATTTGGTGACCTGCCTTCAACAGCGCTGCCCACCCCAACATGCACAGATTTCCCCTGTACTCCTTCGGGGTGGCCCACAGTTTAAGCTCTTGGTTTCAGTCTCTGATCCATTTTAAGTTAATGTTTGTATATAGTTGGGGTAGGGGTTGAAATTCACCTTTTCTTCTATGGCATCCATTTGTTTCAGCATCTTGTTGAAAAGACTGTCCTTCCTACATTAAATTACCTTGGCACCTCGTCCTGGACCCTGTTTCCTATTCCATTGACCAATAATTCTATCATTACACCAATATCACACACTCTGATTATTACACCTTATAGTAAGTCCTGATTCAGATGGTATATGTCTTTCAACTTTGTTCTTCTTTTCCAAAGTGTTTTTTTTCTATTTTAGTTATTTTGCTTTTCCATATGAATTTTAGAATCAGCTTATTGATTTCTGCAAAAAGTCTGCTGGGATTTTGATTAAGATTCATTAATTTGGGGTTAATTGACATGTTAACAATATTGAGGCTGCTGACCCATGAACGTGGTGTATCTTGCCATTTATTTAGGTTTTCTTTAATATATATAATTTTAAAAAATAACCACTAAGGGTGCCAAGATAATTACGTGGGGAAAGAATAGTCTTGGTGTTAGGACAAGTGGATATCTGCATGCAAAATACTGAAGTTGAACCCCTACCTCACACCACATACAAAAATTAATTCGAACTGGACCAAAGACCTAAATATAAGAGCTAAAATCTTAAAACTCTTAGATTAGATAATAGGAATAAGTCTTTATGACCTTGGATTAGGCAATTGATTCTTAAAACAGTATCAAAGCACAAGCAACGAAAGAAACATAGACAAATTGATTTTCATCAAATATAAAAAGTTTTGTGCTTCAAAGGACACCGTCAAGAAAGTGAAAAGATAACCCACAGAATAGAACAGTTTTGCAAGTCCTACATCTAATAAGGAACTTCTATGGAAAATATAAATAACTCTTAGAACTTAGCAATAAAAAAGACAAAGAGACCAATTAAAGTACATGAGCAAAGGATCAGAATACATACTTCTGCAAAGATTTATTGGCCCTTTAATGACTATATTGGCCAATAACACATGAAAAGATGGTCAACAACATGAGTCATCAGAAAAATGCAAATAAAAAACAGAACAAGCACCACTTCACACCCATGGGATGGCTGTAGTAACTTTTTTAATGGCCAGTGGCAAAGCTGGACGAAGAGGTGGAGGAATTGGAACCTCATGCACTTGTGGGAGCTCTGGGAAAGGTTAGGCAAAGAGAGACAACCATCTGATCCAGGGGGCATGTCCACTCCAGGATATAGACCCAAGAGAAATGAAAACATGTCCACACCAAAACGTGAACACATATGTTTACAGTAGCATAATAGCCAACTGTCCACTTCTTGATGAATGGATAAATAAAATGTGACTATCCATAATAGGGAATATTATTTGACAATTAAAAAACGCTGCTACAGGCTACAACCTGGGTGAGCCTTGAAAACATTATGAGAAGTGGAAGAAACCAGCCACAAAGGGGTACAGAATATATGGTTGCATTCATATGAAATGTCCAGAATAGGTAAATCTACAGAAACAGAAAATACATTAGTGGTTGCCTGGGGTTGGGAGGGTGGAGGGAGGGGCAGGGAGGGAGGGATAGAGTTTCTTTTGGGGGAAGACAAAAATGGTTTAAAACTTGTTGTGGTGATTGATGGTTGAACAATTCTGTGGATATACTAAAATCCACTGAATTCTACGCTTTAAATGGATGAATTCTACGATATGTGAATTACATTTTAATAAAGCTGTTATTTTAAAAAGGGATTTTTTAAAAATCCTCATCCAAGGATATGTTTTTATTGTTTTTAGAGAGAGGAAGGGGGAGGAAGAAACATTGCTGTGAGAGAGGAACATTGATCAGTTGCCTCTTGTAGATGCCCCAACGGGGAATGGGACCCACAGCCTTTTTGGTGCATAGGACACGCTCCAACGAACTGAGCCACCAGCCGGGGCAAAAGGGGATTTTTTAATGGGGGAGGGGGAGGCAGGGCTTTTGCAAACCCAGTACAGCTCCTGGCCGTCCACATGCAACCTGTTGTCCGGAGGCTCAGAACTGAGCTAATGACTAGCACTCAGGTGCGTGTGGTCAGAATAGCCGGTGACACCCGCCGCTTCCCAGCTCCCTCCCACCAGCGGCTGAGTCCAGTCTCAGGGACCTTTGTCGCTGACAGTGAGTGGACGTTTTCTCTTAGAGAAGAAAACAGAAACCGGCGCACACGCCATTCATCGTTTCTGAACTTGCAGCCAGAAACTCTGCCGCGCGGGCCGGGATGTCGGCGGCCCTCTGGGACGGGATGGGGCACCGGCCTCCGCTCTCCCTGCCTCAGGTTAGGGACTCCGTCTCCACTGAGCTGCTTTGGGTCGGTTTAAGCCGTAAACAGATTTAAGCAACTCTCTGCACAAGCTGTGTAGACACTCCAAACACAGACCATCTACCACCTTGGAGATGAAAGCTGGCCTTGTAGCATTTATTGATTCTTACTTAGCTACTCTCCCAGGGGCCAAACCAGTTAGGAGACCAGCCCGGCCGCTACCAGCTTCTGTGTGCCTGTCACCATCCCGTCTTTGCTGTCTGCTCTGCTATTGGTTGCTGAATAGTGTGCTTGTTTTTTACGTAAGTGTATCTCGTCATAAGCAGAAGATCCCACTAAAAATGGACCCAAGGAAAAGAGCATGGTGTTCCCTCTAACCAGCTGCCGTCGCCTGATGAGCCGTGAGCCTGTGGCTCCTGGTTAAGCGGGGCGTCGGCAGGGCTTAGGGGTGCGAGGGCCTGGCAGCGTGGCTTCGTGAACGTGGAGGAGTGGGCATCAGAGGAGCCTCAGGGGCAGAAGCTGTCACAGGGGCGAAGGGGGAATTTCTTTTTCCTTAAGATCCTAATAGTTGGAAATGACAGACACCCAGTTTGGATCAGCAAAAGCAAGAGAGAAAATATTGGTTCCCATATCTGATGGAACGGCTGGATCCGGGTGTTTAAATGGTGTCAGGACTCTCTCTCCATCCTGTGGCTCCTGTGTGTCCGCTGTACTCTAGGGTCGTCTCCCCACTGGCGGTGCCAAGTACCACCGACGTAGTCATCTTAGCTGGAAGGGAGTCCCTTCCACAGTTATTCCAGCATAAAGTCACGGAAGTGCCAGGGGTCCAAGCTGGGGTGGACGTCAATCTGGCCACTCACCCCAGCTTTGGCTGGGGGAGGGGCAGTTCACCTGCGGGGACCCCAGAGCAAGGGGAGAGGATGCTGGAGCGGGCACCTGGCTGCCCACCACCATGCCCCGACCTCAGAGGCTCTCAGAGGAGGGCGAGGGGCATTTCAGCCAGGGAGTGGATGGCTTCGTGAAGGAGGCGGCCTGCAGCCAGCTGGGCACTGGGCCCAGGTGTCCTGCCGCTGCCCCGATACCGGGGAGGAGGAGGAGGAGGAGGACACAAGCTCCCCCTGCCCGCTCCCAGGTCTTGGTTAATCCTCCTAAGAAGCCTGCCTCCCCACACAGCTGGGAAACAATCAGAAAGGTCAGGCAGTCCGCAGCTGCCCATGCCCGCCCCCTGCTCGGACCCCGCCCCCTCCACCCGCGTCCGCAGGCAGCCCAGCGCGCTTTTCAGACGGCAGATTTGAGGGCATCACGCCTCCAAGGGTCCAACCCTCTTGGGCTTGAAACCCAAATCCTTAGATGGCCCACAGGGCCCTGCTCCCGTTCCAGGCTCCCTTGCTCCCGCTGTCCCCCCCCCCCCCCCAATCTGCTTTCCCTAGGGAACCCTGCTGTGACCTCCTCCAGGTCCCCTCAGCCTGGGGTGTGTGAGCAGCTGTAATAACAGCAGCTGACAGGAGCCAGACAGTGATCCACATTCCATATTTCATTGTCGTCACAACAAGCCTCTGAGGCAGAGGATATTATTGTTCCCATTGTACAGATGAGACAACTGAGGCACTGAGCAATGATTTACTCAAAGTCACAGCTGGAAAGTGGCAGAGCCAAATTCAAAGCCAGACATTTCAGCTCTAGAGTCTTCATTCTTGTAATCCTCACCTGAGGATTCCCCCCCCCCCCCCACAATTGATTTTTGGAGAGAGTGGAAGAGGGAGGAGAGAGAGAGAGAGAGAGAGAGAGAGAGAGAGAGAGAGAGAGAGAGAGAGATTTGTTGCCTCCCACACAAGCCCCGACTGGGGACAGGGATCAAACCTGCAACCAAGGAATCGAACCTGCAACCCTTTGGTCGGCCCCAGCCACTGAACCAAACGGGCCAGGGCCAGAGTCCTGGTTCTTAACCACCACCCTTCCTGCCTCTGGGAGCTCAGAGCTCAGGCTCCCCACCCTGATCGCATCCTGTAACCAGGCATTTCTGATGGACTGTTTCCTCAACGTTTGCCCCACTTGCTAACAGCTTGCGTGATGGTAGCTAACCACACGGAGCACTTAGCCTGCGCCAGGCCCTGAGCTGAGCACTTTCATGGATCCCCTACGTCACCCTCTCGGCAGGCCTCTCAACTGGGCTCCGCCTTCCCCCTTTACAGACACTGACCCCGAGGCTGCGGGTTTAAGTGGCTTGGCTGCTAGACTGGAAACTCCCGGAGGGCAGAAACGTGTTCGTTTGCTCGGTAGTGAGTCCAGGGGGACTAATCCAGTGCCTGGCATACAGTAGGCACTCAATAAATGCTTTTTGGTTGGATGGAGGAGTGGATGGATGATGAGAGATGGCAAAAAGGAAGGAAAGGGGGAGGGAGGGAGGGAGGGAGGGAGGGAGGGAGGGAGGGAGGGAGGGAGGGAGGGAGGGCATATGCAACCTGGGCTGCCCTTCTCCCGTGGGTGCTGTGGCCAGGCAGGGACGTCCTTGGCGCGAGGTGGGTGTCCTAGCTGCACGGCATGCCCGTCTCTGCAGGTGCCATGATGCAGGTGAAGAAGTACCTGGTCAAGTGCCTGCACCGGCTGCAGAAGGGCCCCGGCTACACCTACAAGGAGCTGCTGGTGTGGTACTGCGACAACACCAACACCCACGGCCCCAAGCGCATCATCTGCGAGGGGCCCAAGAAGAAGGCCACGTGGTTCGTGCTCACGCTGCTCTTCGCCTCCATCGTCTTCTGGCAGTGGGGCGTCTTCATCAGGACCTACCTGAGCTGGGAGGTCAGCGTCTCGCTCTCCGTGGGCTTCAAGACCATGGACTTCCCTGCCGTCACCATCTGCAACGCCAGCCCCTTCCAGTAGGTGGTCCCTGGAGCGCAGGCCGCCTCCCTGTGCCTTTCCCCCTCTCCTTCCCGCTTCCTCCCAGCTTTCCTGTCCTCCCTTCCCGTTTCTTTCCCTTTCTCTCTCTTTTTCTTACCCCCGTTCCCCTCCTTTATCTCCCTTTCCTTTCCTTCCCTTCTTTCTTTCTTTCCCTATTTGCTTTCATCCCTTTGCAGCAAGTAAGAGTCAATATTCATAAACATCCTAGGCTTAAAGAGAGCCTGGAAAGTATCTAGCAGCCCCTGTCCTCAGGCACACCGGTGCCTACTGATTGCTTCAGTATGTGTGTTTAGCGCACCTTCTATGTGCCAGGCACTGCCATGGACACTGGGAATAAATCAGTGATTAGAAGTCCCTGCCCTCTTCACAGCCTACCAAAGAAAACAGACATTAATCATTTTTTTCCTGAAATATTAAATTAATCATAATAGTTCAATAATTAGAAAGTGATGATAAAAATATATATGTACAGCAGCCATGCATCGAGGGCTTGTGAAATGCCAGGCAGTGTGGTGAGTATTCGTGGGTAATTCATGTAATTCTAACCCACACGACTACGAGGGTCACTCCTGTCAGAGCCCCAAGTTACGGGCCAGGAAATGGGGGTTCAGAGAGGCCAAGGAACCTGCCCAGACACACAGTGGGCAACGGTGGCATTTGAACTCGGGCCTGATCTGATCCAGAGCTGCCACCGTTTAAGCACTTGATGGCAAGGCCCATGAGAGGGACACAAGGAGCCCCACCCTAGCCAGGGTTGAGGAGAGGCGGCGGGTCAGTCAGAGAAAAATGCCCTGAGGAATGAGTACAGTTAGCCAACCTGGCCGGACGCGGAGAGCGCTCCGAGTGGAGGGCACAGCATGTGCCAGGGGCCGGGGGGAGACGGAGTTTGGTGCATTCAAAGAACTGAAAGAAGGGCCGGCGCGGCTGAGTCACGGAGAACACTTCCTCCACAAGAAGGTCCTCGAAGGGGATGCACACGCCGATTGCACCTGCAGCTACAGGAAACCCCTTTGCAGTCATCGGGCCCCCGCATGTGTGGGCGGGCCCTTCAGCGAGGGCTCAAGAGGACCCTGGGTGAGGACAGTAAAACAGCCCTCCGTCCAGGCTCTGTCCCGAGTGCTTCATGAGCCTCACCTCCCTGCTCCTCCCAGCAGCCCTCTGTGATTAATATTCTTTCCCCGAGTTTGTAGATGAGAGAACAGCGCCTCAGAGAGGTTCATTTGCCCGAGGCCACCCAGATAGTAAATGGATTTGAACCACAGTCCAGGCCGCGACCCCCCAAGCTCGACAGCAGCTGGGGACAGCTGGGCGGTAGCAGCAGCCCTTGCCGCCAAGCGCACCTTCCACCTTCCCGAGCCCCTCCTGCATGCCCCAGGGGCCAGTTCCCGGCCAGGGGCAGACAGCGTCCGTGTCCAAGGCCATGGCAGCACTGGCTGCCCTACACCTTTGTGCCCAACTGGGGCCTGTGTGCAGGTTTAATGCCTCTCCTGCAGGAAGTCCTCCCGCCCCTGCTGACACACTGGTGACCACACGCTGGGGTTGGGTCTTGAATCTGCTGGGTGTAGGGTGATTGGGGTACAGGGGCTCGGGGGGGGCACTCCCTGGTATGGACACATTTCTACCACACAAACTGCTCACCGGTTCCAATGTGGGAGCCTCCAGGGGCTGAGACCAAGTACTGGAGCCCAGCCCACATCCCATCCACCTTCTCCCTCCTGCCTCTGGCTCCTGTTCCCCAAATCACTGCCGGGAAAGGGGGACCTTGGGGTCACAGACCTGCCCCTCTGCCCCTTCCCCTCCTGGGAGGGGGACAGCAGACACCCCGTCACCCGTGTACAAACAGCATGCCCGCTGCAGCCCACACACCCAGGGCCCAGGCTCAGCTCTGCCCTCATCAGTGGGTGAGCTGGGGGAGTCACAGCAACTCCCACAGCCTCAGTTCTGCGTTGCCCTCTGCACCTTCACAGTGCCTGGTGCACAGTAGGTGCTCACTAAATACTCGGTGCACGCATACAGGAGCGAGTGGGCACAGCATGGGCAGGTGGGTAGAGAAGTATGTGCTTGGGCAGGGCATTCTCGCACACGGTGGCAGCAGCTGTGCCGGAGCACGAGGGGGTCCCGGGCTACAGTGGCTGTTCCTGCTGCCCCGCCCCCCTGACCAGTCCTCTCCCCACCCAGGTATTCTAAAGTCAGTCATTTGCTGAAGGACCTGGATCAGCTGATGGAAGCCGTCCTGGAGAGGATCGTGGCTCCCGAGCTACCCCTTGCCAACGCCACCAGAGCCCTGAACTTCACCCTCTGGAACTATACGCCCCTGGTCCTTATTGACGAGCGGAACCCCCACCACCCTGTGGTCCTCGACCTCTTTGCAGACCATCACAATGTCTCGGCAAGCGGCAGCCCAGCGCCCGGCAGGGCCTGCAATGCCCAGCAGTGCAAAGTAGCCATGAGGCTGGTAAGCGGGCCCAGGCCCACGTCCACCAAGGGCCCTGCCCAGTGAGGTCGGTGGGCATTGCTTTCCTTTAATAGCCAGGGCCTTGCTGCGGGAGAGGCAGCGCCTGTTCTGTTTGCCAAGCTGTTTTAAACATAGAAATAGCTGCTCTGTCAGTCAAGACATTGTGGATGCAAGTGGCCCAGCTCAAACTAGCGTAAGCAAAACGGAATTCACCGGCTCACACACTAGGAAGCCCACAGGTGCCCTGGGTTCAGGGGTGGCTGGATCCAGGTGTTCAGGTGCTGTCGCCAGGACTCTGTCTTGGCGCACCATGTTTTGTTGAATTTATTGGGGTGACATTGGTTAATAAAAGGACATAGGTTTCAGGTGTACACCCGATAGCAGCCATCTGCACTGTTCTCAGCTGACTTCACTCTCTAGTCGGCTCTCTCCACTCGGAGGGCCGAGACCAGGCCAGACACACACACCCCAGCTCAGCACTCTCCCCAAAATGCCCCTCCTTCCCAGTGACCACGGCAAAAGTCCTGGGCCTGATCATCAGGGCACATGCTCAGCCCCAAACCAATCATGCGGGCTGGAGGTGGGCGCTCCTGGTCAGACCGCATGCGTCAGCAGCAAGAGGGGCGGGGTGGCTCCCTGAAGGGCGAATTCAGTCTTATTATCAAAAGACAGGGGGACAGCCCTAGCTGGTTTGGCACAGTGGGTAGAGCATCAGCCCTCAGACTGAAGGGTCCCAGGTTCGATTCTGGTCAACGGCACACACCTTGGTTGCAGGCTCAATTCCAGCCCTGGCCAGGGCGCATGCAGGAGGCAGCCAATTGGTGTGTCTCTCTCACATAAATGTTTCTCTCTCTGTCTCTCCCCCTCCCTTCCACTGTAAAAATCAATGGGAAAATATCTGTGGGTGAGGGTTAACAACAACAAAGAGACAGGGTCATAGACATCAGGCAGGTGTGAGACCACAGCCGTGCATATGGCGGACGCGGGAGCACCGCTGCACGGGGAGGCGCCTGCGCTGCCTGGAGCTGCCCGGGGCCTGTGCCGTGCGACCCCGGGCCCCGCTCTGCAGAATCCGAGTGGTTGCTCTGCGCCAGAGCGCGGGAGTCGTACGTCAACAAGCTCCCTGGTGGTTCTGATAACACCCCTGCTGCCTGGGGACCCAGGCCGGGGCACACTCTCCCCAGAGCGAGGCCACTGCCTCCCGTGCCACCACGTGGCCAGGGCTCGCCCACATCGCCACACAAACCGGCACCTAGCACGGGGCTCGCAGGGCCGCTGCCAGCTTGAACACGGTGCCCAGCGGCTTCCGGTCGGTGGCCTGGCTGCCCGTGTCCATGTCCTCATCGGCGAGGCAGGCGTGTCCCTGGTGGCCGTACCAGCGTGTGTGTGTGTGTGTGTGTTGCATGTGTGTGCACATACAGTGCAGGCGAGGTCTGCTGCTGTCACCCCTTACTAACCTCTCTGGGCCGCGGGTTCTTCATGGTGGGGGGGTGGCTGTGAAAACTGAATGGGATCATAAAGTAAAGCCTGAGCCGGCGCCCAGCCTGAGTGAGTGGGGGGATTACTCCCCAGGGGGCTCGGAGGCCTCCAGCAGCCGCTGAGGCCACGCCCAGGCGGCCTGAAGGGCTGGCCCCGCATGGAAGGCCCTCCGGTCCGGTCGGGAGGAGGGCGGCCATGGGACGAGGCGAGCAGAGGCAGAGAGGTGTCTGCGTGCTGAGCTGGGCCTGGGGGAGGGGGCAGCTGCAGCGAGCAGAGGGCCGCACCGGGCTCAGGCTGAGAGGCCAGCCCCTCCCAGCCCAGGGGCAGCCCAGGGTCTTCGCGGCCCGGCTCCGCAGTCGTCTCTGGCAGCCCAGGCTGGGCTGGGAAAGGAGCCAGGGGGTCAGAGGGCGAGTGTCTGTGCGCACAGGGACTCATGTACGTGAGCGGGGTAGCAGGGATATGTGTGTGCATAGTTGTGACCATGGCATCATGTGGCTGGAATGTCAGAAAGTGGCGCCTATCTCGGTGTGTGTGTGTGCCTGGGTGTGTGCATGTGTGTGCATGTGAGGGTGTGGGTGTGTGTGTGTGTTCACTCGAGCTGAAGGCGCCCTGCGGGTGGAGGCTGTGTAAGTCCTTGTGGCCGGGCAGCTGTGGATGAGGGGCAGCCCGAGGCCCAGGGTGCGGCCCGGGCAGAGACAGCCGCCGGGGCACTCTCGGCCCACGCCCTTGGGGCAGCGATGGGCCGGCCCGCAGCCCTGCACCCACAGGAACCCTCGGTCTCCGCAGTGCTGCCTCAATGGGACCGTGTGCACCTTCCGAAACTTCACCAGCGCCACCCAGGCCGTGACAGAATGGTACATCCTGCAGGCCACCAACATCTTCTCCCAGGTGCCAACCCAGGAGCTGGTGAAGATGGGCTACTCGGGCGAGCAGCTGATCCTGGCCTGCCTGTTCGGGGCCGAGCCCTGCAGCTACAGGTGAGCGAGGCACCAGCCCCCGCAGCCCCCAGCTGCCGCACCCAGGGCCTGCGCTCGGCGTCTCAGGCCACGCGTCCTGGCGGCACCTGGGAAGAATTAGCCAAGCATCTCAGGTCACCTGTTCATTGCGGAATCGTTTGGATTCATAGAAGAGTTGCCAAGGTCGTAGACAGAGTCATTTCCCCTCCTCACCCGCTTCCTCCACCGCTGCCGTCGCCCTCTGACAGCATGGTCACTTGTCACAACCGGAAGCTGGCATCGGCACGGTGCTGCTAGCTAAACACAATGCTTTGTTCTGATTTCGCTGGGCTTTCCTGGTGCCCTTTTCTGTTCCCGAATTCCACCCGGAGGCCACACTGCGCTCCGTCAGTGTCAGCGCTCTCTGGGCTGCGGGCGGCTTCTCTGACGTCCTGGTGGAGGACTGTGACCGAGCGCCAGGCGGTCACAGCGCTCCCCTGCGTCTGTGAGGTGCGGGGGTTGGGTAAGAAGACACCAGGAGAGGCGCCCTGGGCACATCACGCCAGGGGCCCTCACGCGTCAGGTCCACGCTGAGTGCCAGGCTGCCCCGCCCCCCCCCTCCTGCGGTGGAGGCGAGTCACAGGCCGCCCTCCGGGGGGCGGCGGGGCGGGACCTATGCTCCCGGGAGGCAGGTTGGCCTGTTCTCCGTGTGCGCCTGGGGGTCGCGTCTTCCCCCAGTGGGTCGCGTGTGCATTTGGGCCAAGTTATTCATCCTCCGCTCGGGTTCGTCCAGCTTTGGTCACTGGGCGTGTCCGTGTAAGAACGTCCAAGCCCGAAGAGAATGTGTATGTTTGAGCCAAACTGCCCGCAGTGCCGGGCAGAGCTCAGACGCTCTGCTCAGGGGCAGCGGCAGCTTCTCCGATGCGTTTGGAATGAAGGCGGGAGCGGGAGGACGACAGCATGGAGGCGCGGGCAGAAGGCAGGATGGCCAACGAGACGGTGTGGCTCCTCTGAGGCTCTGTCACAGGCGTGCTCCCTGGGTGCGCGGGAGCCGTGGGCAGGGCTTGCTTCAGGCAAAGCAGACCTTTCACTAAGGAAGCCATGTGTCGGGGCGTGCCCACCGCCAGACCCGCCCAGCTGGGCACGTATGGTCAGACCACCTGAGGTGGCTGCATCACCGGACTTGTCAGTTTCATTACAGACCCTTTGTGCTCACGGAAACTCTCCCCGCCCTTCAACATGCCCCCGCCCAGTGTTCATGTGTTTGTTCACTGTTTATGCTCCTTACTGTCTGCCCTACGAGGTGCCCGGGCCGGAACCAGCACGGCTCTCGGGACGCTGTTCCTTTCACTGGAGAGGGACCTGGCCTAGATGGTCATTGTCACCATCATTAGTCTGCTGTTATCCAACCGCCGCCGCTGCAACACCAGGGATCGGCCAGCTAGCTTCCGCCCTGGGAAGCCTGCCCTGACCCCGCCCCCTCACCCCCCCACGCTCTGGTCCTCTGGTCGTTTTACTGCTTCCTGCCAGGAGTCTCTATCCCCTGGTGCCCTGGAGGCCTGGGTCTCTGTCTGCACGGCTGGCCTGGCCCAGGACAGGCTCGGAAAGAGCCCCGTGTCTGCGGCGGGAGGTGGCCAGCACTGGGAGCCGCCTCTCCGGGAAGGGGGCCTATCAACCAGCAAATGGTCGGCAAGCAGGTGCGGGGAGACCGGGAGCGCAGCCGGGCGGAGAGGACCAGCGGCGGATGTCCGAGACGCTGTGCTGGGAACAGTGTGTGCCCGCGCCCCGGGGCGGGGGTGCCCCTCCGGAGCAGTGCCCGCTGTAGCACCGCCATTCCTCTCCGGGGGCACAACCCTGAGCCACACAGGATACAGACTGCACCGTGCCCGCCCAAAGCTGTGTGTGCCCTCCAGGCCTTCGCTTGCTGGGCTCCCTGCCGGGCGCCCTTTCCACACCCAGGTTGAGCCTCCCATCTCGGGCCTCACCTTCCCTGACGACCCCCCGGCCCCTCCCAGGGCGTTAGGTGGCGACCCTTCCCGCTTATCTCTGTGGGTGCCCTATCACGTGTGCCAGTTTCTAATGCTAACAAATATTTACCGAGTGTCTGACCGTCGTCGGCAGTATGCTCGGCATCCGGCCTCGCCTCGGTCCTGGGGTGCTGTTACCCCGGCTGCGGTGAGCGCGGGCACAGAGGCAAGGCGCCTTCCCCACGCTCCCAGCCAGGCGGGGGCAGAGCGGGCATGAATTCAGGCAGCCTGGCTCCTGGCGGGCTCTCAGCCTCCAGGTTCTTTCTTTGCCAAGACAGACACCACACTGTCCTCACGGCACGTGTGCAGCGAGAGGCGGCTGCAGCAAGCAGATCCGCGGTGGACGGTGGTTTGGGACTTGGGTGCCTGCTGTGAGGAGGCAGGCGGTGGGGGTGTCTGTGTGGAACAGAACATGGGACCACGCACTTCAGGTGACCCTCTGGGCATCGGATGCCCCGAGCCTAGCCCCTCCTGCTTTGAATAAAACAAGAAAGAACTATGAGAGCATCCGAAGGCCTTTGTAAAGCTATTTCTACCCTCTGTGGAGACGGAGGAGGCGCAGGAGGACCGGAGGAGTATGGGAGTTCGCCTGGCCGCTGCCCGGACCCCCGTGAGCCCGGCCCGCCCGCCCCCTGAACGCCGCAGCCTGCGTCTAGCCTTCAGGGTGGCTCTGTAACCGAACCACAATACCATTGTCCCACCCGGAAGCAAATCGTCAATAATTCCTCAATACCGTCGACTGTCAGTGGTGCTCACCATGTGAACACCATGCCTCTTTCTTTGTTTGCTGCTGAGTCAGGCTCCAGCTGCAGCCCCACCTGGGCTGTAACCGCCTCTTCCCAGTTTCCCTCACGGCGGCCGCTCCCTCTCCTTCTCTCACCCCTGATTTGTTGGAGACACTGGGTTATTTCCTCGCTGAGTCCCCACAGTCTGGGTTTTGTAGGTGGACGTCTGTCTGTGGCCAGTGGTACAGACACTCGGTCCTGCTCAGTGGGGCTGGGCAAAGCCTGGCTTTCAGCCTGTGCCCGGCCGGGCCCGCCAGGCCCTCTGCACAGCTGTATGGCAAGGCAAGGTTCGGAGACACTTACAAGCCATAGCGGTGGCTCAGGTCGCTGCACCGAAAGATCACGGTTCGGTTCCGGTCAGGGCATGTGCCCGTTGGGGTTTAATGGATGTTTTTCTTTCTCCCTCTTCCTTCCTCTCTCTCTCTAAGGTCAATTAACATATATGTGTGTGTGGATTTTTTTTTTCAAAGAGAGAGACTTAAAAGTCGTATCAGCCAATCACGCTAACATCATGTGGATCCCAATTTAAATAAACTGAGAAACAAAATGTATGAGACATTTATGAGACAACTGGGGCTTTGAACTGAATATTTCGTAATGTGAAGGAATTTTTGTTAGTTGTTTTTAACAGGAACGTAGCATTGGCTTTTAGTTCTTTCTTTTAGAGATGCATGTGAAATGCTTACAGATAGCAGTGTGATGTCTGAGGCCTGCTCCAGGGGCACGTGGAGGGAGAGGGGCGGGCAGACGGAGGTGGGCCGCCATGCCGGGAGCCGGTCCATCCTTGCTGTTTCAAGGGACCTGGCATATATGGCATACTGTTCTTAATATGTTTGCTCACCTTCTTGGCACTATGTGTTTTAACCAAGGTCACCTCTCTGAGAAAGGTTGTTTCCCCAGGTAGGGATTTTCCCCTGAAGTTAGGGAGGGAATAAAACCTCTTAACTAAGTGCCAGGTGGGTAATTCATCACTTTAACTACGAACAATCATGCTTAAGCTACATAATCTTTACTTCCTGGAATGGAGATAAACTCCCTAACCTTTGGAATAGAGATTGATAGGATTGGAATCAACTGGTATAAATACAGATGTAACAAGACAACAGGACACAGAACCTAGACACAGAACCTACACAGAACCTAGAGACAGAAGAACTTTGCTGGAGAGAACATGGCAAAAGATCCTGGACAGAAACTGGAAACAGAACCTAGAGACAGAACCTTGCAAGAGAACCTGGCTGAAGAACCTAGAGACAGAACCTGGCTACAGAACCTGGATAGAACATGGCAAGAGAACCTGACTAGAACCTGGTGACTGAACCTGGCTGGAGAACCTGGACAGAACCTGGCTGGAGAACCTAGCAAGAGAACATGGACACAGAACCTGGCTGGAGATCCTAACCAGAACTTCGCTGGAGATCCTGACCAGAACTTGGCTAGAGATCCTGGCTAGGCTGCTGATCAACTGAACGCTGTCTCCGTGTCATTCCTTCTTCGCCGACTCCGTCCACACCTTTGGGGACCCCTGGACCTGCTGGGGTTGGACCCCAGCACCGCCAGGTGCTGACTGACGCTGGGTGTGCTGCGTCTCTGTACTCTCTTACGTTTGAGATGTCCTGTAGCAAAGATGTGGCTCACCAAGCCCTTTGGAATCGCGTGACGCTGTCTCTACTCCATGAGCACCTTTACGGGAGCATTTCTTGTTGGATTATTTCCGTAGGAACCTCTCTGACCTGACACAGGACCGTGGAGGGTCCTGTCTCTTTGTGCGGGGCTCTTTCCTTCCATAGCCCCGCGTGGACCCTGCTGGCCCACAGCCCACCTGGCCCCTGCTAGCCCACAGCCCGCCTGGCCCCTGCTGGCCCACAGCCCGCCTGGCTCCTGCTGGCCCACAGCCTGCCTGGCCCCCGGCTCTGCCCACTTCCCTCTTTATCCGAATGGCCCAGGTGTCCAGTCCACCTCTCTGGAGAGTGACTTAAACGACAGAATTTATTTCTTCGGGGGGAGGCCAGAGGCCCGAAATCAAGGTGTTGCAGGGCCGACTCCCCCCAGAGGCCCTGGGGAGGGTCCTTCCCGCCTCTGCCAGCTTCTGGGCTTCCTGGGCTTGTGGCTGTGTCACCCCCACCGCTGCCTCATCTTCCCGTGGCCTCTCTGCTGGGACTCTCCTCGGGCCCTGCTAAGGACGGCTGGGTCCCACCCGTGCCCCGGGCTGCCCTCCCCCAGGACCCTTAGTCACACCTGCAAAGAGGTTCTCCAAACGAGGTCACTTCACAGCCCTGGCTGAGCCGGGACCTGCAGAGGCGAGAGGTGAACGCGTGAAGGACGCTCCTCGCTCCTGGCTAAGCCTGAGAGCCCACCCGAGACTCCCCTCTCCCAACTCCCGAGGGCGTCCGGCTGAGCTCGGCCACCGGGGCTGCGCGAAGGCCTGCCGCTCGCTCCCGGCCTGGGCCCTGGGCCGCCAGCCTGCACAGCAGCCGGGCGGGCACCGGGCACCGGGCAGCGGGCAGCGGGCGGGCTGCGCTCCAGCTGCTGCTGTTTCTTTCAGGAACTTCACCTCCCTCTTCCACCCTGACTATGGCAACTGCTACATCTTCAACTGGGGCGTGGCCGAGCGGGCGCTCCCCTCCTCCAACCCTGGAGTGGAGTTCGGTAAGTCTACCCCGGGCCAGACCCATGAGGCTTCACCCTCCCACCGTGCGGGGCCCAAAGACCAGGTGGCCATCAAGGCAGGATCTGGGCAGGCAGCTCGGGCCTGAGGGAGAGTGGCCGCCTCAGGGGGGGGGGGCCGGGGGACCCCTGGGGCAGCCTCACCACTTCCATTTTGCTAATGAGCAGAATAAAGGCTGAGTGGGAAGCGCTCGGCCCTGCCCAGTGGGATCCCAGGTTCCCATGCGGGCTGGAGGAAGTGACTGGGCTGAGACCTGCAGGGAGAGCGGGTCTTCTGGGAGGGGGGAGGGGGGGAGCACAGCATTCCGAAGGCCTGGCACCAGGAGGAGCACGGGGCTGAGACGGCTGACTGTGAGGCGAGGTGGAGCCGCAGTGCCCTCGGTCCGCCGCCATGTGGTGGGGGAGCAAGAGGAGCCCAGAGCCCAGGAGGAGAGAACGGTGGCGGGGACTAGGATGGGCCTAGAGAAGACAGGAGGCTGGACTTCCACAAAGCGGAGCCGGCCTCCTGGGCAGGCCGGGGGGGCCCCCTTCCTGGGGGCATGGACGTGTGGGTGGCGGGCTCCCTGCAGCAGCCCTCGGCCCCTCCCCCCACAGGCCTGAAGCTGATCCTGGACCTGGGCCAGGAGGACTATGTGCCCTTCCTCACGTCCACGGCCGGCGCCCGGCTGCTGCTCCACGAGCAGAGGTCGTACCCCTTCGTCAAGGAGGAGGGCATCTATGCCATGTCGGGGACGGAGACATCCATCGGGGTGCTGGTGGTACGGCCGCAGCCCCAGGGGCGCCTGAGGGGTGAGGGTGGCAGCCCGCCCGCCTAGCCCCCACTCCCGGGGCCTCTTCCAGCCCGGCCTTCCCTTGCGGCACGCCCCCCCCCACCCCCCGGCAGGTGCTGGGCCACTGCTCTCCATCCCCTTGCAGAGCCTTAGAGCCACCTGCTGAGTGGCAGGCGGGTGCACAGGGGCCTCCTGGGCTGACCTGGGTCCCCACGAACAACCTCTCTGACGCAGGACAAGCTGGAGCGAAAGGGCAAACCCTACAGCCAGTGCACAGTGAACGGCTCCGACGTCCCCATCCGCAACCTCTACAGTGACCACAACACCACCTACTCCATCCAGGTAGCGGCGGCACTGCCCCCTGGCCCTGGGCCGTCTGGTCGCCCGGCCTAGGCCTAAGGCTCTGGGACCGCTGGGCTGGCAGGGCTGGCTGTGCTGGGCTTTGGGGGCACGTTGGGGTGGTTCCGTGGATGTAGTGATACTTGGGGCTGTAGAGCCAGTCCAGGCCCCGGGTTCTCACCAGGGCCCGGGGTTGCCCGCCTGCCATCCCCCTCGGCAGGCGGGGTGCCCTTGGGGATGCCCTGGGTTGTCAGGGTCTCACTCTGGGTCCCTACGCAGAACCCGTGTGTGTATGAGCTAAGGTTTTGCATGTGTTACGTCATCATTTGATTCTTTCAACACCCCACGAGGGAATAATACACTAACAGCAGTTGTTAATTATTATATACTAGGGGCCCGGTGCACGAAATTCGTGCACTGGGTGTGGGGGGGGGGGGGGAGTGTCCCTCAGCCCAGCCTGCCCCCTCTCACATACTGGGAGCCCTCAGGCATTGACCCCCATCACCCTCCAATCGCAGGATCGGCCCCTTGCCCAGGCCTGATGCCTCTGGCTGAGGCGTCCGGCCCGGGCAGCGGGGACCCGCAGCTGCAGCGGCCCCGCGATTGTGGGCTTCGCTTTAGGCCCAGGCAAGGGACCCCTAGCTCCCGGGACTGCCAGCTTCGACCATGCCCAGCTCCCATCGCTGGCTCCACCCCTACTTCCTGCTATCACTGGCCAGGGCGGAAAAGGCACCTGATTCTCCGATCATGGCTGGGGGGCAGGGCAAAGGTGGCCCCAGGGCCGCCTTTGCCCTGCCCCCCAGCTCTTAGCTCCCCCCTGGGTTTCTGATCACTGTCAGTGGCAGGGGGCTTCTTCCTGCTTTCCCTTTCGCCTCCCTGCATTGTGCCTACATATGCAAATTAACCGCCATCTTGTTGGCAGTTAACTGCCAATCTTAGTTGGCAGTTAACTGCCAATCTTAGTTGGCAGTTAATTTGCATATAGCCCTGATTAGCCAATGAAAAGGGTATCGTCGTACGCCAATTACCATTTTTCTCTTTTATTAGTGTAGATGCTATTTAGTTATTATCAGTGCGAATTAAGTGCTAATAGCAGACTGATCGTGTGCTAGGTGACACTCTGCCAAGTACTTCCCATGTTCGATCACTTAATCCACCCAACAACCCCAGTGCAGCGGGGATTATTAAGATCCTCAGGCTGGAGTGAGTCCACGTCTCGTCAGTGTACCGGGTGAGCCCCTCTCTGCCTCTGGCCTAAACCCCCTTGCTGCAGCCCAGGAGGCCGGCCCCAGCCCGTCCCAGTGAAGGGGACAGACTCAATCTTTGCAAAGGTGACAAAAGTAGCCGCTAGCTGACACTTCCTCCCCCTGCCCATCTGCCCTGGCAGGTAAGGAAACTGAGGCACAGCAAGGGAAAGCCCAAGCCGCCTCCATGTCTGAGTGCTCCAAGCAGGGGTGGTCTTCCCTTTGGCCTCCCGCGTGGCCGCCCGCCCTTGCAGCTGGCCCCTCCACCCCACGCTCCGCCCAGCAGGCTTGGTCCCCTCAGCAGGGGCAGCCCCCCCAGCAGGCTTGGTCCCCTCAGCAGGGGCAGCCCCCGGGAGACAGGGCGAGTGTAGGCGCCCCGGAGGCATTAGCTCCGCTCACGAGACCTCTTTCCAGGAAACCTCTTGCTCCTTTCAATGCAATAGCACCTCTGGCCAGAGACCTTGGCAAAGACCCCGGGCACCTGTGCCAACCCCGGCATCCGTCATGGGGCTGGAGACACCACCTGCTTCCCAAAGCCAGAGCCCCTTGTCTCCCCGCCCCTCCCGCAGGCTGCTCGCCACCTGCCCCCCATTTCCTGGTCCAGACCAGGGACTAGGCCAGGCCCGGCCCTCCCCCTCAGCCCACAGGTGACTGCCACCCTGCTTCACCCACGAGTAAACCGAGGCTCCGAGGGAGGGAGTCGCTGCTGCAGACACAGAGCGGGTCTCAGGGGATGCCAGTGGGTGGAATGCGCCGACCCCGGAGAGTCTTCACATCCCGCCTGGCGCCTGGCGTGGCAGCCCAGGCTCCCCGCCCTGCCAGCTGGCAGCCCTGAGCGGTCCCCCGGGAGGCGGCGCGGGAGGCAGCCCGCTGTCCCCTCAGAGCTGCTCCTGCTCCTGGGCCGCCTGTGTAAAGGGCTCGGAAGGCCGCTGGGCCTGTAACAAGAGCTGCAGCCAAGTGTCAGCGTCCGCATTTGGAGCAGCCGCCCTTCCCCTGTGCTCAGGGCCCAGCACCTCGGGGAGTAGCCCCATCCCTCTGCAGCTCGGCCACCTCAGCACCACTTCGCAGGGGGGACGCCTCCCCTGACTCCCAGCTCCCTGGGCCCGTCCCGCGGGCTCCGGTGGGGACGCCACTGGTCATCGCAGCCTCCTGTCCCCTCCCCAGGCCTGTATTCGCTCGTGCTTCCAAGAGCACATGATCCAGAACTGCAGCTGCGGCCACTACCTGTACCCCCTGCCCCGAGGGCAGAAGTACTGCAACAACCAGGAGTTCCCAGACTGGGGTGAGTGGGCCCAGCCATGGGCACCGAGCCCACCAGGCCCTGTCCACAAAGGCTCTGATGCCAGGGAGGCGCAGGTCCATGCCCTCAGCAGGACCCGGTGTACCTGGCTTGCTCAGGCCCTGCCCAGCACTCCTCCCAGGCCACCGCGCCCCTCTGCACCTCGCCCACGGCTCCTACACTTGACTGTATCGGGAGCGGGAGCGATGCTGTCTGTGCGCTGTCTGTGCCTGCTCCTGCTCCCTGAGGAGAAGCCCCCCCAGTCACAGACCTTAGGCCCAGGGCCCGGAGGGTGGAGGGCAGCCCGGGGCTCCCAGGGGAGAGGAGAGCAGCCGGCCTCCGCTCAGAGTCTGCCCTCTCCCTGCTCAGTCTACTGCTACTCGCAGCTGCGCCAGAGCCTGGGCCAGAGGGAGGCCTGCATCCGGATGTGCAAGGAGTCCTGCAAGTGAGTGCGGTGCAGGCGCCCGTGGCGGGCAGGGCAGGGCGGGTGCTGCGGGGCGGGACAGCCATGGGGATGCCTTCTCTCTTCCAGTGACACCCAGTACAAGATGACCATCTCCATGGCCGACTGGCCCTCTGAGGCCTCTGAGGTGAGGGGGTGGGGCCTGCAGGCTGCTTGGAGCTTTGGAGAGGGAGCTTCCCGCCCCCCCACCCCCCTGCTTTCTTCCACTCCCAGCGACTGTGCAGTGAGCCGCGACAGAGTCCTGTGTCCTTGCAGTGCTTGCATTCTGGCCAGAGGGTCAGCCCACAGAAATAAGACCATGCAGAGTAGGGTGATGATTGTAGCCAGGAAGCCGGATGATGAGAGAGAGATGGGGAAAGCCTCTTTAGATGGCGGCCATGGAAGGGATCCCTAAAAAGGTGATGGAGCAGAGGATGGAGCTGAGCCAGCGTGGGCAGGGCCGGGGAGCAGGACCTGGCAGTGGGCAGGGCCAGGACCAGAGGTGGGCAAGGCCGGCAGAGGATGGCTGAGCCTCTGGGGGAAGAGTCTGGAGACCTGAGTGCCTCCTCCCCATAACAGCAGCCACATCGCGCACTATTCCCTCCCTGCCTGCTCTCCCCAACACGTCCCCAAAGAGATGGCCCGCCCCCCACAGGAAGCAGGGCCCCTCGCTGGGAGGGAGTGCGCAGGCCCCATTGTTTTCAGCTGCTTCCTTGGGTTGCAGGACTGGATTTTCCATGTCTTGTCTCAGGAGCGGGACCAAAGCACCAATATCACCTTGAGCAGGTAAGCCTGGTGTGTGGGCAGGGCTGGGAGGCAGGAAAGGGCTCAGGAGAGGAGTCTGGACACAGGGCAGCTCCTCAGACCCCTTCTCACTCTGCTCAGACCTGGGAGTGAGCCTGGAGGAGGCAGCATTGGGAGTGAGGAGCAAGCCAAGGGGACTCAGAGTGGACTACTCCCAAAGGAGAGCCTGTTCCTCCTTCTGCCACCTGTTCATACACCCATCCACGCATCCATACACCCATCCACCCTCCATCCTTCCAGTCTTCAACCTATCCATCCATCCATCCATCCTTCCATCCATCCATCCATCCATCCATCCATCCATCCATCCATCTATCCATCCATCCTTCCTTCCTTCCATTCATCCATCCTCCCATCCATCTATCCTCCATCCTTCCAGTCTTCTACCCATCCATCCACCCACCCATCCATCCACCCACCCATCCATCCATCCATCCATCCTTCCATCCATCCATCCATCCATCCTCCATCCTTCCAGTCTTCTACCCATCCATCCACCCATCCATCCATCCATCCATCCATCCATCCATCCATCCTTCCATCCATCCATCCATCCATTCATCCTTCCTTCCTTCCATCCATCCATCCTTCCATCCATCCATCCATCCATCCTCCCATCCATCCATCCATCCACCCTCCATCCTTCCAGTCTTCTACCCATCCACCAATCCATCCATCCATCCATCCATCCTTCCATCCATCCTCCCATCCATCCATCATCCATCATCCATCCTTCCATTATTCCACTCACCCATCCTCCAGCCATCCATCATACAACACAAACATGCACTGAGCACAGAAAGACACGAGGTGCATATATCAGGAAACCTGAATCTAGAGGACAGACTGATGTGAGCAGAGCTTCTCCCTGTGGGAGCACAGTGGGAAAAAGCCAGGAGAGATAAGGGAGGTCTGTATAGGGGGGTGGTGCTGGAGCTAACCCTCCAAGGAGGAGTAAGAATTATTCAGAAAAGTAAGGCCTGGACGTGAGCAAGCTCAGCCTTTCCGAGGGCCACCGGGTGTAAGGGCGCAGCCCACTTGGCCACCCTTCTCTGCCCCAGGTTTCCTAACAGGGGCAAGGGTTAGGGTGGACTCTCTGCAGCATCTCCTGTATGTGGGCTGGGCCGCCCTGGGGGTGGGAGAGGGGAGCTCTCAGGGGCTATCTTGGGCCAGAGTATCCCTTAGGAAGCTGGTTCAGAAATGGGCCCACAGGATGGGCGCTGGGCAGAGGTGCCTTTTGTGACTCAGGCTCAGAGGGGCCACTCATGGGACTGGCCTGTGCCAAGCTCAAGCAGAGGAGGGCTGGGCAGGTGTGTGTGTGTGTGTGTGTGTGTGTGTGTGTGTGTGTGTGTGTCCGGGAAAGGGCACCAGTCCCTGTTGCCTCCTGCAGGAAGGGAATTGTCAAACTCAACATCTACTTCCAAGAATTCAACTATCGTACCATTGAGGAGTCAGCAGCTAATAACGTGAGTTTGGGCTCCTGACCCCTCTGCCCTGCACCCTGCGGGTCAGGAGGGTCCCCTGCTCACAGAGGCGTTAGGAAGGAAGGTCTCTAAGCACTTGTTTCCCTGGGCTGAGATGGTCCCCCTGCCCCTTCCCAGTCAGCCGCCCAGCTCACAGGACCCAGGAGGCTGGGGTCCAGGCAGGGCCTGTGGCCTGCCCACCTCCGCCAGGCTCTCAGCTCCCTGCCCCCCACAGATCGTCTGGCTGCTCTCGAATCTGGGCGGCCAGTTTGGCTTCTGGATGGGGGGCTCGGTGCTGTGCCTCATCGAGTTCGCGGAGATCGTCATCGACTTCCTGTGGATCACCGTCATCAGGCTGGTGGCCTTTTCCAAGAGCCTGCGGCAGAGGCGGGCCCAGGCGCGCTACGCCGGCCCCCCGCCCACCGTGGCCGAGCTGGTGGAGGCTCACACCAACTTTGCCTTCCAGCCTGACACGGCCAACCCTGGGGCCTACCCCGATGAGCAGACCCTGCCCATCCCGGGCACCCCGCCCCCCAACTATGACTCCCTGCGTCTGCAGCCACTGGACGTCATTGAGTCTGACAGTGAGGGTGATGCCATCTAGGCTTGCCCCTGCCCCTGGCCCTGGCCCTGGCCCTGCCCCTCCCCCTGCCCAACCTGGGCAGCCCAAGAACTCGGACCTGAGGAGCCGAGACCGGGCCCAAGGCCTCATTCCATCGTGCCCTCTCCAAAGGGCCGACAGGTGTCCGGTCGAGTCTGTCTCTTGCAGAGAGGCCAGCAGTCCCAGCCCCAGGCCGAGGGCGCTGTAGGCTCGCGGTGCTGTCGGGGGATTGTGTGCTCGGTTGGTTTCTGCCCACCCCAACCTCGAGCCAGGCTCCAGAGACCCGAGGACACCTTCCCTGGGGGCCGGCCGCTTCCCTCCAGCCAGTCGGCGTCCGCTCCAGAGCCGGGCCACCCCCAGAACCTGCGGCCTTTCCGTCCTGGTGGCTGGCCTCCGGGGTGGGATCGGTGAGGGCAGTGGCTGTGCAGAGCAGGAGAGCATCAGGCGGGGGCGGGGCTGGCTGCCAGGTGGCACGTGTCTTATTCTAGAAAATAAAAGTAGAAAACACCGCGTGGAGCCATGTTCTTCATTGGAGGGGGCAGTGGAAGCATCGGACACATCTCGGGGCGGAAGGACATCCTGCGGCCGGAGAGCAGGGCCTGGCCAAGGAGAGGCCCCAAGCCGTGGCCTTTGAAGTCCCTTTCCAGCTGTCCCCGAAGCAGCGGACTGGGGGCTTCTTTAATACTGCCCAAGTCATCGCGTGGGTTATAAGGACAGAGCAGTGGGGGAGGGGACCACGCGCTGGCTCGGCTCCAGCAGCTCCAGGGACTGCCCTGTCTCTGCTCTCCGGGGCTGTGCTCACAGTGCCGCCCACAGGCCACGCCAAGGGCGCCAGCAGCTGGGAGAGCGCCTTCTCCCCAGCGGCCACCGCTCCAGGCTGCCTCTCACTGGCCGCTGCTGGTCACATGCCTGCCTTTGGCCACGGGGGCGGCCAGCTGCAGCGGCTGCTTGAATCGCTCGGACCCGCCCACACCTGAGGCCCGCTGGCCCCAGGGAGTCACGGGTGCGGATAAAATACAGGCAGCCAAGTGAAATACGAATGTCAGATAAACCACGAGTTCATTTTTTAGTAGAAATATGTCTATATAATATTTGGAATATATTATACTAAAAACTCACTGGTTTTCCTGAAATTCAAATTTAACTGCTCACATCCTGTAGTTTTGATTGCTAAGTATGGTAACCTTTGCGGCTCCCCACGCAGAGGTCAGGGAGCTGTTACGGAAGGAGAGTGGGTCTGGCAGGAGCGACGGCTGGCGCTGCCGCGGGGAGGAGCGCTGGCTACAGCCTGGCGCCCAGGGCCCGGCCCAGCTGCTGGCCTAACACTGGGGCCTTGGCCTCCGATTCAGGATCCCAGGGGGTGCCTTGGAGCCTCTCTGGCCGGGCAGCACTGCCGGGCTGGCGGAGGGAGGGCCTGGGAAATCCTGGCGTCTGCAGGCTGGAGTCGCAGCTCTCAATAATTGCCATGTTTGCTGCTGTGACTACTTTTACTATTGGCATAGTGGTTGCTGTCACCACAGTCGCTATTATCATTCGCTATCAAGCAGTGGTTATATTGTATCAAGCTCTTACCACATGCCAGGCTCCAGGCCAAGTACTTTATAAGTCTTATTTCATTTAATTCTCATCTTCCAGGTAAATAAATTGAGACTCAGAGGGGTGAAGTAAGGTGCCCAAGATCGCTATTATTCTAGTAAGCGATGAAGGAAGACCCCAGCCTCATCCTCTTGCTGCCAGTGGGCATGGCAGGGCCTGAGGGCTTTCATGCTTATTGTCTCATCTGTTGCTATGGGGCACGTAGAGCAACACGTATCTAGCTCCTTCGGCCACAAGGTAATCTGAACTGATTTGCATGGGCCATAGCTGGTGTGGATCAGTGGTTGGAGCATCGGCCCACAGACTGAAGGTTCATGGGTTCGATTCCAGTCAAAGGCACGCATCTTGGTTGCAGGCTTGGTCCCCAACCGGCCGGGGCACGTGCGTGAGGCAGCCAATCGATGTGTCCTTCTCACATCGATGTTTTTCTTTCTCCCCCTCCTTCCCACTCTCTAAAACTCAATGGAACAAATATCCTCGGGTGAGGATTAACAAAGGAAAGGGGAGGGGGACACATGGGCTCTTGTAATGAAAGCCCAGGGGCTCACCCAGATCTGGTGGTTTCTCCAGCTGCTGTCTTTATGTCCTTCTGTGTGGACGTCCCTCTCACACAGGTTCTCTCCACCTGCCACTCTCCCCGCCGTCCGACTCCATCCCTCAGCTCAGCAGCCACAGCGGGAAGCTCTTTTTTTATTTTATTTTATTGATTTTAGAGAGGAAGGGAGAGGGAGAGAGAGGAAGAGCACCGATGAGAGAGAACCCTTGATCGACTGCCTCCTGGGCATCGAGCCCTGACCAGGAATCAAAGAGAACCTCCTGGCTCATAGGTCGATGCTCAGCCACTGGCCACACCTGCGTGGGAGCTCCTCCTCCACAGCGTCCCAGCAAAAGCCCTGAGAATGCGGCTCTTCTGAACCGATCGCTGTGCCTGGGGTGGGAGAGGCTCCTGCCAGCCTTGGGCGAACCCAGGGGGGCAGCCCCTTTCCACACCCTGACAGGCTCTGTTCAGTCATCGTGAAGCAGGAGTGGAGGTGCCGCTTCCTGCCCCGGAGGTGCCTGTAGACGTGAGACGGCGGCTGGCGGGCCACCTGCTGCCCTCCTCTTCGGAAGCACTGAGGGCCCCGGCCTGGAACAGTCGGTGCCAGGCGCTCGGGGCCGGCAGACGGCACTCCTCTCCCTCCAGATGGGGACACGCACTGTCCTGTTCCTACCCCGGGGCCCCGCCAGAGCCTCTCAGGGCTGGAAATTAGGCTGCCAGGGCCCACACTGCCCAGGAAATGCCTTCTGTGGCTCCCCCCCACTCCACAGGGCAGGTCGGCTGCCTGTGCCACAGCCGCTGCCCCCACCGAACCTCAGGGTCCCGAGGCAGGGACCACTGGGCCCGCTCCTCAGATTAGCAATGAGGCTCGGAGAGCTGCCTTTCCCCAGGTCGCAGCTGGGAGGTGGCGAGGCTGGGACTGGAAGCCCAGCGGCACTCATGGCGGACACTGGCGCAGAGACGGCACAGACGTCTCCACTTAGGGCAGCCCAGGTTTCTGGCCTCCCTCCTTCCGGGCAGGAGCCAGGCTCCACCTTGCCAGCCCCACGTGGGACCCACAGCAGAAACCAGAGTCCTGTCCTCGGTGCGGCTTCACGGCGTGCTGTTTCCGGGCCAGCAAAACTGGTGCCAGGGCGAACGACAGATGTGCCAGAACCCCCGGGCGACCCAGCCAGACAGATCCTGGCGGCCTGGGGTGGGTCCGACCAGGTGGGACCGGTGGTGCTGCCTGCCTCGCCCTGTGGTCAGGAGCAGGGGGTGCCGGTCACAGGCTCACGCTCAGCCTGGCCCTGCCCCTGGTAGCTGAGTGACTCCAGGCGAGCCCCCTGAACGTCTCCAAACCTGTTTCTGTGTGTGAACAGGCAGGCTGCTGGGAGGCGGAGGGGAGGAACGGTTCCGTCCCAAGAGCACAGCACCCGTCCAGTCCCCACAGGGGACCCTGCGAGACACTGGCCCTCCCCGCCCCCTGCTAACAAAGCCGTCTGTTCAGGGCTGTGATGGCCCAGCCCAGGCGATACATCCTGAGTGGGCTGAGCGGGTTTCTCTGCTGGAGGCGAGGTCCTGGGGCAAGGTCTGCAGGCATGCTGGCTGTCACACTAGGGGAGCACCTCAGCCTGGCCTGGGGGAGCTGGGATGCTGCTCTGCGTCCCAAGGTGCACAGGGCAGGCCCAATGTCGCTCGCGCCAGGACTGGCAAACCCTGGTACAGCCAGTCCTGTCCCGGCCTTCCCAGCCTCCTTTGCAACTGGGAAGGTACCTGGTGACCAAGAAAATGACCAATGAGGCCTGGGAGGAAGCGGGTGGGGCTCTGCCTCCCCAGGAGAGGGACAGACTTGCTCAGCGCCTCTGCTTCCTGCCCCACCCCCTCGTGGTTGCAGGAGCTGCCCTGCCAGGACGAGGACCAGGGAAGGGTCGGGTCAGAGGCTGGGCCTGCTCGTCCACACTGGATCGGTGCCCGAGGCCCACCACCTGACACCTGTTACTGAGAAAAATCAATTCCTATTTGTGTGAGTCACTCAGATTACCTTATTCTGTCACCTGTAGACAAGTACACTCGTAACAGATACAAAGCTACCGGCAAAAAACAGAATCCACACCATCTGCACGTTTTAAAAAGGAAAAGCTGGTCCTCATCAGAGGTCCCAGGCCGTCGCCCAGCCGCCTCCAGCCCCCTTCACGCCCCGCCGGTGGCCGGGTCGGCGCTGTGCCCGCTCTTCGCCAGGTCTTGTCCTTTGGGTCTCGGGGTTGCCCACCCATCTCACCCGGCTGCCTTCCGCCCGATGCCCTCCTGCTCCCTAGTATCTGAAAGTATCTTCTCTGCTGCTCACCTGCCGACCCCGCCCTCCCTTTCTCACGGACGTCCCCCACGCGCAGAACCAGCCATCCGCTGGAGAGAAAGGGAAGAACGTTCTTGCGTTTCACTGTATTTATTAATTCCACTTTCCAGATCGCGTCACTTTAAAAAATCATCTGAAAATACCGCTCTAATAAATAAACCTCTGATTTACAATGTTTGGGGGTGTTTCTTTTAATCACAAATGAAAGCCTTTTTAAAGCCAATTCTGCCCAATCCGGGCAGTTCTGGAGCAAAGCCTCCCTGGAGAGCTGCCTGGCCGGGCCGCAGCCCCGCCCTCCTCGGGCCCGCGAGGGTCAGTAGTCCACGCTCCGCATGGCGGCCACCGTGGCGGCGAGGCGCCGGGGCAGGCCTTTGCTGACCTGCCGGTAGTCCTCGGGCTTGGTTTTCAGCAGCGTCCCGACGTGCTGCAGGGTGCGGGAGGGCTGCAGGCCCAGGGCGTCCATCACGTTGACCAGGTAGTCTGTGGGGTGGGGACAGACAGACTCAGCACAGGCAGGACAGGCCCACCAGGCCTCCCGGGGCCCCCTCGGGTAATAAATGGACCCTGCCCACTCTCCAAATGCTGGGGTCCGCTCTGCCCTCAGCAAGAGGCCTGGACTCCGAGGTTGTTCCTGACTGAGCTGGGCCGGTCCCACTCCCAGCTGCTGCCCAGCTGCCGCCCATCGGGCTGCACCCAAGAGGATGGAATGGGGACACAGGCCCGGAGCAGCCTGACGTGCTGTGGTGACGGTGATGGGTGCTGCCTTTCCGCCTCCTTCCTGGTGGGGACAGACCTCTGGGAGCCTTTCCTGTCGGGAGGGCTGGAGGCAGCGCCGCCCAGGCCCTTCCTTCTCCCGGACGGCGGGAGCGCCAGGCAGGTCTGCCTCTTCCCGTGTCTCCTTCTGAGGCCCTGCTCAGCCCCGGCCGCTGGCTGAGGTCCGGCTCAGAGGGAGCTGCTTCCCAGGAGGCGGCCTCCACCAGTCAGGCACCTGCCTCCTGCACAGCTTGTCCCCACAGCTGAGCTCCGCTGCCGGAGCCAGGGGCTGCGAACTGAAGCCCAGGCCCACCACCTTGTCTGTCTGGCCAGCGGATGGTTTGAGGCTTGTTTCTGTTAACACGGAATCTGAACGTCTTTAAGGGGCCGTGCGCTGCCACAGACCTCACCCATCCCTATCGTGCCACAGCTTGAGTGTCACACCTCGGCGGCCTCCTCCTGGCCCCGGCACACGCCCCAGAACCAGCGCCAGGGCACAGACACTGCCCACAGCCCACCTCCTAGCACTCGGGCCAGCACGGACAGTACTCCACCCACACAGAAGGAGGATCACCAGGAGGGGAGCGTAACAGGGCGGGGAAATAATGTGAACTGAAATCCAGGGCAACCCCAAGCTCAGCTCGCTCTCTATCCGCTGGTTCTCTGCTCGGTGCCCCTGCTGCACTGACGGGGCACCAAGGAGGCGCACGCGCCCGTGACATGGCAAGGCGCTGCCTCCCGCGGCGATTGCTGAGCTCACTGCCAAGGGCGCAGCTCAGAGCCCAGGAGTCTGGGCTCCAGGCCGGGCTCCCCACTGGCTGCTCTGGGCCCGGGAGGAGGGCGTCACTTGTAGCTCTCCTTCAGCAAAACCAGAGGCTGGCTGGGCTCTGTGCTCCTCAGGTCAGAGCCCTGCTGGGCCCCTGCCACCCTGGCCTTGAGCACCCCGGGCTGCCCCAGGCAAGCAGTGGAATGACACCAGGAGACTGGGGACACTCGCGTCGCCTGCCCACAGCACAAACCTCAGCACCACCTGCAAGACGGGCGCCAGCAGGAGCAGGTGGGCACATGCCTCTCTGCCTGGAGGCGGACAGGGACTCTGGGACTCCAGGTGTCTCCATTACACAACTACCCTGAGCCTCCATTTCCCTATCAGCATGATGGGGGCGAGAGGGCCTCGAAGGGGAGTTTGAAGATTGCGTAAGGCAACGGGCGTGAGGGCTTGGCGCGGCACCTGGCAGCCTGGTGTGTAGTAAGAGCTTAACCAGTGCTAGTTTGAGGGAGTTCTATAAATGGGACAGAAGGCCGGGTGGGCGAGGCAGCAGCTCGCGGAAGCTGCCCTGGTGCCTCAGCCTCAGCCGCCTGTCAGAATCCCTCCCACACTCCCCAAGTGCAGATGTCTGGGCTCCACCCAGGCTGTCAGAAGCCCTGGGGATGGGGCCTGGAGAAGCGACTGCATTTTTGAAAGCTTCAGGGCCACGTCGGGAGCGATGTCACGAGGAGACCTGGGAGGAGATGCCCGGAGGCTGGGGGCTGACCATTGCCGTGGGCCAGAGCTGTCCCTTCTCCCGCCCGGCTGGGGGACCCACCGATGTCAGTGGCCAGCTGCTTGGTGGAGTGCGGGGTGAGCTCGGGGATCTGGAGGATCACGTCACAGTAGGTCTGCATCGTGGCTCTGGCGATCGAGCCCAGCCAGTTGTCAGCCATGTTGTCCAGCTCGGGCAATTCATCCCCTGGAAAGGGAGAGAGAGAGTCACCAAACTCACCGAGCCTGCTCGGGAAAGACCCTCTGCAGCAGCTGTTACACCCACAACCGTGGCGCCCTCAGGCAATGGAGACACAAGCAGCGCGAGTGTGGGCACTCCGCTTGCCACATGCACACCAGGAGGAGCAGCGAGCAGAGCACAGACGTGTGCTAAGCAGTGCCACCCACAGGGCACATGTGAGAGGGCCTGCCGGAAGCCACTCCATCCTTGCTGCTTGACACAGTCGCTGCAGGGAAGAAACATCTGCACAGCATATGTTTCAAGGGACCTGGCGTATATGGCATACTGTTCTTAATATGTTTGCTCACCTTCTTGGCGCTGTGTTTTAACCAAGGTCACCTCTCCAAGAAAGGTTGTTTCCCCAGATAGGGATTTTCCCCTGAAGTTAGGGAGGGAATAAAACCCCTTAACTAAAAGCCAGGCAGGTAGTTAATCACTTTAACTACGAACAATCACCCTTAAGCTACATAATCTTTACTCCCTGGAATGGAGATAAGAAACGCCCTAACCTTTGGAATAGAAATTGACAGGATTAAAATGAACTGGTATAAATACGGATGTAACAGGACAATAAAACACAGAACTTGGCTGGAGATGCTGGCTACAGAACCTGGCTGGAGAACCTAGCAAGAGAACATGGCTGGAGATCCTGGATAGAACCAGGCAAGAGAACCCAACCATGCTGATCAACTGAACGCTGCCTCCGAGTCTCTCCTTCTTCGCCGACTCCGTCCACACCTTTGGGGACCCCCGGACCTGCTGGGGTTGGACCCCAACAAGGGCCCTGCTCACAAAGAAGCATGTGAACATGGGGATACAGACAGGCAGGGGAGGGCAGTGGGTTTCATCACCCCATCCCCATCACGTGCATGTGTGTGTGTGCGGGTGTCTGTGTGCATGTCTGTGTGAAAATTTCTATGAAAAAATGTTCTCTAAATTTTTTAAACTTAAAAAGCATATTTAGCAAATAGATAAAAATAAAAAACGCTTATATAACCTCACAGCCTTCAATGACTACTACTGACATGTTGGCGTACATATATTTTTTACATACAAGAGAGAAATATATTCTTATAAGACACTTCAGATAACACAGAAGTAGAGTAAAAAGCAAGCAGCTCCCCGCCCACTCCCCACTGACCCAGCACACACCCTGAGGCCTGGTCCCACGGTTTCACATGCCTGTGTTTTCACATGCCTGTGCACGTATGCAAATACACAGGGTTGGTTTTTTCAAAACACAAGTGAAAGTCACTGTTATTTTGCATACCCCAGTCTTTCTCAGTCACTGTTTGATCCTCAGAAACCGTTTCGGCGGGACGGGGAGAGCTGTGTGGGATGCGGCCAGGGTGCCGAGTGGGCGTGTCCCCACCCCCCAGGCCGCCCTGCCTGCAGGCGCCTCACCTTGCTCGGGAGGAAACGGCAGCTTTCCCGCATGCAGCGCCAGCTCCAAGGCAGAGTCCTCCTGAGTCACAAACGGCTCCAGGTTCAGGGGAAGGGACATGATATACTGCCCGATCTGAAACAGAAGCGCACAGGTGACTTCAGGAGGCACACCTGTGTGAAGACACATGACGGACGGACACACTGCCCTGGGCAGCCCAAGGCCAGTCCCCATGTGTGCTAGCACTGCGCATGGCCACGCCAGGGCGGTGTGCATGCCGGGCCGACCGTCCTTCTCCCTGGGGCTCAGTATTTCTGGAACACTCAGCACAAGCTCCCCTCCAATGAGGTAACGGGCACCGAAGCGCTTTGGACAACTTATAGCACTTGTGTCAACACCAGTAATAACTGCTCGCAGGCGAAAAGCCAGAAGGCACTACCTCCACAGCAATGGCCAGCAAACCCTGCCCCAGATCTGGACCAGTCTCTGCCTTCTAGGCGATTTAAACAGGCGAAGGAAGTAATTTTTTTAGGGGCTGGTGGGGAACTGGAAAAGGTCAGGCGCTAAGACCTTCGGGGCAAGCCATAAGAAACAGTCCCTGTCCGGTGTTCGTCAGGTCCACGGGCCGTCTCCGTGAATATACTCTAGGCTAGACACCCGTTTCCATTACTACTCGGACTGGTTTGTGTGTTAAGTAAAACATAAGGTTGATTCCCAGGTTATGACAATATAATATTATATTTTAACATGGTCTGTGAGCCTATTGTTGCTTTTTTTGGCTCCATATTCATTCCAGACACTCGTCTCCACTGAGCGTTAACAGGAACTCTGAAAGCTAAGGTCTGAGGGCTCTGCACCTGGCCTCACACGCACCTACCCAGGGGCAGGTCCTCCTGAGAGCACGGCCTCCAGGAGTGAGCGGACTGCAAAATGTACCCACCCAGGGACCACGTGCCGACTACACCGTCGCCCCGACACCGCCCGTGGCTGGCTGCAGTGAGTCTGCGCGTCCCAAGGTCCATCCAGCTAACAAAATCCCGACAGGCTGGCCTCCCTCTAAAGAGGCCGCAATGTTCTCCCCGTTCACTTACTGAGTGTGGTTTTTCACAGGAACCGGACAAGTGGCCCCTTCGCTCACTAAAAACAACCACTGTCATTTCTGCTTGAAAATCATAGCAGATCCCTTACTTTCCGCAAGGTCGCAGGGAGAGAAGGGTGCTGATTTCCAGGGCTCCGATTTCTCCCCTCAGCAAGCACTTAATTCCACTCAGCAAGCGCTTCCTGAACACCTACTGTGTGCACAGACCCCAGGCATATTCTGTACTTGGTACACCCTTCATTGGTAGCCACACCTTTGGCTAAATTCAGACCCAGTTTTGTTCAAAATAAAACAGCACATTGTACCTTGCACCGGTGTCACCTTTAAGCTTTTCACAGCGTTTTCTCCTGTTTCACCCCTTTGGAATGCTCCCACAGTTCTGCATAGGTGAGGGCATTCACCAACAAGGCAGGTCCTTTGTTATAAAATGTCAATAATCTGACATCTCAAACATCCATCCCTCGGCCGTGGGCTTGCTGTGGTTCTGAGACTCCCGAGTGCAGATTCCTCACAGGAGCTCTGTCCCATTACCCCCGGAAACCCGTGGACAGGGAAGCTACCGCGGCACGAACTCGCAAGCACCGCTGATGCCTGTGAGGGTAGCTCAGCGCTCCGGGAGAACGATGGCCCAGGCAGCTGGCTCTGCCAGGGCCCTGGCTCCTTCACTTCTGGGACGAGGAGCTCACACTCACTGCGACGGCCGTGGCGAGGATGAAACTAACACTGCGCGATACACGCACAAAGCACCTGGCCTCCTAACCCAGCTGCGTGGAGAAATGGCCTCCCGCCCCACTCCTGCCCGAGCCCCGTGCTGGCCGGACACGGCTGCCCGCTGGCTGGCTATGCACCCCCTCAAGCACCAATCGGCACCGAGCTGCAGTGCCCGCCTGAGGAGTGCTCCTTCCACCCCGGGCCCAGAAACGCATCCCAGCCTCCTCACTCCTCTACACCTTTGAGGTCAATTCCATAACCTCTAAAGTTGCTTTTAGCAACATGATGTCCCGTATTGTTACTGTAATGCGTATGTCTTGATTCTAAAAATGAGATCGCTCCCACTGGTGTCACAGAGCAGGAAATCGGGTAACACCCTGGAAAACAGGAGGACAATGGCTGCCACCCGGGACTCACGCACACCCAGTGGACAGAGAGTGGGATGCCATCCTCCCGCCAGTGGCGTCACCCACTCCGAAGGCACAGCCTCTACTTCAGCCTCTGCTTTAAAGTCCAGTGTGTCTATTACAACAGTCATAGCTTATGTGGGGGAGGGGTCTAAAGTGAGAGCGTGGGGCTTCCCAAATCCAACCTTCCCACTGGACTCACTCTGCTGCCACAGGTACTGACTCGCCTCCCATTAGGGAGGGGGGAGGGGAGGCAGCGTGCCAGGTTCGGAAAGCAGCATGTTTCCCAGCTGATTTCCTTAAAGTCCTGGACAGGAATGGCCTAGATGGAATGACAACCCAAGGGGAGGCCTGAAAGGCTGTGACCACCGCTGGGCGAAGCACAGGCAGCTCTTACGTTGCTGATGTACTCCAGGGGGGTGAGGCTGAAGGTGGGCAGGGCGTCCGTCAGGGTCTCTCCAATGCCCGCGGTGCTCCAGCTCTGGGGGGAGAGGAGGGTCAGTGTCAGCACAGGCAGCACCTGAGAGGGAGCGGCCCCGAGGGCGAAGGGCACACTCCCACAGGCCTCACCTGCTCGGAGCTGGCAGACCAGGGGCTTCCCTTCTTTAAACCATGACCCTGAAGCCCACACAGGCCTTCAGAGCTCATGCCTGCGGAGCCACGTAAGGGGGCTCCCACCTCCTCTGCTGGACTATTCCGTGGGAGCCACGGCCTTACTTCTCCCTCCGAACGTGAAATGAGCTGCTTCTGCTCTGAGTTTTTCTACTGGGTGGGGGCAATAGGCACAAGTCGTGGGGCACAGGCAGCCTCACTCACTCCTGGGTCTCCAGCGCTCTGAAAAGGCTAGGACACCCCAAATCTGCCTCAGCACCCACAATTGGGGACGGAGGCTTGGGAAGCCCTTTCTGGCTGAGGGAATACCCACACCACACTGCTAAGCTGGAGCTACTGCTCTCATTGCCACCCGCCTTCTGGACCCCGTCCTCACCTGGCTCAGAGCTCAGAGGGGAGGGAAGGCAAGCAGTCCCAATCCCCAGCTGCCGTCCTCTACGTGAGCCCTGACTGGGCCGACCTCGGCACCAGCACGTCCCCCTTCACCATTTAAAGTGGGGGTGTCTACAGTGTCACTGCGTGAGCCCCTCGCATTTTCCATAGTTAGGCAAATCGCCGGCACACACATGGTTACAGAGCTCAGCTTGGCACACCCTCACACGTAAATCTCATTCCACCTGAGTCACCCTAAAGCCGGCCTGGAAAACAAGGCCGCTCTGGCTGACTCCTGGAGTGGCTCCCGAGGTCACGCTGCGGTTCTCCTGCCACATGATGCCGCTCCGGTGGCCTGATCCTTTAAGTGGCGTTCTGGGAAGGCAGTGACCACATCCACCCTGGCTTCCGCCCAAGCTCAGCCGCCGTCCTCCTGTGCTCTCCAGCACGGGTCTGCCTGATTTTCTTCACTCTAGACAAGCTCTCTTCCTCGCCCTGCCCTACCATTCTCTAAACTCTGTGTTCTTGTGCTTGAGAACCCTCACTCTTCTTTCCAAATGTCCTACTTCTTTTCAGTTAACTCCCACCCCACTGAGAAGGAACACCCGATCACCCACAAGGACCAAGGCCTGTGACGTGCTAGGCTTTGCAGAGAGCAGACAAAGAAATCGCCCCACACGCATCCCCTCGGGCTCCCTCTTCACGAGGTCTCAGTGGCAGATGCAATAAATGTTCAGAGCAGCAAGAGCCAGAGCGACTAGAGAAGGGGCTGGCCACAGGATGCGTGAGGTGACGAGAGACGGCTAGAAGGAGAACGCCAGGCTAAGAGAAGGCTTGACCTTCGAGAAATACCTTGCAAAGGGAGGGGGGAGAGAAACAGAGAAAAATGGAGCTGGTAGCTGTGGGAGGGAACGCACCGAGCGAAAGAGGCGTGCCTGAGGTGGGGCGATGGAACGGGTGGCCAGGAGTTGGCCATGGTGAAGCAGGTGCCGAGGACATGCAGGTCACTGTCCTCTTCTCTATCTTTGCATATGTGTCCAAATTTCCATAATGAGCACGTTTTTCAATAGACTATGATCCTGGCCCAAGTGAGCTCAGGAAGAGTTTTGGGCATCGAGAGACCAAATTAGAGCAAAGCTTTATGAAAATTAATGCAGCAACGCTGAGGAGGACTGAGGGTGGAGGCAGAGAGAAAGCTCAAGAAACAGCTCGAGGCGATGAGAGCCTGGACCAGGGCAGTGGCCCTGGGAACAGATGGGAACCACACTTACACAGGACGACCCCGGCCAGTGTGCTCAGTGGTTAGAATGCAGGCCTGTGCACCAAAGGGTCAGAGTTCAATACCATCAAGGGCACGTACCTGGGTTGCAGGTTTGTGCCCAGACCACTGTCAGGGTACCTGCGGCAGGCAACCAATCGGTGGGTCTTCTCACATCGATGTTTCTCTCTCTCTCTCTCTTACTCCTTCCCTCCCTTCCACTGTCTCTAAAAAAGCAAGCAGAGAAGGTGGGCTTGAAGAGGGCAACTGGGAAATGCTAGAAATTAGTTTTCAATTGTTCAAAATTTATTTAAAATTAGAGGCCCAGTGCACAAAATTTGTACGGGGGGGCGGAGGGGTTGGTGGAGGGGTGTCCCTCAGCCCGCCCTGCACCCTCTCGCAATCCAGAACCCCTCAGACATCCCTCTCACAATCCGGGACCACTGGCTCCTAACTGCTCACCTGCCTGTCTCTCTCATCGCCCCTAACCCCTCTGCCTGCCTGCCTCATCGCCCCTAACCCCTCTGCCTGCCTGCCTCATCGCCCCTAGCCCCTCTGCCTGCCTGCCTCATTGCCCCTAACCACTCTGCTTGCCTGCCTGATCGCCCCTAACTGCTCACCTGCCTGCCTGATCGCCCCTAACTGCTCACCTGCCTGCCTGATCGCCCCTAACTGCTCACCTGCCTGCCTGATCGCCCCTAACCACCTCTGCCTCAGCCCCTGCCGCGGTGGCTTCGTCTGGAAGGACGTCCAGAATGACACCCGGAAGGTCATTCAGCTGTCTGGTCTAATTAACATATTACACTTTTATTATTATAGATTTCCTTCAAATGGGTTTTTCTATCCATCTGTTACCAGGTAATACAACTAAACCTCAACAATCTATTTTGAAATGGAATAGAGTGTGGGTTTATATTCCTGTCATATGAAAGGGTGGTACAACTGACCAAACATTAAAAACAAACATTCAATGACCAGGGTTTAATTTTCAAATCCTTAAAACCAGAGTGTTTGCCTCTGTGCTGTGCTTCCGGCTGGCACAGGCGGAGAGGCCTGCCCCACGCCCACGCCAGGGCCGCTGTGCTGAGGCCCAGCCAAAGGCCAGAGCCCAGCAGCCCAGAAGCATCCCCACAACGAGCTCGGGAGGCAGGGGGAGGCGTGTGGGGATCCACACCCGCCGTGGAGAGCTGGGACGGAGAATGCGGATTTCAGAGTAGAGGTCAAGGTTTTTCAGCTGCGACCCAATAAAAATAACAACAGGAACCAAGCCTGGAGGCGGGGAGGGAGACAGGAGCTGTGGGGATGCTGACTCCTCGCCTCTCAGGGCAGGTGAACCGGTGTCAACCTCTGTCTGAACTGAAGTGTGAGCTCTGGCCAAAGTGGCTCGGTTGGCTGGGCGTCACCCTGGGCCTTGAGAGGCTCCAGTTCCGTTCCGGGTCAGGGCACATGCCCGGGGTGTGCACTCATCTCCCGTCAGGGTGTGCATGGGAGGCAACTGATGGATAACTGATGGATGTTTCTCCCTCTCTCCCTTTCCCTTCTTCTCTCTCTCTCAAATCAATAAAAACAGAGAATCAAATTAAATTAAATGGCAGCGTGATCAGCAAAGACAATGACTTCGATTTCTAATAGTTTCCATAATTTTTTTTTCCTTAACCTTGGAGAGATCTGGAAACTAATTTCTCTTTTCTTTCTTTTTTTTTTTTTTTTTTTGGTTAATCCTCACCCAAGGATGTTTTTTTCCATTGACTTTTAGAGGGGGTGAAAGGAGGGAGGAGGAGAGAGAGACATCAATGTGAGAGAGACATAGCAAATGGTTGCCTCCTGCATGTGCCCCTACGGTGTCTGGGGATGAACCCCACAACCCAAGTATGTGCCCTTGACCAGGACTCGAATCTGTGACCCTTCAGTGTATAGGCCGACCCTCTAACTACTGAGGATACCAGCCAGGGCTTGGAACTACTTTCTTTTGCAATGAAAAAACTAGCAACTCAAGTTTAAACATTCCTTTGGTTTCCTTTATCTTCTTTTTCTAGTTAAATTCAAGTAAAATTTATATGGTATATGTTTTATTTTTTAAGAACAGCCTGGCTGTCCAATTGCACTTCCTCCTGTAGTGCCGTGTAGCCTTCGACATGTGGGCAGACATGGAAAGAAGTCTGGGTGGACGAACAAATGTTCACACTGCTCATTTCTAGGTGGTGGGATTCTGCAGGGGTTTGCTTGTCCCTGCACACCTTCCTTTATTGCTTAATTTCTAAAAATAAATGTAGATATTTTTTATTTTTTAAATTCTCATTCCTCTTAAAAAATGAGAAGCACAGAAAGAAAACCGCCCCTTGTGAAGCATCTACTCATTTCGCAGCCATTGTGCTCAATTCCATCATATACAAAATTTCCCTTAATCCTCACTCATCTGCATGGTGAGAATGAATGGGTGTCCCCATTTACAGATGAGATGAGGCCACAGAGGAAGTAGCAGCCTCGGTCCTGTGAGCCAAAGCCATGCACGGCACTGGTCACCGACATCACTCCCACTGCACTGTGACGGCACGGTTGTCTTCCACTCTCACCCTCGCCCCAACCATGCAAGAAATGTACAGTCTGGCTAGAGTAGATCTCATGGCATTGCATAGACGAATCATTAAAAGAATCACAGAATTCCAGGGGAGGAGAGAACCCTGAAATCGTGTAGTTGAACCAGGTCGTTGTATAGATGGAGACTCTGAGATGCCGCAAGGGGCTGAGACTTGCCAAGGGCACAGTGAACGCTTGCTGCCCGGCCTGTATGATTTCAGGGAGGCAGCAGGAAGCCAAGAACTTGTAATTATGTCAAACTCATTCTTGTTGCTTCCTAAAAGGAGCCCCTCGTTATTAAATCCCATAATTGGATCTTTCCCAAAAAACTATTTTAAAAAAAGCCAAATCCTAACAGAACTGAGGAGGCGGTGAGAGATGAACCAGGGGATGGTCCCAGGAATCCAAAAGGAAAGCGATGAGATCAGGACCGGGAGACTGAGCCAGCAGAGAAAGAATGGCTGGTGGGCAATTCCTTGAGAAGGAATCAGGACAACCAGGAGAGAGAAGTGGGGGAGGGAGGACGGCCAAGGAGGAACGGCCTCCAGGGCAGAGCAGAGCCCTCCAGCCCCTCCAGCCCCCAGGTCGAATCTGGGGAGCAGTCTCCCCAGTGAAGTCCCAGAACCAACTCTCCCGAAAGGCCTGTGGCATGACGAAAACATCACCAGACACTCAGCTCCTCGACCTGCCCAGCCCAGCCCAGCCAGCGCCCGGCTCCCTACTCCCCTGGGAGGGCACAGCCACGCTCCTGATGGCTGAAGCTAATCGAGCAAGAGCAATCATCCCAAGAAACGCCTGGAAATACAGCACCACAGTAACCGCAATTAAGATAAGGAATTCTTGGCAAGCAGTGAGCTGCCTCTGAGCGGGGGACTCCTTGCTCTGGGAGTCCACGCAGGCCCGTCCTGAAGCTTTGGGGGAACAGGGAGAATGTTCCTGGGACGGAGGCAGGGCGGTGGGAGACTCACTTCCATCTTGGGAATGAGCAGCAGCTGCTGTTTGATGCGCAGGAAAACTGAGTCGAAGGCCAGCTGGTGGGCCTGCTGGTTGAGCCGAGTCAGGGCCGCTCGGGAGGCAGACAGCAGGTTGTGGTTGCCGGACCCTTTCTCCTAAGATAAGACATGCAAAAGGCACTTGTTAGGCCGAGTCCAGCCCAGGCACTGGCTAGTTAGACATTCTGAAAAGCCACTGCGAGGAAAACAGTGAGGGGTGCTAGACAACAGGGGTTCCCAAAGCAGGACCCGGGGACACAGGCTCATTGGAAGACACGGCTCCACCCCAGAACTGCTGACTTGGAGCCAGCAGCGTGCAGGAGCCCAGCAATCATTTTTAAAATCACTTTTCCAGGTGATTCTGATGCAGCTGAGCTAACCCAGGTTCGTGGGTTGGCAGCTTAGGAGAAACTGACCTGACTGTCCCTCGGGGATAAAGGAACAGGGAAAACCCGACCAGAAGTGTCATGTATAGACCAGAGTGATGGACAAAGCCCTGACCCCCGCGAGGTCAGGTCAAGTACACTGGGCTGTAGGCCAGAGTGTGCACAGCCTGCGCAAGCCCCAGGAATTCCATCAGCCTGAGAGTGCAGAGATGGAAAATGGAACCTGAGTTTTGCTATTATAAATGAACTGATTACAAGAAACAGAAATAAATCAGATCAGCAATAAAGATAAGCGGAGCTGCTGTACCCTAACCGCAGAAGCACAGATGACTGACTTGCAGAACCGCTTGAACAAGCGTTTGTCACGCTCCAGTGCAGCCAGCCTGTGGGCCAGGGTGCAGGGTCCGGGAGCGGGGCGGGGAGGGCAACGGAAGCACCTGCAGTCTCCCCAGAGCCTGAGGCCCGTCAGGATATTCCAGATTGTGCTCGGTGCTACGCGAGCAATGTCTCCTCTGCCTCTTATCGAGAGATGAGCTTCAAACCAGACAGCGGATGCGGGGGGCGGGGGGGGGGGGGGAGATGACGCTGGGAAGGATGCCTGTGGCCTTCTGGGAACTGGGGCTCATTCGCAGGAAGCTGTGCGACTCATTCCCTTTGTTGGGAGGTCCTTCTATCCCTAAACCCAAGGGTTTAAGCTCAAAGTCAAGGGCAGCTTTGTGGAAGACACACCAAGACTCCGAAGGACCAGTGAGCAGGGCACTGTCCCCAAGTCCTCATTTGCCTCCTGCAGGAACTGGCACCAAAGGAGCGAGTGGCCTGGTCCTCTCCACCCTCGCTCCTCTCTGGGCTGGGGTCCACCTTTCCGGGTCTGCCCGCCGGCAGGCAGTACACATTGTGCCCCCCCCCTCCCGCCACTCAGTAAAAGGGGACCAGGAGCTGCTGAAGGTTTAACACTGGAGGGAAGTACAGCCAGCTCATTTGGCCGCAGATCGAAGCCACACTCTCCAGCCTACCTTTGTCAGTACTAATGCTCGAGCCACCGACTCCTACATCTTTGTTGTAATTGGTTCCACCCCAGTCTAGTGCTTAGCCCCTCAAAGCCACGACATTAATGAGACAGAGAGGTGGCAGCAGGACATGCCACGGCCCCACGCCCACACGGGGCCAGAAAGCCAGGATCAGGGAAAGGTGAGTGACAATGGAACGCTTTCATGGGCAAGAATGCCATCAATCTGGTCTCATACCTTGAGGGTATATAGCATTTCCATTAAGCTGGCGTATTCGGCGGGGCTGTCCTTCTGGAGGTAATTATATTCCTGCCACGGGTTCTTGGCAGAGCTCTTCCTGTCCGTCAGGATGCTGTCGTGAACCGCGCTCAGGCTCCGGGGGCTGTAGGCGTCAGACAGGTACTTCCCGGCTGTGGACAGAATCCTGCAAGGGCAGTGGGGAGCATGACACCCAGAGCTTTGTCTGGAATGCCTTCTTGAAGCATTCATGCTGCTCCTTACTGCATCCCAGGATACCCGAGGCAGGTGGACTTAGGGTCCATTTTACAAGAAAATGAAGGCGTCCATCCCCAGGGAGGAGTGAGCTGGTCGCAGGCGCACAACAGACACCAGGTGATGCTCTTTGCTGACGAGCACTCACTCCTCAGGAAGATGCTGTCTTCCTAACAGGACAGGCAGCTACAGGGCCCGTCCCTCACTGCAATGGGGACCCCGCACTTTCTGTGTGGGCCTTCCTTCCACATGCCCATCACTGGGTGGGCTAGTCAGAGCCCTGGGAGCAGCCAGCACCTCAGTTCCAGGGACACCGGGCAGGGCAGTGGGACAGCTGGTCCCAGAGAGCTGACAACAGACTGCACGCCCCCCATGCAGGACTAGCCGTCACTCAGTGTCAATGTCACTGCAGTCTCCCTTTATGGTTAGGTGCTAGGGGCTCTCCTTGGAGAAGCTGGCCCTCCCCAACTTCTCGAAGAAAGGAAAGTGCCTCCAGGAGACTCTTGATGACCAACCCCAGTGCTGCGGGGGAAGCTGGAGTTCTGTCTCCAACAGGATGACCTGCCCCGGGGATGCTGAAAAGCCTCCCCTTGGTTTTTCCTCAGCCCCTTTATCCTCCAGCCTGCACACCTCAGTGGGTACAGAATGGTACGAACAAACGTAACCAGCAGAGCAAACGTCGCCAGACAGCCCCAACGTGGCTACTTCCCCGGCCCTCCCTGTCATTTTGTACGAAAACACTGCTTTGGACCTGCCGCTTTCAGGTTGCACTCAGCACTTTTTCCCCAAAAAATAAATCCCGTGAGTTGCCAAGAAACAAGCGCCCGTACCTGCACACAAACGCTGGGACAGGCCCTCCTGAGGAGCCGCTGCCGCGGAGGGCGGCCACCTGCCCTGCGGCTTAGGCTCGCGGGTCCTCTATCTGCCAAGCTGTGGCCGTCCCTGCCGCTGCCTCACTCCCAAGTCGTCACTACTCCTCGCCTGAACCTCGGCAGCCTCCCTGCCTCCAGTCCTTCCACAAGCCACTTGCTCTGTCCTCCTGTGGGTTAACAGCATGAGCTTTCCAAAAGCCAGGCCTGGGCAGCCCTCAGTGCCCAGGACACACCTAAACATGCCGAGGCAGGGCACCCAGGCCCTCCATGGCCAGAGCCCTGGCAGCCCCTCGTCATGCCACTCCAACCCCAACCCACCCATGCTTCCCACACACATGCCGTGCTCACCCTCACCCCAAAACACTGCCCTGCCCTGTGCACCTGGGGACCCACTCCTCCTGCACGCGCTGGTCCAGGGCCTTCTCTCTGCCACGTCTTTCCTGACACGCCTCCCAAGCCACTCAGCCTTCTGCTGCCTCAGCCCCTCGCCTCTCTCGTGGCATTTGTCATCTTGTCTCGTTTCTATCCCACTAGAAGGTGAGGCTGTGCTTCGGCTCGGAGTCCCTAGCACCTCGCATGGTCCCTGCACAGGCAGGTGCTCAGCAATTATCTCCTGAACGCCAGGCGGGCCCCGCGTGGTGACAGGAGGTGGGGGCTGCGTGCCTCGCCCTCCGCAGGACTGGCACCGGGGAGCTGGCCTCGCCTGCCACCAGGGTGAAGAGCAGCAGACGCGGTGGGAATGTTTCAAGGACTAGAGGTTACAGCTTAAAACGTCAGAATAGTGTGCTTTACAATAAAAACCAAGCCTAGTATTAAAAATGCTCAAATATCGCTCCAAGCCCCAGGAACTGAGGGCACCCGGCCTGGCCTCCCCGTCCCCGGGCACCAGGCAATCTCCGTCCGGCCATGGTCCCCGGGCCTGGGTGTTACTAGCACTGTGAGCTCAACCACGTGAAACGACACTGGGCTTCCTCACTCATCAGAGAAAGGCTCTCTCCTAACGGCAGTGCCTCTGAGACACGTCCTGGGACTATGACCGAACACAGTCATTGCCCCTAAGCTCAGAGCTTAACGGGGGAGGCAAGCATGGGCCCATGTAGGACTCACATTTCAGTTCCATCTACTTCCTCGGCTCGCTTCCTTTTCATGAAAAGTTGTTTCCCATCCCTCAGTCACGGCAACTTGGAAGTTCAGATTAGATTCCCCAAACCCTATTGTCCCACGGAACTACCCCACTAAAACCTGCCCCTGGTGAAAACACCACTGCTCAAAAGAAGCGATGGGCACCATGCAGGGGCAGGCGGGCCTGGGCTGCCCTGCGTCAGAGAAACCCTCAGAGGATACGGAAGCCACCCAAGTGCCCACCAAGAGATGAGCAGATAAAAAAAACTGTGGTACATGTATACAATGAAATATTACTCAGCCATTAAAAAGATGAAATCTTACCATCTGCAACATGGATGGACCTAGAAGGCATTACGCTAAGTGAAATCAGTCACAGAAACAAAGACAAATACCATATGATTTCACTCATACGTGGAATCTAAAGAAAATAAACGAAACAGAAACAGGCTCACAGATACAGTGAGCAAACTCACAAAGGGAGAGGATTTGGGGGGCTGGGTGATAGAGGTGAAGGGACTAAGAAGTACAGATCGGTAGTTACAGATCAGTCACGGGATGTGAAGCACAGGATAGGAAATATAGTCAATAGTATTGTCATCACTATGCATGGTGCCCGTGGGAACTGGAAGTATCAGGGGGAAGACTTTGTAAAGTATGTGATTGTCTAGACCAGCCGTGGGCAAACTACGGCCCGCGGGCCATCCGGCCCGCTTGAAATGAATAAAACTATTGAAAAAAAAAGACCGTACCCTTTCATGTAATGATGTTTACTTTGAATTTATATTAGTTCACACAAACACTCCATCCATGCTTTTGTTCCGGCCCTCCGGTCCAGTTTAAGAACCCATTGTGGCCCTCGAGTCAAAAAGTTTGCCCGCCCCTGGCCTAACCACTACGCTGTACACCTGAAACCAATACAAAGCAATACTGACTATAAACTGGAGTTGAAAAATAAAATATTTTGAGAGGGAAATCCCTCACTTGACACCCAACTTGGTCCTGCTGTCCCAACCCATAAATCACAAAAAGACCCCCTCCTGCAAGGAAGTGGCCTCTATGGAAAAGAGAGCCACGGCCATTCCTCCCCTGGCGTAACCAGGGTGCTTCCAGCGCCTACCGCTGCCACCCAGGGGAGGGTCCTTGCGCCGAGTCTGAGTTCTTCGGGTGAGACTGGCAGGGAGGGAAGGTAAGCTGTGTGGGCGCTGCCCCACGCACGGCCTCCCTGACGGGAGCACAGGTGGTGACTCGCTCTCTTCCCTTTCCAGGCTCCGTGCTTCCAAAATGATGCCCGCTCTTACAGAGGCCCCTGGGCACACCCAGTCTGTCCTCCGCTCTCTCACACCAAAGCTCGAGCCAGGCTTTCAAGCCCTCAGGCTCATCCTTTATCTATCATGGCCCCATCCTCTTCCTAACCAGAACCTTCCCTACCCTTTAGAATGTACTATTCACCTTCATTAAAAAATTGAGGGGCCTGGCTGAGTGGCTCAGTTGGTTGGAGCATCTTCCCGTACACCAAGAGGCTGTGGATTCTATTCCCAGTAGGGGGCGTGCAGGAGGCAGCCATCAGTGATTCTCTCTCATCACTGATGTTTCTATCATTCTCTCCCTTGGGCAACAAAAACATTGAAATACACACGCATACATATAATCTCCTCAGGTGAGGGTAAAAAGATTAAGGAAAGTGCGTGTTCTGATGTGGAGAGAGGAGTGCACGGGCAGACACGAGTCCGTGAGAACAGGCAGCGCAAGAGTGACCGTCGGTCACGCACTCTGGATGGCTCAGCTGACGTCCAGTTCAAACCACTGCCTCACAGTTGTATCACTCAGACACAGTATTTCTGTAAGTAACTTCTTTTACCTACAAAGTTATTACCTGTGCCAAATTCTATGGAGCACGTGTGGGGAGAATCCGCCTGAACAGTACACTGGGGCGACATAAGGCCCTGGCAAGTGTCAGAACAGAGAGAGGGCAAAGGGACTTCTCCTAGGCCAACCCCAGAAACCCTCCATGGAGATGCACCCCCTTGGGCAGCACAGAATCCTGCTGCAGCACCCAGAGGCAGGCTGGCTGGCTGAATTCTGATTTGGTAGGCTGACCCGGGGGCTCACCACCACCTATAAACACCATTTCTATGGGTAAATTCATGGTCAGTCCCAATAACTGACTTACAAACAAGCAGTGGAACCCAGCCCACTCCTCATATATGCTGAGACTTCCAAATTAAATCAAAATTATGCGACCACTGCCAAGAAGGTCGGAGCCTTGGCCTTTCTGGGTGCTCAATAAATGTTTCATGATGACAACAATGACACCTTGTATCTGGGTACACACAGTCCTTGAACTCTGTGGCTTCAGATCTGACCATAAGCTGTCGCTGCTGTGTACTGTGTGCTGTGTGCTGTGTCAAGCTCTTCCCAGAAAGAACCCAGGGTCTCACCCCAGCTCTCGCCTACCTGTTTGCCAGCTGCTGCTCGAAGTCCCCGCACTGCCTCAAGAGCTCTCCGCAGGTGGCTATTATCCTGCACAAAACAGAGAGCACTTGAAGTTCAAGTATCTGGAATGCCAACATTTCAGCACAAACACTGTCTCATTCATAACAATCCTAACTATTCACTCCTTTGGTGGAATGCTGGGTTCTGGGAAAGCAAGTTAACCATTTGACAGCCTACCCGAAAGCTGCATTAGTTGGTGATTAACACAAAAGGTAAATGACAGCCTCTTCTAATATCCTCACGTCACAGGCCTCTCTGCTAAGAGTCACAGTTCTATCCAATATGATCCCAAATAACTTTACATTTTCAACTACTCAGGGGCTTTTGGGCTTTGTCCTTGAGAAAATGGACTGAAAATACTCCGTATCTAACATTTAAAATCCACAGTTCGTTATTTAATGTTTGTTAGATGCCTGCCATTTGTCAGGCATAGAAAACTGTCTTGATACTAGAAAATTCTGTCTGATCACATGAAAGGCAGATGGAGAGTAATCCACTTGTTTCTCAGAGATAAGCCCGAATGATCATCAGATCTGTACTTAACAATCTTAATTTGCAAGTAATTTTATGCTAGGCTCCTGGGTCCTTCAACACCAAACTATAATGCAGGACAAATCCAAGGATTAAAAACATCTTAAGTCTAGTTAACTTTTAACTTTCTCTAAAAGTGCCTGTCATCACCAGGCTATCTAGGCATTCCATCATAAGAAGGGTTTCTGAGAAAGTGAACGACTCCACTTGCCTCAGGTACAACCTGTACACAACACTTTCTGGCATTCCCGGCCACACAGGTGACAGGTGTACAGGAGCATCTAGGGCACTAAATCTCATAAAAAACGTCAAGTCTAGTCGGAGCCCATGAGGGGATAATCCAAGCGGTGCTGGGAGGTCCTGTATCCAGTGACGGAGGGAGGCCTGGAGCTGCTCAGTGGGCGACTGCACGAGACCACGTGTCCCGGCACCCTGCACACACCACCTCGGCCACAGGTCAGGCAGGAAATGCAAGAAAAGCAGCTTCTCTTTTCAGAATGTATATCCCAGAAGAATGATTTTAAGGCAAAGCAATTTCTAGATTGCTTCTTATCTCAGCCTAACGGTATAGCTAGCAAGCCCCTGGCAATGGCAGGACCACAGCACAGCAGAGAAGGTACGGCCGGCCCCACGGGGACTGCGGCCGCCGGCCCCGCGGGTCCTGCCTGGGACACTGCGGGCCTGGTGCTTCCAGAGGTCCCAGTTTCTACGTGCTGTGAGAAATCTAGGTTATGTCCAATCAGGTTTTTCATTTAAATGTTAGCAACTAATCCAATACATTCTGCAATGCTGTGAACAAACCAAACATGTCCACAGGCCAGCCGTCTGCACTCTCTGGCTGGACGTATCAATGGCCAAACTGATCAGGCCGCTGGGGCAACAGGTGTCTACCCACTGCCCCACAGGCCACACCGGCTGTCTCAGGAGCTGGCTGCCACGACTGCTTGGGAGGGCCCCCTCAGGGCCAATGCAACCAGGCAGCACTGCCCGTCATCTGGCACCATGGCGCCCAGACCCAGCAACTGGAGCCGGCTGCGAGGCCTCTGCCACAGCGTAAGCTCTAAGCTCTTTCAGTCTGTAAGAACTACAGGCTAAGGGGGAGAAAATCTTAAACCAAATGTACACATGTAAGTCATCCTAAGAGATGAGGAGTTTATAAAGAACGTATAAAAGTATTTTTAAAGCAAGAGGAGTCTTTTTGGTGTTTGTCTAGTTGGGTTGGGTTTTTATTCATGGACTTGTTTTTAGAGTCTAGAGTATTTCCTTTAAAAGAAATGCAGAAAAGAACGATCCCTTACGAACACACTTGTCATTGTATACGTTAGACTGCGCATGTCGGTGCAGCCCGCATGAGGCACGTGCTCCAACTGCAACCCCACGTCACCTGATGGAGTTCTGAAAGGCCGTCCAATCTTCTTGGAAAAGGTTGCTGGGAGGAATGTCATCCAGCTTGCACTTCTTGCGGATCGAGTGGAGAGTGCTGGTGAAGTCAGACACATACCTGTGGGGAAAGGAAAAGGGACAGGGCTGTGGTCATAAACTCCTCAGACCTACAGACTCCTGGATCACAGTCTGCACCAGTGCTAATGACCGTGAGAGCGCCTTCAGAGGCTCCTTCCCAAGGGAGACAGCTCATAACCCTGACACCCAGAGGTCTTCTCACCTGGAAGCAGCTTTAACAGCTGCTCAGTGAGGGGAGGGGACAGCCCTGAAGACCACGACTCTGGAGACCCGCCAGGTAAAAAACAATGCAGGCAAATTACTCCCTTGTCCTAACAGACGCATTCTTTGGGAACTGGCTCAAAGAACTGTTTTAAACCTCATGGACCCACTACAACACCTGACTGTTACCTGGGATGCTATAAGGCAGTTCCCTGATGCCCAGGGTACTTTTGCTGCATTCTAACCTCCCAAATTTGGACTAAACAGCCATCTCCAAGACAGGAAGAGCCCGACTTCAATGGCACACATTACACCAGATTCAAAGTTGAAATCCCCTTCCTCAGAGACGGTGCTGCCTGCTCCCACTGCACACCGCATACTTCCTTCCCAGCACCTAAATAAAACCCAGCCACTTATTTAAACTCTGTGCTCCATGTTTCTTGTTGTTAGACTAGAAGCTCTAAGAGAACAGGGACTGTCCCACTGTAGCTCATAATCATATCCCCAGGAATAGCACAGAGCTGGCACAAAGGAGATGCCAGCCCGGCCAGCGTGGCTCAGTGGTTGAGCGTCGACCTATGAACCAGGAGGTAATGGTTCGATTCCCGTCAGGGCACGTGCCTGGGTTGTGGGCTCTATCCTCAGAGGAGGATGTGCAGGAGGCAACCAATCAATGATTCTCTCTCATCATTGATGTTTTTCTCTCCCCTTCTTCCTTCCTCTCTGAAATCAATAAAAATATATTTTAAAAAATAAAATAAAGGAGACACCAGAAAGAAGCCCTGAATGAAGACCTGACTATAGGCCTGGGCAAGTACCTACATGTTTCTGAACCTGTTTCAAACAGACTTACTCCTCACCCACAGAGACCTCTCGGACCTCTGCCGACGGGCCGTCTGCTCGGGCCATCTCATTTGTCAGGGCCACAGCAGTTTCAAGACGGCCCCAGACCTTTAGCCTTCCCAAACCTGGGCCTCGCGTTACAGTATCTGCTGTTCTCCATTATGTCATCTAAGGCTGTTATCACAAAGTACCCCCTCCCAAAATAAATACAGATTTAGAGAACTTTATTCTAAACAATAATTAAGTTAAAAGAACTAAAAGTAAACTGGTAGTATTAAGGTCATAAAATATTTTAAAGAAATTTCATGATACCTTAATTTCCTCATGCTTTTATAGTTCCAAAATACACCTGACGAGAAAGCAAACTACTAAAACTTAATTACTGACTTAATGAAGTTACTTCAATGGCAAATATATGGTGACAGAACGAGACTTGACTGTGTGAACACACCATGCAATATACAGATGATGTGTCACAGAAATGTACACTTGAAACCTACATAACCTTATTAACCAATGTCACCCCGATCAATTCATAAATTTTTTAAAGAATTTCAAAATTTACGGCAAAGTGTTTTGTTGGAAGTTTTTAAAAATGGACTTAGTGACGCCTTCTGGATTGCCTTGGAGTTGTCATGATGCTAAAATAAATGAATCAACACGCACAGGTGTTTTCTGACAAGTATGGCAGGCACGCTGTGGGGTGTCGATTCTAAGGGACAGGTGTTAGCACATGCACAGGTGAGTGCACAGCCTCGGGAGTGTGCTGAGCACACAGCTGGGGGTCGTGCTCTCTGGGAGCCAAGCGGCTCCCTGAAAACCTATGCCACCTGTGGCATCATAGAAGCCGTGCCTCTCTTGCTTCCCAGACCGCAGGCTGCACTCTCGCAGTGAGGAGAGTGGAGGCAATGGCCCGGCCCAGCCCGAGGAGCACATCCATGTGCTGGAAAGAAAGGCCATTCCAGGAACCCAGCAGCAGAAACCGCTTCCGCCAGCCCGCCCACAGCGGCCACGGCTGCTCCTGTCCACGGCCTCCCCATTACCGTGGAGAGCCCCAAAACCCCGATCTTGACAGCACCTTCCCTTACCAGCAAGACGGTGACAGCTTTCTTGGGAAAGCAGCCCCTGGAGGGGAAGGCCTCCAGGACAACATGGCCAAGGACTGCTGAGGAACTGGGCTTCAGCTGTAGGAGGCAGACAACTGTGTCACCACCCTGCGGCTGGCAAACGCGCCGAAGAATACACATCCAACAGGCGTGCCCTGCAGACGCTCGGAGGACAGAGTCCCGGGGGTGGTGAGCAGACCAGTGTGCATCACCTCTGTCCCCACCCTCCCATGCTCTCACAACCAGCATTTCCTCTGCCATGTGAGAGCCACTGCTTAGGGGTCCAATGACACACTCTCCCTAACGGCCACAACTAGGAAAGGGGATGTTATCACCCCCACAGAGGAGACACCCAGCCTCCCAGAGGTGCGCTTACCCACCCAAGGTCCCGACCAGTAAGTGTCAGAGCCAGGATCTGAGCCCAGGGGACCCCAACTCCAGAGCCCACGCTTCCATCACAGCTGTAAACCCCCAATTCTCTGACACCGTATCAGCTGCTAAATTCTGCAGCATCACCCTGGTTCAAATTAGGCCAATCTCCTCCTGCGCCCCTTCGTGCTCCGCCCTCCATACCCTGCCCTCTACTGAACATTGTCCCGCTCGAACCCTGCACAAGTCAGCATCACCCTGTGTCCCCGACTTTATAACATCAGCTGTCTTAGCAGCTTCATAATCTCTCCTTCTAAGAGCAAGTGACCGGTTTCCATTTGAAGCTCTAATACAGATGTGTGTTATTATTTTTAAATAAAGTAGTCAAAATAACCAATAACAGAACTAAAAGTAAAAATGTTGAACAAAAACAGATCCAGAGACAGAGGAGCACCAATCAGACCATCAAACCTCAGAGGGAAGGTAGGGGAGGGTGTGGGTAAGGGGGCGAGATTAACCAAAGGACTTGTATGCATGCATATAAACCTAACCAATGGACACAGACAACAGGGGGCGGGGGGAGTGAGGGCATGAGTGGGGAATGGGGGGCAATGGGGGAATAAGGACACATATGTAATACCTTAATCAATAAAGAAAAAAAAAACCCAAGTAATATGTGAAATTACTTATCCTAAAAAAAAAAAAAAAAAGTAAAACTGGCCCTAGCCAGTTTGGCTCAGTGGATAGAGCATCGGCCTGCAGACTCAAGGGTCCCGGGTTCGATTCCAGTCAAGGGCATGTACCTTGGTTGTGGGCACATACCCAGTGGGGGGTATGCAGGAGGCAACTGATCGATTGTTTCTCTCTCATCGATGTTTCTAACTCTCTATCCTTCTCCCTTCCTCTCTATAAAAAATCAATAAAATATATTTTTTAAAAAAAAAGTAAAACTGTCCCTGACAAGAGCCGGGAGAAGCAGGGCACGAAGGAGGACTGGCCTGAATCAGCTCAGCGCCTCATCATTCATGGCTGAGAAGCAAAACACACTGAAAGTCTGGAGGGAAAAGACGACTAAGAGTGAAAGGTCCATAGCTCGTCAGTCCTAACGAGAAGGCCTGAGAGTCAGCAGAAAGGAAAAAGGAAGGTTTTCCATTTTTATACCTTTTCTTTTTTAAAAATTATTTTAAAGGCGTTGCTTTTGTTTTACAATAAAATTTCAAGATCTCAAATTCTTTCCATCCACCAAACCGCAGTTGGTGGCAGAGAAGAGGTCAAATTCTACTTGATTAAGCTTGTCGCCAACGCTTCTCTTCCCACAGGAGCACCCCTGGGCCCCTCTGGTCGCATGTCCGTCTGTGGGCAGCACACGTCCCTGGCAGGACAGAGCCGATGCTGTGAGCCGCCCTCGGAGTGCTGGCTGCCCGGGCTGACAGGGAGCACAGGGCCCAAGGACCCTCAGAGCTCCCGGGGCGTGCTCAGTATTTCTGGAATGACAAGAGCTCCCTAAACTTTCAACATCAAACACCATTCAGTCCAATAAAAGGAATTACTTGAGACTGAAGGCGACTGGATTCCAGGGCAGGCCACGGAGGCAGGCCTCCTGGAGAGCCCAAGAATGCACTTGTCTCCAAGCCAGAGGCGGCCTTCTACCGAGGGCCCTCCCTCAGGGACCCGCACAGAATCCAACCTGACCCTGCTTTCCTCCCTTTCTTCTTTCTAACTTGGCTTGATTTTAGTTTCCCCTTCTTTCTTCCCTTCCACAGCTTTATTGTGATATGAGTCATAGTGTGGTAAGACTCACCTACTGCACATACACCCACTTACAGAGCACAATTCATGGTTTTTAGTGCAGCCATCACCACAATCAACTTCAGAACATGTTCACTGCCCCAAAGACACCCTTACCCTTAGCAATCATCCCCATCTCTCCCAATGGTCCTCCCGCAGCCCGAGGCACCCGCTGGTCTTGCTGTCTCTCTAGGTTGGCCTGTTTGGACATTTCATGTGGATGGAGTCGTGCAACGTGGCCTTTGTGGCTGGCTTCTCTCACTCAGCATGCTGCTTACACATTTCCTATTATTTATTTTTAATTACCTAAGAAATATGCGAATGCATGTATGCTGCTCCTTAAAAACAGAAACTAAGAAATAAAACTAAATCCAGTACGGCCACCACTCTCGTCCTTCCCCCTCTCTCCAAAGATAACCAGTCTTTTGAGTTTGTTGTTTAACCTTCCACATCAGGGCTCAGCAAACTCTCTGTTAAGGTCCAGATCTTTTAGGGTTTGAGAGTCACAAGTCTCTATCCTAACTACTCAACTCTACCTTCACAGTAGGAAGCAGTCACAGACCATAGGTAAGTGAAAGAGATGGTTGTGTCCCATAAAACTTTATTTACAAAAACACAAGGCAGGCCAGATTTGGCTCATGAGCTGGAGTTTGCCAACCCCGACTTTACAGAAACATAAAAAAGCATTTTAAAGTATTTAAAAAAGATCCAGCCCTGGCTGGTTTTGCTCAGTGGGTAGAGCATCGACCTGCGGACTGACTGGTCCCAGGTTCAATTCTGGTCAAGGGCACATGCCCAGGTTGCGGGCTTGATCCCCAGTGTGGGGCGTGCAGGAGGCAGTCAATCGATGATTCCTCTCTGAAATCAATAAAAATATATATTTTTTTTAAAAAAGATCCAGAACAGAGGATGACACTGTGGTTTTTGCACATGAAGCTGCAGGATACAGCTACACCCATTCGCTGATGTGTCATCTACCTCTGCTCCCAGGGCAGTAAGGCAGGTGCCACAAAGGTCTCCATTGACCGGAAGGCCCAAAAGCCAAAAATTCTTACCACCTGGCCTTTGGCAGAAAAGGTTTTCCAAATCCCAATACAGAAAATACACCCTAGATCAACGGTTCTCAACCTGTGGGTCATGATCCCTTTGGGGGTCGAACGACCCTTTCACAGGGGTCGCCTAAGACCATCGGAAAACACAGATATAATTACATATTGTTTTTGTGATTAATCACTATGCTTTAATCATGTTCAATTTGTAACAATGAAATTGGGGGTCACCACAACATGAGGAACTGTATTAAAGGGTCGCGGCATTAGGAAGGTTGAGAACCACTGCCCTAGATTGTGTATGTTCCTTTTACGTAAAGTAAGAGACTTTATATATTATTCTACAACTGGTTTTTATTCCAACCATCTTTTTGAGCTCTATCCATGTTGGTGCGTGTAGACAGAATTCATACCTTAAGTGCTGCATAGAGGTCCCTGTGTGAATACACCATATCTCATGGAGCCGCTGCCCAACTTAAAGGACATTCAGGCTGCTGGAATGTCTCTGTAAAAAACATCCTTAGGAGCACCCCTTGCGCTCTGGGGTGCGTGCTCCCCCAGGGTTCAAAGCAGGCGTATGGGACACACGCATTTACTGGGTCAGACGCTGCCCTCCCATGTGGCGGCCCTGCCCCCTCTGCCCAGCCTTACTTGGCAAAGAGGGATTTCAGGGCTGTCAGCAGGCCGCAGGTCCCCAGGCCGTTGGTGAATCGGACACATCTGTCAACAGCCGCGGACGCCAGGCCAAAGAGTTTGCTCACAGAGTGGCTCAGCTCCTGCACGCAGTCAATGACTTCCCCGTGTTCCTGCTCAGCAAATACGGACAAACACAGCCGCCTCAGACTTGAGAACAAATAAACAGACAACACTGAGATGGGTGCCTTTCAAGCCTCCTCATCCACGGTGACATCACTCAGCAGGGACATCACAAATGCAGTCCCCGCCGTGGCCGGTGGTGCTCAGTGGATAGAGCATCAGCCTGCGGACTGAAGGGTCCTGGGTTCGATTCCGATCAAGGGCAGGTACCTCAGCTGCAGGCCCTGGGCCCTGGTCTGGGCTCGTGCAAGAGGCAACCAATTGATGTATTTCTCTCACATCAATATTTATCTCTGTCTTTCCCTCTCTCTAAAAATCAATGAAAAAATATCCTCAAGTAAGAATTAAAAAATAAATAAAAATGCAGTCCCCAACTGGGATAGCTCTTCACCAGCCTGACGTGGAGGAGAGCAGTTTAAGTGGCCAGAGAGATCACAGAAATTAACTCCTGGCAGAAAGGTGTAATCAAACCCTGACATGCATCCTTACATTTTCATCCCTTCCCTCTTTTCACGTGATTAACATGGCATTGTTCTCTCCTGTTCTCAAGCTAGGACTCAAATTCTCTGTATCAGACTTTCCAAAAGAATGCAGGGAAAAGCAAACGCCTCCTGCATGGGCCAGCATGTCGCTGAGGCAGAACACTCTCCTGGTGCATCCCCGCAAAGGGGAACAGCGGTGAGGAGGCAGATTTAACTACCATGCGATCTGTGCCTAAATGTCAACTCACCTCACACCAACCTTAACACCTGCCCGAGACATGACCTTCCTTCCCCTCCAGTGCCCCTAGAGCCCTGTCTGTAAGAGCCCGCTGATGCGCCCCTTGCTCATCTGCCTCAAACAAAAGATGGCCAAAAAATTAAATCAACCCATGAACCAGGAGGCAATGATTCTATTCCCGGTCAGGGCACATGCCCAAGTTGTGGACTCAATCCCCAGTAGGGGGCGTGCAGGAGGCAGTCAATGATTCTCTCTCATCATTGATGTTTCTCTCTCTCTCTCTCTCTCTCTCTCTCCCTTCCTCTCTATGAAATAAAAACTTTTTTAATTATTAAAGCCCTAGCCAGTTTGATCAGTGGTTACAGTCTCAGCCCTCAGACTGGAAGGTCTCGGGTTTGATTCTGGTCAAGGGCACGAACTTCAGTTGCAGGCTTGATCCCTAGCCCAGTCAGGGTGTGTGTGGGAGGCAACCAATCGATGTGTCTTTCATATCAATGTTTCTCTCTCTTTGTCTCTCCCCCTCCCTTCCACTCTCTCTAAAAATCAGTGGAAAAAATAACCTCAGTGGAGGATCAACAACAACAAGGAATTATTAAAAAAATGTTAACGAGGAAACAATCAACTTATTATCCCCAGCAGATGGAAGATTCCGTTTGGCTAAACCGTTGCTGGAGATTTGAAGTAGAAAACTGGGGGTGCGCATCTGTGGTCTCATCTGACATTTGGTTCCCAAGAGCCCACACGGCCCTTCAGGCCGGTCTTCGCACACCCGTTCCACCCCCGTGCACACCTGAGGCCACCTCACACCTTCCCCAGGGCATGCCACCCCCAACCCGCCTGGCAAACAGAATGAGCCAAGCGGCCAGTGGAGGTGGGGACATTACCAGAGGCACCGCGCTGATCTGGATGAGGAGGTTCTGGGCTTCCATCTCGCCGTACCTGAGCTGGTAGGGTTTGTACGGACCGTAAACAGCACCCACCAGCTCCATGACTTTCACCGGGTTGTGCTCGTCTTCAGGGAGTAAGAAGGGAGAGGCAATCGTGAACACAGTCAGAAATCAGTCCTGGGAAACGACAGGGACAGGGACTGGGACTCCCCTGTTTCCTCTCAGGGTAGCTACCGTCACCAGCCTGTCCTGTCCCTGCGAGCTGCAGCATTCACAAGTATCTTGATACATTTGAACTCTGTGTATTGTTTGTCTAAAGCACTATTAAAGCTCTCACCCCCTAACTCCAACAACCCATTGTGGTTAAGAATCCCTTCATATTGTAACTGAAAACAAAAAATTATTTAAAGTCAAAAAGAAAAGAAAAAGAACACCTTCAAATGATGCAGAGGCCCTGCAGGGGAGCCCTCTCCCGGGCTTTGCAGAACAGGTGCTCACACGGGGATTCCCGAAATGCCCATCTTCAACACAAAAAATGTAAAACTTCTGTATCAAAAATTTAAATGACAGCAATTCAACTTCTAAGATGACCATTTGCCCAGTGGCTTTGGCATCCATTGATAATCTTTGCCTGAATAGACTTTATCATTACTGACCATAAATGGATTTTTCCTTTCTTTTTTTTACTTAAATCCTCACCGAGGATATGTTTTTATTGATTTTTAAGGAGGGGGAGAAAGAGGGGCGGGGAGGGAGAGGGGAGAGGGGAAAGAGGGAAAGAGGAAGAGAGGGAGAGAGGGAGAGAGGGAGAAGGAGAGAAGGAGAGAGGGAGAGAGGGAACATCACTGTAGAGAGAAACATCTTCCGGTTGCCTCCCACATGCACCCTAACTGGGGACTGAACTGCAACCTAGGTGTGTGCCCGGCCGGGAATCGCACCGACAGCCTTTCGGTGCCTGGCACAGACACCCAGCCAGGGCTCTTTCTCACTCTTTAATATCACTATGAACTCATGAATCCTTTTTTATTCATTGTGTTTTCAGCCACTATTGTCATTATTCATTTTAATGTTCAAATTATTTCAACTATGGCCAGTGGCTGCTCCTTCAGGTTGGCGCCTGTACCTTTTTGATGTGTCCCTATCAGTCTTTAAGTGCTTTCTTGCTTTTTGACACAAACTGTTCCAAGAATGAATAAAAAGTTATAGTAACTCATAGTTATAAAGTGGCCATTAAACATTTAATGACATAAGAAAATGCTCCTTACATTATCTTAAGCAAAAAAAGAGAATATAAGATTGTATACAACAAATATTTAAAAATGTATACACATATGCATGTGTGTGCATATAAAGTATTTACATGTATTTATGAAAAATGTGTATTTGAATTACTGGGAGGCAATACAGAATGTTGTAGGCTCTCTCCGAGCGATAAGGTTACAGCTCATTTTAGCCTCTTTATTTTTGTGTTTCCAAAGGACTTTTACATTTTAAAAAATACCTTTTAAAACTCGCTTTAGGAAACATTAGAGATCTTACCCACTATGGCTGACTACCAAAGCACTTCTCTCCTCATTCCTCTCTCCACACTGTCCATGGCCCCTCGGCTCCAGCAGGACGCATGGTCCCCACACCCTCTCCGGCCACTGGGAAGGGCACCCCTGGTCCTCTGGAAGCTGCACAGCCACCGTGCCTCTCCCACAACCAAGACCTGACCAGTGAGTGTGCCAATAACACCTATGAATCACCAGGAGCCTGAACAATAAACATACTCCCTGGAATGTCCAAGGCAATTATATGCCAGTGTAATTATAGAGAATAACTATTAAATAAGCTGAGCTGGTTGACACAATAGCCACACAGCACAGCAGCCCTTCCTGGAGCTACTTCCTGATCTGACAGCAGCATGCGTCGCGATGTCTGTGGTACCTAAAAGCTGATGGTGCTTTAGGAACAGATGGAAACAGCTGGGGCTGCGCGGCACCCTCAGCATCATGTGCCTGAACGAAGACAGGAAGCGCTCTGCTCTCAGGGGCAGCAGGGGATGCCCATTCTCCCTGCGGCCACCTCAGTCCTGACACAGCATCCCTGCTCAAAGTTTGTCACAGCAAAAAACTCCTCTGAAACCTAACTTTTAGGCTGAACTGCCTGAGGTGATATGATGATTTAAGAGGAAGAGGACACTGCCCCGGCCTGGTGGCTCAGTTGGTCGGGCGTCATCCGTACACCAAGGGGGTTGAGGGCTTGACTCCCAGTCAGGGCGCATTCCTGGGTTGCAGGTTCAATCCCAGGGGAGGCACGTGTGGGAAGCAACAGATCGATGTTCCTCTCTCATGTCAATGTTTCTCTTTCTCTCTCCCTCCTCCTTCCTCTCCCTCTTCCTTCCTCTCTAAAAATCAATGAGCATGTCCTTGGGTGAGGACTGAGAAAAAGAAGTTTTAAATAAAGGAAGAGGACACTACCTTCCCAAAGGAACCTCTGCCAACTGGTGGCCACGTCTACCTGCCTCTTTCACCACCTAAGACCCTCAGAAAGGCCCATCGCCTCCGAGCGTGCCGAGCGCCGGCCGCACTGCTGCTGGTAAATGCATGAAGCAGCAACTATTCCCACAATGGCACTGCTTTCGTGGAAAAGGGTCTCATATCTGTGGAGAAGGAAACCAGTGACTCCTCCCACTGCTGTAAAATCAGTCGCCTAAAAAGGCAAACCAACCCAGGCTCAGAAGCGTGAACAAAAGTGAGTAAAGACAAGCCAGAGCCTGGAGAGGGTGTTTACCTGAGTGGGGCTGCAGTGCCATCTCCAGCCCCTTGGCAAAGTGGGCAGTGGCAGCGTACAGCTCCAGCAGCTTGGGGAGCTCCAGCTCGGGCCCCGCCTGCTCCACACTGGAGCCCAGGCACATGGGCAGAGAGGGTGCCAAGTCGCCCAGGGTCTGAATCAGCAGCACAGTCACCACCTCGTAGGGGTTCTTGAAAACCTGCAGCGGGAGAGGGCACATGCGTTAGCACGCGTGATCAAATGGGTGCACGCCTCCTAAGGAAGCCATCTCCTGGACCGCTCCAAGGGTCGAATCAAGAGCTATGAGCCTCTACTGAAGTGGGTCAGCGATGGAAACAGCCAAGACTGAGCGTCAGGAGACCTTCCAGTCCACCTGACACATGACCTCTCTAGTTCGGAGAAGCAAACGCATAAAGTCATTTAAAACAATGAGTGTGTGTGCGTGTGTGTATTTGTTTGTAAAGGTGACAGTGGATAACTGAGAACTTGCTGATGGATGAATGAGACGGGGTGGGAAGGTGGGGGACATATGTGTTTGAAAGGCTGATCAGTTCTGAGCAATGATGAAAAGGTTTGACTACTGACCTTCGTAATTATGAAGGTTTCTACACTTGACCTGAGCTCAAAAAAAAAAAAAGAGCTATGAGCCCCAAGCTTTCTTCACAGCAGATGTGAACGTGCTCAGAACCAAGAGAACTGGCAGGACCTGCAACCTGTCCAGAACAACTGGCTACTTCATGCCCATCACAGGCCCCAAGTGCTGACCTATTTCAAATCTACGAAATGGGGTATTCAGATGGTCACCAAACACTGGCGAGAGAGGGCTGTGAAGATGACAATGCAGAAATTGGGAGGGTTTAGAAGAGGGAACAAAATTGAATTAAAGAGCAATTCACTGAAAAGAAGCAGGAGGACCTTCCAGCTTGCAGCCACCTCTCCTCTTGACACAGATCTTCAGTAAAGGGAAGGACCACCAGGAATAGTGAATCCAGAGCCTTTCAGATTATAGATTCATCTATTCATTGAAGCTTTACCCCATTCTGTGAACGACAGGTACCTTGGACTAAACTAATCACGTACACAGTGAATTTAGAGGGGAATGCTTTCAGACCACCTCTGCTGATTAAATGCTTTTTTATTATCACACTAGAGGCCCCGTGCACGAATCCGGCCTGTGGGAATCAGGCCAAAACCGGCTCTCCGACATCCCTGGAAGGGTCCCTCATTGCGAGAGGGTGGTTCTCGGATGACGCACCCCGGAATCGGGCTCCCTCCTCTCTGGTTCTGGGTGAGTCACCCGAAAACCGCAGCTGCCAAATCACCACAGCTCAGCAGCTCCTGCACTGAGTGTCTGCCCCCAGTAGTTAGTGTACATCATAGCTACCGGGCGGATGATAGAACGGTCGGCTGGTCGCTTAGGCTTTTACATATCTACACTAATAAAAGAGAAACATGGTAATTGGAGTACGACCGCTACCCTTTTCATTGGCTAATCAGCAAGATATGCAAATTAACCATCAGCCAAGATGGCGGCCGGCAGTCAGGCAGCTTGAAACTAACATGAGGCTTGCTTGCCTCAGTGACAGAGAAAACCAACGTTCCCCGCCTGCCGCTGCCTCTGAGCCTGCAGTTTCAAACATTGTAACAAATACCGCCAGACTTCAGCCAGCAGATTCGCAACATTGTAAGCAAAGGCCAGAAACCTACTTTCAGGAGCGGAGGCCTAAGAGCTGGAGCCAAGCCTCAAGCTAAAGCTGGCCCAGAATAAAAAAAAAAAAGGAAAAAAGGAGCGTTTGGGAGTTCAGTCACCCCCAGCCTGAAAACAGCCCTCAGCCCCTCACCCAGACTGGCCAGGCACCCCAGTGGGGACCCTCACCCTGATCCAGGACACCCTTCAGGGAAAACCAGCTGGCACCCACCCATGCACCAGGACTCTACCCTATATAGTAAAAGGGTAATATGCCTCCCAGCACCGGGATCAGCGGAGCCGAGAGGCCTCCCGGCACCGGGATCAGCATGACAGGGGGCAACGCCCAAACACCCTGATCGGCCCTGCTCTGTGTGTGACAGGGTGCGGCACCCCAACCCGCCCCCCCCGGGCCCTGCTCTGTGTGTGATGGGGTAGAGCCATAACCTCCCCATCAGCCCTGCCCTGAGTGTGAGAGTGGCGGCGCCCCAACCCCCTGATCGGCCCTGCTCTGTGGGTGATAGAGGGCAGCACCCCAACCCACTGATCCGCCCTGCTCTGTGTGTGACAGGGGACAGTGCCCCAACTCCCCTATCGGACCTATTCTGTGAGTGACAGGGCGGAGCTCCTCAACGCCCTGATGGGCCCTGCTCTGTGCGTGACAGGGGGGAGCTCCCCAACCCCCTGATGGGCCCTGCTCTGTGCGTGACAGGGGGTCATGCCGCAACCTCCCCATCGACCCTGCCTTGAGTGTGACAGGGGGTGGTGCCTCAACCCCTCAATCAGCCCTGCTCTGAGCCCGACCAGGGGCTGCACCTAGGGATTGGGCCTGCCCTCTGCCACCCGGGAGCAGGCCTAAGCCAGCAGGTCGTTATCTCCCGAGGGGTCCCAGACTGCTAGAGGGCACAGGCCGGGCTGAGGGACCCCCCTTTCCCCCCGAGTGCACAAATTTTTGTGCACCGGGCCTCTAGTATACAAATAATTAAATATGCACAAACATGAAGCGAGATATATGACTGTTCTTATGCAGCCCTAGGCCAAGTAAGGTATGAGTTTAATAACTACAAAATCAATAAATTAAAATTTTTATTAGAAAATACCTTGAGATAAATGAAAATGAAAACACTAAATAGCAAAACTTAGGGGATAAGCATAAGCAGTGCTAAGAGGGAAATTTATAGCTGTAGATGCAGACATTAAAAAAGAAATGTCTCAAATCGGTAGCCTAACTGTATACATTAAGAAACTAGAAAAAAGAAACTAAACTCAACAATAGCAAAAGAACAAAAATAATAAAGATTAGAACAGAAATATATGAAAGAATAGAAAAATCAATTTAAAAATCAATAAGACTAGAAGTCGGTTCTTCGAAAAAATTTAAATGGACAAATCTTTATCTAGATTGATGAAGAAAAAAGAGGGATGACTCAAAGTAATAAAATTAAACATGGAAGTGAGGACATTACTACCAATTTTATAGAAATAAAAAGGATTATAAGAGGTTATCATGAATAATTGTATGCCAACAAATTAATTTAGATGAAATGGACAAATTAAAAAATAAAATTTATCAAAACTGACTCAGAAGAAATAGAAAATCTGAACAGACCTATAACTAGTAAGGAGATTGAATCAATAATCAAAAACCTCCCAACAAAGAAAAACCCAGAACAGATGGCTTCACTGATGAATTTCTACCAAACAATTAAGGAAGAATTAACATGAATCCTTCTCAAACTCTTCCAAAAACTGAAGAGGAAGAGACGTGCTGTGGTCTGAATTGTGTCCACGCCCCCCCCCCACCCCCCCAAAAAAAATTCATACGTGGATTCTAGTACCTCAGAATGTACCGCATTTGGAGAGAGGGCCTTTAAAGAGGCAACGAAGGCCCTATCCAGTTTGGCTCGGTGGATAGAGCACCAGCCTGCAGATAGAAGGGTCTCAGGTTCGATTCTGGTCAAGGGCAAATATCTCAGTTGCAGGCTCCTCCCCAGCCCAGGGCCTGGTCAGGGCACGTGCAGGAGGCAACCAATCACTGTGTTTCTCTCACATCAGTATTTCGCTCTGTCTTTCCCTCTCTCTTCCACTCTAAAATTCAATGGAAAAATATCCTTGAGTGAGGGTTTTTTAAAAATAAATAAATAAGTCAATAAAGAGGCAACTAAGGTAAAATAAGGTCATCTGGGTGGGCCCTAATCCTTATGAGAGCAGATTGGGACACAGGCACACTGAGGGACGACCATGTGAGGACACTGGGAGAACCAGCCACCTGCAAGCCAAGGAGAGGCCTCAGTAGAAACCAACCCAGGTCCCTTTGAGACAGCATGGAGGGACCTGGAGAGCATTATGCTAAGCGAAATAGACCAGCCAGAGAAAGACAAGTATCGCACGATCTCACTCATATGTGGAATCTAATAAGCAAAATAAACTGAATAAAATAGATCCAGAGACTTAGAAGCATGGAACAGACTGTTGAATCTCAAAGAGAAGGCAGGGGTTGGGGGGTGAAGGGTAGGGGGTGGGGGTGGGAAGAGACCAACCAAACAACTTGTATGCATATATGTATAACCCATGGACACAGACAATAGGATGGTGATGGCCTGGGGCGGGGCTAGAAAGGGTCAATGGGGGGGGGGGGGGAACGGGTACATACAGAATACTTTCAACAATAAAGATTTTTAAAAGGAAGAAAGAAACCAACCCTGCTGAGATCTTCATCTTAAACTTCTAGCCTCCAAAACTGTAAGAAGATGAATTCCTGCTGTTTAAACCTAAACCACCTGATCTGTGGTGCTTTGTTATAGGGGCCCTAGCAAACTAATACAGAACACTTGTAAACTCATTCTAAGAGGCCAGCATCGCCCTGATACCAAAGTCAGACAGAGACTAAAAGAAAAGGAAATTATATACTAATATCCCTTATGAATACAAAAATCCTAAACAAGATACATGTAAACCAAATTCAGCAGCACATTAAAAAGATTATGCACCACGACCAAGTGAAACTCATCTCCAGAATGCAAGGATGGTTCAATATACACAAATGTAATATACACGATGTAATGTCGCACATTTACAGAATAAAGGGAAAAATACATGATCATCTCAATTTATGCAAGAAAAGCATAATAAAAATTCAATAAACTAGTAATAGAAACTTCCATAACATGATAAAGACAATTTATGAAAATACCCCAGCTAACATCATACTCAAAAATTAATAAAAATATTTTAATTTTAAAAAAATCCATTGTTTCTATATACTAACAGCGAACAATATGAAAAAATTAAGAAAACAATTCCATTTACAATAGCATCAAAAAGAATAAAATATTTAAAAATAAACACAATCAAGGAGCTGAAAGACTTGTACACCGAAAACAACAAAACACTGCTGAAAGAAATTAAAGAACACACAAACAAAATGGCAAACATTCCATGTTCATAAATTGGAAGGCTTAATATTGTTAAGATGGTAATAACTACCAAAGCAATCTACAGATTCAATGCAACTCCTTCAAAATCCCAATGATATTTTATGGAGAAAAGGAAAAGCCCATCCTAAAATTCATATGGAATTTCAGGGGGTGCCAAACAGCCAAAACAATCTTGAAAAAGAACGTTAGCAGTCTCCTACTTTCCAATTTCAAAACTTACTACAAAGCTCCAATAATCAAAACAGTGTGGTGCTGGCTTAAGAAAAAACATATAAGCCAATAGAGTAGAATAGAGAGCCCAGAAGTAAACTTTCATATAAGTGGTCAAATTATGTTTAACATACTAGTAGGTGCCAAAACCATTCAATAGGGGAAAGGACAAGCATATCAACAAATGGTGCTCAGCCCGAGCTGGTTTTGCTCAGTGGATAGAGCGTCAGCCTGCGGACTAAAGGATTCCATGTTCGATTCTGGCCAAGGGCACATGCCCAGGTTATGGGCTCAATCCCCCCTTATGGGGGGCGTGCAGGAGGCAGCCGATCAATGATTCTCTCTCATCATTGATGTTTCTATCTCTCTATCTCTCTCCTTTCCTCTCTGAAATCAATAAAATAAATAAATAAAAATGGTGCTCAGAAAACTGTATATACACATGCAAATGGAAGATTTTGGATTCTTATCTAACACTGTAAAAAAAATTAACTCATAACATTGAGCTGAACTATAAAAGAAAACATAGAAAAAAATTCTTATGTCCTTGGATTTAGCAATAGTTTATTAAATATGACATCAAAAGCATAGGTAACAAAAGAAAAAATAAATTGTACAAAATCAAAATTTTAAAAATTTTGTGCATCAAAAGACACGATCAAGTCCTGGCCAGGTTGCTCAGTTGGTTGGAGTGTCTTCCCGATATGTCCAGGCTGTAGGTTTGATCCCTGGTCAAGGCACATACAAGAATCAACCAGTGAATACGTAAGTGGGTGGAACAACAAATCAATGTTTCTCTTTCTCTCTCTCTATCTTCTCTCCATTTTCCTCTCTCTCTAAAAAAAATTTAAAAAAAGATACTATCAAAGAATAAAATGACAACCCATAGAATGGGGAAAAAATATTTTCAAATCATGTATCTGATAAGGGGTATATATAAGGAACTCCTACAATTCAGTAACATTCAAACAAACAACCCAACTCAAAAATGGGCAAAATACTTTAAATAACATATCTCCAGCCCGGCTGGCATGGCTCAGTGATTGAGTGTCAACCTATGAACCAGGAGGTCACAGTTCGCCTATTCCCGGTCAGGGCACATACCGGGATTGCAGGCTCAATCGTCAGTGTGGGGCATGCAGAAGGCAGCTATCAGTGATACTCTGTCATCATTGATCTTTCTATCTCTCTCTCTCTCCCCCTTTCTCTCTAAAATCAATAAAAAATTTGTTTTTAAAAAGACACATCTCCAAATAAGCTAATACAAATAACATACCACATTACCCACTAGGATGGCTAACATAAAAATTTTTTAAAAAGACAAGTAATGGCAAGGATGTAGAGAAATTAGAACTCTTGTGCATTGCTGGTAGGAATATAAAAAAGGTACTCAGTTGGCAGCTCCCCAAATGTCAAAAAATTACAGTATGACCCCACAATTCCAGTCCTAGGTATATACCCAAAAGAACTGAGAACAGGGACAGTTTGGCGCAGTGAACAGAGCGGCCCGTGGACTGAGGGTCCCAGGTTCAATTCCAGTCAGGGGCACATACCTCGGTTGCAGGCTCAATCCCCGGCCCTGGTCGGGGCACATGCGGGAGGCACTAGTTGGTATGTCTCTCTCACATCAATGTTTCTCTCTGTGTCTCTCCCGCTCCCTTCTACTCTCTCTAAAAATCAATGGGAAAATATCCTCAGGTAAGGATTAACAACAAGAACAACAACAAAAAATACTTAAAAAAAAAAAAAAGCAGAAACACAAATAGGTATTTGTACACCAATGTTCATAGAGGCATTGTTTACAATAGCCAACAGGTAGAAGCAATTCAAGTGTCTCTCATCAGATAGATGGATAAACAAAATGTGTTACATATGTATATACAATGGAATATTATTCAGTCATAAAAAGGATGACATTCTGACACACGTTACAAAATGGATGATGCCTGAAAATATGCTAAGTGAAATAAGGCAGACAAAGGAAGAAATATTGTATGATTCCATTGACATGAGGTATGTACAATAGGAAAATTTACAGGAATAGTAGACTAGTAGTTACCAGATGATGGGGGAGGGAGGAATGGACAGTTATTGCTTAATGAGTACACTGTTCCCATTTGAGATGATAAGAAAAAGTTCTGGAAATAATGGTGATAATAAACACTGTGAATATACTTAATGCCACTTAACTGTACACTTAAAAATGGTTAAAGTGGTGCCCTAGCTGGTTTGGCCCAGTGGATAGAGCGTTGGCCTGCAGACTGAAGGATCCCGGGTTCAATTCCAGTCAAAGGAATATGCTGAGTGGCGGGGTCGATCCCCACTAGGGAGTGTGCAGGAGGCAGCCGATCAACGATTCTCCATTATTGATGTTTCTATCTCTCTCTCCCTCTCTCCCTTCCTCTCTGAAATCAATAAAAATATATATATTTTTTTAAAGGAACAAACTACTAATACACACAACCACATAAATAAATCTCAAAAACCGCACTGAAAGAAGCCTTACGAAAAGACACACTGCAAGGCTTCCTTCATATCAAATTCTAAAACAGGCAAACTGATTTATGATTGAAACCATCGGAAGAGTGGGTGCCTTCCCAGGTGTGGTGCAGACTGACGAGGAGGAAGCATGAGGGAACTTTCTAGGTGATGGTCTCATGTTCTGTATCTTAATAGGGATGAGGCTGCACAGATAGCTGCATTTGTCAAAACCATTCGAATGGCATATTTAAGATTATTGCATTTCCCAATTTTATAAAAAAACATAAACAAATGTTAAACTCTAGTTTAAAATATGAGTGTTGTTTGTATGCATATATTCATAACCCATGGTTAAAAATATGAATGTTGCCGAAACCGGTTTGGCTCAGTGGATAGAGCGTCGGCCTGCAGACTGAAAGGTCCCAGGTTCGATTCCGGTCAAGGGCATGTGCCTGGGTTGCGGGCACATCCCCGGTGGGGGATGTGCAGGAAGCGGCTGGTCGATGTTTCTCTCTCATTGATGTTTCTGACTCTCTATCTCTCTCCCTTCCTCTCTGTAAAAAATCAATAAAATATATATTAAAAAAATCTTTAAAAAAAATATATGAATGTTGTTTGTATGCATATATTCATAACCCATGGACACAGACAAGAAGATGGTGAAGGCCTGGGGCGAGGGTGAGCTAAATAAAAGGGGTCAATGGGGAAAAAAGGAGACTGCCCTGGCTGGTCTGGCTCAGTGGATGCAGTAGTGGCCTGAAGACTGAAGGGTTCTGGGTTCAATTCTGGTCAGGGGCACATGCCCGGGTTACGGGCTCGATCCCCAGTGGGGGATGTGTGTGAGGCATCCAATCAGTAGTTCTCGCTCATCATTTATGCTTCTATATCTCTCTCCCTCTCCCTTCCTTTCTGAAATCAATAAAAATATTTTTAAGAAAAAAGGGGAATATGAAATACTTTCAGTAATAAAGATTTAAAGAAAAAAATGTATGTTCTGAAGTGAATGATGTTTGCAACTTACTTTGAAATCAATAAAAAATATGAGATGGGTCAATGACAGGACAGACACATGGACAGATGCCTAGACCTGTGATAAAGTTAATACAATAAGATGTTCACTGTGGGGCCTGGGAGGTGGGTACCCGGGTGCTCACTGTACAATGATCTCCAGTTGTTGTATGTTGGAAGTTTTCATAGTAAAATACGAGGGAAAATATCTGAAGGAGATGCTGTCACCCCAGCACCCTTGGTGCCTTTTGCACTAGACTGAACTTCAGAAGAGGACAACCACCTCCCATGCTTATATCCTGAAAGGAAAATGGGTCACAGGCCCAAAGTACGACCTAGCATAAACGCTTTTTTAAATATTTTTAAGTATTTTTTGTTGTTGTTCTTGTTGTTCATCCTTACCTGAGGATATAGAATTGTAGATGAGGCCTGAACACAGTCTGGGAAGTCTAGATCCTTGTTCTTAGATGGTGAAGAACATCTGTACACATGGACAAGGCCTGTCTCCATCCTCGTGCTATCAGCAGAGGAGGCAAGGGTGGACAGGGCCAGTGAAAACTAAGGGCTCACAAACACTGTGAAACTGCTACAGGACGCTGTTTTCCAGTTTTCTCTTTCAGTCTGACTTGGGCTGATTAAAGGAGGAAGAAGTGAGGATGGAGAAGAGCGGCCTCCCCACCTTGCACGTCGCCCTGCAGGACTTCTCTCGACTGCAGCTGCATTCGCTCCAGCAAATGACTGACAGACGTCTGAAGAGGGATTCACAACTAAGTTTGAAAAAATATGTAAGTCCCACCATAAACAGACCCAGCCAGTCGTCACTCAGAAGTCAGGTAGCCTTCTCCCTTCTAAAGGAGGACCCAGGGCATTGAGACGAGGTAGCTCAGCTTGTTAGAGCATCATCCCGATGGGCCAACATTGTGGTCCCATCCCAGGGCGGGGAACATACAAGAATCAACCAATGACTGCATCACTAAGTGGAACAGCAAATCAATCTCTCTCTCCCTTCTTTCTTCTCTAAAATAAATAAATAAAATCCACCAATCAATAAAAAGACAAGGGGACAATAATTCACACCCTTTACGGCTAGAAATTTTTGGAAAGAAATGATGAAAAGGTTCCGCTTCACATAAGTTGCCCAGTCTCGCCGCTGACCCAAGTCAGAGGGTGCCTGTAAAACCACATTCTTCTGCTAACTCGCAAGGTATTGTGAGAACAAGAGAAACTAACTATGGCCCAGGAAAATTTTATCCAAAGTTAAGATAAAAATGATCTTGATCTTGTTCTCACAAACAGCACCTGACCAAGAGCCGCCTGCTTTCTGATCAGAGATAATGGCCCCAGGAATGCCAGGCTCCCCTGTGAACTACAACCAGCACGGCCACATTAGATTCTACTTAAGATACAGACAAGAACGATGATAAGAGCTTTCACAGATCTGGAGGTTTTACTGCCTTGGGATTGGAAGCTTATCTTTAACCCCTTCCCTGCCGGCAGCAAGCAGGGAGGCTCTTCAGGGGTGCGCTGAGTTGAGAGGCCGCTCCCAGAGCAGACGCCTGTCTCCTGTCACCAAGGCTTTGTCCTCCCCAGAGCCCCAGTGAGTGTTACCTGCGTAGCCCATTGGGTTTGCGTGTGCCAAGCTCCGAGTAAGACGTCGTACAGTCCGGTGAGCTGCCGCTCCAGGGGGAGGTCGCTCTGGCACAGCTCTTGCCAAGCTGCTACAAGCTGCGCCTGCACAGGCAGAACAAAGGGGCCCCGCTGGGTACAACACATGCTGCCCCTAAACCGCCCTGTCCCCCTGCCACGGCAAGCAATGCACTGCTGCCTCCTCTCCTGAGCACCCGCGGCCCCACGAATGGCCGTGCACCTCCAAAGACAGGAAAAGCCCCTTAGGGTTACCTGCTCTGATCATCAATCCAAACTGAATCTGTGCCCTCTAAGTGATCCCTTCTCCTTTTATCTTGCTCCAAAAGCAGGCCAATGTACTTCCCTCAGCAGGCCTCCACCCTTCTGAAGGGACCTCAGAAGGGGGGGGGGGGGGGGGGAGGTTAGCTTCAAGTTCTAACACTACTGCTTAAATGACACATGAGCATCGGACCTGAAAGAAATCAAGTTAGCCCAGGACACTGTCAAGTTTTTCAGGAACCTGACCTCAACCACCCTGGGAAATATATGAAATTCTCATGGCTGGCTGAGGGCATAATAAAGCGTAATCTCTCCTAGAGGAAAAAAAACAACTTTTCAGTCTATAAATGAAATCCAGCTGTAAGTAAATATGGGACCAAAACTGATGATTCCTTTTCCAACTGGCAACTGACTGAATCCCCAGGCTGGACCCAGAGCACCCCCTGCTGGCTAATGAACAGACAAAGGTCAGCGCAGGAGGCAATTTTTACCTGTGAGCAGGAAAACTAGGATTCCACAAGCATGACCCGCACAGCTCCTCACCTTGTGACACTTGTAGTAGTATGCAAGGAGTTGGGGCATCCGGTCAATTTCAGTAAACACCTTCACAAACACTTTGGATTGCTCTAAAGGAGAACATAAAACGTGCAAATGCTGTTATCAGGTTTTCTGTTGCAGCCAGAGAAAGAATTTACGAAAATAAATGTGGATGGACACATGAGCTAGTATTCAGAAATTCCTACCTAGGCAATGGCGTAACTCACGCGTGGAGATCATAAATGTGACACATAAGGAAAGTTAGGGGCAGACCATGTCTCAATGGGACAGGCCTGTTCAGAATAATGCATCAATAAGCACCATTAATACAGCTAAGACAAGTAATCGTTACATGGGACTAGAAAAAAGAGTTAGAATCACGGGTGGGGCTTAGGCTGTAACACTGAAGGAACTGCCGCTCAGAGTTGTGCGAGGAAGGGTGAGAGCCCCCGACAATTCTGTGCTTTAAGCAACTCGCCTGCCTGGCTCCAAGGCTGAATCATAACATATCAGCCTCAACGGGATCTGAAACAACCGTCAACCAACCCCGTGCCCGGCGAACACTGCAGCCCAAAGAGCGTCAGCAGCTGGCAAGTCAACTGCCAGCCCACGTGAGCACCCTCCTCCAGCCCCGACCTACACGGCCCCATCCAATACTCACATGACACGGGCAGACCCGGCCTTCACACTTTCGAAGTCGGAGGACCCTCTGGCTCCCTGTGTGGCCTGCGCCTCATCAGCACAGGGCCTTCCCAATCAGCCGACCGAGGCTGGATTATTGCTGCGACTCCCTATCACATCTTCCCCTCCATATACTAATCACAATCTATGTTATTCTATTTAGTTACTTGTATAACAGCTTATGGTCTTTCCTGGAAATATACGCTCCAGCCCTAGCCAGTTTGGCTCAGTGGATAGAGCGTTGGCCTGCAGACTGAAGGTCCCGGGTTCGATTCCGGTCAAGAGCACATACCTCGGTTGCAGGCTCCTCCCTGACTGGTCAGGGTTTGTGCAGGAGGCAACCAGTTGATGTGCTTCTCTTACATCGATATTTCTCTCTGTCTTTCCCTCTCTCTTCCACTCTCTCTAAAAATCAATGGAAAAATATCCTCGGGTGATGGATTTAAAAAAAGAAAGAAACATAAGCTCCACAGGACCGGGACCTCCCTGTCTTATTTCACTGTTTCTAGGGGCTAGCACAGTCCATGGCAGGCAGTACTAGTAAACGCGCTGCCTTTGAGCCGCACTGCACAGCGGCGCTGGGGTCAGGCTGCAGCACCAGAGCTGTGCTTGCGAATAACTGCTCCCTCCCAGGTCTTCGGGCCACAGTGCAGCACTGAGCTGCCGGGGCAGGTTTTTTGGAGGGGTTGTTGTGGGGGGAGAGTTGGAGGGGTTGTGACAACCCAGTCCTTAAGCTAAGGCTGACAGGCCAGGGAGAAGCCAGGGACCTTGCAGGCTCTGCTAGTGCCCCGCGCATTTCCTGTGCCTGCCTTTCAAGTTCCAGCTCTCCTCTTTGCTTGGTGGTCAGTGAGATGCAGGTTGTTAGTCGTGGCGTGGATGGTGGTAGAAAAGGGACAGACATGGGCTATGGCCTTTAAGGGTGTAAGGGCTTCGGTCTTGAGTTGTGGGAACTTAACTCATCTGGCTAAAGTGCAGACGTAACCTTTTTACAGAAACTACCATTTAGGGCCAACTGCTCATTTGCATACGTGCCCAGCATGGGGTAAAGCTGTGTGTGTCCCAGCTAGCCTAAACAGTTTACAACAGGGTCGTTGTGAAGGCTAGATGTTAGGCATCACCAGGCACAGCACAGGCACCTAAAAACAGCAGCATCAGTCCTCTGTCACCCAGATTCTGTCACCAGATTTGAAGTGCATCACTTCTGAGTACAGGGAAGCACAACCGCCGAGTGAACAGCGTTGGCAACTGGAAGGGGCACCAAGGAACAGGCCCTTAGGCGATACAGCTCAGGACTGGCTTGAGGACAACAGCACCTAGCTTACGTCAGCAGTATTACAGCATGTTGGAAACAGAAAACAGAAGAAGAAAAAACTGCCTATAATCCTATCACACTCTGTTAAACACTGGCAACATTTTGGTGTATATTCACAGAATGTTTTCAGAAAAAAACTTCTAGTGTTTACTAGTCTAAATATAATCACAACTTTACAATCTCTACCCAACACAGCAGAATTTATTATTTCTTAAAACTAGTAATAAAGCAAAATTGGGCTATATAACAAACCCATTTAGTAAACCACTGTGAAACTTAAAAGTAATAATACATGAATCTTCAGCCCTTACAGAGGAATTCAAGTTTTTCAAGACTAGTGCATTTAAATTAAACAGACACATTTGTGAAACTGGGGGAAGTTCCTGTTCAAACAACAGAAATAGGAAACAAACACTGGCGATTATAAGGACTCTAGGCTCCTGCAAATGCCTCTAATTCAATTCAGAATAACTGCTGGGCACCTGCTGGTGCAGAGCCACCTGCTGGTACTGTGGGGTCTTAAAGTGAACTCATTTTGCAGCCCCACCTCTACTGCCTCTACTGCCCCTTTTCTGCTAAAAGAATCGGGTTCTTCTCTGAGGAACCATGCATCTGCCTCTCACTCTCCCATTTCCCGTTTAAATGTTCCTAGTGAAGCTGACTCTATAAAGGGCACAGGGTCTGGCCCGCCAGGGCCTCAAATCCTCCTGATTAAAGTAATTGATCAGAGGTGCAAAAGACTGTCCACGAAATGCCATCAAGATTAACTGTGGGCCCTGGCCAGTGCATCTCAGTTGGTTGAGCCTCTTCCCATGCACCAAGAGGTCGCCAGTTCAATTCCCAGTCAGGGCACAAGCCCGAGCTGTAGGCTTGATCCCCAGTAGGGGACATGCAGGAGGCAGCCGATCAGTGATTCTCTCTCATCATTGATCTTTCTACTTCTCTCTCCCTTTCCCTTCCTTTCTGAAATCAATAAAAATATATTTTTTTAAAAATAAGAGTCCCCAAATTTATTTATGCTGCTTTCACATATGATTTCACATTCTATTTCGACGTAAGTGCTTCTCAGAGTGCCCCACATGCAGGAGAGAGGTCAGAATTACCTGTTAAATGAAATAAATATACAGAAAAAAATGCCCTGAAACCGCTCCCTAAAGTACTTCCTCCACTGTATCATTCTGCACGTCACCCTGTTTGCTCCCAGCTACAGCCCGCAGGAACCGGCCCGAAGCATGTGCCTGAGAGAACCGCCCTTCACCCTTCCCTGCTCGCTGCTCCTCTGCCCTGGGCAAACAGAGCATGTGCTTGAGTGTGTGAGTAAATATAAAGAGAAGTGAGGATAATGTCCAAGACAGCTCTGCGGAGTAGGTCACAGGAACAGAAACTCACTGTGGACAAGCTTCCAGGCCCACTTGTACACTCACAGGACTTCTTCCAAAGCTTTCCCTTTATATAACACTAACTTCATGCAACCCTCGAGTCAAGAAGGTGGAGAAACTGCCAACAGAATAAATAAGCTAGTCAAGATCACACAACCAGAAGGGCCAAGGTTCCTGAGACATCCTCTAACACCTATGACTTGTCCATAATGACAACTGACAGGCACAAGATTTTAATCTCAGACCTACCAAAGAATTCCAGGAGCTGTGCTGGTCCAGACCAGCGAAGAGAGAGCTCCAGAAGGGAAGTCTCTGGGACAAGGGGAAACTCAGAAGAATGCCTTACTTCCAAGATACAGTGTTTGGAAAAAATTAAGAACTATGGATGGTAAGAAGGAAGAGAAAGAATAAAAAGGCAATCAGACACTTCAGGATAAACATGAAGCTGAACAGAAAAGGAGTTAAAAATAAAAGAACTATTTATAAAATTGTGATAATATAAATACTATTCAATTCAATTTAAAATGATGGTATAGCCCCGCTGGCGTGGCTCAGCGGTTGAGCATTGATCTATGAATCAGGAGGTCACGGTTTGATCCCTGGTCAGGGCTCGATACCCAGTATGGGGTGTACAAAAATTTCAGAGAGGAAGGGAGAGGGAGAGAGAGAGAGATACAAATATCAACACTGAGAGAGAATCATTGATGGGCTGCCTCCTGCACACCCCCTACTGGGGATTGAGCCCACAACCCGGGCATGTGCCCTGACCCGGAATCTAACCTGGGACCCTTCAGTCTGCAGGCTGACGCTCTATCCACTGAGCCAAACCAGCCAGGGCAATAAAAATATTTTTTTAATTAAATAAATAAATAAAATGATGATATAGGAGGAGAATGGGTAAGGGGGAGAGGAAAGCTATGAGAGCTAAATCCTTAGCTATAACAATGGGGTCAACAGATCTTATATGAAGAAATAAAGTAATACATTTATTATGCAGAAATGCAAAGAGAAATACCAGAAAACTAGAGCTCTAGAAATCAAAAGTGGTGGTCTCCTGGGACTGGAAGTGGGGCATGAGGAGCTATTTTCCTCTATAAGACCTTCAGTATGATTTGACTTTTCCAACATTGTAGCTGACAGGGGGCCGGGGGGGGGGGGGGGGGGGGGAGGGGCAGGATTTAGCTGAACTCAAGAAAAAGCAAAGCCAATTAACTCATTTGGGGGTCTGCACTTCCGATCTGTAGTTTAGCTAAATCTGCTGAGCTGCAGGCCTTTTAGGAATGCTGCAGCTCTCATTCAAGCAGAATCTCCAAGCGTTCCTCACTAGCCTCGTAGAAACTGTCCCCTTTGGGCCACTCTGAGAGCCCCAGTCTCCAAACAGGAGGTCCCAGAGGAATGAATGATCCCTGAATGTCTCCCCTGGGCAGCTCCTGCTGTCTCCCTTAATCCTCCCAGTTGTATTCCACTCGTGTGACTGAGGGAACTGTGGTCTCACTGTTCATATGCAGCAGCCAGAGAGTTAAAGCTAGGTCTGTCCAATCTCCAGTCAGCACTGCTTCCTCTCAGCCAGACTCCTCAGGAGACTTACTAATAAACTGCTAACAGCGATGAATACTCCCTGACCAGAAGCTCCTTCATCTGCTCAAGCAAAACTTGCTGTCCCCAACCTTCCTTTCCAGCCTCATCAATGACCATTTCCCAACATTCACTCCACAAAAATCGGTTTAATTATTATTCCCCAAAACAGACCGTTTTCCTACTTCTGTACCATTCAAACATGTTGTTCCCTCTGCCAAATGCTTCTCCTCACCTATCAAAATCTTACATCCAGGAGAAAATACTCATGCTATAATGCTAACTGGAGGCAAAAAAATAAAAATGTATATACTCAATATATATACATTCCTTGAAAGATATATGTATACAAAGGGGGGAAACTGGAAGAAAACACTAACAGTCATCTCTATGGGGAGTTTACTGCTCAATCTTCTTTTCTCTATTTTTCAAATTTCCAATAACCTCTATACGCATTACATTTATAATAAGAAATATTTTCAGATGTTTTTAAATCCATCTCTTTCAAGGTTCTGCACAGATTCTAGCTCCTGCATAAAAGCGTCCTCTCCTTGGTCCTGGCCTCGGTGGCTTTCACATTCTGTCTTGTAACTATCTGTGCACTCTCTCCGACCCTCACCCTCGCCCAAGCTGTCCTGACGGGCAGAAACCTTACCTGACTCATCTGGATATTCCCTGTTCCTCACATTATTACTAGGTTGAAGTAAGAGTTACCAGTTAGTTAGCTCTTTGAAAATTCTTACTGTGATACCACATGGGAACCATACAAAAATGCAAACTCAACCCCCAGATTTGGTGGCTTAAGGAGTAAGTGAATAGCGTGGTAAACATCAGCATTCCACACGTAGCAAAGGGCTCTAGGAGTCAAGTTATGGGTCTAATGTCAAGTAATTTCTGACATGCTTCCTAGAGAGGAAATGACTACACAAAGCCCTTGCTTCCAGGATGACCGCAGGAAAGCGGAAGGCTGGTCCCTGCGGGCCCTCAATGTGCAGCAACACTGCCCCCTTCTGGCCAAAGCATAGATGCCACAGTCTTAGGATTCAATCAAAAAGAAGAAAAAAACCTGAGCTGACCCACCTTTTATATCTGCTTTGCTCCCCTTCATCTCTAGGAAGCCCAATAAACTGCTAAGAAGGAAAATCTGTAATAGCAACCACTGCAGAGACAATCCAGCTAAACTCTGGAAACCTGCCAATACTGTAGATACTGCTTTAATGAGTAGGAATCCATGGGTGAGGAAATTACTATTTGCCTTTAAATGCTTATTCTTTTCATAAGGTGGCATAAATAAATGCATCTTTCTATTACATGTAAAGTTATGCCACAGAAAGTTGATTCAACTTATCAACTGGCTGTATAAAACAAAGTAGGCATGTCTATTACAGAGACTGTCGCTCTGGGAGACAAACAGAAAAGGGTATGTGTTGGGGATGTACAAATTTATCAGAGCTCTCCCTTTAAGAACTGCTAGGTAAAGAAGCACTTTACCCGGCTGGTATGGTTGAGCATCGACCTGTGAACCAAGATGTCATGGCTGGATTCCTGGTCAGGGCACATGCCTGGGTTGTGGGCTTGATCCCCAGTAGGGAATGTGCAGGAGGCGACCAGACAATCAATGATTCTCTCTCATCACTGATGTCTCTCCCTCCTTATCCCTTCCTCTCTGAAATCAATAAAAACGTTAAGAAGAAAAAAAGAAGAGAAGAAGCAGCAGCACCTGGGCCTCCAGGAGAGATGACTGATGAGAGGGCACATTACTTTTTCCTTCTTTTTTGGGGGGGGGGGGGCTTCCTGAGAGCAGAATTAGCCACCAAAAGAAACACAACACCATTTCATCTACGTTAAAGCCAGGAAAATACCTGTACTACAAACTTCAAAGAATGCAATGCAATCATCTTGGTTCAAGAGGAGTGGAACTGCTGGGAGAGCTCTGAGCATAAGCACGAAGCAGCACGCTGGAAAGGAGTGAAGACAGGGAGTGGAGGGAGGTCACGGCAAGGTGTGGGAAGAAGACCTGTGCCGCATGGTATCACTGGGTGCCCCAGTGCTCATCCACACTGGTGATCTCACACTTCATTTCAAAACTTACCCGCCCTGGCCCCTGTGGCTCAGCTGGTTGGAGCACTGTCCAATACACCAAAAGGGGGCGGGTTCAATTCCCAGTCAGGGCACATGCCCAGGTTTTGGGTTTGATTTCTGGTTGGGACATGGGCAGGGGGCAACTGATCAACGTTTCTCTCTCACATTGATGTTTCTCTATTTCTCCTTCCCTTCCTCTCTAAAATAAAATAAAAAATAAACTTACTACAAAGCCACAATAATCAAAACAGTGTGGTACTGGCATAAGAATAGACAAAAGTCATAATATTCATATGCAAGTGGAACTGCAGACAAAAAGTACTCAAGGGGATCATAACAATATTGATAAAAATACTATTTAAATCCTAAAAGAGAAGTGGAAAGAACAATGGCTTGCAGACTGAAGGGTCCCAGGTTCGATTCCTGTCAAGAGCATGTACCTCGGTTGCAGGTTCAACCCAGCCTTGGTCAGGGTGTGTGCAGGAGGCAACCAATGAATGTGTCTCTCTCACATCGAAGTTTCTATCTCTCTGCCTCTCCCCCTTCCTTCTACTCTCTCTTAAAAAAAAAAAAAAATCAATGGAAAAATATTCTCAAATGAGGATTAAAAAGAAAAAGAAAGAAGAAAAGCTTCCCAATGTTTTCATGAGGCCAACAGAATCATGGTACTACAACCTGACAAAATATTCACTTATGTGATCTCAACAAAAAAATTCTAAGTAGCCCTGGCCGGTTTGGCTCGGTGGATAGAGCGTCAACCTGCAGACTGAAGGGTCCCGGGTTCGATTCCGGTCAAGGGCATGTACCTTGGTTGCGGGCACATCCCCAGTGGGGGGTGTGCAGGAGGCAGCTGATCGATGTTTCTCTCTCATCGATGTTTCTAAACTCTCTATCCCTCTCCCTTCCTCGCTGTAAAAAGTCAATAAAATATATTAAAAAAAAAATTCTAAGTAAAATGTCAGCAAACATCCAGTAGGACATGAACACACACATACACACACCCACCATGGACAAGTGGAGCTTGTTGATTTGCAGAATAATGCAACAATCAGAAATGCTATTAATGTGATTTGCCATTTTAGTAGGTCAGAGAAAATAAAAATAATACATTCAATCTTTTATTAAACGCATCTATTAAAAAGGCATTTATAAAATGTTACAATAATTTTTGTGACTAGCTAACACAGTAGTATTGAGGGCTGACTGTGAGTTCCATTTAGGTGTGGCTTCCCCCCCAGGGGAGGGAGGCCAGGCCTTTGCAGGTCTGACTACCAGGAGGACTGAACTGCGAAGCTCCCGTTAGCAAATCTTCAGAGGGAGGACAGCTAGTTGTTTGGCACAGAGAGGTTATTAAGCTGCTCTCACCCACAGGGAAAACTCAACTAGCCACAGGATCATTCTCAAGGGTTCTATATGGGAACAGGGGTGACAGTTTACAACTGTTGTCCCAGCTTCATGATTGAAAGCACTCCCTTTTCCTCTAAAAGTGTCCTAGTTTAATAATAAAGTATATGGTCAAACTCAGTACAATGAAATTTTATAATGTTTATATGTATGATAAGAGTTTATATATACACAGGTGTGCATATTCATATTAACTAGCTAGCTATAGATTTCCAAAAAAATAACTAATGAAGCCTGGTCTCATCACATGCAACCATCCTAAAACAAATTTAAGACAGCATACAGAACCCAAGATAGCATCTTCTCGTGACTTAATTTAAATCATTGGAAATGTACCATCATATAAACAAAATCAATACTACCTCTCAGGAGCCAGGGAGGGAAGCGTTTCAGAAAGAAGGGAGCAAAAAATATTAACACTTGTTGACAATGAGAAACAGTGAAGTATAAATGGATGAGGCCTCCAAGTTTGCTGGTGACAGTTGTTGGAGAGTTCAATGCAACAGGATGAGAAGAACATTAAACCCAGAGCAGAAGGGCTTATGAGTGAAGGAAGCAGGAGCAGTGGACAGATTATGTTTTGTGCAAAACAAACAACTGTGAGAAAAAAAAAACAAATAGCTGTAAAGGTAAGAAAACCGTTTTACTCCTGTTTCTTCCTGGTTTACCAAACATTTTGTGGGACAAAGGGAAAGGGAGAGTCAGATAAACATATGTGTTGAAATAACACTGGAAAGTAACATACCCACATAATGTTCTTTGACAAGGGTCACAACTTATCAAGTGGTACACTTAAGATCTGTTCATTTCTCTACATGTAAATCTTACCCAATAAGAAAAAAATCACAAACCAATACTAAACTCAAGTTATTAACATGAATCTGAAGTGTTTAGGAGTGAAGCTTACTGATGTCTGCAACTTACTTTGAAATGCATCGAAGATGATGAGTAGAAAGGTGGTCAAATGGGTAGACATGTGACAAAGCAAATATGGCAAAATGCCAATGCTAGGATCCTGACGGTGTGTTTATTGTAGACTTATTTCAATTTTTCTGAACTTTGAAATTTTTCATATACAATGTTGAAAAAAAGGCGACTGCCATAAAGTCACAATTTACTTTCAATCTACACAATTTAATCAACACTGAGGCACTACAAAGACTGAACACTCAGAAAACCTTATATCTGTAAAGGGGGGTACAGAGGTGAGAAATAGCCAGCACTCACCTACAGACTGCGAGGTGAACGCTGCAACGATCTGGGGACTGGCCAAGGCCTCCAGCCTGTTCTTCAAGGCCTCCAAGTGCACACACTTTTCTGAGTAGTCCGGTGTGTCAACGAGCATCATTAAGCTGTTTTGCATACCTGTTAGCTTGGAGGAAATCACGGCTATGTCCTATAAGAAGACCAACACAAAGGATACTTATTTTGAAACACCCCTGCTACTTCAGTTAATAATGGACAAAATGCATGAAAAAGCATAAGGAAATGGCCAATAAACATGTTGACTATTATTAGTACTCAAATACATATTAAAATTAGAAAGTGCCATCTTCCTAACCAATTGGAAAAACTTTTTTAAAATATATTTATTTTATTAATTTCAGAGAGGAAGAGAGAGATAGACACATCAATGATGAGAGAGAATCACTGATTGGCTGCCTCCTGCACACCCCCACTGGGGATTGAGCCCACAACCCGGACATGTGCCCTTGGCTGGGATCAAACCCAGACCCTTCAGTCTGCAGGCCAACGCTCTATTCACTGAGTCAAACCAGCCAGGGCTGGAAAAACTTTTAAAAAATTATAATGGCTACTGTTTGTGAGGATACAAAAAAAGTCTGTCTGGTACCATAAATTCATATGTCTTTCTAGAAGGCAATTCAGTACCATGCATCAAGAGACTTAAAAACATTCACATCTTTGATCTGGTATTCCCTCTTCTAGAAATTTGTCTAAGGAACTTATCAGAGGATACAAAGATATTAATATGTTATAATTAACTAGAGGCCCAGTGCACAAATTTGTGCACCAGTGGGGTCCCTCGGCCTGGCCTATGGGGTCGGCCCAAAACCAGCTCTCTGACATCTCCTGAGGGGTCCCGGATTGAGAGAGGGTGCAGGCGCTAGGCCAAGGGACCCCACCAGTGCACAATCGGGGCCAGGGAGGGACACGGGAGGTTGGCCAGCAGGGGAGAGACCATGGGAGGGCTCCAGGGTATGTCCGGCTTGTCTCGCCCAGTCCCAATCGGCTGGACCCCAGCAGCAAGGTAACCTACTGGTTGGAGCGTCTGCCCCTTGGTGATAAGTGCACATCACAGCAACTGGTCGACTAGTCGACTGTCTGCCTTCTGGTGGCCAGTGCACGTCATAGCAAGCGGTTGAGCGGCCTTAGCATATCATTAGCATAGTACGTTTTGATTGAACGGATGACCGGACACTTAGGCTTTTATTATATAGAATTAGTATGATTTTAGTGTTGTAATAACAAAAGCCTGAAAGCAACCTAAATCTTCCATAATACTAAATAAAATGTAAATTATGGGTCATTCAAATAGCAGGTGGAATATTGTACAACCACAAAAAATTATGTTTTTGCAAAGTATTAATTACACAGCAAAATACTTACCACTAACTACTACGTGAAATAAACAGGATAAAAAAACCACAGAACCCTGGCCAGGTGGCCCAGTTGGTTGGAGCATCATCCCATGCACCAAAAAGGTTGCAAGCTCAATTCCTGGTCAGGGCACATGCCAGGTTGCAAGTCAATCACCAGTAGGGGGTATACAGAAGGCAGCCAATAGATGTTTCTCTTTCCTTCTCTCTCTCTCTCCCTCCCTCCCTTCCTTTCTCTCTAAAATCAATGAACATATCCTTGGGTGAGGATTAAATTAAAAAATAAAAATAAAAAGCATATAGATATTAGAATACAGTGGGACCTCAGTTCTCTAACTTAATTCATTCCAGAAGGCTGTTCAAGAAGGAGTTTGTTCAAAAACTGAATCATTTTCTCCCCACTTAGAAATAATGTAAATTGGCCTGGCTGGCATTGCTCAGTGGTTAGGCATAAAACTATAAACCAGGAGGTCAAGGTTCAATTTCCAGTCAGGGCACATGCCTGGGTTGAGGGCTGGATCCCCAGTGGGAGGCGTCCAGGAGGCAATCGATCAATGATTCTCTCTCATATCTCTCCCTCTCCCTTCCTCTCTGAAATCAATAAAAATATATTTTTTAAAAAGAATAGAAATTGAAGTTATTCTAGACCCCCAAATGATTCCCTCCTTTAACCTTTCTTATATACCGTACATGACTAAGGTACTGTTTAATCTATAAACAAACTACCCGCTACTAGCCTTAAACGAATCACATTCAGCACCCTTCCAGGCTGTCTTTCGGGTCAGCATGCAGCATCTTCACTTTCCCACATATCACTGCCTCCGAAATGCTGCCACAGGCTAACTGCTTTTCATTTATCCACATCAACAACAGGCTTTCTACCCTGCCAAGTGCCTGTGATGAGCACACCGTTAGCAACATCAACACTTTTTTTATTTCTTTGTTAATCCTCACCCAAGGATATTTTTTCCATTTATTTTTAATTTTATTTTTAAAGTAAGCTCTTCTTTTGAAAAAGAATATGTATTTTTTTTATTGATTTCAGAGAGGAAGGAAGAGGGAGAGAGAAACAGCAATGAGAGAGAACCATTGATCAGCTGCTTCTTGCACACCCCATACTGGGGATCAAGCCCGCAACCCGGACAGGTGCCCCGACAGGGAATCAAATCGTGACTTCCTGGTTCATAGGTGGACGAGCAACCACTGAGCCACGTGGGACAGGCTCCATTGATTTTTAGAGAGAGTGGAAGGGCGGGAGGGAGGGCAAAAAGGAAGGAGGGAGAAAGAGACAAAGAGAGACAAAGAGAGTGAGCCTGACTTGATGTGAGAGAGACACATCAATTGGTTGCCTCCCACACAAGCCCCAACTGGGGCCCGGGGATCAAAGCTGCAACACAGGTACTTGCCCTTGACCATGAATCGAACCCAAGATTCTTTGATGAGTGGGCCGATGCTCTAACCACTGATCCATAGCAGCCAGGGCAACATCAGCACTCTTGATGGCCTCTTTATGTTTTAAAATTGTGCTAACCATCCATTTCACCAGCAACAAAAGCAAAAACACACACAAAAATATTCACAGCACAATTTTCTGAGATGTTAAGAAGGTGAGGTTTAACAGTAACCTCACACCTTGTGCATTCTCTCCTTTGTGGCCTGAGAAATACAAAGGATTGTCAGGTCGAGAACCGAAATTTGTTTGACAAGCATTTTTTCCATGAACAACTTGGTCAAGAACCAAATTGTTTGAAATGGCAGATGTTCAAGAACTGAGGTTTGAGGAAGGCCGGGGAGGGTGGGAGGGCAGGAGGGGGGCGGGTAAGAGATCAACCAAAGGACTTGTATGCATGCATATAAGCATAACCAATGGACATAAGACACTGGGGGGTAGGGAGACCAGGGGATTGTCAAGGGCGGGGGAAAAAAAAAGGAGACATATGTAATACTCTTTGTAATACTTTAAGCAATAAAAAAATAAATAAAAAATAAATTTAATAATAAAAAAAAAAGAACTGAGGTTTGAATGTATATACAGATTTATGTCACCTATAATATATGCATACATATAAAAATATATAAGTACAAATATGCACAAATACTTAAAAAAAATACCTAATAGACATAAAAAACATATTACTAGGGAATATGAATGGGGATCATTTTATTTCCTTCCATGTATTTTTCTGAATTTTCCAATTCTCCTAAGACACATATATTACGTTTATAATGAGAAAAGTAAATGCTATTTTTGTAGAATTAAGGGTGTAATAACTAACTGCATTTCACCTCAGCATTCCACGCGTCTATGGTTTGTCAGACAACGTATGAGGGGTTTGAGACACAAAGATGAGGGAGGTCACGTTGCTGGCCTGGAGCTCACAGAGTACTGGGACAGGAGACTGCGATACAGTTTAAGACGTACAGGAGCACAGGTGAGGGAGCAGTTCACGCTGCCTGTGCGAGGCGGGGGCTAGCGGAGAGTAAGAGAGGAGGTGCTGCTACAGCGGGGCCTTGACGGACGAGTGGCAGTCTCCTGCCTGGAAGAAAAGGAAAGGAAGGACCTTTCGGGCAAAGAAGGAAGACACGAAGGGACGGTGTTAACAGTCCACAGCAGCCACGATGTGGAATTCATACGGAGGGGGTGGCCACAGGGAAAACCACACACCCTGCTGTGAAAGACAGGCTATGTCCTGTGAGTGTGCATAAGATTTATCTGGTAGAAATGGGGGATAGAGCCCTAGTTGGTTTGGCTCGGTGGATAGAGCCTGCGGACTGAAGGGTCTCGGGTTCAATTTCAGTCAAGGGTCACGTATCTTGGTTGCAGGCTCCCAGCCCTGGTTGGGGGCACGCGGGAGGCAACCAATCAATGTGTCTCCCTCACATCAATGTTTCTCTCTGTCTCTCCCTCTCCCTTCCACTTTCTCTAAAAATCAGTGGAAAAAATATCCTCAGATGAGGATTAAATGAAAAAAAAAAAGAAAGAAAGAAAAGGAAAATGGGGGATGGAGGCCAACCAGCGTGACTCAGAAGTCGAGCATCGACCTATGAACCAGTAGGTCCTGGTCTGATTCCTGATCAGGGCACATGCCCAGGTTGTGGGCTCAATCATTCCCTCTCATCACTGATGTTTCTATCTCTCTCTCCCTCTCCCTTCCTCTCTGAAATAAAAAAGTAAAAAACTTTTTTTTTTTAAATGGGAAGGCAAGGGACAGGAAAATGACCAGTGCCAATCTATGCTTTAGAACAGCGGTTCTCAACCTGGGGGTCGAACGACCCTTTCACAGGGGTCACCTAAGACCATCGGAAAACACAGATATAATTACATATTATTTTTGTGATTAATCACTATGCTTTAATTATGTTCAATTTGTAACAATGAAATTGGGGGTCACCACAACATGAGGAACTGTATTAAAGGGTCGCAGCATTAGGAAGGTTGAGAACCGCTGCTTTAGACTCTCTCCCTGGTCCCTTGTGGAGGATACACTGGAGCATGGGAGGGACCTGGCAGCAAGACCCATGAGGGTTGCTGTAATGCTCTAGCACAGCGGTCGCCAACCTTTCGGACCTCACGGACCATCAGTGGTCCGCGGACCACCGGTTGCCAGCTGCTGGTCTAGCAGGAAAACGGCTAGGAAGCATGACTAGAGTGGTGGCAGAGGAACGAAAAGGACAGATAACTGAGGAGAAATAAGAGAGGGATGGAGAAGGAGCAAGTAAGGACTGCTGAGGTTGCATCCTGGATACTGGTATGGAAAATGATGCCGTTAACCAAGGCAGGAAGCTGAAAGAAAGAGCAAGAGGAGGGTCGCCCAGGACAGAAACAACGACTTCAGGTTCTAAGAGCCTCGGGGGAGTGCGGCTGGATGCATGTGGGACTGTGCGCAGGCAGTTCTGGATAACAGGACAGTGGGGAGGAGAAAAGCAATTAGCAGTAGTAGTTCACTAGGGTTAAACTCGGAGACCGTACTTAAATCCATTCTCTCTCATACACACGCCAAGAATTCGTAAGATGTGCAACCTACCCCTATAAAGCCAGATCAGCTGGACTTGTCTGCACCCTGTAAGGCTCTGAAATAGAAGGGGAGGGAGTATGGTTCTGTTGTACATAAAGGCAATGATAACTGGCCCTGGCTGGTATGGCTCAGTTGGTTGGGTGCCATCCTGTGCACCAGGAGGTTGCCAGCTCGATTCCCAGTCAGGGCACATGCCTGGGTTGCAGGCTCGATCCCTGGTGGGGCACGAGCGGGAGGCAGCTGATAGATGTTGTGCTCTCACATCAGTGTTTCCCTCTTCCTCCCCCTTCCTCTCTCTCTAAAAAAAATACAAGGTGCAAAGCAGTGCTCACACTTGTGGGGGGAAAGGGCAGGGAACAGGTATCTGTGTATCTGGAAGGACAGGCATAAAGATGATAAAAGAGTTTGTATGGGAAGTAGGGGGTGTCAGGGTTACGAGAAAGACTTTTTGTTGTTTATTCCTCTTTACTAAAGTTTTTCCCACATACACTTACCACATTTTTAAGTTTTTTAAAAATAACAAGAGATGATAAATAATCCATTTTGCTTTACAAGTAAAAGACTTTTCCATAAGACCTCATCTCACTTCATCCTGATACACAACTTTCACTACTTTCCACATCTGGCAGCCCGGGAGGGGCTCACTCACCGCGTCCTGCAGTGTGTGAGGCCCCTCTGCCCACAGTCCACGCTCTCAATCACTCTGTTCTCTCTGCCTTTTTATAGGGGCTTCTCCTGAATTCACTCTCTGGGACTAAGAGGCTTCAGTCAGCAAAGGGTGCGAAGCAAAGAGGGTGGGAATGCTCAGAGCACCCTCAGGCTGTCCCTTCCCCTGTCTGAATGCTCTGTCCGTGGCCATTTCCTACCCCTATGGCTGTGAGTGAATGGTATCTCATTCGTTTCCCCAAACCTCCAGTTCCCTGAACAGATTGCACAACATCCCCTGAACAAGACACCTACCTGAGTCTTGAATGTCTCCTCAATGTCAGCACTCAACGTGCTCCACTTGTCTGCTTCCTGCAGGGACTCGGCGGCAAGCTGCATCCTGGACTTCACCTGGTCGATTTCTACCAACACCTGAAAGGGAAAGGGGTCAGAAGCCAGGGAAGCAGCTGTTCCATCCTCTCTGCCTCCCATCAGGGACTTGAGACCGGAGCATTGTGCCACGCTCCTGTCTCAGGGAGCTCCTGTGCCCCTCACACCAATCACATGGCTAAATGTCCAGCGGGTGCTGCACAGATGAATACACTGAAAGAACGCAGCACGAGAGCAGTCTGAGTGCTTGGTAGAATTCTGAGCTAACGCTGGCCTCCACTCTGAGAGTGAACGTCTTCCAAAACCACGAGTCAGCGTTCGGACGGGAGCCAAAATACCTGCATTGACTGCGATGTGTCCTGTTCAAACTTTTTAATGTCCTCCTTGACAAGAATCATTTGTTCTTTCAGAAAAGACGCCTCCTGTTTAAGGGCTTCGACATCACGGAGCACTTTGGGCATGTTCTGAAGGGCCTGGTGACTCGTTTCTGTAGCAAGAACCCAAGAACAGAAAGAGGAACCAAAGGTGAAAATCGGACCAGTCACCAATGAACAATAAAAATCAGGCAGGACGGGAGATGTCTATTAACCACACCATTTATTGACCCTGAGAAAAATGGGAGTTGGAGAGAGCCATGGCAGTGTTTCTCAGTAGTTAGAGTATTGGCCTGTGCACCGAAGAGTCTAGGGTTCAATTAACAGTCAAGGGGCCCGAGCTGGTTTGGCTCAGTGGATAGAGTGTCAGCCTGCGGACTGAAAGGTCCCGGGTTCGATTCCGATCAAGGGCACAAGCCCAGGTTGCGGGCTCGATCCCCAGTAGGGGGCGTGCAGGAGGCAGCCAATCAATGACTCTCTGTCATCACTGATGTTTCTATCTCTCTCTCCCTTTCCCTTCCTCTCTGATATCAATAAAAATATATTTTAAAAAAAAAGAAAAAGAAAAGAAAAGAAACCAGTCAAGGGCACATATGTACCTGGGTGCAGGTTTGATCCCTGGCCCAATAGAGGCACCTGCAAGAGGCAACCAACTGATGTGTCTCTCTCACATAGGTGTTTCTCTCTCTCTCTCTATCTCTCTCTCTCCCCTCCTCCTTCCTTCCTTCATTCTGTATGAAAATCAATGGGGAAAATTCCTCTGGCGAGGATTTTGAAAGACAAGGCTGCGAAGGAAGGGAGGAAAGAAGGGAGGGGGGGAGAGAGAAAGGGAAGAAGGGAGGGAGGGAGGGGAGAAGGGAGGGAGGGAGAGGAGAAGGGAGGGAGGGAGGGAAGGAGGGGGGAGGGAGGGAAGGAGGGGGGGAGGAGGGAAGGAGGGAGGGAGGGAAGGAGGGGGGGTGGGAGGGAGGGAGGGAGGGGGGGAGGAGGGAGGGAGGGAAGGAAATGGGGCTGAAAGGAGAGCTGGCCTCTGCCAGGACCATATCCTCCAGACTGATGGGCGAGAACCATATGATTGAACACAACGTGCACCATCGACTTGACCCACTTTCAATTGTTTTCCACCATCAGCTGAGTTCAGTTTTAACACCCTCTCCAAGGAGAGTGAACGAAGGACTGACATTAGGGGAATGCCAGCTATGAGGCAGGTGCTTTACATACATTCTATCACTTACTGCCCATGCCAATCATTGACAGCCACCTCTTACAAACAAGAAAACGGAGGCGCAGAGAGGGCAGGTAACTTGCCCACGATTTCACAGAGCTGAAACCAAGCTTTACAGCTCTGCAGACCACCAGCACCTGCTGCGGTGAAGTTAACATGCAGGTCCCTAGGCCACCATCCAGAGTTCCTATGTAGTAGATCTGGTAGGAGACCAAGTGAAATTGAGACCAAGGAACCCGAATTTTTTAATGTCTCAAGTTTGAACACCTCTGCAGACCAGGATGTGTGTGTGGGGGGGGGGGGGGGGCGTATAACAGCAGAGCCTTTAGCCCTTTAATGAGATGTTCACTGGGAATCAACCATAGAAGCCCAGTCTCTGTGCCACCAGGGGCTGGAGACCTCCATGTGGTGAAGACGCCCTTCGGGGGCCTGTTCACCCAGCTCTGCCTTGGACAACACCCAGTGTCCAGCACGGACCCCACGTCAGATGCGAAGACTGAGAAAACAAGGCCAGAACACAAAGGTTTCCTCAGCGCACTTTTTCAGTGCTACGTGCTAGGCCTCAGAGTCACTGTTCAGGCCTGGCTGGTGCCCTGGGTACCTTTCTCCCTCCCTACAGCCCCCCAAAATGTAGTTCCCTCTTACACCCAATTTAAAACTATCACTTTTAGGAGTTGCCTCTGGGAGGGTAAGGGTCAGACCTCACTGCAAAGAGGTATGGGGGCACTGTTTTGTGATGGTAACATTCTCTATCTTATGGAGGTCTGAGGTATCCTAGATATATACTTGTGAAAACTCATCAACTCATCAGATAACATCCATGCATTTCATCTTACGTAACTTTTATCTAATGAAAAAATCTGTGCCCTGGCTGGTGGCTCAGTTGGTTGGAGTGTCATCCATGCACCAAAAGATTGTGGGTTCAATTCCCAAACAGAGCACATACCTAAGGTGTGGGTTCAATACCCGGTTGGAGGGTGTATGTAGGCAACCAATTGATGTTTCTCTCTCTCCTTTCCTCTCTCTCTAAAAATCAATAAAAACATATCCTCGGGTGAGGATTAAAGGGAAAAAATAAAATAAAAAAACTGTAAAGAAATACTGAATTATAATTATAATGATTAGGGTTCTAATGGAAATATTTAGGGATGAAGTGTACTGTGTCTGCAACTTACTTTAAAATCTACATCAAGTCCTGGCCGGTGTGGGTCAGTTGGCCTGGGCACCAAAGGGTCATGGGTTCGATTCCCAGTCAAGGGCACATACCTCAGACGCCGGCTCTATCTCTGGCCCTGTCAGGCCGCAAGCAGGAGGCAACCAACCAATGTATCTCTCTCACATCTATGTTTCTCTCTCCTGCCCCCACCCCTCCCTGGTCCTTCCTCCCCTCCACTCTCTCTAAAAAAAATCCATAGAAAAAAATATCTTCGGGTGAAGATTTAAAAATAAATAAAAATGTACATCAAAAATATACGATGGATTGAATCCCAGCAACAACACAGAGTGGGTAACTATTAGGGAACCAGCTCTGGATAGTTGACCTCTCCAAATCAGTTTTAAATGCGATAGAGAAGCCGTATAGCCTCAGAGGCCAACCCCAGAACACTGCCACCCAGAGGCTGAGCCACAAACTGACTCTTTGCTAAACACAAAATAAGGCAGTCTGAGAAACAAATAAGGCCTGCTTTGAAATAAGGACTGTGGTTTACAACACAGAGGAACAGTGTATCGCAGGGAAACTCAGCACTCTCCTGAATACCTGGCAGGACTAAAGGCGAGCCAGACTGAAGAATAGAAGAACCGAAGGACCTTCACTACTGCAATTTTTTTTTTCTTTTTTCACCTTTTAACTAAGAAACCCATTTTTTTTCTTTTTTTTCTTTCTCTTTTTTTCTTTTTTTTCTTATTTTTCCATCACCTGATTTTACCCTTTTAATTACTACCTTCTTATTTTTAACCAGTATTATTACTGCTACCATTTTACCATTTTTTAAAGTGCCATTTTATTTTCTTTATTTTATTTTGGAATTAGTGTCCTCCATTCTATTTTCATCGTTATATTATTAGTTGTTTCTAGTTTGCATTCATCTCCAGGGAGCTGTTGCTGGAATTTGTTGGGATTAGTGGCGGTTCTATAGGAGTATTCTCCTCATATAAAAAGTCTCTTCCCCTCTTCCACTTCATTCTCTCTTTTCGCTCTTTTTTTTCTTCTTCTTTTTTTCTTTTCTTTTCTCGCTTTTATTTTCCCCCCTCCTTTTTCCCAATTTCATTTCTGCACTCCTTTTTTTGGTCCCTACTTTTCTTTTCTTTTTTCTCTTTTATCTTTTTCTCTTCCTTCTTCCTTATCCCCTAATTCTCCTTATTCGGGTGGTCACCTTTATTTGGGGTTATTAATATCGTGAATATATTTGTGTTTAGTGCCTGGTACGTGGTGCCTTGTTGTGTTGTATTTTGTGCCTTTAAATCAACGCAGCAGATCCAAGCAACAGCAGCCTCCTGAGCACCACACCCTCTGCTGAGGAACAGCAGCTGTACGTGAAGCCTCCCCCCACCAGCCAGAAGAGCCACCACAGCTGTGAACAGCACCCACCAGAGGAGCTGCTGCCAACTGAGGAGCAGCTGCTACCGCAACCGCCCGAAGAACAACCACAGACCAAGGAGTCACTGCCACCCAGGGAGCAGCCACTGAACGACTCAACGTCTAGATATGTCAGTGAGATCAAACATGGGTAGACAAAGAAACCCCCAAAGGAAAGAGAAGGAGGACTCTCCAGAAAAGCAGCTAAGTAATACAGAGGCATGCAACATGACAGAAAAAGAATTCAGAATAAGGGTCCTAGAGTACATAAACCGGATGGAGGAAAAAATCAACAACTTCTACAAGAAGCAAGAAGAAACAGATGAAAAAGTCAACTACCTATGCAAGAAGCAAGAAAAAACAGATGAAAAAATCAATAACATATGGAAGAAGCTAGAAGAAACAGATGAAAAAATCAACAACTTAAGTAAGACCCAAGAAGAAATCAAGAGTGATATAGCTGCATAGGTGCAATAAAAAACACCATTGAAAGTATCAACAATAGGCTAGGAGAAGCGGAGGACCGAATTAGTGAATTAGAAGACAAGGAAGCAAAACACATCCAAAATGTACTGCAATTGGAGAAAAAAATTAAAAGACAGGAGGAGAGCCTAAGGGAGCTTTGGGACAACATGAAACGAAACAACATACGAATAAAAGGGGTGCCAGAACAACAGAAAGATGAACAAGGATTAGAAAACCTATTCAAAGAAATAATATCAGAAAACTTCCCTGAGGTGGGGAAGAAAAAAGTCACACAAGCCCGGAGAGTCCCAAACAAGGTGAACCCGAAAAGACCCACATCAAGACACATCATAATTACCATGGCAAATGTTCAGGACAAAGAGAGAATCTTACAGGCTGCAAGAGAGAGACGGAAAGTTACATACAAGGGATCTCCCATTAGATTATCAAATGATTTCTCAACAGAAACACATCAGGCCAGAAAAGCATGGACGGAAATTTACAAAGTGATGCAAAGCAAAGGACTGAATCCAAGAATACTCTATCCAGCAAGGCTATCATTCAAACTTGAAGGGGAAATAAGAAGCTTCCCAGACAAAAAAAGGCTAAGGGAGTTTATCACCACCAAGCCAGCATTGCAAGGAATGCTAAAGGGACTGGTATAAAAAGAAGAAATAAAAAGCTCAGAAAGAAAACAGCCACACACAAAAAGAAATGGCTACAAACAAGTACCTTTCAATAATAACTTTAAACGTAAACGGACTAAATGCTCCAACCAAAAGACATCAAGTGGCTGAATGGATAAAAAAACATGACCCATACATCTGCTGTCTACAAGAAACCCACCTCATTAGAAGGGACTCACACAGACTGAAAGTGAAAGGATGGAAAAATATCTTTCAGGCAAATGGAAAGGAAAAGAAAGCTGGGGTAGCAATACTTATATTGGACAAAATAGACCTCAAAGTGAAGGCCATAACAAGAGATAAGGAAGGCCACTTCATAATACTAAAGGGATCAATACAACAAGAAGATATAACCCTGGTAAACATATATGCACCCAATGCAGGAGCACCCAAATTCATAAAAAAACTCCTGGAAGATATCAAAGGAGAGATCGACAACAATACAATCATACTAGGGGACTTTAATACACCACTGACAGCACTGGATAAGTCCTCTAGACAAACAATCAGCAAAGATACAGCAATCCTAAATGACTCACTAGATCAGATGGACTTAATAGACATCTTCAGAACACTTCACCCCAATGCCACGGAATATACATTCTACTCAAGTGCTCATAACACATATTCAAAAATAGACCATATATTGGGTCACAAGCAAAGTATCCCCAAATTCAAGAAGATTGAAATCATAAAAAGCATCTTCGCAGACCACGATGGCAAAATATTAGAAATAAACTACAATAAAAACAACCCAAAACACTCAAACACCTGGAAGTTGAATAGCATGCTATTAAATATTGATTGGGTTACCAATGAGATCAAAGAAGAAATTAAAAACATCCTGGAAACTAATGACAACGAAAACACAACAATCCAAAACCTATGGGACACAATGAAAGCAGTCCTGAGAGGGAAGTTTATAGTGCTACAGGCCTATCTCAAAAAACAAGAAAAAATGGTAGTAAATCATCTAACTCTACAACTCAAAGATTTAGAAAGAGAGCAACAAGAAAACCCCAGAGTGAGCAGAAGGAAGGAGATAATAAAGATTAGAGCAGAAATAAATGACATAGAGACCAAAAAAACAATACAGAAAATCAATGAAACCAAGAGCTGGTTCTTTGAAAGGATAAACAAGATTGACAAACCTCTAGCCAGACTCACCAAGAAGCAAAGAAAGAGGACCCAAATAAACAAAATCAGAAACGATAGAGGCGAAATAACAACAGACCCCACAGAAATACAAATGATTGTTAAAAAATACTATGGACAGCTCTACTCCAACAAACTAGACAACCTGGAGGAAATGGACAAATTCCTAGAAAAATACAACATTCCAAAAATCAATCAGGAAGAATCTAAAAATCTCAATAGGCCAATAACTATGGAAGAAATTGAAGCAATCATCAAAAAGCTTCCAGCAAACAAAAGCCCCGGACCAGACGGCTTCACAGGGGAGTTTTACCAAACATTCAAGGAAGAACTAAAACCTATCCTCCTCAGACTACTACAAAAAATTCAAGAGGAAGGAACACTTCCAAGCTCATTCTATGAAGCCAGCATCACCCTAATACCAAAACCAGGTAAAGACAACACAATGAAAGAGAATTACAGGCCAATATCCCTCATGAACATAGATGCCAAAATCCTCAACAAATTCTTAGCAAATCGGATCCAGCAGTACATCAGAAAGATCATACACCATGACCAAGTAGGATTTATCCCAGGGATGCAAGGATGGTACAATATCCGCAAATCAATAAACGTGATACATCACATAAACAAATTGAAAGAAAAAAACCACATGGTCATATCAATTGATGCAGAAAAAGCATTTGACAAAATTCAACACCCATTTTTGATAAAAACTCTCAGCAAGGTGGGAGTAGAAGGATCATACCTCAACATAATAAAAGCCATATATGACAGGCCCACAGCCAACATCATACTCAATGGACAAAAACTAACACCATTTCCCCTAAGAACAGGAACAAGACAGGGATGCCCCCTCTCATCACTCCTGTTCAACATAGTACTGGAAGTGTTAGCCATTGCAATTTGGTAAGAAGAAGAAATAAAAGGCATCCAAATTGGAAAAGAGGAAGTAAAACTGTCCTTATTTGCAGACGACATGATATTATACATACAAAACCCTAGAGACTCCATCAAAAAGCTACTAGACTTAATACATGAATTTGGCAATGTAGCAGGATACAAAATTAACCCCAAGAAATCTGAGGCATTTCTATACACCAATAGTGAACTTTCAGAAAGAGAGATTATAAAAACAATCCCGTTTACCATCGCACCAAAAAAATTAAGCTACCTAGGAATAAACTTAACTAAAGAGGTAAAAGACCTCTACTCAGAAAACTACAGGACGTTGAAAAAAGATATAGAGGAAGACATAAACAGATGGAAGAACATACCGTGTTCATGGATTGGTAGACTCAACATCATTAAAATGTCCATACTACCCAAAGCAATCTATAAATTCAACGCACTTCCCATTAAAATACCAACGGCATACTTCAGAGATCTAGAACGAACTCTCCAAAAATTCATCTGGAATAAAAAAGACCCCGAATAGCTGCAGCAATCCTGAAAAAGAACAAAGTAGGTGGGATCTCAATACCAGATATCAAGCTGTATTACAAAGCCACTGTTCTCAAAACTGCCTGGTACTGGCACAAGAATAGGCATATAGATCAATGGAATAGAATAGAGACCCCAGAAATCGGCCCGAACCAATATGCTCAATTAATATTTGACAAAGGAGGCAAGAACATACAATGGAGCCAAGATAGTCTCTTCAATAAATGGTGTTGGGAAAATTGGACAGATATATGCAAGAAAATGAAACTAGACCACCAACTTACACCATACACAAAAATAAACTCAAAATGGATAAACGACTTAAATGTACGACAGGGAACCATAAAAATTCTAGAAGAATCCAAAGGCAACAAAATCTCAGACATATGCCGAAGCAATTTCTTCACTGATACAGCTCCTAGGGCACTTGAAACTAAAGAGAAAATGAACAAATGGGACTACATCAAAATAAAAAGCTTCTGCACAGCAAAAGAAACCATCAACAAAATAACATGAAAACCCACTGTGTGGGAAAACATATTTGCCAATGTCATATCTGATAAGGGCCTAATCTCCAAAATTTGTAGGGAACTCATACAACTTAACAAAAGGAAGATAAACAATCCAATCAAAAAATGGGCAAAGGACCTAAATAGACACCTTTCAAAAGAGGACATTCAGAAAGCCAAGAGACATATGAAAACATGCTCAAAGTCACTAATCATCCGAGAGATGCAAATCAAAACAACAATGAGGTACCATCTCACACCTGTCAGACTGGCTATCATCAACAAATCAACAAACGACAAGTGCTGGAGAGGATGTGGAGAAAAAGGAACACTTGTGCACTGCTGGTGGGAATGCAGACTGGTGCAGCCACTATGGAAGACAGTATGGAGTTTCCTCAAAAAACTGAAAATGGAACTCCCATTTGACCCTGTGATCCCACTTCTAGGAATATATCCCAAGAAACCAGAAACACCAATCAGAAAGGATATATGCACCCCTATGTTCATAGCAGCACAATTCACCATAGCTAAGATCTGGAAACAGCCTAAGTGCCCATCAGTAGATGAATGGATTAGAAAACTGTGGTACATCTACACGATGGAATACTATGCTGCTCTAAAAAGGAACCCTTACCATTTGCAACGGCATGGATGGAACTGGAGAGCATTATGCTAAGTGAAATAAGCCAGTCAATGAAGGAAAAATACCACATGATCTCACTCATTCATGGATAATAGAGACCATTATAAACTTTTGAACAATAATAGAACAGAGGCAGAGCTGCCTCAAACAGATTGTCAAACTGCAGCGGGAAGGCTGGGGAGGGTTGGGGGACAGGAGGTAGGGGAGTAAGAGATCAACCAAAGGACTTGTATGCATGCATATAAGCATAACCAATGGACATAAGACACTGGGGGATAGGGGAGGCTAGGGGACTGTCTAGGGCGGGGGGGGGGGGGGGGGGGAAATGGACACATATGTAATACCCTTTGTATTACTTTAAGCAATAAAAAATATATATATATAAGATGGATTAAGGATTACATGGGTAGATTTGTAGCATCTGGACAGAAGGTTCACTATAAATTCTCTCGATGTTACTGTATTTAGTTCAAGAATCTGCCCTCATTCTTTTTCTTCCCGTCAGCCTCATTCAAACCCATCAGCAGAGCTCCCCTTTTTCCTCCTAAAAACGTCTTACCCTTTCTCACCATCTCCACTGCCATAACCCCAGAGGAAGCAATATCATCTGAACTCAGCAACAGCCTCCAGATGGGGACACAATCAAACCATGTCACTCCTCGGCTTAAAAATCCTCCACTGCCTTCACATTACATTCATTTTAAGTAAAATCCAAATTCTTTCTAAAATTGATTTTCAAAGAAATAGGAAGGAAGAGAGAGAGAGAAACATCAATGACGAAAGAGCATCACTGACTGGCTGCCTCCTACACGCTCCACACTGGGGATGGAGCCCACAACCCAGGCATGTGCCCTGACCAGGAATCGAACCTGCAACCTTTCTGTGCACAGGACAGGTTGCCTCCTGCACACGCCTGACTGATGGACACTGGCCGGGGCCCGAACTCTTTAATGTGACATTAAAATCCCTGAGTGATCCAGCCCTGCCTACCTCTCCAACCTAAGACGGCGTCTGTTCAACAGTGTGACTCTAGACCCGGGAAGAGTTTGTGCCCAAAAAATATTTGCTGACAGTGAATGAGCACATCCATCCTCCAGTGAGGGCCTCGCCATCTCCTGCCAGCACCTCTGAGTAACTGCTCTTCACTGCAGACTTGGGCCTTCTCTCATCTTCCATAAACATCCACCTCCGAAAGCTTCTCACTGCCCATGGGATGAAACCCAAACCCTAGGACAGCCAAAAAGGCCTTCACAGCCCTGACCGGTTTGGCTCAGTGGATAGAGCGTCAGCCTGAGGACTGAAGGGTCCCGGGTTCAATTCCGGTCAAGGGCATATACCTTGGTTGCGGGCACATCCCCAGTAGGAGGTGTGCAGGAGGCAGCTGATCGATGTTTCTCTCTCATCGATGTTTCTAACTCTCTATCCCTCTCCCTTCCTCTCTGTAAAAAATCAATAAAATATATTTTTTTTAAAAAGGCCTTCACAGTTTGATCCCAATCTACTCTCCAGCCTTATCTCCAGCAGAAGCTTCCCCCATGAAAGCATGATCCTCTAATAATAATGATGATGATGATTTTATTGATGGAGCTCTGTTTGAACTCTCACCTTTCTCTGGACTGACTAGGACTTTTCATGGCCACAAACAAGCCTCTCCTTTTAATATGGAGAGGCTGCAAAGTACATACATTGGATAAGAGCCTGGGCTCTGCAACCCGTTGTCTGTGTTCAAACCCAGACTCCCCCATTCATTAGCAACATGATGCGGGACAAGTTACTTCACTTAGCCCCAGTTTCTCCAGCCACAGAGTGGGAGTAATAGCTGTACCTACTTCTCAGGACTATTGTCCGGCTTAAACTAGGTAGTCATGCCAATAAGAGGGCACTGCTAACCTTTTGGCAGGGACATTTAGTCATTGTACAGCTCTTCATTGTGGAACATTAGGCATCGCTGTCAATCCTGGTGACATTCTCCACCACTTCAACTAAAAAAATTCCCAGCCCTAACCGGTTTAGCTCAGTGGATAGAGCGTCAGCCTGCGGACTCGAGGGTCCCAGGTTCAATTCCGGTCAAGGGCATGTACCTTGGTTGCGGGCACATCCCCAGTAGGAGGTGTGCAGGAGGCAGCTGATCGATGTTTCTCTCTCATCGATGTTTCTAACTCTATCCCTCTCTCTTCCTCTCTGTAAAAAATCAATAAAATATATTTTTTAAAAAAACACACATTTATTAAAATAATTCCCAATTTCCAAATATCCCAGGGAGAGGGCAGGCATTACCACCCTTGGTTGAGAACCACTTGGTTAATGCATGTACAGCACTTAAACAGTGACTGACACACCAAGGACTCAAATATTTGCTATTCTTAATGTCCTCCCCCTCTGTGCCCTGTGAAGCCTTCCTTGACCGGAGGTACTTGCACCCCCTTCCAGCTTTCCCAGCTCAGGTTCTAGTCTCAGTAAAGCCACCTCATTGTTAGCAGACTGCTTCCACATCGTCCCCAGGACAAGCTCCAGAAGGGACACTTTCCATCCTCAGTGCCCATTTCGTGACACACACACAGTAGAAGCTCAATAATTAGTAAAAGACGCAAAGTACAATAAAGAATCTGAAGTGAGCCCTAACCGGTTTGGCTCAGTGGACAGAGCATTGGCCTGCAGACTGAAGGGTCCCAGGTTCGATTCCGGTCAAGGGCATGTGCCTTGGTTGCGGACACATCCCCAGTGGGGGGCGTGCAGGAGGCAGCTAATCAGTGTTTCTCTCTCATCGATGTTTCTAACTCTCTATCCCTCTCCCTTCCTCTCTGTAAAAAAATCAATAAAGTATATTTTAAAAATTAAAAAAAAAGAATCTGAAGTGAAATCAGCGTCCTTTTCCATAACCTTTGTTAAAAGGTCTATTTAATTTACTGGGCCCTAAGCTTCCAGGGTCCTAAGCCTGCTGACCTCGTCTTTTCCAGAGCTCATCAGGGAGACGGGCACATTCCATACCGAATAAACAGACAGTGGGTTAGTCACGTGGAGGACTTCCCAAGATGGCTGCTGGTGTGTGTTATTTTTTAAAACTAACTACCCTTAAAGAACCGTTGCAGCCTCTATTCTGACCAGCCTGGCTTCCTCGCTGCAAGGAATTTGCAGGAACACAACACCACCCAGGTGTGTCTTTCCCATACGCCTCTGACATGTGTTTACCAAATGTAAGGATCAGGTGATTATCACTTAACTAGAGGCCCAGTGCACGAAATTCATGCACGGGGGAGGGGGGCGGTCCCTCAGCCTGGCCTGCGCCCTCTCGCAATCCGGGACCCCTCAGGGGATGTCGGGGCTAAACCGGCAGTCGGACAGCCCTCTCGCAGTCCTGGACGCTGCATGCACCAGTGACCATACTTTTCATACAGGTGAAAGGCATCTTGCTGTTGAATAGGCAGCTACATTTTTTTGCCCTGATTATAAAAAGGAGTACATAACATGATCCTTCTCAGGAAGTAGTACCATTTTCCCCATCTTACGGGTGGAAAAACTGAAGCAGAGATAAGTTAAGTAATTGGCTTTGTCACACAGTTATAAGTGTCAGAATCAGGGCTGACCACAAAATGTGCCAGCCAGAGTCCATGCATGTCATCGCTGCATCATCCTGTTTTTTGTGTTAGAGTAGCCTTGCCAGGTTTTAATTTTTAAATCTAAGACACTGTTCCCAATAGATAGGGTAGGGTCCCTAGGCCTGGACGGCGATCAGGGTGATCTGTGGGGCCACCAGCTGGGCAATCAATCGCCTGCTGGAACCCTGGGCTGGCTGGCCTGGCCCCGCCCACTCGCCGGCCCCGCCCCCTGGTCGTTCCAACCATGGGTCAATTTGCATATTAGGGTTTTACATAGATATACTTTTATAGTAGATATCCTTAAAATTAACTCTTTTAGCTTGCGTTTTGTAAGGAAACCACAGCACCACCCGAGGTGGAAAGAGCAAGTGTGGGCCCGCGCGGGTGCACGAAGCCCGGCTCGCCCCTCACCGCGGGAAGCGCCCACGTCCGCCGCCCGGCCCGCCGCTCACCCTCCACGGCGTGGTTCACCTCCTGGATGAAGAGCTGCAGCTTCATCACCAGCGTGGCCGCGTGCCCGTCCGCCTTCCCCGCCGCCGCCTCCTTGGGGCCGGCCCTGAAGGCCGCGTTGATCCACTCCTTCACGTCGAAGTCCTCGGCCAGGAACCTGGAGTAGTCCATGGCCGCGGCCGCGTCAGCCAGCCGGCCAGCGGCCCGGAAGGGCCCTCGTCGCGCGCCGTACTTCTCCCGGAAGTGGGGGCCGTTGCCATGGAGAGCTCGGGCGCGCGGGGCGGCCGGGAGCTGGGGGAGCGCCGGCCGCCGTGCGGAGCACGTTCCTCCGCTGCGCAGAGGAGCCGAGGCGCTGCCAGTCCGGGAGCTGGGCGGGCCCTGCGGGGTGTGAGCTCAGGCAGTCTGCACCCCGGCGCCCTTCGGGGGACAGCGGGGCGTGGCCGGCTCCTGCCCACCGCCCTTCCCTCCCGGCCCAGCGCTCTGGCCGCACTCGCCTGTCGCCCCTGAAATACCCAGTGCGCAGTCGCTGCTTCCTCCAGTGGAAAACGAACAAGGTGGGCACCTCAGAAAGGAGACCTGGGAGGCCAGGAGAATCCTGTCACAGGAAACAAAACAAAAAGCAAGCAGCCGGCGGGGCTCAGTGACGGAGCGTGGACCCGGGACTCCGGTTGGATCCCCCTCAGGGCACATGCCCCTTGGGGGCTCGGTCCCCAGCCCATGGATGATTCTCATCATTGATGTTTCTCTCCCTCCCTCTCCCTGAAATCAATTTAAAAAAAAAAAAAAAACCATAAAAGGAGAAAACACCCTAGTGTGCAGTTGTAACTAACTTTTCCGCTTACCATTCTCACGGGCAGCCTCTGGGAGTGCATATGGTAACTCTTGAAGGCCTGCATCCAGCGTTAGGAAGGCTGCTGCACTCGCCCCTGGGAGCAAGTGATCAAGCCCCACGCTGCTCAGAAGCCTGGGATGCCTCCAGGTGCCCCTTCCCTCCCCCACAGCGGACACTTTAAAAACAGTTTTACTGAGTTATACATTTACAGGACATAAGTTCACCCTTTGTAAGTGTACAATTAAATGACCTTCAGTAAATGTAGAGAGCTGTGCTGTCTCCACCAGAACATTTCCATCAGCCAAAACACTCCTGGCTGCCCACATGCACTTCGTCTCTGCTCCCATCCCCAGTCCTAAGAAACCACTAATGTGCTTTCTACATATTTACCTTTCTGGGCGTTTCAGATACATCATATACTATGTGATCTGCATTTGCTTCTTTCACTGAGCATGTTGTTGGGTCCATGTTGTACCATATATCAGTTTGTTCCTTTATACTGCCAAATAGTATTCCACTGTGTGGCTATGACATATTTTATCCATTTCACCAGTTGATGGACATTAAGGCATTATTGGACACATTTTCATTACTTTTGGATTCCTAGGAATATAAGTGCTAAATTTCAGATAAATTTAAGAAACTGCCACCTGGCTTGTATGGCTCAGTTGGGCGTCGTCTCCTGTCCTGAAAGACTGCCAGTTTGATTCCCAGTTGGGGCACATACCTAGGTTTCAGGTTCAATTGCCGGTTGGAGTATGTATGGGAGGCAGCCAATCGATGTTTCTCTCTCCTCCCTTCCCCACTCTAAAAATCAATGAAAATATTTCTTTTAAAGAGATATGGTTTGCAAATAGGTTTTCCTAATTTGTTAACTTGTTTTTTCCCTTTTTTTTATTTTGTATAATCCTCACCCAAGGGCATGTTATTTTTAGAGGAGAGAGGGAGGAGAGAGATGTCATCAGCTGCCTCCCAAACGCACCCTGACTGGAGATAAAAACCCACAACCTAGAAATGTGCCCTGACCAGGAATTGAACCCACAACCTTTTTTTGTACGGAATGACACTCCACACCGGCCAGGGCCACTTTTTTTTGGTATTTATTGGTTGATTTGAGAGAAGAGGGAAAGAGAAACATCGATTTGTTGTTCCACTTATTTTTGCATTCATTGGTTCCTTTTTAAAAATAATTTTTATTGATCTTTGAGAGAAAGAAACATCAATGTGAGAGCATAACATCAATCAGTTGCCTTTTGCAGGTCCCCTAGCAGGGATCAAGCCCAAAACCCAGACATGTGCCCTGGCCAGGAATCGAACCGACGACCTTTCTGTTGCTCGGACGATGCCCACCTGAGCCACACTGGCCAGGGCCATTGGTTGCTTCTTGTAAGTGCTCTGACTAGGGATCAAATCAGTAACCGTGGCATATCCAGATGATGCTCTAACCAACTGAGCTACTGGGCCAGGGCCTCTTTTCACCTTTTTAATGGTGTCTTTTGAGATGCAAGTTTATTTTGATAAGGTCCATTATCATTTTTTTCCTTTTATGGGTCATACTATTTGTTGTTGTATCTAAGGGGAGGTGGGGAGATGGGTGAAAAAGGTGAAGTACAAATGGGTAATTACAGAATAGTCATGGACATGGAAAGCATAGGGAATATAGTCAATAATATTGTAGTAACTGCATGATGTCAGATGGGTACTAGATTTATCAGGGTGTAAGTTATATAAATGTCTAATCAGGTTGTATACCTGAAAATAGTATTGTATGTCAACTGGAATTTAAAAAATAAAAACTTAAAAACAGATATTCACTCTGGCTGGGTAGCTCAGTTGGTTAGAGCGGCATCCTGACATGCCAAGGTTGTGGGTTTGATCCTCAGTTATGACACGTAACTTTTAAAAAATGATATTTAAGAAGCAGAAAAAAATATTTACCTAACTCAAAATCAAGAAGTTCTCCTAAATTTTCTTCTTGAAGTCTTAAAGTTTTAGCTTTTACATTTAGGTCTGTGGTCTGGTTTGAGTTCATTTTTTGTGTGTATGGTGTGAGGGAAAGGTCTGAGTTCATTTGTGTGTGTGCATGCAGACATACAATTAACCTGGGACCCTTTGTTGAAAACACTTTCCTTCCTCCACTAAAATGCCTTTAAGATTTTTTATCAAAAATCAAGTAACAAATGTTAGGGTTTCTGGACTCATTTCTGTTCTATTATCTGTCCTTATAATACTACTAAGCTATTTGATTATTGTCATCTATAGTAATTTTTGAAATCCAGTAGTGTAAGTCCTCCCACTTTATTTTTTTTTAAATGTATTTATTGATTTCAGAGAGGAAGGCAGAGGGAGAGATAGAAACATCAATGATGAGAGAGAATCATTGATCGGCTGCCTCCTGCACGCCCCCTACTGGGGATCGAGCCCGCAATCCAGCTATGTGCCCTTGGCCGGAATGGAACTTGGGACCCTTCAGTCTGCAGGCCAACGCTCTATCCACTGAGCTAAACTGGCTAGGGCCTCCCACTTTATTTTTTAAAAAATTATTTTGCTTCTTGAAACCCTTTGCATTTCCACATACATCGTGTGACCAGCTTATCAATTTCTACAAAAACTGCTGCTGGAATAGGGATTATATTGAATCTATATATCACTTTGCGAATTGTCATCTTGACAATACTATCTTCCAGTCCGTGATGCCTCTCCACTTATTAAGATCAGGATTTCCAACCTTGGTGCTATTGACATCTGGGGCCAGATAATTCTTTGTTGTGGGGGCTGTCCTATGCATTTTGCGATGTTTAGCCACATCCCTGGCCTCTACCCATTAGAGGCCAGCAACCCTCTCCTAAGCTGTGACAAAGATGCCTCCACACATTGCCGAGTGCCCCTAGTGAGCAGTTCCCCGAGGACCTCTAGTTTAGACTCTCTCAGCAATACCTTGTAGCTGCACATTGTCAATGTCTTGTATCTTTGCTAAAGTTTTTCCAAAGTGTTATATTCATTTTAATGCTCTTAAAGTGATTTTAACTTTGTTATAGAAGTACAATTTTTATACTTTTACCCTATATACCTTTGGCATTTACTGTGTGTCCGTACTAATTTGCACCTCACCAAACTTTTATAAGGTGAACTTTAAATAACTATGGGCAAGGCAAGTCCGCTCCTCTACTGGAAGCCAGTTGGACAGGCTAAGAGCAAATCGCTAGGTGCCATGTGGTGTTATGGTCACTTTACATATATTAACTCATTTAATTTTCAAAATGTAAACAATCCTACTATCCACTTTGCAGGGAGGACTCTGAAGAGGACAAATCCTTTTCCCTATGTCACATGGTCACTTAGAGGCAGTAGTGAAGTAAACAGAATTACAACTAAGGTTTGACTTCATTATCTCAAACTGTTAGGGCTTTAGAAGACCTCCAGCTTTTTTTTTTGAATATGGAACACTTCATGAATTTGCACGTCATCCTTGCGCAGGGGCCATGCTAATCTTCTCTGTATTGTTCCAATTTTGGTATATGTGCTGCCGAAGCGGGCACAAGGCCTGTCTTTAAAAGCAGATGTATCTGGGGCCTGTAACACCAAAGTGTTTCTTCAGCTTTAAAAACTACCTCTGAAAACTACTTTTTAAGTGCAAGTTTTCTTTGAGTGAACATGGTAGACTTGGGATTGCATTGGACAAGGGTACAAAAGGCTGTTAACTTCATTCTGGGTGACATTGAGTGTGCCTTGCCCTAGCTGGCTTGGCTCAGATAGACCCGGGTTCGATTCTGGTCAAGGGCACCTACCTCAGTTAGAGGCTCCTCCCCAGCCCAGGCTGGTTAGGGCTTCTGCGGAGGCAACCAAAGTGTTTCCCTCACATTGAAGTTTCTGTCTTCCCCTCTCTCCTCACTCTCTCTAAAAATCAATGGAAACATATTCTCGGGTGAGGATTAAAAAATAAAATTTTAAAAAAATAAGTGTGCCTTAACTGTATAATCTTATCTGAGGACACTCCCTGCTTTGTCCTTGTTTGGCTCCAACTCTTTCCAGATGGGAGTGTCAAACCACACCTTTAAAAACAACAAAAAACCATAGCTAGTATTCCAGGACACAATGCTGCTATTTTCTTAGTTAACCTAGTTGACAGATTTTTATGGTTTGGGCTGGTGTCTTCTATAGTGGAATGTACTGACAGAATGTGTGACTCGTAAACACCGTAGTAGTCCAGCACTGTGCATTTTAGAATATCGCTTTCTCCCTTGTATATTCTCACTCTACATTCTTTTTAATGGTAATACTCATGTTCTTTTGGTTCTTAAGTCATTTATCCTTTCACCACCTACGGTCTCCATAGCCCTGTGATGCTCAGTGAAGCAGGTAAAGCGGCATTTTCCACTCATTGAAGAGATGAGGGGAGGAGCTAACTGCAGGGGCCAGAGAGACAGGAGAACACATCAAAACCTGACAAGCTACCTGTGGCTGTGGAAAGTCTGTTCTATTTTTGGCAGATGCCAGTGAGCAGGGCACACAGTGGCGGGGGGGCACTGAATGCTAGTGTAAGCAACTTGAATGATTGCATAGGCTTTTCAGGCATAAGAACCACTCAGAATTTTCCAGAAAGGGATCAAGTACCCAGATTTGTTAGAGAATTCTGGTGGTAGCAAGTACCATGGCTCAGAGAAGTGAGAGGCAGGCAACTAGTGTGATGCAGGGAGAGCAAGATGTGGTGGTATTTAGAAATAAAGACTCGAGACAAGGGTACCAAGTGGAATGGATGGAGCAGGAATGAAGGGTCCATGAGGCTCAGATAGGTGCTTTCAAATAGAAAATTTAGTCCTGGCCAGTGGGTCTCAGTGGTTAGTGTCAGCCCACTCACCAAAGGGTCACAGTTCCATTCCTGGTCAAGGGCTCATACCTGGGTTGCAGGTTCATTCCCCAGTCCCATTTGGGGTGTGTGGGAGAGGCAACCAACTGATGTGTCTCTCTCACACTGATGTTTCTCTCACCCCCACCCCTTTCACTCTATCTAAAAACAATGGAAAAATATCTTCCAGTAAGGATTTAAAAACAAATAGTAAAAAGAAAATATGGGTGGAAACAGGGAGGAGGTTGGGTTCCATTCAAAACATTTGGAGTTTGAGGCAATAGTGGAACCTCCAGGTAGAGAGATCCACTGCTGGCTTGAAACATGGGTCTGATGTCGGCAAGAAGGTGGAAGCTTGAGACAGAGGTCTAGGACCCTCTAGAGGTGAACTGCCCACAGTGCTTAGAAAAGAACTGAGGACTGAACCCTGGGGAAACACCACTTCAGGGACAGAATAGAACAGTCAGAGACAGGTCAACAACTGGAGTGAGCAGGATCCCCGGAGTTCAGGACAGGGAAAATACTGGCCCCTCCACCAGGGAATATGGATTTTTCTCCCCCCACTAGAACAGAAGATGCAGAAGGGTAGGGACTCTGATGCTGCCGTATCCGCAGGGCCTACAAGTGTCTGCCTCATAGTAGCTGGTCAAATACTTGGGTGAATAAGAGGATAAGGATTGAGCTTTGAGTGGTCACTGAACTTGGTAACTAGAAGGCACTGATAACATAAATCAGGGCCATATTCAGGACCGCCATCACCCCCCGCCCCTTATTCTGTCCACCACCACCTAAGCAGATCACCACTGCAGAAGACAGAGAAGGTCAGACACACAGGTTCACCTCAGAACGATGTCTCATTCACACATTTTGGTGGCAGTTCTTCCTAGGCTGACATTATCACTACAGACTGTGAAATAGCTAGAGTCTATAAAAGCTATACCGAGCATGTGAGCATAAAAGTAACGTTAGATTAAAATGAACCTTATGTGCATTATGCCAAATAAAGAAATCACCCAATCATTTATGTTTTATGAGTTTTCTCGTATGTTTAAAAATTAGCATGCCTTGATCTTTTATAGCACCTTTCCCCACCAATCAGTGTTGGCAGATTTCCAACTAGATGTAGACGGTGAAAGATCAGCCTGTGGAGTGCCGCATTTTGTGATAAAAAGCCCCAAACAGAGCCTTGCAGTTTCTGAGGTAGAATCCTGCCCACACCAGTCCTTCTTCAGGCATCAGCAGGGTCAGCTTTCGTCGCCCACCAACCAGACCACGCAGGACTTGTCAATCAAGCACAGAGTGGGTGCTCAGTATTCACTGTACACCTGGACTTTCCTTTGAACTGTGACTGTAACAAAAATCCACATCTCTTTCCAGCACAGTTCAGACCCAGGGGCTTGTGTCTTCACTGAACGACTGAGGTCCTGATCCCTCATGAAGTCTTCCTTCCGTCCTCAATAGAGGCCAGTTCCCTTTGGGCCGATCTTCTCTGAATGCAATGGGCTTTGCACCTCCTACTTACTCAAAACTCCACAAAGTATATTTGCTACACAGGTATTTATTCAATGACTTTCTGTATTTAGTCACCACTTAAATCACTGTTAAGCTCTTTTCGTATCTATTTGCTCACAGTTCACCTTGGGTTGTGAAGGCAACAGACGAGGGGGAGCCTGCTCGCTACAACTGACAATGACTGGCACTGTGTCACACAGGGCTCTGAGTACACGCCTGTGGAGACAGAGGATGGAGATGAGGGTCCTGAGTAAGGGCCGACAGGCTGCAGCTGCACAACCCATGGAACCTACGGCCGGAATAAGGCCTGGGATCTGCGTTCCCCTCTGCCCTGAGGCCCAGCTGTGGGTGATTCTAAGGCACAGTGGTGAAGAACATGATTGGCCCACCAGTGTGGTCCTCTGGTCGGTGCAGCCTCTTGCCTGGAAAACAGTGCGGCAAACATTCCATTTAGAAGATCTTCTGGAACACGTGCCAGCAGCATTCTCTAGTGGAAATGGAGACAGGTCTCTCTTGAAACAGTGCCCCAGAAGACACTCTCTGCCCCAAGACCCACTAGGTCCCTTTTAAGGTCCCAGAGGGGAGCAACCTGGGAGCAACAAGACTTTCAAAGGCTGACAAGGCACAGAGAGGATGAGTGAAAAGGTAATACATGAGAACAATAGCTTTGGCTATAAAACATCCCACCTGAGGCTGGGGGATCAGTGTCCCAACATACAGAAACAGATATGCTCGTAGCAGGTGTGAATGTAACAAAAATCCACACACACCCACCCACACACACACACTACAAAACAAGCCAGAAACTGGCATGTGGAGCCTGCACCAGGGCAGCACTCCTGGCACTCCGCACTCAGTCACTGTGATCAGTCCCATCGAGACAGCACAAGGAACACTGCCTACACTTGAATGGCAGGGTGTGTCTTGAGAAAAGTTAGGCTGCACCCAAGACTGCCAGGTCTGGAAAGTCTTTCACTTCTCCAACTTCGCTGAAAGGCTGTCCACCCTGGTTGAATGTCAGCTTATACCGTAACCGGATTGGCTCCTGGGCAAAGATAGAAGATAAATTAGTGAGGAGCAGCAGAGAGAACAGCACGAAGTAAAAGCCTTTCCCATGCAGTAGTCACCAAGCAACAGGGCATGCCTGTTAACTCGGCCACGTGAGGCTTCACACCGTGACAGGGACACCCTGGCCTAGACCCCTGGGGACTACCAACAAGGGGAGCCAGGTCCACAGCCTGGGATTCAAGTCCTTCGTCCCACACTTGTGCATTCCTGAGCTGAGCCAGTGCTAAGAGACCAGCTGAGGACGACAGACAGGTCTCACCCTTTCAGAGGACTCCATGTAATAGGAGAGTTTGTCACTCCCTCAGTTCCCAGCCATGACAATCTGGTCACGGGGCTTCTTTCAGTAAGTCCCAAAGGAAAACACACTCTAGCAGGGACAGCTCGCCACCCAGAGGCCTCAGAGGAAGACTGCAACAGGCCTCTCTCCTCCTACCACGCTGCCACCCTACCGTTCAGGGCCCCACCTCCCTGCTGTTAAGGACACTGGAGCATACTTTGTGTGGATTGTCAAGCAGCAGCATCTGAGAGATCACGGCTGGAGGCATCAGAGGACTGAACGCTGGGAGCTGGGAGCTGGATGCCGGCTGCAGTTTCACTCTCATTGACTATGAGGATGGGGGAGAGCCAACATGCAACTCATTTCTAGTAAATGACAGCTTTAATAAGGCGATCGGGTGAACAGGAGAGCCTGACCTGCACCCCACCAACTAATGACAGGATTCAAAAGACGGTTCCTCCCACACACAGAATGTGTCTGACGTGTGTGTCAGTCCTTGGCTTCTGAGAGGCACATGCAGAGCCAGGGCACATCTGGAGTTGAACTCCAACTCCGGCTCTCACTAGCTCTATCACCTTGGGTAAACATTTAACCTTAGAATGATAATTTATAAAACAGAAGTAACAATAACACGTGCCCCACATGATCACCATGAGGATTAGAAAGTGGATCTTGGGCCCTAGCTAGTTTGACTCAGTGGACAGAGCATCGACCTGTGGACTGAAGGCTCCTGAGTTTGATTCCAGTCAAGGGCATGTACCTTGGTTGCAGGCTCGATCCCCAGCTCTGGTGGGGGCCTCTGCAGGAGGCAACCTATCGATGTGTCTCTCTCACATTGATGTTTTTCTTTCTCCTTTTCTCCCCCCCCCCCCCCCCGCATTCCATTCTCTGTAAAAAATCAAAGGAAAAATATCCTCTGGTGAGGACTGACCAAATAAATAAATAAATAAACAAGGTTAAAAATAAATAAATACATAAATAAATGTTCCGATTACAGTTCACATTCAATATTGTTTTGTGTTAGTGTCAGGTGCACAGCATAGGAGAGTGTCTTTCTGAGATACAGGAGATAAGGACCAGGTGATTCTGGAGCTGCTGGCACCATTCTCCTGCTTCGTGGGGAGTCTGTCCGAGAACAGGCTCCAAAGAGGAAAGCAGTCAGGAGAGGGAAGAGGCAGGTTCTTAAGGAATCCTCTAAGCACCTACCTGCACCCAGACATCAGGAATCACCAGAAGAATGAGCCAATAAAGCCCCCATTTTAACTTCAATTACTTTTTAAAAAATATATATTTTTATTGATTTCAATGAGAGAATCACTGATCAGCTGCCTCCTGCACACCCAACACCAGGGATTGAGCCTGCAACCTGGGCATGTGCCCTGACCAGGAATCGAACTGTGACCTCCTGGTTCCTAGGTCAATGCTCAACCACTGAGCCACGCTGGCCGGGTACCTTCAACTACTCTGAGTGAAGATTCTATCCTTCCACCCAACTGATAGGTAATGGATCTGGTGCTCAGAAATGACAAATTCAAAGGATCTGCCCAGTGAATGGCTCACCTTTGGCACGGCCACCTGAAACATGATGTCCCAGACAGGCTGGGTGGCAGTGCTCATCATGGTCAACAGGAGCACCTGCACCTCGGGGTGGCCAGGGGCCCCCGTCTGGGAAAAGTGGAGCAGAATTCGGAATCCGTTCCGGTCGTACACAATGATCGGAGGCAGGCTGCCTGGTAGAGAAGGGCCCGACCGAGAAATGTTAGTGCTGCTGTAATATCCAGACAGCCAAGCCTGGAGGAGACGTGCACATTCCCACCGAATGCTGGTGCTCCTCCGGTGAGAGCAGCTCTGGAATTAGCCTCGGCACTGCTGAAAGCCAAGTCCTATGGCTTCTAGTTGGATGCCTATGACCATCCAACCGACCTAAGCACATTACCAGGTGTTTTTTAAAAATAAGAACTTTTTAAAAGGGAGATATGATTATGATTAAAATAATGTATAAACACGGAAAATACAGGATATCAAAAAACGTTTTTTTAAATAACACCCTTAGATGGAAAAAATAAAATAAACATCCTAATTCTACCCAGAAATAAGCAATGCTAGCATCTGGACCTGTTTTCTTTTGGTCTCTTATATATGACTACACCCCCGCCCCCCATATTTAACTTGGAAAAATTATACAGATAGCAAATCTCTTCCAATTAACAGGTTTAATGGCATTCCAACAGAAATCCTAAAAGGAATGTTTTAATATTCCTAGGAAATGATTCTACATCTCATTTGGAGGAAAAACAAAAACATGAGACTAACCATAGGAAAAAAAAAAAGAGAGGGAGGTATAGCTACTTGCATTAACAAATACTCAGATAGTACAAACTAGTAATTCAAGCAAAGTGGTAGAAAACAGAGCATGCAGAACAGATCCAAATGTGAGAACTTAATATGTTAAGAACATATATTCAATAAATGGCAGACACCTGGCTAATGATCTGGAAAAAAAAATTTAATGAATCCTTATCTCATGCCAACCATCACTTATCAAAATGCAAATATAAAAATACAGTTCAAAAGCTCTGGCCCATGTGGCTCATTTGGTTAAGTGTCAGCCCATGCACCAAAAGGTCACCAGTTCGATTCCAGTCAAGGCACATGCCCAGGTTGTGGGCTCAATCCCTAGTAAGGGGTGTATAGAAGGCAGCTGATCGATGTTTCTCTCTCACATCAATGTTTCTCTCTCTCTCTCTCTCTCCCTCTCTCTCTAATATATCAATAAAAGAATTTTAAAAAATACAGTTTTAAAAAATCCTATATAATAAAAGCTCAGCGACCAAACGGCGGAACAGGAACAATCGGAACAACCAGAACAACCGGTCGACCAGCCGCTATGATGCATACTGACCACCAGGGGGCAGACACTCAATGCAGGAGCTGCCCCCTGGTGGTCAGTGTGCTACCACAGTGGGAGCGCTGCTCAGCTGACCAGGATGAGTGGCTGCTCCCACTGCGAATCCCGGGCAGATGGGCAGGAACCCGGGCTGCAATCTTCATCTCCTTGCCTGGGCTCCTCCTCCTTGCTCCCTGCGGCCTCCTCCGGATGCCCACAGGCTGTGCAGCACCGCCACCACCAGGCTCACGGAGCTGACTCTGGAGGCTGGGAGGCGGATTCGTGGCCACTGCGGAACTGAGGCCTACTCCACCACCTATCAGTACTATTGTCCCTGGCCCCAACCCGGTCCCTGGAGGGGCGAGTGCTCTGGCTCCATGGAAGATGCTGGACCAGGGAGCAGCCACTCAGAGGGCAGGTCCACAGTTGCTCAGCTAACCAGGATGAGCGGCACTCCCACATCAGACCGATCCCCACAGGCCATGCCCCGCACCAGTGCACAAATCCCGTGCACTGGGCCTCTAGTATTTAATAATGAAACTGCCAAAGATTCAAAAGAATGAGAATACCTATAAGGGATCGTGGTTGATATGGAGTTAAGGCAACCTTTCTAGAAGTGAGCTTTGGCAATGCAGATTAAAAATGTTTAAATATCTACACCCAGGTTTCTACATTTATTTATTCATTCATTTATTTATTTATTTATTTATCAATCCTCACCCAAGGATATTTTTCCATTGATTTTTAGGGAGAGAGGAAGAGAAGACAGAAAGACAGAGAGAAACATCGATGTGAAAGAGACACATGGATTGGATGCCTCCTGCATGAGACCAACCAGGGCCTGGGCTGGGGAGGAGCCTGCAACCAAGGTATGTGCCCTTGACCGGGACCCATTGAGCCAAACCAGCTAGGGCCAGCATTTCTACTTTTAAGAATATATCCAGCATGGAGGGACCTGGAGAATATTATGCTAAGTCAGTCAGAGAAAGACAAGTACCACATGATCTCACTCACATGTGGAATCTAATTAACAAAATAAACTGATGAACAGAGAGGATCCAGAGACATGGAAGCATAGAACAGAGTGTGGAATCTCAGAGGAAAGATGGGAGGGTGGGTGGATGGGAGGTCATCAACCAAAGACCTGGTAGGTATATACAGCCTGGGGCAGGGGAAGAGGAGCAGTGGCGGGCTGTAGGGGGTAATTGGGGGGGAAAGGGGGACATATGCAATACTTTGAAAAATGAAGATTTAAAAAATAATAATAAAAATAAAAAATAAATGCAATGAAATTTAAAATAAATAAAAACACACACAAATAAAAATTTTTTTAAAAAGAATTTATCCAATTGAGCCCTAGCCAGTATTCTCAGTGGTTAGAGTATCAGCTCACACACCCAAGGGTGGTGGGTTTGAGTACTGGTCAAGAGCATGAACCTAGTTGGGGTGCATATGGGAGGCAACCAATTGATGTTTCTCACATCAATGTTTCTCTCTCTCTCCTTCCCACTCTCAAAAAATAAAAAATAAAAATCAATGGAAAAAACATGCTGAGGTAAGGATTAACAACAAAAAAGAATATATCCAATTGAAATAACCAGCGAAGTTTTTTTAAAAAAATAGGTGCCCAGGCTCCTAGGCACTGGCCAGGTAGCTCGTTGGTTAGAGCATCATCTCAATATGCCAAGGTCAGGGCACATCCAAGAATCAACCAATGAATGCATAAATAAGTGGACAGTAAGTTGATGTCTCTCCCTCTCTCTCAAGTCAATTAATTTTTTAAAAATTTAAAAAATAAAATTATGCCCTGATCGGTTTGGCTCAGTGGATAGAGCGTGAGCCTGCGGACTAAAGGATCCTAGGTTCGATTCCGGTCAAGGGCATGTACCTTGGTTGCGGGCATATCCCCAGTGGGGGTTGTGCAGGAGGCAGCTGATCAATGTTTCTCTCTTATAGATGTTTCTAACTCTCTATCCCTCTCCCTTCCTCTCTGTAAAAAAATCAATAAAATATATTTAAAAATAAAAATAAATAAAATTATAACATAGGTGTCCAAAGATGTTCACTGTAGCACTGTTTTAAACTGGAAACACATTATCCTTTAGAAAGGAATAGAATAGGCCCAGCCTATGTGGTTTAGCATCCACCTATGAGTCAGGAAGGTATGGCTCAATTCCCAGTCAGGGCACACACCCGAGTTGCAGGCTTGAGCCCCAGTAGGCAGCGTGCAAGGAGGCAGCCTATTGCTGAATCTCTCTCATCACTGATGCTTGTATCTCCTCTCCCTTTCCCTTCTTCTCTAAAATCAATAAAATATTTTTTTAAAAAGGAATTAAATAAATGAGTTATGGTACATCTGTGTAGTGATATTATGTATGAATTCATTTTTAAAAAGCCAGGTTCTGGAGAACAATTAAGGGCATGAAAAAAATGCTATTGCTTATAATAATAAATAAAGCAGGATTAAAACACTATATATATTATGGTGCTAATTTAAAAAAAAAAAATATATATATATATATATACATACACACACACACACACACATACATACATACATACATACATGGATAAAACAAGAAAATACATTAAGATTTTAACAAAACTTCCATTTCTGGCTGATAATGGTACAGATGATTTTAATTTTCTGGTTTATTCTATCTTTTCTAAAACTTCTATATTGAAAATATATGTTTTTGCTTTTAATTTTATTATTTTTTTGTAATAATTTGAGTTTTTATAATTGAGTTTTTTAGAGAGGGAGGGAGAGGGAGAGAAGGAGAGAAGGAAATAAACATCGCTTTGTTGTTTCACTTATTTATGCATTCAGTGGTTGATTCTTGTACCTGCCCTGACTGGTGGTTCGAACCCACAACCTTGGCAGATCAGGACTATGTTCTAACCAACTGAACTACCTGGCCAGGACATAATAATTTCAGATTTATAAAAAGTGGTAAAGCTAACTAAAATTTCCCATATACCTTTCAGTCAGCTTGCTCAAATGTTAACGTTTTATAAAACCACAGTACAATTATCAAAACCAGGCAACTAACATTGAAGATAGATTGTTTTTAAATCAAAATTTAACAAAGTAATTGTGCAAAGGGCCCCCACAGCTCACTGACTGTTTAACTCCTCTGCCTGGTTCCAGGGCTCTCTGCAGGCTGACCTCACCACAGCCACAGCAGGGCCTACGCCAGAGAAGAGGGGCAGGCCTCAGATCTAAAGCTCAGCGGTTTCCTGCTCACATACTAGTGCTGCCCACAGGCAGTCACCTTACTTAGTGGGCCTGCAGTTTCCTTTGTAAGTGGGTAAAGATATTAATCTACTTCCCTGCCTTATAGAGCAGCGGTTGCCAACCTTTCGGACCTCACAGATCACCAGAAGTCCGCAGACCACCGGTTGGCGACCGCTGTTAGAGGATCCCTAGAGGAAGAAAATCACCAACCAATTTTTTCATTTCCTTCTCATTCCAACTCTTCTGAATTATTTCAAGCCACAGTGAACATTCCCTTCTTGATTCCAAATGAATGAACATCAAGTCCCTAAGCAGACTCAATCCCCCTAGTTTTGTTTTGTTTTTTCAATCCCCCTAGTTTTTAAATTCCACCTGCCAATCCACCCAAGACAGAGAAATCATTAAGGAAAATATTAGCTAAGAGATGTGAAACCACCTCCTTATCCACCTCCTCTGCCCTGAAGCAAAACCTCTACCACTCACTTCTCAGGGAATAAAGCTGGGCATCTAATAGAAGGAAAGAAAGAAGAAAAAAGGTGAAACTGCACTTACTGGGCTTAACAGACTCCAAAGGGACAAACACTTGGGCCAGAGGTGTATTCTGAGAAGAGGAAGACGAAGCCAATGGGCCAGCCTCCCAGGACCAACCTGGAGAGGACTTAGTCCCTGGTGGAACTTCCTTGGGGATATTTTTCTGTGGAATATAATTCCTGCAAAGAAATAAAATATATATATATATCAAGACAAGCAACAATTCCAGTAATCTGTGGTTAGGCTTTCTGAAGAACAAGATAAGAGAGGGGAAAAAAGAAAAAAAATACATATGTATATGTGAGCATGTGTGTGTGTTTTAGAGGTATGCGACTATTTTTTTTACACTTTATTGATTTCAGAGAGGAATAAAGAGGGAGAGATAGAAACATCAATGATGAGAGAGAATCATGGATTGGCTGCCTCCTGCATACCCCCTACTGGGGATCGCAACCCCGGACATGTGCCCTGACCAGGAATCGAACAGTGACCTCCTGGTTCATAGGTGGATGCTCAACCTCTGAGCAACACCAGCTGGGGCAGAGGTATGTGACTTTAGATAAGTAATTTAACCTAGGCCCCAGTTCTCTGAGGGTGGTTAAAATTAAATGAGCAAATGTCTGAAGAGCACTCAGTGGAATGTGTGACATAATGAGGATCCAATAAACTATTAATAAAGTAACCAATGTGGCTCTCAGGCAGCCTGACCACAGGCAGCTCAGCCAGGCTGTTTCCCATATGTGATACCCAGCGGGACGGAAGCCAGGAAGATGGTCACAGATTCAGGCACCACTTCATTCACACTTCTTTAGGATTTTGTCCATTTGCAACACAAACTGAAAACATTTTTGGAAAACTGAAGCCTGTTGGAGACCAGGTGTAAGCTGACACGGTCCTTGCACCTGAAGGGGCTTAGCAAGGCTGGGACCCTTACCCACACAGTTTTCCCAGACTTGTTTGGATGGCGGTTATCAGTAGAATGAGAGCAACCTTTGTAGAATGAGAACAGCCTTTCATGGCTTACCAAGAAGTCTGTCACTATTTACTGAGATTTGCTGTACCGAGAATTTGTCCTTCTGCTCTATCTCTCCCTTAGAGATTAAGAGGAACAAAGAATACATTCCTCTTGACAGACCTCCTATTCAGTGTCTTGTGTATTAAAAGCATTGTGTGGTTAATAAACTTGCTGCAGTTCCTCGATTGAGCTGTAGTCCTCCTGATCCCGCTCTCCTGTCTTTCTTTCTTTTCTCAATTCCCACCTCCCTACTTCAGCCCGGTTCAACCTGTCAGGCTGGCCCTGATAGAAGCCCAGACAGAAGTGACCCATCAAAATAAGAATGACTGGCCCCTGTGGAGTGATGAGAGAACTGGAAAGAAGCCCCGCCCACACATCCCTGCCACCAGAGCCCAATGGTCTCTCTCCACCAGGGTCATGGCACTCAGGCTGCTGAGAGAAGGCAAACTGCTAATATTTCCAGAGGCAAAGGGGCAGGATCTCGGGAAATTCATAACTCGGAGCGCCTCTGCTTGAGGAAACATGGACTATAACCACTGCCCCAAGTGCCTCCAAACTGGAAGCAATGGAAAGATCCACAAGAGGGAAATGATTAAATGCACGTATATGAGCATATATGAATCATATAACTATTTATATAAACTGGCATGCACTCATATCGAAGATATAATGTGATATGAAAAAATCCACATTGGAGTACAGTTTATAAATTATGACCCCATTTGTGTAAAAATAAGTGACAAGAACACATTACTACATGTATAGAAAGAAAGCAAAGAAGGAGCATTCAACATTGTCTTTAGGAGTTGATATTTGGGACTTTCTATATTAACTATTTCTCTAGTGATCAAATTTTACTTAACTTCAAATCCATAATAATAAAAGCATAATATGTAATTAGACTGGACATCCTTCCGGACGACCTTCCAGACAAAGCTGGGGCTGTGAGGGAAGCCTGGGTCCGGGGTACCTGCTGGCAGCCGGAGGGAAGCCCAGGTCTCGGTGCAGAGGGAAGCCAGTGTTGGCAGCCGGGGGAAGGAAGGCCTACTCTTGCACAAATTCCATGCATCAGGCCTCTAGTTATATAATAATCAGAAAAAAACAACTCTCAACCTACACACAACAAAAACATCGTTAACACTGCTGTTGCTGCTTAAACAAACCCTCTCCAGAGGCCTTGGCCAAGGGTGTCCCCTCCTCACTTGGGATGGGAGTAAATGGAGGAGGGAAGCAAAGGAGCCTCCACAGAGCGATGTCTCTGCCTGTCTTCGAGGGTCACCCCAGCCCTCATGCAAGGAGCCCTCGTCTCCCTCCCCTGCCCACACGACTCACAGGGCGCCCGAAGGTGGCTGTGGGGAGAGGAGGTCCAGCACACTCCTCTCTGCTGATGGGCTCTGAACACCGCCACCCGGCAGTGTGCCTGCAGGATTCCTCTTTTCCTTACAGCAACTCTGCCCGGCAACCTGCCAAACCAGGAAGAGCTAAGATGAGGCCAGGGTAGGAATGACCACTAGCCACGGTGACACGTGGCACAGCTCTCCTGACCCACCAAAGCTACTGCGCACCGGGCTGATTACACTGCCTGAGGCAGGAGGGCAAGAGCAGAGCCCAGGCACTACCCAAGAGGATCAGCACGAGGAGACGAGGACGTGTGCCCTGTGGGGCTGCCAGATACAGCAGACTGAGGAAGAGGCTTTGGCCTCCAAGTCTACAGCACCCCAAGCTACAGTAGCCCCTCCCCTAAGCAGCTTTGCCCTCCACTCCCCTGCGGGCCCTGGGAAGAGCTTCCTTACCTTGCTGATAACTGGAGCATCACTGATTCCTACAAGAGAGGAACAGAGGGAGATGCACACCATCACTCATCCCGACAGGAGGGAGAGCGGCACCATGTCCACCCTTTCCAGGGCACTTAGCAAGCCCAAAGCAAAGAACCCACAGGCATTCACCGCACCCACGGTGAACCTGAGACTAAGTGCCAAGAGGACCGCTCTGAGCTTCCCAGTATACCCACTTCCCTCTAAAAACAGGCACATTCCCCCCAAGGGGACCCAGCCTACTCACTCCCCAGGGAGCCGGGATCATTCTTGCCTGCTCCCCAAACCACCCCCTCACCTAAGGCTGCCAGGTCCTGATGAAGCAGAGACGGTGCCCCAGGCCCAGCCTGCTCAGACTCACTGTCCAGCTCCAAGTCGATCAGGCAGCTCCTCGGGCAGGCTGCTGGACTCTGCAAGACTAGAGAACGGATTGAGAGGCTCTTCAGTCAGAGCGAGAGCAAGGTCTCCACTTAAAGCCACCAGCTTCCCTCGGGCCTCCTCCCAGTCAAGACATCACAGCACCCCACCCTCAATACCCCCAGCACCTTCCACCTCAAGTGGAAGGCTTGGCAGAGAGCCTGCGTGGGGCCTGGAATGAGGAGCCAGAGGACTGCCTTCCCGCCAGCAGCCAGTCCTCCTCTCGTGGTCCATTCAGCCTGGACACAGCCAGCTGGCTTTGCCAGCTCAGAACCCCTCTGAGGTGCCTGACCACAGCCAACCAGAAACACCTGCAGGGCTTGATAAACATGCACGCCCCTCGCCTAGCCCTAAGCAATCCTGACTCAGAAAGCCAAGGCCAGGGACCTAAGAATTTGCATTTTAACCAGAGTCCAGATGACTCTGATGCAGCGAGCTGGCATTGGGAACCACTCAAGATCATTTTTGGTCTCCAGTTCCCAAAAGCAAGCACACATGAGAAAAGGAGTCTACACCTGGGCGCAATCAGCCATCTGCTTCTGTGTCTAGCCAAAGCTGGGGTCCAGCCTGCCAGCCAGTCCATCATGGCACATGCGACAGTTCTCATAGGAAAGGGAGAGGGAGAGTTTTCTCATTTCCACATCATAACCCAGGATATTCTGAGGATCATCTCTTTCCTGGGATTTGAGGCTGCTCCAAGCAGCAGGTACAGAGAGGCTCTCTGCACATTACCTCTGGAGTCGGAGTCAGGTGTGTCTCCTGCTGTGCTGGTCACTGTGTTCCCAAAGATGACACGGCCCTCCATCACCTGTTTGTACAGCAGAACCCCCTGGGTGAGGAGGTCATTTGCCTGGAGAATCTCCGCTGGAGAATGAGAGAAAAATCAGAGTCCCCAGGTTTGGCTACCAATAACCACAGTCTTTTTCCCCCCAAAATATATTTCTTTATTGACTACAGAGAAAAAGGAGAGGGAGAGAGAGATAGCCATATCAGTGATGAGCCTAGCCAGTTTGACTCAATGGGTACAGCATTGGCCTATGAACTGAAGGGTTCCAAGTTCAATTCCGGTCAAGGGCACATGCCCAGGTTGCGGGCTCCATCCCCAGTAGGGGGCGTGCAGGAGGCAGCTGATCAATGATTCTCTTTCATCATTGATGTTTCAATCTCTCTTCCTCCCTGAAATCAATCCTATATAATAAAGAGCTAATATGCAAATCAAATGAACGGTGGAATGACCGGCCACTATGACATGCACTGACGACCAGGGGCAGACACGCAACGCAGGAGCTGCCCCCTGGTGGTTAGTGCGCTCCCATAGGGAAGCACCACTCAGCCAGAAGCCCTGAGCTGGGCTCAAGGCTGGCGAGCGTAGCAGTGTGGCGGGAGCCTCCCCTAAGGATGTCTCCGTGGGGAGCAAGCCTAAGCCGGCAGTTGGACATCCCCCAAGGGCTCCCAGACTGCGAGAGGGCACAAGCTGGGCTGAGGGGACCCCGCCCCCTGTCAATGCACAAATTTCGTGCACTGGGCCTCTAGTAAAAATATATATATTTTTAAAAAAAGAAACATCAGTGATGAGAGAGAATCATTGATCAGCTGCCTCCTGCACACCCCACACTGAGGATGTGTAGGATCAAGCCTGCAACCCAGGCATGTGCCCTAACCAGGAATCAAACCGTGATCTCCTGGTTCATAGGTCCACGCTCAACCACTGAGCTATGCCGGCCAGGCTGTAGTCCTTTTTAAGACATTCCACAAGGCAGATATCCCATGGCTCTGCCTGATGGGGTGTTATCCCTGTCTCTCCTGATCATGTGACCAGGCCCCTCTATCAGATCCAGTCACTTAATCCCTGAACCCCTACATTTCCATTCTCATGACAGAGGAGGAACCAAATTTTTTCACTTTTCTATGCCTGTTCTGTCCAACATGATAGCCAACTGCTGAAATATGACTGCATCAACTAAGGAACTAAAACTTTATTTTAATTAATCTAAAATTAAAACAGAAAGCTGTTTTATCAATGTGAATGCGAATACTAAAAGAATTTTTTTGGTACTTTATTCAGTTAGTAAAAAGCTTTTAGGTATGTAGGGAACCAACTGTTACATGAATCTCCCCTTTTAAATCTAAATATAGATCAAGCATTCCTGATGAAAATTTAATGTCCAAATTAAAATGTCCTGAAAGTGTAAAATACACCCAGATTTCAAAAACTACATGAGCCTCTCATGGTCTGGTTTACCTGTAAAAAATCGCTCCCAGGAGAGAGAGACAGGAGAGCACAGGGCCAGGGGCCATGGAGGCTAAAGTGCCAGAAGGTTACCTCCCAGAAGGGACCCCCCATTGCTTCCTGCCAACAACCAGACACTGCGGGCCTCTTGAACACCACCTATGAAGTATTCTTGCTCCCCCTGGCCCGACCCAATTGAACCTCAATCTGATGAAACCCCCTGATCCCACTGATAAGGCATCTCAGGAATAGAGACTCATGCTAAACACCATGAGGGATGCCATCAGAAAACTGAGACCAAAACAAATTCTGCAAATCAAAGGACAAATTTTTCACGCAAAAAATAAGGACAGCCCTACTGGTTTGGCTCAGTGGATAGAGCACTGGCCTGCAGACTGAAGGGTCCCGGGTTTGATTCCAATCAAGGCCACATGCCTGGGTTGTGGGCTCGATCGTCAGTAGGGGTCCAATCAATGATTCTCTCTCATCACTGATGTTTCTATCTCTCTCTCCCTCTCCCTTGCTCTCTGAAATCAATAAAAAAAATATATTTTTAAAAAGGACAGAATGGAGGCTATCCATTAAAAGACAAGAAATATCAACTACCCAGCCAGTGGGGCTCAGTAGACTGAGTGTCATTCCATGCACCAAGAGTCGCCGGATCAATTCCAGATTGCAGGCTTGATCCCCAGTAGGGAATGTGCAGGAGGCAGCCGACCCATTCTTCTCTCTCACCAATGTCTTTATCTCTTTCTCCCTCTCCCTTCCTCTCTCTCTGAAAACAACATATTTAAAATATATATGTATATATATAGCCCTAACCCAGTGGTTCTCAATCTTCTGGCCCTTTAAATACAGTTCCTCATGTTGTGACCCAACCATAAAATTATTTTCGTTGCTACTTCATAACTGTAATGTTGCTACTGTTATGAATCGTCATGTAAATATCTGATATGCAGGATGGTCTTAGGTGACCCCTGTGAAAGGGTTGTTCGACCGCCAAAGGGGTCGCGACCCACAGATTGAGAACCGCTGCCCTAACCGGTTTGGCTCGGTGGATAGAGCATCAGCCTGCGGACTGAAAGGTCCCAGGTTTGATTCCGGTCAAGGGCATGTACCTTGGTTGTGGGCACATCCCCAGTTGGGAGTGTGCAGAAGGCAGCTGATCGATGTTTCTCTCTAATCGATGTTTCTGTCTATCCCTCTCCCTTCCTCTCTGTAAAAAATCAATAAAATATATTTTTTAAAAGTAAAAAAAAATATATATATATATATCTCAACCAATTTCAAAGTATGGTTTTTCTTTTGAGTCTGGTTTAGAACAAACTATTTAAAAAGGAGGGGGGCAAACAGTAGCAAGAAGTACTTAAAGAGGGAAACGCCAGAGAACTCTGAACACTGACTGGATATTTAATTACTCTGAAATGTTTGGAATTTGTTTCAAAATAGAATGGGGGGTGAAGAGAAAGAGTGCTACAGAAGAAACAAAATGGAAACACTGGTCACAAGTTGGCCATTGTCAGTAGAAGAGTACATAGGATTTATTCTACTATTCCCCTTTCTGATGTGTTTGGAGAGTTTCAATAAAAAAAAAATTTTTTTTAAATATGGGTTTGTTTTTTTTATTGATTTTAGAGAGGAAGGGAGTCAGGGATAGAAACATTAATGATGAGAGAAAATCATTGACTGGCTGCCTCCTGCATGCCTCCTACTGGGGACTGAGTCCACAACCCAGACATGTGCTCTTGACCAGAATCAAACCCAGGACCTTTCAGTCTGTAGGCTAATGCTCTATCCACTGAACCAAACAAGCTAGGGCTAAAATGTTTTGGATTTTTTATTGATTTCAGAGAGAGGAAGGGAGAGGAAGAGAGAGATAGAAACATCAATGATAAGAGAAAATCATTGATCAGCTACCTCCTGAGCACACACACAGCCTTCCCCATGGGATCAAGCCTGCAACCTGGACATGTGCCCTGACCAGGAATCGAACCGTGACCTCCTGGTTCATGAATTGACACTCAAACACTGAGCCACACTGGCAGGGCAAACAAAATGTTGTGGGGTTTTTTTTATTTTCCAGAATGGATTGATTTTTTTTCTTTCTTTCTTTATTGATTAAGGTATTATATATGTGTCCTTATCCCCCTATTGCTCTCCCCGCCCCCCCCCCCCCCCCGCAAATGTTTTAATACCCATGTTCAGGTACTAAAATTCTCCATTCTCCTGCCCTAGCCCATGTGGCTCAGTTGTTCGGAGCACCATCCTGTACATCAAAAGGTTGCACAGTTCAATTCCTGGTCAGAGCACATACCTAGGTTGCAGGTTCGATCCCCAGTTGGGGGGAGTACATGTAGGAAGGCCATGGAGTGATGTTTCTCACTCACACTGATGTTTCTCCCCCCCACACACACATACTTTCCCTCTCTCTAAAATCAATAAGCATGTCCTTGGGTGAGGATTAAAAAAATTGCTCCACTCTCCCTACAACTAACTCCTTAGGTTACCTGTCCAGCCCCTGAAGGCACCCAGTTTGGGGGAACCTCCAACATGACCACTGGTGGCCACTGCTGGGCCTCTGTGGGACGTCCAGCCTTTCTTCAGGCCACCAGCACTATCTACTCTTTCTTCTCTCACCCTCACACCCAATCTACATGGTAAATTTCCTCTTTCCATGCTTTCAGACCAGATGCTGATTTCTTGCTCAAGACTAGATTCTTCTAGAAATCAGTTCTAAGTCAAAATAGGTCATGCCCTTCCTGAGCCCATCACCATAAACTGGAAAGTCCGTTCTGCCTGTTCCTGGCACCCCAGAGGCACAACAGGAAGGCGCACGCCTGCCTGCACCTGGGCTGCTGCCTGTGCCGAGAGAAGAGAGCCGTTACCTAGTGCGTCGTCATCGTCCACAGTGTCACTCGCCAGCCGGAACAGGGTGGGCCGCAGCTTCTCACACCTCTCATACACAACCTGGGGAACAGAGCTCCGCTCACCACACACCCCGGACCCACAGGAAGGCCGGGGTGTGCGTACGCATGTGCAGAGCCGGGCCTCAGGAGCTCTCCTCCATCAGCCCCAAATTCATGACTGCAGGTTTGAAGTGACAGGGCAGTTACAGTTTCAGAAACAATCTGAACTACAATTGTATAAGAATTTTTTTAAATAATAATTAAAAAGGTGATAAGACCTTAGGTCAACCCTGGCCGGGCAGCTCAGTTGGTTAGAATGTCATCCCAATACACCAAGGTTGCAGGTTCACCACCAACCGGTCAGGACACATACCAGAATCAACCAGTGAATATGTAAATAAGTGGAACAACAAATCGGTGTTTCTTACTCTCTCCTCCTTTCTCTCTCCCAAATCCATCAATAATGTTTTTTTAAAGACTTTAGCTCAGAAAGAAACTACAATGTCAGTGTACAACATACTCTTCTTCAAGCTCCCTTCCCCTGCTCCCCCAAGAACAGCTTGCAATGAATGACCCCCCATGGAAGCCTGTGGAGACTTCCCATCCAACTGCTGTTGGGGCCAGTATTCTCTTTAGAGCAACATTCCCATGATTCCCACCACAGGTTCTCCAGAACTAAACCTCACCCCCTCACCCTACACCCAACACCACGTGGGAAAGCTCATCTCCGTCATCGCAGGGAGAGTGCTCCAGACCAGCGGTCGCCAACCTTTTGGACCTCATGGACCACCAGTTGGCAACCGCTGCTCCAGACCACTTTACCGTCCACACACTGCTGAGGAGCACACAGCTTCTTCACACCTCAAGCTCCCTCCCTGCATGGGAGCTCCACTAACACTCCAGCCCTCTCTGGGCGCTGAGGAAATAGCCCATCCAACAGGCGAGTCCGGGAGAGGAAGCAGAAGGAGCCCTTCCTTCAGCTGTGCTCTGGAGTGTGACCTGCCTCTATGGAAGCCCACAATTGCATCTGCTCTTGAAAGGACAGAACAGGACTGATAGCTGTGTCCCTAACCCCTCTTCCAAGAAAAAGCCGCAGAATGTATCAGTTACTCAGCCTGCCCTTATCTCGGCCAATGGGAAAGCGGGGGAAACTAGCCCAAGGCCAAGAGTATGCTAGCCACCCCCCTGTCTTTGTGTAACCAGACCCTAGCTGCACCCTGCCCTTGCGTCACTAGCCCCTGGCCCTCACTCAACCAACCGGAATCGGCCAAATCAGTGGTCAGAGTGTGCCCCACCCCACCCCAAGCCCTATAAATTCTTTGTTCCCTTGGGGCTCGGGGCTCTCTATTGCATCCAGTAATGGAGGCAGGGGGGGGGGACCAAGTCCCAGGCTTGAATAAAAGACTCTATGCTTTTGCATCGGATTTGGTGATCCCTGGTGGATCTTTCGGGGGGTCCTGAAATCTGGGCATAACACTCCTACCTGCTCTATGTGTTAAAGAGGGAACCCCCGGTGGGAAGCACAGTGGTGTGCCAGCAACATCTTAGGTGGCAGGTAAACCTGCCCGGTTCTAGGGTTCAGTATCAACAAGCCACTGGCCGGTACTTACTTGCTACATTTTCCAACATCAGCTTTATCCATTATCAAGATGAACTTTTGTTTCCAGCTGCGTTTCTCCTACCTCATAGCTGGTTATTATCTTGGCTGGGGGAAAATTGCGCTATTTTTTTAAAGCATTTTTTAAAAGTATGTTTTTATTGATTTGAGAGCAAGAGGGAAAGGAAGAGGGAGAAATAGAGAAACATCAATTTGGCTGATACCTGCACACCCCAACTGGGGATCGAACCCAAAACCCGGGCATGTGCCTGACGGGGGAATAAAATCTCTGACCTTTTGGTACATGGGATGATGGACATCCCACCGAGCCACACCAGCCAGGGCAAAACTGTTCTACTTAAAAGCCCAACATGCCAACTCTCCTGATGATTCTGGTACAGCTGAGGCAGGTTAGTAAAAACTAGGAAAATTCCCTGGCGTGCGATGAGGAAACGGAGACAATGGCTGAACAAATGGCCAGCAGGCCTGCACAATTAACAGCCAGCTGATAAATGACAAAACCCTGTCCTCCCACACAGAGAGACCTAAGAGCAGGTGGTTTAAATCACCACAGTCAGGGATCCAGTTAGATCCAGACTAAAGCAAGATGGAGGAAAAATGGACCAGGAAAGTGGCCCCAGACTCCATGATACGCTCATTTTAATACATCAGCATACTAACTGTCACACCTGGAAATCCAATGACCATTCTGTTGTCCCTCCCCTGGGCCCTCCCCTGTAACTCCCACCTGTAAAAACAGACACAACCTCCAGACAAAGAACACCAGCTTGCGCTCTTGTTTGAGCACCCCCACACCTCCTTCCTCAGGCACCTCTTTCCTTAGGCGTGTGCTTTTTTTTTTTTTTAATATATTTTTATTGATTTTTTACAGAGAGGAAGGGAGAGAGATAGTCAGAAACATCAATGAGAGAGAAACATCGACCAGCTGCCTCCTGCACACCTCCCACTGGGGATGTGCCCAAGGTACATGCCCTTGACCGGAATCGAACCTGGGACCTTTCAGTCCGCAGGCCGACGCTCTATCCACTGAGCCAAACCGGTCTTGGCAGGCGTGTGCTTCTGCTTTCTTTATCCTAAGCTCTAAGGGTCCCCACAAGACTTGCAACCAGGAAGCAGTGGGCAGCAGCAGCTCATCCCAGGCTAACCTCTGAACCTGTCTCTAAGGGCCCTTCCTTTGCCTCACTGTCCTAATCTTTAATAAACTTTTGCTTCACCTGCACAAGTCAAGAACCTGGAGGTCGCCTGACATGTGAAAGGGACAGGGCCAGCCCGTCACACCACCTCACCATGGGAGATAGGCTTTGGAGTGTCTGCCTGGCTCAAGCCCCCAACCCTTCTGAGTCCAGTCCCCTCCCGCCACAGCGTAAGACCAGCACATTTTTCTCTATAACTCTGCCCAATCCCAGTCACAGCTGATTGACCCAGGCAGACACATGAGCCACACTGGCCAAGTAGATTTTTCTCTCAGGAATTTGGTGTTGGGAAAGACTAGTTTGTTTCTGCTAGCTTTGTGAAATGGAAGGGAGGGTAGACTATGTGAAGGGTCTGCCCTATGCAGGGAAGTATAAAAAGCCAGAATGCAGAAAGTGATGGAGGTAGCCTGTGAGGGAAGCAGAAAGCAGTGCTGACTCAGACATTCCCACCATCCCCTGCCTGGCTACACCAAGTGGTGGTGTGTCTTAGGTATGACACCAGAGCATCATTAACAAAAGAAAAACAGAGACAAACTGAACTTCCAAATTAAAAGCTTTTGCCCTGGCCAGCGTGGCTCCGTTGGTTGGGTGTTGTCCTGTGCACTGAAAGGTTGCTGACAGTTCGATTCCCGGTCAGGGCACATGTCTGGGTTGCGGGCTCCATCCCTGATAGGAGGCGTGCAGGAGGCAGTCGATCAATGTTTCACTCTCATATTGATCAATGTTTCTCTTTCCCTTCCTCTCTCTAAAAAGCAGTTTTTTTAAATCTTTAAAAAAAATTAAAAACTTTTTGCTTCAAACGACAGTCAAGACAGTTAAAAGACAACCCACAGAGTATATCCAGAATCTATAAAGAATTCTTCATTGTGCCCTAGCTGGGTGGCTCAAGTAGTTGGAGTGTTGTCCTATGTATCAAACGGTTGTGGGTTCGATTCCCAGTCAGGGCACAAGCCTAGTTTGTGGGTTTGATCCCTGGTAAGGGTGCGTGCAGGAGGCAATCGACTGATGTTTCTCTCTCTCTAAAAAAATCAATAAAAACATATCCTCTGGTGAGAATAAAATAAAAAAGAATTCTTGATCTTAACGATGGCTGCACAGATGGACACATCAACACTCAGCAAATGCGCTGTAAAGAGGTGCAATTTCTAGTATGTCAGTTACATTTAGCTACTCCTGAACTGTTCCCTTCCTTTATTTCTTTGCGATCAGAGAAGAGTACCTGCAGGGCCTCCTGGTCTGGTGGAGCCTGTCCCGGCCTGCGATACCTGCCCAGCATTTCCTGCAGCACCTTCACGTGGCTCCGCACTTCCTCCACGGCACTGACTCTCTTGGACACCTTCTCTGACTTCTCTTGCTCCTGTGGGAGAGGGGATGGCAGTGAGGAAGCAGAAGGCCTGGATAAAGCCTGAACAGGGGTGGGAAGGGGCAGTGCACGGGGGAGAGCTCAGGCAAGTCATGAAACGGATGGAGGGAGGGCTTGCTCGGCGGTGAGGAAAGGCCTCCAAGCCCAGGATTCCTGGGGAAGATAAATCAGCGGGGGCCTGGCGAGCTACTTTGTATCACCAGCCTTAACTCTCTGAAAAACAGATTCCCAAACTGGATCTGTCCACACAATACCTGCCACTGGGACAAAACTGGTGTCTGTGAAACACTTTGCGCTCCTGGACAGAAGTAATTAGAAAGCATATAGCATGACCCCTGCTTCCAGTCACCACCTGCGACCCTCAGGGAGCCCATGGCTGTTCCCCAGCTCAGAGTAGGGTAATCCCTGCCCCAGAGAGCTGCGCACACACACACTGTGCAGCCCTGTCCAAGACTGGTTCTGCAGAATGCGGTGGGAAAACGCCTACCTCCTTGACCAAACTCTTGATCAGCCGATTCGCAGCCTGCAGATCCTCAGGGTGGCTGCTCTTCAGAAGCCTTGTCAGAAGCTGCAGGTGAACAAGAAGTGTAGGCTGAACTATTCCCCGTGGTGCCCAATGGCCAGTGTGTGGCATCAGCAATAGAAGAGCTAACACTAGCAGGAGCTTTACATTTCACATGCATTATCTGAGCAAATCTGCGCGATCATGCAGCCATGTAAGTACTACCTCTATCTCCACAGACCACTGGTTTCAGTGCGGTAGGGTGGAGGATGCTAGCCCCCAGAAGACACGTGGCAAAGTCGGGAGACACGCTGGTTGTCACAATTGGAGATGCTACTGGATCTAGTGGGGGAGGCCAGGGGTGCTGTAAACATCCTACAGTGCACAGGCAGCCCCAACAAGAAAACTAGCTTGCCCAAAGGTCAATAGTGTCGAGTTGTCCTGGACCATGGACTCTACGATGCGGCAGCCCTTGGCGATCTTGTTTGCTTTATTCCCAATGCCCAGCAGAACACCTGGCACATAGGAGTCACTCAATCTTTGGTGGATGGAGGGCAGAAAAGATGAGGCTACTGAGCCCAGAGAGTGTAAGCAGCTCTCTCGGGTTTCTTTCTCAGAAGTCCAAGCCCTAACTCCTCCCTTGCTCCTTCCCCGCTCTGCAATGTTAGACACCAGCAGAGAGGAGCCAGGGAGCACAGAGCAGCCCTGCTCGCCTGCCTCCAGGATGCCATGCCCCTGAGGATCTGGTCCAGGGAAGGAAGGCACAGCTGGAAGGCCGTGGGTACCAGAGAGGCACACATATGGCCTGGCGCTCTCCTGGTACTGCACTTACCGGACCTGTGAGGGACCAAGACCAGGAACGACCCAAAGCACCAACACCACTGATGCGCTGGGCAGTGGTTCCCAACCTTCTTTTGGACGCCCCACCTAAGCATCTCTTAAATCCTGATACTCCCCGTGGTATATAATTCTCATTATTCAAAAAGTGCACTCCTATTCACGTGGAGGAAGCCTAAACGGCCATTATCTTGGTCTAAACAAGCTTCCAAAGAACATGGCACCCATGAAAGAGAAAAATAAAAGAACGAAAGGACAGTTGAAATACTGAGGAAGAGATCACTAAGAAATTGTTTAAAAAAAATGAAGTAATATGAAAAAATAGCAAATAAAGTTTCAAAACATGTAATAGAGAACTGATGCATAAATATGTCACAATATGTATTTATATACTGTATATGAGGCCCCTAGAACCATAAGAAGTGCACAATTTCACTGTTAATAACTCATTCTCGAATTGCCCCCCTTAAAAATCAAATTGCCCCCCTGTGCGGCACGTGCCCCCACTGGGAACCACTGCTCTAGGGTAACCCAGGGTCTTGGCCTGGATTTTAACCACCTCCTTCCCCTTACTGATGTTGAAGATTCTTGGAGGCAGTAGAAGGAAAATGGGTAGGTCTTTTGCGTCTTGGCCACCGACATGCCATCCAGACTGAAGAAGACCCGGAAACTTCGGGGCCACATGAGCCACGGCCACGGCCGCATTGGCAAGCACAGGAAGCACAGGGGGCCGAGGTAATGCTGGCGGCTTGCATCGTCACAGGATCAACTTCGACAAATATCACCCAGGCTACTTTGGGAAAGTGGGTATGAGACATTACCACTTAAAGGGGAACCAGAGCTTCTGCCCAACTGTCAGCCTCGATAAACTGTGGGCCCTGGTCAGTGAGCAGACACGGGGAAATGCTGTCAAGAGCAAGACTGGAGCTGCTCCTTCACTGATGTGGTGCGATCGGCTACTACAAAGTTCTGGGGAAGGGAAAGCTCCAAAGCAGCCTGTCATCGTGAAGGCCCAGTTCTTCAGCAGAAGAGCTGAGGAGAAGATGAAGGGTGTTGGTGGGGCCTGTGTCCTGGTGGCTTAAAGCTACATTGAAGGAAGTTCATTAAAATGTCCACAAGGCCGAAACCGGTTTGGCTCAGTGGGTAGAGCGTCGGCCTGCGGACTGAGAGGTCCCAGGTTCGATTCCGGTCAAGGGCATGTACCTGGGTTGCGGGCATATCCCCAGTAGGAGATGTGCAGGAGGCAGCTGATCGATGATTCTCTCTCATTGATGTTTCTAACTCTCTATCTCTCTCCCTTCCTCTCTAAAAAATCAATAAAATATATTTAAAAAAAAAAAAAAAAAAAAAAAAAAAAAATAAAATGTCCACAAGTTTAAAAAAGGGGGGGGGGGGGGGGAGAGAAGAAAATGCCAGGCTTACTGGCACTAAAAAGACCTAAGCCAACATACGACGGGTTATTTCCATATGACTGACCATCTGCACCACAGAAAACACCCAACCCTTATGCCACCTCACTCGTAAAAACCTGCTCCAGAGAGAACTCACATCAGGGCCGACCAAGTCAGAGCAGAACCTTGCCATGTTCTCCCACACTTTGGTTCAGGGCTCAGAAGACATTCCAGGGGACATTTGAAGGGAGCCCCTACAAGAAGGGGTCTGATCAGATTCCAGGTAGGCCACCAAGGTCAGAGAAGAGCTCCTTACCTTTGACTTTTCTTCATCAGCATCGAAGATGGAGCTCCTGGGCCAGGGAGAAGGTGGGGGCAAGATTTTATCCACTGGTAGTTTAGGGTCTTGCTTTATGATTCCTGAAACATGCAATTCATGAAGTGAAGATACTGATACGGGTACCCACTGACTTCATCAGGATCCCGTATAAACCCCAGTTCCTGATGCCAACAGGCAACATTGTCAACGGCCTTCAAAGATACATCCAGGGTACAATCTGCATCCTCCCTCCAGAGAGCCGAAGGACCAACACCAAGACATCAGGGCCGACCAAGTCAGAGCAGAACCAGAGCCTGTGGTTAGCAGCCTGCAGAGTCTATGCCATAAAAATACTGATCATGCCCTGACTGGTTTGGCTCAGTGGATAGAACGTCGGCCTGCGGACTGAAGGGTCCCAGGTTCGATTCTAGTCAAGGGCATGTACCTTGGTTGCAGGCACACCCCCAGTGGGGGGTGTGCAGGAGGCAGCTGATCCATGTTTCTCTCTCATCGATGTTTCTAACTCTCTATCCCTCTTCCTTCCTCTCTGTAAAAAATCAATAAAATATATTTTAAAAAAATACTGATCATTTTATTCAGGTACACACCTCCCAGGGCCCAAAAGCTACAGCAGGATCCCTGACACTCCTAAAGTCATTGAGTGCATGTGACGGGAAAATAGCCCATCCCAAACCCAGGTCCTTCCTCTACAGAGCCCAGGGGAAGGGAGCATGGATTCCCAGTGCCACACAGGACCCAGCATACAAACTCACAGAGAATACAGAAGCTCGGGGTAACAGGCTGTCCTCCTCCCCGGTGTCAGTGTCTGGGTCTCTATCTCCGAGACCAGGGATACAGTGCCCGTCTCAGACTGAGGCCTAGTCAGAGCAGAGATGACGACACTAACAAGCAACAATGGTCTACCTCCTGCCAGGAAAGGCAAGGGCGCAAGACCGTCTCTGAGGCACTGAGGACGACCTCAGCTAAGAGCAGCAGACACTGAGAAAAGCTCTAGCAAACCAGCCCATACCCTCACCACACGCTAACCCTGGAGGAACCTGAAGTCTGCTACAGTGAGGACAACCCCAGCAACAACAATCTCAAACCAGCTAGCTCTTGCCACCAGCAGGAGAGGTTTGCCCACTGCTAGACAGTGAAAATTACTGGTCTCGGTTTCCACTGTCCAGCTTTCACCCACAAAGCACAAAGTACTCAAAACAGCAAAAAGGAACAAGTGCTGTGAAAAAGGGAACACAGCGCAAATAATGGAAATCAGACCTTGTTTCTTCAGCATCTGATAAGCATCTCGGATCTTAATGTCTTCTGGAAACCAGACTGTCCAGCTGAAGAGGATTTCGATGACTCTTCCTTTAACCTTTTCTGTGGTCCAGGACCCTAGGTACTGAAAGCAATCAGGAAGGAGAATTACAGAGCGGGCGGAGATGCTGCTGACGCCGGAGCGGAGAACTGCCCCAGGTTGAGAGCTGAAGCTCAGCCAGAAGTCAAATCACCTGGGACAAGGAGCTAAATTAAAACCCACCATATACTGGCCTAGGTTAGAGCCACTGGAGACACTCACTGTTTGACTGGGGCAGGTGAGGAATAATAAAGAATATGTTTGGTCTTTGTCTCCAGTTCTGGCACAGAGTTTCAAAAACCCTTGGAAGTTTTTGAGTGATAGGAATCTTTGTTACTCAAGAGCCCCCTTGGACCAGACCTGAGTTTAAGCTAACCTCAGGGTGGGAATTCATTTCAAGGGAGGGGCTGACTATGCCACAAGGCCAACCATGTGATCAGAGGGTTGGAACTTTCAGCCTCATTTGACCCCAATAGGGGAGAGGGGCTGGAGAGTGAGTCCAATCACCCAGCCAATAATTTAATCCATTGTGCCTTCATACGAGAACTCTGGGTAAAGCTGAAACAAGGCCCACAAGCTCCCTGACTGAACACATGGATGTGCTGAAGGGTGGTGGGCTGGGCGCCATAAGAAAAGGCACACAAGCTCTTGCTCCTCTCCCCCCAAGACCCTGGCCATGTATCCCCATTTGTCTCCTTTATAACCACAGTAAGTGCAGTGCTTTCCTGTAGTGAATATGGAACCTTGTGGAGGTGGTCTGGGAAGTCCAACTCTGTAGTTGGTCAGGCAGAAGAACAGACTCATGGCTGGTGTCTAAATTAGGCATCATCTAAGTATCATGAAGTCCTGATCACGTAGGCTCTGCACTAACTCTGGGTAGTGTCAGAACTGAACTGAATTAAACTGTAGGACACACAGTTGGTATCAGAGAAGTGTTGCTGGAAAGCAGCAAAGAAAGGTTCCATCTGTGTCAGTTACCTGAGAATGCAGAGCTGAGACAGGTGCCAGGGGGAAAGGTGCAGAGGACAAGGCAAGAAGTGGTATGAAACTTAAAGCCACATCTAGCATCTCTTGCTGTCTACCAGGAAACCTGTGTTCCCCATCTAGGTCACCCATGCACAAGACCATTGGGCAATACACACACACACACTCTCTCTCTCTCTCTCTCTCTCTCTCTCTCTCTCTCTCTCCCCAGTGCATGAAATTTATGCACTTGGGGGGTGGTGCAGTCTGGGAGCCCACGGGGAGCGGGCCTAAGCTGGTAGTCAGACATTGTTAGCGCTGCCGCAGAGGTGCGAGAGGCTCCCCCCACCGCAGCTGCGCTCGCCAGCCATGAGCCCGGCTTCTGGCTGAGTGGTGCTCCCCCTGTGGGAGTGAACTGTCCACCAGGGGGGCAGTTCCTGCGTTGAGCGTCTGCCCGCTGGTGGTCAGTGCGCATCATAGCGACCGGTCGTTCCGCTGTTCGGCTGATTTGCATATTAGCCTTTTATTACATAGGATTTTTATTGATTTTAGAAAGAGAAGAAGGAAGAGGAAGAGAAAGAAACATTAATTGGTTGCCTTCCCCAACCTAGACCAAACCTGCAACCTATGTGTCCTGACCAAGAATCAGACTGGCAACCTTTCAGTGCACATGATAACCAACTGAGCCCCTCAGGCTGGGCCAAAAGGCCATTTTTAAAGGGAGAATAATTTAAAGATGCTAACAATGGAGGGCAGGGATCAGCAAAGCCGTCCTTGGAGAAGAGAGCTTTGCCATCTAGGGCCTCCTCTCTCAGCTCCTTCACAAACCTGAGACAGGCCGTACACAGGAGGGGGCAAGAGTTTGAAGGCTGGGCCAGGTGCAGTACAGTAAGCAGGGCCAAGACCACGGCACTCACCTTTGGGGACAGCACTTTGATCAGCTCATTCAGGAAGCGGAACTTGGCCACCTCGTTGTGGAACTTCTCTCCACAGTGGTTCACACACGTCTCCAGCACCTGCACAGACACGGGACTCCCACGAGAATGGGAAAACCTCTGGCTCCAGGCTCGCCTGAAATCTGATGAGCACTTGCTGGAACCAGAGCTAGTTTTAACTCGGGACAATGAGGACACTGAAGTTTGGGGGAAAGGGTAACATTTTCAAATTTTTTTTAAAAAGCACCTATTTGATCTTGCTATATCTAACATGTTTGTGCCCAGAAAACAGCTCAGTGGTGTGTGTACTCTGAAGTCACCCCACCTTTAAGGAGATCCTTTGGGCAGGTGACTCCCTCCAGCTCAGAGGCCACATCCAGTATGTAAGGCCCATGAATTGCTGAGCCACATGTCCCCTGCTGGCATGCAAGTGGGGCCTACACACATTTTCTTTGGTCCACACTACTGTTAAACATGTCAGGTTAGTCACCAACATAAAAAAATTCAGAGAATTCACGCCTGGCTGGCATAGCTCAGCAGCTGAACATCAAGCCAGGAACCAAGAGGCCACCAGTCAGGGCACATGCCCAGGCTCAATCTCCACAGGTGTGCAGGCAGCAGCTGATTGATGATGTTTCTCTCATCAATGATTCTATCTCTATCCCTCTCCCTTCCTGTCTCTCTAAAAAAATCAATGAAATATATATATTTTTTAATTCAGAGAATTCATACAAAAATCTGGACTTACGGTTTCTCTTTAAAGACAAGAAATTCTAACAACAACGGGCCCAAACTCATGGCTGGCAATACCAGCCGGTGCCACACTGCAGCCATCCCTCCCTGGCTGGGCAAGCGCTCTCCAGGATTTTGGTCCTCACCCAGTGGCTCACTCACTACGTCACCAGTCTGGACCTGTGGGCACTTAACTTACCAGCCCTGGTCTATGAAGAGCTAAGGAAATAAAACCTTTCTTTCCTTCTCCCAAAGCAAGCTCAGCGCTGCTCTCTAGAAGCAGACGTAGGATGGGCGACCAGAGCCCAGCCTCCGTGGCCAGCGAAGGTGAACCTCTCAGGCTCCCCACCACTCCAAAATGGGGCTGGGGCCCAGCTCCCTCTGGCTCAGGACAGGAGGACTGAGGCTAAGGGCCAAGCTTACCGTTAAGGCATAAAGAGCTTCTTTCTCTTGTGGAGACTGGATCTTATGGGCCAGCAGCCAGGGCGCATGGGTTGGGCTACGGGAAAACAAAGACACCTGGGCTCTGGGCGGACAGTCTGGTTACGTGCGCTCCATGATGTCTCCTCCCTTCCAGGAGTTTGGTCCCACAACAGAGGTGGAATGTGACTGGCACACGGCCCATGCACAAGCCTCTGAAGGAGGCCAACCTCACCTTCCCTTCCCACAACTACTGCTGTCCAGACAAACCACCCTCCCCAACTCATGCACCCCAAAGCTCCGAGCAGAGCAGTCAGGACCAGGCCTATGGGTAGCCAGGTCATGAGCAACATAGACCCTGTTTGTTGTCTGATAAACACTAGAGTGGACAGTGTGATCAAACTTTTAGCCCATTTCCAAATGCTGAATAGTCAGCAATATGCAGAATAAACATCTGATTCTTCAGTTCCTGTCCAGATGCTTTGGAAAATAAATTCAACACAATCTTGCCCTCTTCTTGCCTCTTCTAAAGAAAGGTTACATTTAAATTATGGAGAGCACATGAGCTCTTTCACGCTGCTACCTTCTACCCGTATGTAACATCCAGGTCTCCTGAGTATGACTACTCCATAATGCTATTTTAAAAATAATTGCCAGTTACAAACTGACTATTCGTTTGTTTGTTTTTAAAAAACCACATGAATTTGCTATCTCTAAAAAAAAAAAAAATGATGTTCTCAGTAGACTGTGGAGGGGAAAAAGAAAGAAAGGCTATTAAAATAGCCCCAAGACAAACGGCATGCACTTAGTCCAAGGACCCCGTGGTCCAGCGTGAAGGTCACCTTACCCATTGGGATCAGTGTTCACCTGGTCACAGAAGTTCTGGATAGCTGACCAATCCTGTTCTGGCATGCTTGGGTCTGTGGCTTTATCTGTCAAGTAAATAAAAGATAAAATTACAGAAAGCATAATAAAATTACAGAAAGCATAATAAAAAGAAACGTATACCTCTTCTCCTAAAATAAATATGACAGCCAAGAGCTATGACCTCACACCTCTAGGGGATCAGACCTCTAGGCGACAGCCGAGACAGGCCCATCCCTGTGCTGTCCCCACCACAAGCAGTGGCTGGCACATGACACGGCCTCAGTGAACATTTGCTGACTGAATGAACAAGCACATTAGTTGTCAAGCCATAGCCCTGAAAGGGGCTCCACTGCCAGTGCAGGGAGCAGAACTCTCTTGCCATGAGGGTGGCAGGGGCGAGCACCTGGGAGGCTATTTGTAAGTTTCTTAGCTTGGTGACAGGAGGACAGAATACACTGAGGCTCTAGGTGGCTCCACTTGGTCATCTCACCATCTCCTCAAAAGCAACACCCTTAAATCTAAGCCTCGGCTTATTGAAGTCCTCCCTGACCATCCTATGTAAGAAGCTTCTCCATGTGTTGGCAGCTTGTCAGTCTGACCGGAGGACATCTCCTCGCCTTCCCCCCTCATGATGCTGTCCCTCTTCACCACCACACACATTCCCAGGGACCCAGATCCAATCATACTAGGGTTCCCCACCTGAATACTCATACTCGGGTGAAATCTGAGGACAATGAACAGTGAAGGCATCAGGGCAGAGCCAGAGGCAGGAGCCACGTGGAGCCTGACATGAGACCACAGTCCACTGAGGAGGGGTAATTCCCGACCTCCCTGGGACACCCGTTTGTATGCATCCTTCCTGGGCTGATGGTAGCAGCTTCTTCCTCTCCTCCCTCGAGAAAACCTGTGCTGCAGCCCAAGGATACCCACCGTGTCCCCATCCCCAGACTGAGCCAGGGCACATTCTCTCACAAAAGGAGTCGCTGAGACTAGCTTCCCAACACCCCCCTCTCCCCACTGTCTGGCCCATCAAGGCCAACCAGCCTCTCCAATGCATAGTTTACTGGTCCTGACAGAGAAGCTCTTTCAAACCCTGCAAACAGACTAATTCTCAGGGTCAGATTTCTGATGTATTCGGATGTTCTAAAACCATCTGAATTTCCACCTCCTCCCTGAAACCTCCTCCCCTACTATTCCAGCCCCTACTAATTCTCCTCCCTCCTGATTACTCAAGACTCAGCGGCTGTCTAGAGTTTACCTCTGCCTGACTGCAGGCACATTCATGTCATGTGGAAGTCATGTGTCTCCCCAGCTCAACGGTGAGACTCAAAGGACATGTAATCACCTATCTTCCCACCCACGGCTTCCACTCTAAGTGAGAAAGGTGACCAAGGAAAGCGAAGGAATCGATACCAATATCCATATACTCCTCACCTTTCTCCTCCTTAAAGCTCTGAGGTTCCACCTCTCAAAATCCTATCCACTTTTCTGGTCCCAATTCAAATGCCCCTTCTTCTTATGCCCTTGATCTATATGAAAGCCCAGCCAGTGTGGCTGAATGGTTGAGTGTTGACTATGAACCAGGTCACAGTTCAACTCCCGGCAAGGACACATGCCTGGGTTGCAGGCTCGATCCCTAGCAGGGGGCATGCAGGAGGCAGCCTATCAATGATTCTCTCTCATCATGGATGTTTCTGTCTCTCTCTTCCTCTCCCTTCCTCTCTGAAATCAATAAAAAAAAAATATTTAAAAATTTTAAAAGATGCCCTTGTTCTTTTTCTCCCACCACAGAAAACAGAAACTGTCTCTTCCTCTCTGAAGGTCCACATTCTACTGCCCCGGTAACTCCATCCCTTATTATACACATCGGGCTCTCTGGGAAGTTAGAAAAATAGTACCTTTCTCACGGGATAGTCATGGAATTTAAAGAAAATAGTATCTAGCCCTAGCTGGTTTGGCTCAGTGGATAGAGTGTTGGCCTGCAGACCAGGTCAAGGGCATGTACCTCAGTTGCAGGCTCGATCACTGGCCCTGGTTTGGGCTCATGTGGGAGGCAACCAATTAACGTCTCTCTCACACATCAATGTTTCTCCCTGTGTGTTTCTCCCTCTCCCTTCCACTCTCTATAAAAATCAATGGAAAAATATTCTCAGGTGAGGATTAATAAAAAATAAAAATAAGATAGTGTCTGAAGTGATCAGTGCAACAGCAAATATTAAGTAATCAATAAAGAATAGCTAATCTTATCATTATTGTAATACACAGCCTCAGCCTTTCCTCTTAAAAATATGTACAACTGCCTTATTACACCTATAGGGAATAAAATTCTTAAAACCAGAAGCCATATATTCCCCACAGAGCTTAGCACAATGCCTTAGCCATAAGTACAAAATAAGTTACTCATGAAACAAATTATTTAAAGCAGTCGAGAGGGTTAAGTTGAAACGCAGGCAGATAGGGCAGGGTCCAGGGGAAAACAAAAGCAGGTGGAACATAGGCAGAGGCAGACATGGCAGTTTGAGCAGCCTAATCACAGGAACCAACCAAGCAGAAATAATAAAATGTTTCTGGACTCAAAGTGGGAGGCATGGGAAAACAAGGGAGGGCCTGTAGCAACAAGGTGTACGAACCGGAGAAAGTACAGCACAGGAACAGAGAAAGAACACACAGACACAGGGAGAGTCCAGCACAGGGACAGTGAGAGGACACATAGAAACAGGGACAGTTCAGGTCTGTTGCCAGTCTAGAAGAATTGAGGAATCAATGAGGTGACAACACAGACAGACTAGAGCAGGCTTTTAACAAAAATACTAGTGTACCCCTGGACTACAAGGCTTTAGGGGGGAAGCCCATTATTGAGACCCCCCCTTGCGAGGAGTCTTGAATCTGCTTGTAATAAATTTTCCACACTTTAGCTTAAATCTTCTGGTCCATGGAAGACAACCCCAGGAAAAACACCTCAGCTCACCTTTCCAGTCATCACAGTGATTCTCAGAAAACCTGATTAAGGGGGTGTGAAGCATCTAACAAAACCCTACACCATTTAAGCTTCCTGAGGTTTCGGTTCACTACAAGGTCAAGGCTGACGCCTCAAAGGCATTCGGCACTCAACACGTGAGAACAGCAGGCAGGCCCCAGCCCCTCACTGGCCTCCCAGAGGAGGTCAAAGGACAAGACAGGCACCAGCTTTTCCAGAGAAAGGAGAAGCCTCTGTGAGGCTAAGTCACATTCCAAACCCTTTCCCAAGGCCAGGAGGCGGGAAGACCTATGAAGTGTGAGTGTTTCTTATTTTTATCATGAGATCTCACTCAAGGTTCGTTATAAGCCCAGTAACTGCAACAACAGTCACAGCTGCCGCTTAAAGAGCTGCCTGTGGCCCCGACACCATGCTGAGTGTTTTCCAATCAGGCCTTCCTTCCCTTATAGCCTCAGAACAGGTGAAATTGGTCCCATTATCTCGCCATTTTAAAGGGTGCCCCAAAATTCACGCAAGAAGTAATTTTGGTAGAAAACACAGGTTTATAATTAAAAGTTGTAAATTTTCTATTGATTCATAAAGTATACAGTATAGGGTTATGTACGGAATAGCATATCGGGTAAATGGCCTCCACGGCTTTGCTGGCACATACGCACTCTTTTGTTGAAATTTTCCATGACCGTTTTGCATAAACGTGGCTGAATTTCATGAGGCTCATTTTCATCTTGATGGCTTGGTTAGTTGACAAAATTGTCGCATTTGGGGTTCAGAAAATCCACGAGTGATTGTTGAGAAACAAATGCGTCCACAGCGTGTCACTGTTTGGTGCGGATTTTGGGCTGGAGTCATCATCGGACCATTCTTCGAAAATGCGGCTGCTCAGGCAATAACAAGAGTGCGTCTGTGCCAGCAAAGCCGTGGAGGCCATTTACCCGATATGCTATTCCATACATAACCCTATACTGTATACTTTATGAATCAATAAAAAATTTACAATTTTTAATTATAAACCTGTGTTTTCTACCAAAATTACTTCTTGCGTGAATTTTGGGACACCCTTTACTAGTGAAGAGGCCCGCCCGTCCACAAAGCTATGAGAGGAGAGACAATAACTGTCCCAGGTCGGCCTGACTCCTGGCACGTTCTTCACAGTAAAGGCTTCAGTTCCTGGATAAAGGCAGGACATCTCTGAGAACTTGTTTCCTTGCCTTTCTTGCCACTAAGTCACCAGCTCCCTAGGCAAGAAGGTCCACATCATTCACCTTCCAGCACTAAACAGTCACTGGCACAGGTATTTACTACGTGAATGAATGATTCATCTTTTGCTATGCAGTTTGGCCAGGTGGCTGGACAGACTGCTGACTCCAGGAGACAGCTATTCCAGTTCTGAAATAACTGCGTCTCCCAACACATAACCCCAGCTACTTCAGAAGCCTAGAGCAGCTCCAAAGAACATGACCCCCACAGCACAGAAACTGGGTCCAACTGGGCCAAAGCAACTGCCCAGACCTGCTGATGCCAATCCCCTAATGAGTGGCTTGCTGACGCCAATCCCCGAGAGGGCATAGCCAGTGAGAAACTCACAGAACCCCTTTCCTGTGTCTCAGGACCATCACTGCCCCATCAGGGCACTGAGAATGGCTACCCCTGGCACCAAGGTGGTTTATTTAACTGGCACGTGGGCGGACAAATAATACTACTGTCATAGATTAGCTTAATAAAAGCAAGGTGTGTAGGCATTTCAAGTAGACTACTCGGTAAGAGATATTAAGAAAACTGTTGAGCCCTAGCCAGTTTTGCTCAGTGGATAGAGCGAAGGCCTACGGACTGAAGGGTCCCAGATTCGATTCTGGTCAAGGGCACATGCCTGGGTTGCACACTCGATCGATCGTCAGGGGCATGCATGAGGCAGCCAATCAAGGATTCTCTTTCATCATTGATGTTTCTCTCTCTCCCGCTCCCTTCCTCTCTGAAATCAATAAAAACACTTTTTAAAAAAAGAAAGAAAGAAAACTGTTGAGCCCTGGCTTGGTGAGGCTCAGCTGGATGAGCATCATCCTGTGTAGTGGGGGCCTCCGGTTTGTCTCCTGGCCAGGGTGCGTGCAGGGATTGGCTGATTAGTATTTCTCTCTCACATCGATGTTTTTCTCTCTCCCCTCCTCTCCCTTCCTCTCTCTCTAAAATTAAAAAAATAAAAAAGTTAAAATAAAAAAGGAAAGAAAACTGCTTACACTTCTGATTGTGAGTGAAATGACTCATCCTAGAGTGACTAATCCAGAAGAAATACCACCTCCCACCCCCTGCACCCAAACGCCAGGGGCATGCCTCTGGCCCTCTGGCCGGCTGGAGCAGCCTGTGCTATACGATAGGGGAGCCCTAAGGAGCATCGGATTCAACCCATCCACAGCAGGCACTGCACTGCAAGGGGACCATCTGCAGGAGGTGCACTGACTGCCGGCCCAGCAGCCATTCAACAAGCATATGCTAAAGGGTATTCTGTGCTGGGCTCCTCGACAGAGACTGAACTCAGCCCTGGAGAAGCTCCGAGACATAAATAGATTGTAACCCAGACACTCCTAATCCCAAGGGAGGCATACAAGTGGGGCTGGAAAAAAGACAGGACACACCCCCTGGGAGGAGGTCCAGCTGGAAGGGGCTCACTGAGCACCCGGCTTTAAGCTACTGCCTGTTGGCGGCACGACCAGCTACGCGAATCCCAGAGACCCAGAGAGCCTGGTCTGCTTTCAATAGCAGGAGACTGGCAACCACCTAAGATGTCCGCTACTGCGGACTGGTTAGCCAAGCCACAGTACACCCATACATCGGGTGTCTGGGGCTTTCATTAACAGGAATCCAGCAGTTACACAGTCATGTGAAACACTGACCAAAATCATCCACGCGGGGAAACTCCTGAATGACACAAGTTGCTGTGTGTATTTTTAAAGCATGAAACTTCTGGTAACAGCTTCCTGATGACCCTTTGGGGAACTACTCCTTCCCTATTCTAGGTGTAATGGTTTTCCTTTCTCCTGTTTTTGGGAACCCTATATGAGCCAGTTTTCTGTCACTCACAACTAGAAAGACTAATGATAACAGTAGGTAACATTGCCATGTGCCAGGCACTCCGCCAAGTGCTCACAGGTATTGATTCCTTTGACGCCTATGACCCTAAAAGGCGCCTGTTTTGACTCTAGTCGCCTCTTGGAAACTCAGCTGCCCTGCTCGATGGGCAAGGTCTGTCAATGAGCCGAGCTCAGCAGTCCTCAGCAACCTAAGTGACTTCCTTCTCCATCCAGCCTGCTGCCCTGGCCTTTGCAACCTCCCCACCCTCATCCTCCCACTGTACCCTCTCAGTGCCCCAGCCCCGCCTCCCACAACTCTGGTTTAACTCTAGTTCACTGTCTCTGCTCCTACTGGGTGGAGGTCGGGAGGGATCCTGCCTCTCCCCCGCAAGGGACATCTGGCAATGTCTGGAGACATTTTTGATCAACTGGGAAAAGGGTGTGTGCTATTGGTATCTAGTGGGTAGAGGCCAGGGATTCCACTAATTAGCTATATGCACAGGACAGGACCGCACAACACAGAATTATAAGGTCCAAAATGTCAACAGCACTGAAATTGAGAAACCGTGTCCCCAAGTGTCCAGGTGGGCTCCCTTCTGTTTCTCTTACCAGCCATTCCCAGACACCCCCACCTTCCTCACACCCCATCAGCCCCTAACACTTTTTTTGGGGGGGGGGGAGTGGGTTACGGGGTGTTACTGACAAACTTACTTGCATGTGCAATCATCTTTATCTCCTTCCCAGACATTCAGAAAAACAAAAGGTGCCCGTGCTCTGTGTCTCCCTTTCTGCTCTAGCTCTGACCTTTAGCACCTTTAAGCCCCTCTGCAATGGCTTGAACCTGGGACCTTGAATTCAGGAGGGAGAGTTCCCCCAAAGCAGCATCAAGTAGAGAGGGGCTCAGTGATGCCCACCTCCTTTTCAGACCTCCTTTACATCCGAATTCCCTCTGGCTACTCTCTCTCCTCCATTTCACATTCAAACACCATTTAGCCCGGCTGGGTATGGCTCAGTGGTTGAGCGTCCATCCAGGAACCAAAAGGTCACTGGTTTGATTCCCAGTCAGGGCACATACCCGGGGTTATGGGCTTGATCCCCAGAAGGAGGTGTGCAGGAGGCAGCCTATTAATGATGTTTCTCTCACATGATTGATGTTTCTATCTCTCTCCCTCTCCCTTCCTCTCTCTCTAAAAATCAATAAAAAACATTTTTTAAAGGGGGGGAGGGGTGCTGATAGCCAGAGACTACATCTCCCCACAGATTAATTCTGCCTGGCCTGGACTAGATGAACTTCATTTTCGAAGTAGTTGTCAGCTTTTATTATTTATTTATTTAATGTTTTAGTTATTGACTTGAGAGGAAGGGAGGGAGAGGGAGGGTAGGAAAGTGAGAGAGTGGGCAAGGAAGAAAGGAAGAGAGGGAGCGATGGAGAGAAACACTGACTTGTTCCACTTATTTATTCATTCATTGTTGATTCTTGTATGTGCCCTGACCAGGGATAAAACCCACAACTTTGGCACAATCGGACGAGGTTCCAACCAACTGAGCAACCTGGCCACGGTATAGTTATCGGCTTTTAAAAACTCAAAAGATTTCACGTAAAAATGCAGGTTCCAGCCCTATGTGAAAAACTGAAAGCTCTACAACTCTGGGACTACGTCGGCCTAAAACAGCTGGAGCTGAGGAACCGCCTTGGGCACTTTCCCTCTCATCTCTTCCACCTGGTCATCGAGATGGTCAACGGGTCCGGTCAGTGGGCCAGCACTTGCTGTCCTCTCACCCAGCCCACTCGAGCTTTCTGCGACTCCAGCCTAAGTCTACTGTTCACCTTTTACCTCCCAGCTCCCACCTGCCCACCCTATGTCTGCTTCTCCTTCTGTCTTCAGGCAGCTTTTCCTATCTGCTTCTCTTTTTTTCTTTCTTTCTTTCTTCTTAGAATATATTTTTATTGATTTCAGAGAGGAAGGGAGAGATAGAAACATCGATGATGAGAATCACTGACGGGCTGCCTCCTGCACGCCCCGCACTGGGGATGGAGCCTGCATCCCAGGCATGTGCCCTGACTGGGAATTGAACCATGACCTCCTGGTTCATAGGTCAACGCTAAACCACTGAGCCACGCTGGCCGGGTCCTATCTGCTTCTTAATGTTGAGGTTCCCCATGCTCCGCCTGCAAGTCTCTGCCCTTCTTCATATTCACAGCCTCCCTGGACAAGCTCATGCCAATGAACTGAAGAGTCCCAAGCTGACCTGCAGCTCTGACCTGACCTGGGGCCGACCAACTAACCTAGAGAGGAACTCTCTCACTGCGCCAACATCACCGCAACCTCCACAACCCACTGTCTCCTCCTTCCTACACCAGCTCCTCCCGACAGGTGACCGTCAGGAACCAACCAGCTACGGAGCCAGAAACCTGGGACCCAGCCCGGATTCCTCCCCGTCTCGGGCCTCCACTCGAATGCCTCCAGGCTGGTTTGTGCCTGCTAACTGTTTCTACTCTCCGTCCTAAAGCCTCTGTCCCACCTGAGCCCCAAAACACCACCAACAGGGCCTTAACCCCCCCCCCCCCCAAGTCTCAGGCCATATGGCGGCAGGCGATACTTTGAAGAGGTGTCCTTGATCTCAAACCCTCTGGCCGAAGTCCAACGCCTGCCCCTCAGCCCCACATCACGGGATACATGATAAACTCCCTCCTGCAGCAACAAGCCCCTGGGACAACCTGCCCCAACGCCCTGCAGCCTGGGCCTCTCGGCCATGCACCCGGCCGCCTCCTGCCCCCAGCTGTGCACTTGTGGTTCCGTCTGAAATGTCGCCTCCATTACCCACTCAAACGCTATGTCCACGGAAACAGCCCCCAGGGGGGAAACAAACATTCCTACTACCGCACTCAAACCAACGCGTCCCTCTGCCCATTATAAACAAGGTGATGTTAGAGGCTTGGATCAACCGAAAGCTGTCTTTGTGAGCGAGGACCGGTGCGAGGCATCCGTGCCCCGCCCCTAAGAGCCCGATCCCGGCGCACACTCCCCCGGGGGGACGGTCACCCCGGCCCACCCTGGGGTCAAGCTCACGGGAGGCGACACTACCCGCCCGCCGTCCGGCCCCTGCGAACCCCACGCACAGGAGGAGGACCTGGTGACAGGAGAGACGGCAGCAGGCTCCCCCAGCCCCCGAAGCGCAGGGGGCCGCGCAGGGGGCACGTCCCCGCCTCCAAACGGGGTGAGCGAGGGAGCCGCCGCTCGGGACCCCCCCTGCGGGTTCACCACGGCTGAAACCGGCTTCCGTGTCGGCACGGAAGACAGGCCGGACGTCAGGGACCCGCGAAGGCCTGCCCGGGGCTGGAGACGGGGCTCCGCCCGCAGCCCCGCGGACCCCGCCCGGCAGGCCCCGGGGGAAAGGCCGGGGAGCGGGAGCCAGGCCTCACGTGCGGCGCTGGGCCGCGTCCAGGGCGCCGGCTACTCACTGAGCCACAGCTCCAGCGCCGCCGCCGGCCCCGGGGGCCCCTCGGCCGCCTGGGCGCCCGCCGTCCCCGCCGTCCCCGCCGTCCCCGCCGCCGCCGCCGCCGCCATGGGCCCCGCACCGCGGCTGAGCCCGCGGCCACCCGCGTCCGGCCGCCGCCGCCTGGCTGGCTGCTCACGCCGACGGGCAGGCGCGGGCCTTACGTCACGGGGCGGGGCCTGGGCGGACACGCCCACCGCGGACCCCGCCTGCGCGGCCTCGCCGAGGCCCCCACCGCTGGCCGGGGTCGGCCCGTCCCGCCCGCCCTGCCAGCCCGGACGCACCCGGCACCTCCGGAGGGCAGATAAGGAGTCATTGGCAGCACTTTTATCCAGGAGGGCTTCCCCGAGCGCCCTCTCCAGAGTGGCATGCCCGTTCCCCTGCTTGTTCTGCTTTATTTCCTCCATAACACCTTACCCTATCAACGTGCTAGTTGTTTACTTGCTTATTTTGTTAAAGGATAACTACCCCCCCCCAGAAAAGTCATGGTTCTTATACATTAGGACATGAGCACATGTTAAATATTTTTTTAACTTTAATGAACTGCGGGAACCAAGATGTTATAATCCATTCAAAAGAGAAGTCAGACAAAGGGGCAGATTTTTTTAAAAACATGTTTCATTGATTTTTACAGAGAGGAAGGGAGAGGGATAGAGAGTTAGAAACACCGATCAGTTGCCTCCTGCACAACCCCCACTGGGGACTGGTCCCGCAACCAAGGTACATGCCCTTGACCGGAATCGAACCCGGGACCCTTCAGTCCGCAGGCCAACACTCTGTCCACTGAGCCACCCGGTTAGGGCCAAAGGGGCAGATTTATACTGAGGAAAGGAATGTTGCAACAGATGCTCAGGTGGGCACAAAACAGCTTTTCTACCAGCTGTGAGAGTTGTTCATCCTGCAGACAGAATTAATTTGTGTGTCTCTAGGCAAGAACTGTTTGCCTCGTTGTCAGTTACTACAACTGAGAAGTTGTAGGACATCTCTCTGAGATGGTGAAAGATGGGGAATGGAATGGCATGCTGTCTAGACCAGTGATGGCGAACCTATGACACGCATGTCAGAGGTGACACTCGAACTCATTTTGGGTGACACGCATCAACAGAGACAAAAAATTGCGTAATTCAAATATTTGTCTCTCGCAAAGGCCAGAGTTGGGCATCACTCGAGTAATATTATTACTCACGTTACTCATGATCAATAATGCAATTCTAAAACCGGATGTAAACATGTACATCGGTGTTGCGTAGCAAAGGTACATAGTGAAAACATCCAAGATACATTGTTCCAATATTGACATTAATATAAAAAGGTTAAGAATTGCACTATAAAGAGATTAATCTTTACCCATGACATTTTATTTTTACTCGAGTGACAAAATGCCAAATTCTGGAAACGGCCTCGTTATTGTCAACACGTGCCTCGGGTAAGCTTCCCGTGCGTTCGGGTGCACTCGGCAAACGGACACACTTGATCGCCATGTTCGTTAGGAGACAGGAGTGGGAGGGTTAGAAGAACAAGATATACAGTGCAACAGGGCTCGACGAGACATTCTGCGTGTCAGATAATTGATTACAGCACCATATATTAGTGGTTATACATACTATCTTTGAATTGTTTTGCACCAGGAGTCAGTGCAACAACACTGCAAAAAGTTAATAGGTAAGAAACCTATCAACCTTTTATAAAAAACGCCGTGATTTATATTTATTTATTTCTGCAGCCTTGTGTTGGAGAATCAAAAAAATAAAAAAGCAAGATTGAATGATAAAGGAAGTGGAAGTAGCAGTAGCCGACCCTTTCAAGACATATGGACCGAGATGTACAGGATTGTCGACAGAAACAGCAGATCATTGTGCATACTGTGTAATGAAACGGTAGTAAGCAGAACATGGAATGTAAAGACACATTTTGAAACTAATCATTGTCAGCTCTTGAAAAAAAGTATCGATGAAAGGAAGGAATATATTTCCAGACAGCTACACCTCTATAAAAGTCAATCAAATTCCATCATTAAATTTGTAAGATGCTCTACAAATTTAACATCAGCAAGTTACTGTATTGCTCACTCATAGCTCAGCATGGAAAAGCCCTCAGTGACGGAGAATTTATTAAGGAAACATTTCTAAGATGTGCACCAGCTCTATTTCACAATATGAAAAATAAAGATGATATTATTAAAAGAATTTCTGAGTTACCACTCAGTAGAAATACTATCAAAGACAGAATAATAGATCTTAACAAAAACGTACAACATCAATTAAGAAAAGACTTAAATAGTTGTAAATATTTTTCGATTTCTCTTGAAACTACTGATGTCACATCAAATGCTCGGTTGGCCATTATTGCTAGATATTCTGATGGTCTCACAAGGAGAGAAGAGTTGATAAAGTTAGAATCAGTGTCAATAAGTACATCAGAAAACGAAATATGTAAGGTTGTTATAAAAACATTCAGTGACCTAAACATTGATATCTCTAAAATTGTGTCAGTCATGACAGATGGGGCACCAAATATGGTGGGAAAAAATGTGGGATTCCTGAAATTGTTTATGGAAGCTATTAGACATCCACTTGTACCTTTTCATTGCATTACCCATCAGGAGGTGTTGTGTGCCAAATCGGGATTCTCAGAATTGAATGATTTCATGTCAGTTGTAACAAAAATGGTGAATTTTATAGCTTCTCGACCCCTTCACAAGCGAGAATTTTCTGCACTTTTACAGGAAGTTGATTCAACCTCCAGTGGACTACTGATGTTCAATAGTGTGAGATGGCTGAGTCCAGGTAAAGTACTTGAGTGATTTGTGGAGTGCTTTGAAGAAATTACGGTATTTATTGAGAAGAAGGATCTGGTAAACTTTCCTCAGATCAATGATCATAAGTGGGTCAGCAATTTGATGTTTTTTACAGATCTCTCTGTTCATATGAATGAACTGAACTTAAAATTACAAGGTTTTGGCAAAAGTATTGACGTCATATTTGGATACATCAAATCTTTTGAAAGTAAACTTGAAATTTTCAAGCGAGATATTGAAACTAAAACTTATAAGTATTTTCCTCGGATAAAAAAGTATTTTGAGAAGGCCACTACAACAAGTGTAATGGAGTCCGTACTTATGTACCAGAATATAGTAAACTCGTTATTTGAACAGTTCCGCGAAAGATTCGACTAATTTAGAAGCCTAGAACAGACCATTAAAATAATTAAGTATCCGATGTAGTTGTTTACAGTACTTTGGAATTAAAGGATTTCCAATGGATGCAAATTGACGATTTAGAGATGCAACTTGCAGATTTTCAAGGTAGCATTTGGACTCATGTGTTTGTCGACTTAAGGTCGAAACTTGAAAATCTGGAATGAAATCGTTTGAATAATGAAGAAGAGTGCAACTACGAACAAGAAATTTGAGTGCTTGGAACGGAGTACCTGACACTTTTAGCGACATAAAAAATCTAGCGATGGCTTTGCTAACAATTTTTTCATCAACATATTTTTGCGAGACTTTGTTCTCAGCATTAAATAATATTAAAATGAACAAAAGAAACCGGCTAACAGATGAAGTTAGTGGCGCTTGCTTGGCCTTGAAGTGCACCAAGTATGAACCTGCAATCGAAGAATTAGTAGACAAACTTCAGCACCAAAAAAGTCCCTAATTTCTAGTTTTCATACCATTTGATTATCATTTTTATTATTTTTTTTCCTTTTTTTAATTTATTTTTTTTTATTGCTTAAAGTATTACAAAGGGTATTACATATGTGTCCATTTTTTCCCCCCGCCCTAGACAGTCCCCTAGCCTCCCCTATCCCCCGGTGTCTTATGTCCATTGGTTATGCTTATATGCATGCATACAAGTCCTTTGGTTGATCTCTTACCCCCCTACCTCCTGCACCCCCACCCTCCCCAGCCTTCCCACTGCAGTTTGACAATCTGTTTGAGGCAGCTCTGCCTCTGTATCTATTATTGTTCAAAAGTTTATAATGGTCTCTATTATCCATGAATGAGTGAGATCATGTGGTATTTTTCCTTCATTGACTGGCTTATTTCACTTAGCATAATGCTCTCCAGTTCCATCCATGCCGTTGCAAATGGTAAGAGTTCCTTCCTTTTTAGAGCAGCATAGTATTCCATCGTGTAGATGTACCACAGTTTTCTAATCCATTCATCTACTGATGGGCACTTAGGCTGTTTCCAGATCTTAGCTATGGTGAATTGTGCTGTGCCGGGAGCCGGTCCATCCTTGCTGTTTCAAGGGACCTGGCATATATGGCATACGGTTCTTAATATGTTTGCTCACCTTCTTGGCGCTGTGTTTTAACCAAGGTCACCTCTCCGAGAAAGGTTGAATCCCCAGGTAGGGATTTTCCCCTGAAGTTAGGGAGGGAATAAAACCCCTCAACTAAGTGCCAGGCGGGTAATTAATCACTTTAACTACGAACAATCATGCTTAAGCTACATAATCTTTACTCCCTGGAATGGAGATAAGAAATGCCCTAACCTTTGGAATAGAGATTGATAGGATTGAATCAACTGGTATAAATACAGATGTAACAAGACAGCAAGAGACAGAACTTAGAAGAGAGCCAAGAAGACAGAACCTACACAGAACCTACAGACAGAAGAACTTCACTGGAGAGAACATGGCAAAAGATCCTGGACTGAACCTGACTACAGAAATTGGCAAGAGAACCTGACTAGAACCTGGTGACCGAAACTGGCTGGAGATCTCAGACAGAACCTGGCTGGAGAACCTAGCAAGAGAACATGGCCACAGAACCTGGCTGGAGATCCGAAGCAGAACCTCTCTAGAGATCCTAACCAGAACTTCGCTGGAGGTCCAGACCAGAACTTGGCTGGAGATCCTGGCTAGAAATCCTGGATAGGCTGCTGATCAACTGAACGCTGTCTCCATGTCATTCCTTCTTTGCCAACTCCGTCCACACCTTTGGGGACCTCTGGGCCCGCTGGGGTTGGACCCCAGCAGTGCTGCTATGAACATAGGGGTGCATATATCCTTTCTGATTGGTGTTTCTGGTTTCTTGGGATATATTCCTAGAAGTGGGATCACAGGGTCAAATGGGAGTTCCATTTTCAGTTTTTTGAGGAAACTCCATACTGTCTTCCATAGTGGCTGCACCAGTCTGCATTCCCACCAGCAGTGCACAAGTGTTCCTTTTTCTCCACATCCTCTCCAGCACTTGTCGTTTGTTGATTTGTTGATGATAGCCAGTCTGACAGGTGTGAGATGGTACCTCATTGTTGTTTTGATTTGCATCTCTCGGATGATTAGCGACTTTGAGCATGTTTTCATATGTCTCTTGGCTTTCTGAATGTCCTCTTTTGAAAGGTGTCTATTATTTTTTTTCCTAAATGTACATTTTTTTCTGCTTTTGTTCATTTTATACATATTTTTGGTTGATTTTTCTTTGTTAAATGGCATTTAAATATATAAAATAAATATCAAAAATATAAATCTTTTTTTTACTATGGTTGCAAATATTAAAAAAAAATTATGAATATTTCTATATGTGACACAGCACCAGAGTTAAGTTAGGGTTTTTAGGGTTTTTCAAAATTTTGACATGCTGAGCTCAAAAGGTTCGCCATCACTGCTCTAGTCACATATAACTAGACTAGGGGCCCGGTGCACGAAATTCGTGCACTGGGTGTGTGTGGGGGGGGGGGAGTGTCCCTCAGCCCAGCCTGCCCCCTCTCACATACTGGGAGCCCTCAGGCGTTGACCCCCATCACCCTCCAATCGCAGGATCGGCCCCTTGCCCAGGCCTGACGCCTCTGGCCTAGGCGTCCGGCCCGGTCAGCGGGGACCCACAGCTGCAGCGGCCCCGCGATCGTGGGCTTCGCTTTAGGCCCAGGCAAGGGACCCCTAGCTCCCGGGACTGCCAGCTTCGACCATGTCCAGCTCCCATCGCTGGCTCCACCCCTACTTCCTGCTATCACTCGCCAGGGCGGAAAAGGCACCTGATTCTCAGATCATGGCTGGGGGGCAGGGCAAAGGCGGCCCCAGGGCCGCCTTTGCCCTGCCCCCCAGCTCTTAGCTCCCCCCTGGGTTTCCGATCACTGTCAGTGGCAGGGGGCTTCTTCCTGCTTTCCCTTTCGCCTCCCTGCATTGTGCCTACATATGCAAATTAACCGCCATCTTGTTGGCAGTTAACTGCCAATCTTAGTTGCGTATAGCCCTGATTAGCCAATGAAAAGGGTAGCTCGTACGCCAATTACCATTTTTCTCTTTTATTAGTGTTGATGTGTGTCTGTTCTGCCACTCAGGACTTACTGAGCACCTATTATGTGAACCACCGCCATTCTCAGCACTGGGGACACAGCGGTGACCAAGACAGAGGAGGTCCCTGCTCTTGTGGATTTTACAATCTGATATTAATGAGTAACTGCAGAACTAATTACTAACACAATTATTTACACAATCTATTCCAATTGTGTGCTAGGGAAAAGCGTAGGGGGCTGGTGATTAACGACAGCAAGGAGACCTTCTGGGGAGGTGGCAGTGGAGCTGAGATCTGACGGCTGAGAAGGAGGTGACCAGGAAGGGGAGAAGAGCAGGTGGACTAGAGTATTCCAGGCAGGATGGCAGCATGAAGGCAGGGGCCTAAGGAAGGCTTATGGGGCTGGAAGCCAGTGTAGAGGGCTTGTGCGCGGCAAGAATGGGTGAGTGCAGCTGGAAGACAGACCGGGTCGGGCTGCGCTGAGGAAACACGGCTTCCCCAGGACGACAGCCCCCCCCACCCCCCACCCCCGCGCATTTCCAGCCCCCGCCCCCCGCATTTCCAGCCCCCCCCCCGCATTTCCAGCCCCCGCCCCCCGCATTTCCAGTCCCCGCCCCCCGCATTTCCAGCCCCCCCGCATTTCCAGCCCCCGCCCCCCGCATTTCCAGCCCCCCCCCCCCGCATTTCCGCCCTCTCCTGCCAGGGCTCCTGCTTCCGGGCTGACCCGCTGAAATCTTTCTGGCACAGCTGCCAGGACGACCCTGCTTACGCTTATGCCTTCACTGCTGGAGCCACACTTTGTTCAGGTGTCCACAGCTCCCCAAACTGGCTGCGTACCCCAGCCCTGGGCCTGACCTGCGGGGGGCCCTCCCACCTCCCCATCAGTGATAGGTTCAAGAATGGGCAAGTCACGTGGCAGAGGGTGTTTGGGAAAAGGTCTTGCTTAGGGGGAAAGCTGCAGGGGGAAAGCTGCAGGGGGAAAGCTGCAGGAAGGCACTCAGCTCTGACCAGCCAAGAAGGAGCTGCAGGGAGGCGCAGAGCGCTTCAGCTGCATGTGAGCAGAGCGGACCCTGCAAGGCCCTCGCTGATGCGGGGCCAAGGTGAGCAGAGATGGATAGGCCCTGGCTCCACAATGAATGCTCATTTAACCAGCCCTAGGGTCTGCCTGAGCTGAACTTCCTGTCATGTGGATACTAAATCTTGTTTAAACTGGCTTGAATCTGGGTCTTGTTGTTTGCATCAGCTGGCTCCTTGATACCTTTAAGGACTGCAAAGAAGGAGTGTTTGGATTGCTCCTCTGCCTGGTTTCTCAGTCACTTTCTCTACCACTCCTTCAGCTCCTACCATGGCTCCAATCATGTCTGACTTTGTGAAGTTCTCTTTTTAATCTCTTTGCTTGGAATACCCTGCCAACCCCAATAGAATTGGGAAACTCCTACTCATCCCTCAGAACCCATTTCAAGGGTCACTTCATCTGTAGAGCCCTCTGACACCCCTGAACAGATTAAAAGCTTCCCTCTCTGGATGTGGCTATCACCCGGAGGGTCCTCATTTTCTAACAGTCAAACCTCAGTTCGCAAACATATCCATCTTGAACATTTTGGTTCTCGACCAAGTTGTTCACAGGAAAAAAATGTCTCGGTTGTGAAACAGAACTTCAGTTCTCAACCCAACAACCCTTTCATGCTGATACCTGTATGACTAGTCACTCATCCCTCAGGCAACAAAGGAGAGAAGGCGTGAGTATGAGTCAGTTTACACTAAACCTCAAGTTGTTAACATCTCAGGGAATTGTGCTGTGAATATTTTCATAGCTTTTTTTGCTTTTGTTGCTGCTTATTATTATTAAACTAGAGGCCCAGTGCACGGATTCGTGCACTGGTGGGGTCCCTCAGCCTGGCCTGTGCCCTCTCGCAATCCCGAACTCCTCAATGGATGTCGGAAAGCCGGTTTTGGCCTGATCCCTACAATCCAGGCTGAGGGACCCCACCAGTGCACAAACCCATGCACTGGGCCACTAATATGCATATAAGATCTTTGGTTAATCTCTTCTCATCCTCCCCCCACCCCCTTCCCTCTGAGATTCATCAGTCTGTTCCATGTTTCCATGCCTGTGCATTGAGCGCCTGCCCCCTGGTGGTTATTGCGCGTCATAGCTACTGGCTGGTCGGCTGGTTGGCTGGTTGGACGGTTGCTTAGGTTTTTATATATAGAGATATGTACAATAAGTCACCATGGGTCCTGAGAAGGTTAGTAATAGCAGCAAAATGGAAAGTTGTGAGAACAATGATTGAGCCTTAAAAAGAAATAATTGAGGCCCTGACCAGTTTGGCTCAGTGGGTAGAGCATCGGCCTGCAGACTGAAGGGTCCTGGGTTCGATTCTAATCAAGGTCATATCCCCAGGTTGCAGACTCGATCCCCAGTGGAGGGTGTGCAGGAGGAGGCCAATCAATGATTCTCTCTCATTATGGATGTTTCTATCTCTCTCTCCCTCTCTCTTCCTCTCTGAAATCAATAAAAATATATTTTAAAAAAAAGAATTGCAAAGTATGATAGAGGTGTTTGCATGTCTGATCTAACTACTGAGTATGGCATGACAAAAATCAATAATTAGCACAATTTTAAAACACAAATAGGCCATCAAGAGGGCTGATGTTGCTTGGCCAGCATGACTCAGTGGTTGAGCGTTGTTGACCTATGAACCAGAAGGTCACAGTTCCATTCCTGGTCAGGGCATATGTCTGGTTGCAGGCTCAGTCCCCAGTAGGGGGCGTGAAGAAGGCAGTTAATCCATGATTCTATCTCATCATTGGTGTTTCTATCTCTCTTTCCCTCTCCCTTCCTCTCTGAAATCAATAAAAATATATATTTTTTAAAAAGTGCTGATGTTGCTAAGGGTGTGAAGTGCTCACAAAACAACCATCGCCCTGATTGGTTTGGCTCAGTGGATAGAGTGTCGGCCTGGGGACTGAAGGGTCCCGGGTTCGATTCCAGTCAAGGGCATGTACCTTGGTTGTGGGCACATCCCCAGTGGGGGGTGTGCAAAAGACAGCTAATTGATGTTCTCTCTCATCGATGTTTCTAAGTCTCTATCCCTCTCCTTTCCTCTCTGTAAAAAATCAATAAAATATATTTAAAAAACAACAACAACAAAAAAATACAACCATCATAGGCAACTGAAGAGGTAAGAAAAATTGTTGATTTGGCTAAATAAAAGGCAGTCAGCCAGGGATCGCGTTTCAGAGGCAGTGATCTGGGAAAAGGGGAAGACACTGCACACTGACCTCCTGAGAGACCCTGGCCTGAGGGTGAGAGTGGCGCGTTCAGGCCGAGGGGCCGGTTGGATACATTAGGGAAGTGGCCTCATGGTGTGGGGGCCATGGGAGGCCGCTGGTATCCGCGAAGGAGCTGTGAGGATTCCGTGACCGGATGTCAAGAATACGTCGAGGCCGAGAGTCCGCTCCCCACGGCGTTTGGTTGTGATGAGACAGGCCTCTCCTGGGAGACGGCCCAAGAGGACCCCCGCCCAGGAGAAGGCCTTGCCGGCCACAAGGCAGGGAATGTGGGTGGGGACTTTAAATGGAAGCCTCTAATCTGCCACTCTGAAAACCCATGCTTTTTCAAGAAAATTAATGTCATGAAGAGCAAGTGGAATGTGACGTGGAGGGCTAACAGCAAAGCTTGGGGAACCGGCAATTTTCAATTGAGTGGATTCATGAAGTGTTTGCCCCAAGTGTGAAGAAATACCTCCGGGAAACGCAACTGCCACTCAGGGCACTTCTTGTCCTGGGCAAGGCTCCCGCCCGCCCTCCAGGCTTGGAGCGGAGCTGGCGGAGCACGCCACTGCCCGGTCCTCGGCACCTAACTCCACCCAGCCATGCGCCGGCAGGTCATTTCTAACTTTAAGGAGCTCTACACCAAGGCACCCAGAGGTGCTTTGAGGTGACCTCTGACACCGACTTAACCCTCAGGGGGTTCTGGAGGGAACATTTTAATATCCTCACTCGCTCGAGGCTCACAGACAGCATGGGGGAGTGTGTTCCAGGACCCGCGACCAGCCTGGGAGACACTGTGGCCCGTCTGTTGCTGACAGAGCCTGTGAGGGCTGTGAGGGGAGCCAGTCTGGTCTCTGGGCAAGTCCATGGCTTGGAGGTGGATGGTGATGGGGAGGACTTGGTGAGGACACAGCACCGAGCTGCCCTCCCAGGAGCTCCGGGACCTTCAGAGGAGCAGCTGCGGGGTCTCTGCAGAGGAGGAGGGGAGGGAGGGTGTTCGTACTCCACTCATCGGGAAATGCTGGGGAACCGGAGAACCCAGTTTTATCACCCCGACAAAGAGGCAGCAACTGGGCGATAGATGAACTTGTTCAATGACAGTGGAGCGCTTCACTTCAGGCAAGTGTTAAAATGAACATCACTGGACAGGTTTTCCGTGGGACGGAGGCCCACTGAGCCTGAAGCAAGTTGTCGAGGAGCAAAGAGAGGGAGAGGAGAAAGAACCCCAGAGAAACAGCTACCTGCAGTCTCCATGGAAGGAGACTGCCCTCCCAAACAATGACATCCCCCTCCTTCCTATCATCAGTCATCAGCATTAAAGGGGCGTGCTACTGTGTACGTAAAATGTCATTTTTTATGTATGTTTCATTTCCTTTTTGTTTAATATTAATTTACATTTCATGTCCTTCTTAAAGTATTTATAGATTAAACAGTAAATTAGACGTGTACTGTATGCAAGAAAGGTTAAAACATGAATTTGGGGGTCCGGAATAGATTAATTCAATTTACATTCTTTCTAGTGGAAACAAAAGATTCGGATTTTGAACAATTCACTTCTCGAACAGCCTTCCAGAACAAAGTAAGTTCGAAAATTGAGATTCCACTGTACTATCATGGTCCCTGGGAAGATAGGAATTTTATCATAGACAATAATATTAGCTATTGCCCTAGCCGCTGTGGCTCAGTGGATAGAGTGCCGGCCTGAGGACTGAAGGGTCCCAGGTTCGAATCCCATCAAGGGCACATGCCCAGGTTGCAGGCTTGATCCCTGGTGTGGGGCGTGCCGGAGGCAGCCAATCAATGATTCTCTCTCATTATTGATGTTTCTATCTCTCTCTCCCTCTCCCTTCCTCTCTGAAATCAATAAAAATATCTTTAAAAAAAATAATATTAGCTATTGAATACTGGTAGACTTCTAATTTTAGTCCCCACTAAACATGCCTCCATATTGAACCATTCCGTTTCTCCCCATCCTTCACTTCAAAGTCGTGGCTTCAATGCCTATGACAGGCAACGGACCAGACTGCTAACTACAATCGCAAACCTTGCAACAGACGCAGTATTTCCCAGTCAGCAAAAGACACTGGGAAGCGGCTGGAATCTGGCAGAGTTGGACCCCTGCTCATCATGATTTTTTTTTTAATATATTTTATTGATTTTTTACAGAGAGGAAGGGAGAGGTATAGAGAGTTAGAAACATTGATGAGAGAGAAACATCAATCAGCTGCCTCCTGCACACTCCCCACTGGGGATGTGCCCACAACCCAGGTACATGCCCTTGACCGGAATCGAACCCGGGACCTTTGAGTCCGCAGGCCAACGCTCTATCCACTGAGCCAAACCGGTTTTGGCGAGACCGTACCCTTTTATGTAAAGACTAGGGGCCCGGTGCACAAAATTCGTGCACTGGGTGTGTGTGGGGGGGAGTGTCCCTCAGCCCAGCCTGCCCCCTCTCACATACTGGGAGCCCTCAGGCGTTGACCCCAGCCCAGGCCTGACGCCTCTGACAGAGGCGTCAGGCCTGGGCTGGGGGCAGAACCAGTGATGGGGGGAAATGAGGGTCCCCTGCTGGGCAGGAGAGCGGGTTCGGGGCAAGTCGCCCTGCCGGCCCACGTGATCGGGTCCTGGGCTACCACTGGCACTCACGCCTCCAACCCGCTCTCCCGGGTTGAGGGTGTGAGTGCAGGCAGACGCCGCAGCCGCCCCGCCGGCTCGCGTCCCGGTTTGCCGGCCGGATTGGGTCCCGGGCGACAGCTGGCACTCACACCCCCAACCCGCTCTCTGATGGCGCTGTACCATCCTGCCTGCAATATGCAAATTAGCCGCCATCTTTTTTGGCGGTTAACTGCCATCTTAGTTGGCAGTTAATTTGCATATCTCACTGATTAGCCAATGAAAAAGGTATCGGTCGTACGCCAATTACCATTTTTCTCTTTTATTAATATAGGATGTTTACTTTGAATTTATATTAGTTCACACAAACACTCCATCCATGCTTTTGTTCCGGCCCTCCGGTCCAGTTGAAGAACCCATTGTGGCCCTCGAGTCAAAAAGTTTGCCCACCCCTGCTCTATCCACTGAGCCAAACCGGTTACGGCGAGGGTTTTTTTTGTTTGTTTGTTTGTTTTTATCTTCACCTGAGGATATGTGTTTTTGTTGATTTTAGAGAGGAAGGGAGAGGGAGAGGGAGAAAGAGAAACACTGACATGAGGAACGTGAATCAGTTGCCTACAGAACCCGTGACCCTTTGTCGTACGCTCCAACAGAGCCACACTGGCCAGGCCGTCATGAGATTTTTGACTCTGCTATGTGTGAAGGTCAAGTGTTAGGTGTCAGGGTGCAAACCAAGACTAGGAAAACTTTCCTGCCAGTCTTAACCTTAGTCTTTAGAGTACGATAGACAAGTGTACAAACACACTGTATAATTCATATAGTAATGAGTACCAGGAAGAACACAATAAAGCAGTAAAAGGCACTATGAGTGAGATTCCAAATTTGGATATAGAACAGTGACCATCTTCTGGGAAGGGTACTTTCTGAGTGAGAATACAGGAAACCCTTGATTTTGTGGACCTTGATTTAATGTGTTTCACATTTAATGGACAAAAGCTCAGGTCCGTATGTCATATGTGAAAGTAAAAACCCTGTTAATTTAAAAACGCTTTTAACCAAGATTTGCTTATAATTAAATTAACAGGTTATTTTTGTGTTATTACTTCAGTTTTTGGGCTTTTTTGGTTAATCCTCATCTGAGGATTAATCTTTCCACTGATTTTTAGAGTAGAAGGGAGAGGGAGAAACAGAGAGAGAGAGAGATATCAATATGAGAGAGACATGATTGATTGGTTGCCTCCCACGCGCAGGGATGGAGCCTGCAACTGAGGTATGTCCCCTTGAACGGAATTGAACCCGGAACCCTCAGTCTGTGGGCTGACACTAACCACTGAGAAACCCGGCTAGTGTTCACTGTTACTTTTTTTGTTTTGTTTCCCCTTTGGGACCGACAGCACATGCCAACCATTACTGTTACTTTTAACAAATTTTATTTTATTTTATTTATTTTTTAAAATATATTTTATTGATTTTTTACAGAGAGGAAGGGAGAGGGATAGAGAGTTAGAAACATCGCTGAGAGAGAAACATCGATCAGTTGCCTCCTGCACACCGCCTACTGGAGATGAGCCCGCAACCCAGGTACATGCCCTTGACTGGAATTGAACCTGGGGCCCTTCAGTCCGCAGGATGGTGCTCTATCCACTGAGCCAAACCGGTTAGGGCTACTTTTAACAAATTTTAGCGAATAGGCCACATGTTGGAAAAAACACTATTGTAATTTCACTGACATAAATATTACATATCTACAACTATAGTCTACATATTTAAACCCAAAAGTCATCTCCTGTAAACAATGTTCAGTGAATGATTAGCATGTGACCACACTGCATCACACGTGGTAATTGGTTCTGTTTTCCCCGGCATGACTTTCAGCAGCAGTTTTAACACCAGCTGGCCATGTTCCCATGTGCAATGCGCATCTCTGTTTACGCGTGGTGACTGGTGAATATACACACTTAGACCTATTCAGAATGAATTTAAAATTACAGTAGTACATATAGCAAACTTTCTGTGAAATTAAACTTTTCATACATACTTACATAAACGTGTCAACATAATGAAAAACAGGTAAACTAATTTGTGAATTTTTTAGCATACACATGGAAAACCTACTTTATTATATTAACGGCCTTTCGGCTTTAATGAACACCCCCTCACCTGAATGAGTCCCTTATGTTGAGGTTTTACTGCACTCTCAGGGGAACGAACCACTGTCCCACTCACTAGAGTAGGTCCCCTACAGCCGTGAACTTACTACATGACTGTCCCACTGGCCAGTTGATTGGACCAGGAGTAGACAGCTGGTCCAAGCTGGCCAATCAGAGTCTCTCCCGGGAACTTGGAAACGGAATACTAGTTATGTAACTGGCAGTGTAGAAGAGAGACAATTCCGCTTTAGGGCTGAGGCAGTTGTTGGCCAAGTGCAGAGAGAGAAAAAGAGAGAGAGAGGGAGAAAGAGAGAGAGCCAGCTCACAGGATGAGGGGAGCAGACACAGAGATGTTAGAAAACTGCAGGCTCAGAGGGACAAAAGTGAGTGCCTCGGATCCAGGTAGATTCCAGCCTCTTGTAAGGTGCAGCTAGAAGTCCTGCCTTTGGATCCGAGAGACTCCTAATTCTTCCAGTGAATTCTTCCGTTGCTATGCCTTGCAACCAAGATTACCATTTCTAAGAAAGAAAATAAGGAGACATACGTAATACTCTTTGTAATACTTTAATCAATAAAAAAAAAATTTAAAAAAATAAACAGCTTTCAGGTATAAAAAAAAAAGAAGAAAGAAAATACCAGTGATGACAATGATGGCAATAGACAGTTGTTAAGTGCCAGGCACTGTTTTCAGAATTTTACATATGTCACATATTTCCAAACTTACAACTCTTTGAGACAGGTACTGTACTGGGCTGCAAAACTTCCAATTCGGAAACCGAGCCACCTGGACTCTCGAGAGAGGTAAGGACCGGTCGTTAAACAGGAATTGGGACGTCCCACGGAAGGACCTATACGGAGGGCTGGACACAGCGGTACTCCTGGTCCTGACCCGCGGCCACGACGGTGGCCGGGGTCCTGGTTTGTGCGGCTCTAGGCTGCACCGGGTTTGTCTGTCTGATATTTGTTGTTTGGTGTTTGTTGTCAAAATGGGTCAGGGGTCGTCGTCTGCTTCTGTGTGCACCCCACTGCAATGTTTTCTTTTTTTTTTTTTTAAATATATTTTTATTGATTTTTTACAGAGAGGAAGGGAGAGAGATAGAGAGCTAGAAACATCGATGAGAGAGAAACATCGATCAGCTGCCTCCTGCACATCTCCTACTGGGGATGTGCCCACAACCCAGGTACATGCCCTTGACCGAAATCGAACCTGGGATCTTTCAGTCCGCAGGCCGATGCTCTATCCACTGAGCCAAACCGATTTCGGCTGCAATGTTTTCTTAAGAATTTTCAGGACTTCAAGAAGAGAGCCGGAGACTACGGATATGATGTTAATGCTTTTGATTTGCAGAAATTCTGTGAATGGGAGTGGCCCACTTTCCAGGTGGGATGGCCGGACGTAGGGACTTATGATTTAACCACCGCTTTTCGGGTTCACCATGTTGTCTATGGCCGGCCGGGTCACCCCGACCAAATTCCCTATATTCAAGTGTGGGTTGATATTTTGGCTGAAAAACCAAGGTGGTTAAAGAGTTGTCAGAATAAGAAAAAGAAATTGGAACAGAGACAGACAGTCCTCTTGGCTTCGGCCCGGAAGGACAAGACTACCCCTGTTCTCCAGTATCCAAGTGAGGAGGCACTCCCCAAGGTCAGGCCTCCCCCGTATTCTTCCCCACCCGCCGGCCCGACGGTGGCTAAAGACCCTGGCCCGGAACCTCTGCCTCCTCCACAGCCGGTTTCCTTTCCTCCAAAAACACCAGTCCAGGACCCGGCTTCATTCTCCCCTCCTCACACTAGGCAAGGGACAGCATATGGAGAGGGAGAGGGGAAGAAACTGCAGGAGCCAGCGGCACCCGCCAGTCCTGCAGTTCCTATGCTGCCACTAGGCAGGCAGGCCCTTTAGATTTGGGTCCAGACGGGCAACCTTTCATGGTCTATGTCCCCTTTTCTACCAGTGACCTGTACAATTGGAAGAACCAGAATCCTTCTTTCTCCCAGAACCCACAGGGGTTAATCTCTCTTTTAGAGTCTGTGTTTTTTACCCATCTACCTACCTGGGATGATTGCCAACAGTTGATGCAAACTCTTTTCACTCCGGAGGAGAGAGAGAGAGTCAAGGCGGAAGGGAGGAGATTTGTACTGGGCCCGGATGGGCAGCCTACCGCTGACCAAGATTGATTAGAGGCTGTGTTTCCCTCCAGGCGACCTGACTGGAATCCCAATAGTGAGAGGGGAAAGGAGGCTCTCGATCGGTATCGCCAGACTCTATTGGGGGGCATCTGAGCTGCTGCTCGGAGACCCACAAACCTCTCTAAGGTGACAGAGACAGCCCAGGGGCCTAATGAGAGCCCGGCAGCTTTCCTTGAGAGGCTGTGCGAGGCCTATCGGGTGTATACCCCCATTGACCCTGAAGCCCCGGAAAATCGGAGGGCTGTCATTGTGGCATTTGTTTCCCAGTCGGCCCCAGATATTAGAAAAAAATTGCAGAAGTTAGAAGGCTTTGAGGGGAAATCAATCTCTGAGTTGGTTGAGGTAGCCCAGAAGGTTTTTAACAATCAGGAGGACCCGACGGCAGGTTTAAACACCCGGATGGCCAAGGTCCTCCTGGCCCTAAACGAGGAAAAAGGCCCAAGGGGCTGGAGAGACAGTAAGAACCAAGGAAAGCCTCGCGGGAGAAAAGGAGTCCGACCCCGGCTTGGAAGAAATCAGTGTCCACTTTGCAACAAGAAAGGACACTGGAGAAGGGAATGCCCTGAACGTGCGGGGGAACCGACTCCCGTGCTGGTGGAGGAGGTGGATTAGGGTTGTCAGGGCTCAGCTGGCCCCCAAGAGCCCAGGATAACTCTGACAGTGGGGGGCCAAAAGGTGGACTTCCTTGTGGACACGGGAGCCACCTTCTCTGTCCTGCAACAGCCAGTGGGTCCAGTCTCTAAGACCAAAATCCCCATCAAAGGGGCAACTGGAAAAGTGAAATCCTACCCATGGACTAAAGGTCGGATCAGCGACCTAGGAAACGGCTCAGTGACTCACTCATTCCTAGTAATGCCAGAGTGCCCTTACCCTCTGCTAGGCCGGGACTTGCTGAGTAAATTACGGGCCACAATCTCTTTTGAAGGGCCAGGGCCAGAGGTCAAGTTGCAAGACCCAGTGGGTTATTGCAGGCTATGGATACTAGGTTTTGCAGAAATTGCAAGACCACTATACTCTGCAACGGGGGGAAAGGAGGCCGCCCTGGTCTGGACAGAAAAGGAAGAAGAGGCTTATAAGAGACTGAAAGAAGCCCTGGTAAGCGCCCCGGCACTCGCCCTGCCAGACCTAACCAAACCCTTCCAGCTATATGTAGCTGAGAACAAAGGGGTGGCGAAAGGGGTCCTCACACAACCCCTAGGACCATGGAAACGCCCCGAGCTTATCTCTCTAAGACACTTGACCCGGTGGCCTCGGGATGGCCCAACTGCTTGAGAGCCGTTGCAGCCACCGCCCTGCTGGTAAAGGAAGCCTCAAAGCTAACCTTTGGCCAAAATCTCCAAGTAGTTGCCCCGCATGCAGTTGAGACCTTATTAAGGAGCCCCCTGGAGAGGTGGATGTCCAACGCCTGCATTGCCCAGTACCAGGTGTTACTGCTAGGCCCACCACGAGTCAGCTTTCTGAAAACAGCTGCCTTGAACCCGGCCACACTCCTCCCTGACGAGGAGGCAGAGCCCCCTTTGCATGCCTGCGAGGAGACATTGACTGCCCTCACTTCCCTCCCAGAGGACCTTGTGGACCAGCCCCTGCAGAATCCGGATGAGACCCTCTACACGGACGGGAGCAGCTTTGTGGAGGAAGGTACCCGGTATGCGGGGGCGGCAGCGGTGACACAAAAGGAGGTTCTCTGGGCACAGGCCTTAGGACGAGGCACCTCAGCCCAAAAGGCAGAACTTATAGCACTCACTCAGGCCCTCCGGTGGGGAAAAGGAAAAAGAGTGAACATTTTCACAGACAGTCGGTATGCTTTCGCCACTGTACATGTGCATGGGGCCCTATATCAGGAAAGAAGTCTCCTGACCTCAGGAGGAAAGGACATTAAAAATGCTTCTGAGATACTTAACCTCCTGGCAGCCATATGGGGGCCAAAAGAAGTGGCAGTAATTCATTGCCGGGAGCACCAGAAGGGTAATAGTCCTGAAGCACAGGGAAATCGGTTTGCAGACCAATCCGCCAAGGACGAGGCTAAAAGACCAGTAGGGCCCCGAGAAGTTCTCGTAGCCCTGCCAGCACGAAGGCTCCCAGAGAAGCCTACTTATGTGACAGGGGAGCAGAGGCTAGCTGTGAAACTAGGGGCCCAGGAAGGAGAGGCTGGATGGCTAATCCTGCCAGACGGGAGGCCTATAGTGCCAGAAGCCCTGGGGCAGACCATCGCTTCCCAGACCCACCAGAGCACCCACCTGGGGGGAACGAAGCTATCAGAACTACTGGGAAGAGAATTTTACATCCCAGGGCTCCAGAAAATATCCGAAGATGTGGCTAGGAGGTGCCAAGTGTGTGCCCGGGTAAACCAACGGCCCCCTGTTGTGGCCGCGCCGGGGCAGCGATTCCGAGGACAGAACCCTGGAGAACACTGGGAAGTGGACTTCACCGAGATACCAGGAGGACAAGGAGGGTATAAATACTTGCTGGTTTTCATTGATACCTTCTCTGGCTGGCCTGAGGCATACCCAGCCAAGGCAGAGACAGCACAGGTAGTAGTTAGAAAACTCCTCACTGAAATTGTCCCCCGGTTTGGCCTGCCACTATACACGGGGTCCGATAATGGCCCAGCGTTCATCGCCAAAGTTACACAATCCATAGTTAAGGCCCTGAGGGTTACCTGGAAATTGCATTGTGTCTATAGGCCACAGAGTTCTGGACAGGTAGAGAGGATGAATCGGACCTTAAAGGAAACATTAACTAAGTTAAAATTAGAGACTGGCGAAAACTGGGTAAGTCTCCTTCCTTTTGCTCTCCTCAGAGCTAGGTGCACTCCATACATAAAGGGACTCACCCCTTTTGAAATCATGTTTGGCAGGCCACCACCTCTTCTTCCCCGCCTAAGGGAGGAAGAGCTTGCCCGACTGTCTACCCGAAATTTGCTTAAGTCCTTACAGGCTTTGCAGAGCAGCGCCTCGAGAGCCGTACGGGGGGAGGAGGATGTGCTGAGATCCAGTCCAACACAGCCTGCCTTCTCTCCGGGAGATCTCGTTTGGGTGAAGCGTCACGACCCTGGCAGCCTGGAACCTAGGTGGGATGGACCCTACCAGGTGGTGCTGAGCACTCCAACCGCCATCAAAGTCGCAGGAAAGAGGCACTGGATCCATCGTACGCAGGTTAAGAAAATGAAAGACAGCGTCGAGGGATGCCGGGTCCAGAAGACCGGAGACCCGTTGAAGGTCAGACTCACTCGGTGTTCTTCCTAACTCTCCTCATCTGCCTGCAGCCGGGACTGGGAAACCCCCATTCGGCCAGAAATTACTCTTGGGAGGTCACACGTACTATTGATGGGACTGTTATAGGCTCTGTTGTTGGAATAGGGGTGCCTGTCATCCCGACAGATCTCTGTAAACTGTTTGGAGAAAACTGGGGAAATTCCCGTAGCAAAACTGCATCGACTGAGTATGGCTCGGGGGGCCATCCCCGGGTCACCAAAGCCAGGGGTTACGGGTGCGGAGACCTAGCCCTAGAGCAAAAATTGTGGCACAGGCGACATTATGTCTGCCCCCGGGAAGGGGGTAGTCACTGTGGAGGAGACGGTGACTTCTATTGTGCCTCTTGGGGTTGTGAGACCCTAGCCCCATGGAAAAAACCTCCCACCGACAAGCTCCTCCGTCTGAACAGAGAGGTTCGACCTGGGGCCCCGAAGAAGAACTGCACGATCGGAAATTGTAACCCCGTCCTCCTCATGCCTCTCGCCTGGTGGACTGACCAATGGGAAGGGGGAAAGACGTGGGGACTAAGACTCTATGTCAGCGGCCGAGACCCTGGCCAGCTCTTCACCATTCAATGCCGGACTCTTCCCCGGTGGTTCAACCCGATTGGCCCCTTGTGTCCCCTAGACAAGCCAGAGAGGCCGAGCCAGCCACAGCACCTAGCCCCCCTAAACCGCCTGGTTCCCCCAGGTCACAAAGCTCTGGGAGCCCCAGCCCTACTCCACCTGCAGCCGCGACCTCACCAGCCCTTGGGGACCTACAATAGCTTTTGGATACAGGCGCAGGAAAACCAAACCGGAAGCTGCTGGGAACCTTGGACTTAATGTTTTCTTTCCTAAATCGCACCTCCCCAAACCTGACCGCGGATTGCTGGCTGTGCCTCAACCCTGAACCCCCTTATTATGTTGGGATAGGGGCAGGGGCCCAGCTCGGGAAGGACGCTTCTGCCATCAGGAACCTTTCGGCAGAAAGTCTGCCAGACGGACTGTGTATGTGGGGACACAAACACCAAGGACTTACTCTTGGGGACATCTTAAACCCTGGGACTTGTGTGTACCCTATGAACTACCCCCTTAGCAGTTCCACCTATACAGACCTATGTAATTCATGTATCATACTTCCAAAGAATTATACAGGAGAGACCCCCACCTACTTAGTAGCTCCGGAGGGGACCTGGTGGGCATGTACAACTGGTGTAACCCCTTGCATCTTCTCTCCAGTCCTCCAGAATCCGACAGACCCTGGACTATGCATTCTAACTCATATCCTCCCACAGGTGTACTACTATTCGGGAGAAGGGGGCTGAGAACATTTAAACCTCAAACCCAGAAACCCCCATCCTAGTCCCCCTCCTTATGGGAATAGGACTAGCAGGGTCCACGGCCGTCGGAACAGCCGCCCTAGCAACCGGCCACCAGAATTATAAAGAGTTAAGTAGGCAGATAGATCAAGATTTAAGCTCTCTTGAAAATCTGTTAGCCAACTGGAGGACTCCCTTGGTTCACTCGCAGAGGTAGTATTACAAAACAGACGAGGCCTAGATCTGCTTTTCCTGAAGCAGGGAGGCCTCTGTCTGGCTCTAGGGGAGTCTTGCTGTTTCTACACCATCCATTCGGGGGTGATCAGGGAAAGCCTTAGCCAGCTGCGAAAACGGCTGGCTGACGGAGAAGAGGCTAGAAGGGCTGAAGGCAATTGGTATGAGAATTTATTTTCCTGGTCCCCCTGGCTAACTACCCTGCTCCCCTCCTTGGCAGGACCAGTCGTTCTGCTCCTCCGTGGGCTCATATTTGGCCCCTGCATTGCCAGATGCCTCCTCAATTTCATACAAAATCAAATACAGGCTGTAAAGTTAATGGTTTTATACACCCAATACTCCAGAATCTTAGAGGAGGACGCTGAATCAAAGATTTGATTCCCAATAAGACCAGTAGGGAATGTACTGGGCTGCATATCGGGGCGCGCTGTGCTGTCTGTTCCTGGAACAGACAGATAGGAAGGTACTGACATCAGGTCAGGCCTTGAGATATGGTCTCATGGTCCCTTCTCAATAGACTGTGCTCTCTGTTCCCGGAAAACATAGATAGGAAGGTGATAATGCTATACTGTGTCAGGAACAAATTGCGTAAACAAGGCTTTGTAACTTTGTAGTTTTTGCAAATAAATATGCTGTAACTCTTGCAGTCAGGGCTGCAGTTCAGCCTTTGCTTTGGCGGGGCGCTGGGACTGCAGACAGCTGGCCAGCTTAATAAAGGTTCCTAAATTTAAATTCTGAGTCGGTGGTCTATCTTGCTGAGTCAACCCATAACAGTACCATTGTTATTCCCACTTACAGGTGAGGAAACTGAGGTACAGAAGTCACAGTGAATAATTGGTAGGACTGGGGTTTTTTATAAAAAAAAAGATCTTTTTTAAAAAGACGATTCATTTTTAGAGAGGAAGGGAGAGAAACATCAACGTGAGAGTGAAACATCCATCAGCTGCCTCCCGCTTGCCCCCTACAGGGGATCAAACCCACAACCCAGGCATGTGACCTGACTTGGAATCAAACCAGCAACCTTTTGGTGAACAGGATGACACTGGCCTGGCCAGGACCTTGTCCAGGTGTTTGTCTAGGCAGGGGGCCTGCAGGGCCCTCGCTGTTTTACTACACTCTAAAACACTGAGGTTATTTTAAACGTGAAGTCCCACTGGTCCTGGGCAACACCCTTCGTCCAAAAGGCACAGGCTGCTTTACACAACTCACGCCAGCTGGGAAACGGGCAGCACTTTACGGCGCGGCGTTTTCATCATTCCCGTGTCAGACTTTCACACCCCAGGACCACGAGCCAGAGCAAGAGGCAGCTCCTCCTAATTGTCCCTCACGCCCGAGAAGCGGAGACTCTGATGACGCCCAGTGGTTAAGAGCTGCGCTCAGACTCGGGGTTGTCATAAGCTTGAGTTTAAATGCTTTGCCTCAGAAGAGTTAATTACCTTTCCCTGACTCCGTTTCCCTATTACAGAAATAAAAATGCCTCTCATGGGATTGTGAAGACTGGATGAAATAATGGACTGAAGCATTTCAGCAAATTCTGAAACGCAGACACGGTTGCGCCTCAGGCAAGTGCACAACAAATCACGTTTGTTACTGTGTCCCCTTTTGGAAAAACACTTTCCCTTGGGAACAGCTTTTTACTGCCCACTGGACACATCCCGCAGGGACACCTCTTCCCAGCTAAGGAACAGCAACTCTCTTCCCAGCATCCGAACCTTTCGCTGCCTCATCCAAAACCGAAGGGGAAAATGCGAACAGACAAACCGGAGTTGCAGTCCCCGCATCCCCACTGCAGCGAGCCTGGCGTGGCACCTGCTCCTACACAGCCAGACCCGGTCTCTGGCTTTCCCACAGACTCTGCGACTCTCCCACACCGAAACCCCATGCACGTAGTCGCCAATAAACCTGTTAGGCGGATTTGGTGGCCATTGCTTGCACAGAGCTTCATGATCTACGTTTCAAGAAAAGACTAGGTCTCTGTGAAGCTCAACAAATTCGTTTTTTTCAAAAAATATATTTTTTACACAGAGCGAGAGGGATAGTTAGAAACATTGATGAGAGAGAAACATCAGCTGCCTCCTGCACACCCCCTAGTGGGGATGTGCCTGCAACCAAGGTACATGCCCTTGACCGAAATCGAACCCGGGACCCCTCAGTCCGAGGCTGACGCTCTATCCACTGAGCCACGCTGGTTAGGGCCAAATTCGTTTTTTAAAAACCTATTTTTATTGATTTCAGAGAGGGAGAAGGAGAGACAGAAACATCAACGATGAGAGAATCATCGATTGGCTGCCTCCTGCATGACCCCCCAAGAATGGAGCCCGCAACCCAGGCATGTGCCCTGACTGGGAATGAACCGTGACCTCCTGGTTCTTAGGTCGATGCTTAGCCACTGAGCCACACCAGCCAGGCTCACCAAACTCTTTATCCCCTTTCCCTTTTCCCGTGGACAAGGAGAGGGTAAGAGGTAACACTTGCTGGGCAACAAATTATCCCAAAACCTAGTAGCTTTATTATTGACTTATTTCAGAGGGAGGAGAGGGAGAGAAACATCAATGTGTTACTCCACCCACGCACCCACTGTGGCTCCCTGCATGTGTCCTGACCAGAGACTGAACCTGCAGTCTCGGTGCATCAGGATGGTGCTTTGATCAATCGGGCCACCCGGCAGGGCAAAACCCAGTGGCTGTAGACAATGAACGCCGATTATCTCGTCATTTCTGTGTGTCTGGAATCTGAGAGCAGCCGTGCTTCGTGGTCATGGCTAAGGCTCTTTTGTGAAGGTTGCAGTCAAGACGTCAGTCAGAATGTGGTCACCCGAAGGCGTGGCTGGGGCTGGAAGACCGACCTCCAAGATGGGCACGCACCTGGCTGCGGGCAGGCGCCCTCGGTTCCTGCCACATGAGCCTCCCCACAGGGCTGCTGGGAGTCTTCCCATGGAAGTGGTTTCCCGCAGAGTAAGGGATCCAAGAGAACAAGGAAGCCATGATGCATCTCAACTCAGCCCTATTCAGGGTGAACACCAAGAGGGAGCAATGACTGGGGCCTCTCAGAGGCTGGCTGCCACCAGACACCTAGAAGCCCTGTGGGTCTCTGTTCCCAGCCACTGTCTTCCTTCTATTTAGCTATTTCTCTTCACCCCAAGAACATCTCATCTCAGACAGTCATGGATATAAGGAGGCAGATGTGAATGAGATGCAGATAGGCAGGGTGAAGGCCTCAGTTCAAGATCCAGGTCTGAAGAACTGGGAGAGCAGCAGACAGCCTGTAGGGAAGGGAGGCAGGCTGCCCCAAGTGCAGGACAAAACCAAGTGTAAGACAGAAGTGCTCCCTCAGCCCACCCTGACAGATGAGTCTTGTCCCCTGATGAGCCCCAGAGAAAGTGACTTTCAGCTCAGCCCTGCCACTCAGAGTCCAAGCTGGACTGAGAACTGAGTCCAGGCTGCTGCCAAGCTGTCACGCACTGAACTGTGTCCCCTCAAAAGTCGTATGCTGAAGCCCTAACACCGAGATCTCAGCATGTAACTGTATGTGCAGCCTTTAAAGAAGTGATTAAGGTAAAACCGGGCCATCAGGGTGGGTGCTAATCCCATCTGACTGCTGTCCTAAGAAGACGACATTTGGACACCCAGAGGCACCACGGGCACACCCAGGGCGATGACCAGTACGGACAGCAGAAAGCAGCCATCAGCAAGCCAAGGAGCAAAGAAACCTGCCAACACCTGCCTTTTAGACTCCCAGCCCCTGATCAGGGAGAAAGTGACTGTCCTTGTTTAAGCCCCAACTCTGTGGCTTTTTGTCACGCAGCTCGGGCGGCCTCAACACGAACCCTCTGGACTGCTCTAGGAACCAGCTTGAAACCTCTGCCATGCAGTGTGGTATCGGAGCCAGACATGAGCCTTCCTCTCCAGACTCAGGGAGCTGAGAGGATGCTGGGCTTCCCCGCCAGCGGGCGAGGACGGGGCTGTGTGGAGCCACGTGTACACTGTGTGCACCCAGACTCTGGTTCCTGCTACAAGTTCCCGATGGGTCCCAGGACCCACTCCTCCTCCGAAAGCCGTCTCCACACGCACAGGTTCCTAGCCACCTCCACCGCCGGGCACATCTCTCGTCAGCTGGACAGCACCTTCTGTATGCGCTCCCGCACTTCTTTTGGTCCCAAGGACACCATCATCTCAGCTACAGGCGGTCCTTGCTGAGGACAGAAAGAGAAAACATCGCCTATGAGCCCAGCCTTGGTCTGCAGTCATACCCCAGCCAACCCACACCGCTGCCTGTACCCCAGGGCAGAGACTGCACTTCACTGTCTGATTTCTGAGGCCGAGGCTGCATCCCCGAAGCCTCTTCTCCCTGTGCTGACATGTCTGTTACCTCCAATCAACTGCCAGCTCTGTGAAGGATGATGGGAGGGAGTGTGCGTGTTTGATTCACTACTGTATCCTCTTTACATAGCGGCACTGGCACAGTAGGCACTCAACAGGTGCTGTTGAATGAATGGGTGAGGGGAGTGCTCATGTTTCACTCATCGTTGTATGAAAGATGAGCTCAGTGCTGCTGGTGAATGTTAGCTGAATGCATGAGTGAGGGCTCCCGAGAACAGTCCAGCCCATCTGCCCGCCTCACCGGCTGTCCACTGAGGGCCACTCGGAGGAGTTTCATCACGTTACTGTGCTTGGTGCCGGGCAGACCTTCGGACAGCTTCTTCAGTTCTGCGTTCAGCACGTCCTGAGTTAAGCTGGCGCCAGGTCCTTCTAAAAGCCTAGAAGTGGGCCAGTCTATGAGGGGCCCGCAGGGGCCAATGCAAGTGAGCAGGAGGGAGGACTTCAGAAGACTATCAATTAGTGACAATATAAAGGGTACAATGTTCAGGCCAGCCTGGGGAGGGGGGGGGTTCAGCGCCCACATGCGACCCACCCAAGCTGGGGAAGAAAAAACCACCAGGGTACCGCATAGCAGAGTCCCAGCATGTGGGCATCACATAGGGAAACAAAGCGGGTACCAAAATAAGAGGATTTACTAACTGCTGTAACTGCTGCCTCTGTGCAGTCATCTCTATGCCTCGTTTTCTCACCTGTGGGTCTGCACCTCACAGAACTATGCTGTGCCTACATTAAAACAAGCAAAGCACTAAGTACATTGCTTGAATGGGAAGTACTCAAAAGTATTAGGTCGCATTCTATCTAATAATAGAGAAACATGGTAATTAACCATAACTTTGCTACCCTTCCCATTGGCTAATCAGCGAGATATGCAAATTAACTGCCAACCAAGATGGCGGCTGGCAGTCAGGCAGCTGAAGTGAACAGGAGGCTTGCTTGCACCAGTGATGGAGGAAGCCAAGGTTCCCCGGCTGCCACTGCTGGGCTCTGAGCTTGCACTCTAAGAAACAATGTAGCAATTATAGAAGCTAAACAAACCCCAGAAACCTGCTTTCAGCCGCCTCGGAGCTGGAGCTGAAACAGTGTTACAATTATAGAACCCAAACAAACCCAGATCAGCAGCCGAGGTCTCAGAGCTGGAGCAGAGCCTCAGAGCTAAAGCCGGCTCTCAGTTCCAGTGACAGCCATAGAAGGTAAATAAATCCCAGAATAAAAAAGAAAAAAGAAAAAAAAGGAGCGGTTGGGAGCTTCAGTTGCCCGCCAGCCTGAAAACGGCCCTCAGTCCCTCACCCAGACTGGCCAGGCACCCCAGTGGGGACCCCGACCCTGAAGGGGGTGTGACCAGCTGCAAACAGCCATCCCATCCCCTCATCCAGGCTGGCCAGGCACCCCAGTGGGGACCCCCACCCTGAAGGGGGTGTGAGCAGCTGCAAACAGCCATCATCCCCTCATCCAGGCTGGCCAGGCATCCAAGCGGGACCCCCACCCTGATCCGGGACACCCTTCAGGGCAAACCGGCCAGCCCCCACCCGTGCACCAGGCCTCTATCCTATATAGTAAAAGGGTAATATGCCTTCCAGCACCGGGATCAGCGGAGCCGCGAAGCCTCCTGAACCCGGGATCAGCGGGGCCGCGAGACCTCCCGGCCTGGGATCAGTGGAGCCTCCCAGCACCGGGATCAGCAGAGTCGCGAGGCCTCCCAGCACTGGGATCAGCAGAGCAGCAAGGCCTTCCAGCACCGGGATCAGTGGAGCAGCGAGGCCTCCTGGCCCCTGGAGCAGCGTGACAGGGGGCAGCGCCCAAACCCCCTGATCGCCCTGCGGCTCTGTGTGTGACAGGGGGCAGGGTCCCAACCCCGAATGGCCCTGCTCTGTGCGTGACAGGGGGTGGTGCCGCAACCTCGCCATCGACCCTGCCTTAAGTGTGACATGAGGCGGTGCCCTAACCCCCCAATCGGCCCTACCCTGAGCGTGACTGGGGGTGGCATCGCAACCTCCCGATCCGCCCTGCTCTGTGCATGACGGGGGGGGGGCGCCCCAACTCCCCAATCGGCCCTGCTCTGAGCCCGACCAGGGGCTGCACCTAGGGATTGGGCCTGCCCTCTGCCACCTGGGAGCCAGCAGTTCGTTATCTCCTGAGGGGTCCCAGACTGTGAGAGGGCACAAGTGGGGCTAAGGGACATCCCCCCGGCCCACCCCCGCCAGTGCACAAATTTTTGTGCACCGGGCCTCTAGTCTATCTACACTAATAAAAGAGAAACATGGTAATTGGCGTACGACCGCTACCCTTTTCATTGGCTAATCAGCGAGATATGCAAATTAACTGTCAGCCAAGATGGCGGCCGGCAGCCAGGCAGCTTGAAACTAACATGAGGCTTGCTTGCTTCAGTGGCAGAGGATCTTTGGAGGAAACCAACGTTCCCCGCCTGCGGCTGCAGGCCTCTGAGCAGGCAGTTTAAGAAACATTGTAACAAATACCGTCAGATTCGCAACATTGTAAGCAAAGGCCAGAAACCTACTTTCAGCCGGAGGCCTAAGAGCTGGAGCCAAGCCTCATGGTAAAGCTGGCCCAGAATAAAAAAAAAAAAAGAAAAATAGGAGCGGTTGGGAACTTCAGTCCCAGCCTGAAAACAACCCTCAGCCCCTCACCCAGACTGGCCAGGCACCCCAGTGGGGACCCCCACCCTGAAGGGTGTGTGACCAGCTGCAAACAGCCATCATCCCCTCACCCAGGCTGGCCAGGCACCCCAGTGGGGACCCCCACCCTGATCCAGGACACCCTTCAGGGCAAACCAACTGGCCCCACCCATGCACCAGGCCTCTACCCTATATAGTAAAAGGGTAATATGCCTCCCGGCACCGGGATCAGCATGACAGGGGGCAGCGCCCAAACCCCCTGATCGCCCTGCGGCTCTGTGTGTGACAGGGGGCGGGGCCCCAACCCCCTGAGCAGCCCTGCTCTGTGCCTGATAGGGGGGAGCTCCCCAAACCCCTCCCCCCCACGGGCCCTGCTCTGTGTGTGATGGGGTAGAGCCATAACCTCCCCATTGGCCCTGCCCTGAGTGTGAGAGTGGCGGTGCCCCAACCCCCTGATGGGCCCTGCTCTGTGCGTGACGGGGGCAGCGCCCCAACCCCCTGATTGGCCCTGCTCTGTGCGTGACAGGGGGTGGCGCCGCAACCTCCCCATCGACCCTGCCTTGAGTGTGACAGGGGACGGTGCCCCAACCCCCCAATCGGCCCTACCCTGAGCGTGACTGAGGGTGGCATCGCAACCTCCCGATCGCCCTGCTCTGTGCATGACAGGGGGCGGCGCCCCAACTCCCCAATCGGCCCTGCTCTGAGCCCGACCAGGGGCTGCACCTAGGGATTGGGCCTGCCCTCTGCCACCCGGGAGCAGGCCTAAGCCAGCAGGTCGTTATCTCCCGAGGGGTCCCAGACTGCGAGAGGGCACAGGCCGGGCTGAGGGACCCCCCCCTCCCCACCGAGTGCACAAATTTTTGTGCACCGGGCCTCTAGTAATATATAAAAGCGTAAGCACCTGTTTGACCAGTAGCTATGATGCGCACTGACCACTAGGGGGCAGATGCTCAACACACAGACATGGAAACATGGAACAGACTGATGAATCTCAGAGGGAAGGGGGGCGGGGGGAGGGTGGGAAGAGATTAACCAAAGATCTTATATGCATACTAGAAGCCCGGTGCATGGATTTGTGCACCAGTGGGGTCCCTTGGCCTGGCCTGCGGGGATTGGGTGGAAACTGGCAGTCCGACATCCCCAAGGGGTCCCAGAGTGTGAGATCCTGGTGGTCAGTGTGTGTCATAGCTACGGTTCAAAAGGTCACTTAGAGCAAGAGAAAAATCCATGCACCAGGCCTCTAGTATTTCAATAAAAAGCTAGTTATTAGCCAGTATTATTACACCCAAGAGCTCTGAGACTTTGCAAAAGTATCTATAAAGAAACTCAGGACTAGGTTAGATGTAGGCTGGAAGTACGGAGCCCTCTAGGAATGATCTGAAACAGCTCTGCCGGGAGCCGGTCCATCCTTGCTGTTTCAAGGGACCTGGCATATATGGCATACAGTTCTTAATATGTTTGCTCACCTTCTTGGCGCTGTGTTTTAACCAAGGTCACCTCTCCGAGAAAGGTTGAATCCCCAGGTAGGGATTTTCCCCTGAAGTTAGGGAGGGAATAAAACCCCTCAACTAAGTGCCAGGCGGGTAATTAATCACTTTAACTACGAACAATCATGCTTAAACTACATAATCTTTTCTCCCTGGAATGGAGATAAGAAACGCCCTAACCTTTGTAATAGAGATTGATAGGATTGAATCAACTGGTATAAATACAGTTGTAACAAGACAGAAACACACAGAACTCAGAACACAGAACCAGACAGAGAGACAGAATTCAGAGACAGAACTTAGAACACAGGGCTTGGAAGACACACCTTTGGGGACCCCTGGACCTGCTGGGGTTGGACCCCGGCACAGCTCCAAGACTGGGCATGGGGAGACTGTTGGATGTGACACAGAAGAGCAGAGAGGAGGCAATCAGGAGACCACAGCCCCAGCGAGGACCCTGCCACCGACTTGTCACCACCATCCTCTGCCCACAGATGGAAGCATGGAAGCACCTAAGCTTCAGGGACCAGCAATCATTGCCCTTTCCTGGCAGTCCGGCCGAGATCTCCCAAAAGTATGTTTGAGCTCAAGAGGAATTCCCTACTGTTAGAGCTGGACTTGCAAAAACTTCCCCCCAGTCCTGCTTTGAAGTTAGAGCAAGAGACGGAGGCAGGGTGGGAAGTCTGTCCCACACTGAACAGGGACTAAGGCAGATGGTCCACGATGCCCACTCTGACACCACCTGCTCACAACGGGGACCGGACAGCTCTACCCCAGAGGTTGCTCAGTGTGCAGTGCTGCTGGTGCAGGGTACGGGTTCATAAGATATCTGAACAAATAGCCTTTCAGCACAGACATCTCCTACTAACTCCAAAACTTGAGCAACTGAGTTCCAACTGGAGACAGAAGTAATCATTCTTATTGCATCATTAACTGGATTACATGATTGCTGTTATTTATGAAATGGAGGAGACAAAATATTGAAAATATAAAATGTGGGGAAAAATAGACAATCTCCTCAATGTCACTGCAGGGAGCAACCTGCCAAGGAGCAGGTGAAAGGGACAGGTCCTGGGCAGCCCAGGACATGTGAGAGCTGGCTTGCAGCTTGGCGTGGGCACAGGACTTTGAGAGATCTGGCAGCTTCCGATCATTTGTGTATCAGCTTTCCTGCCTCAAGTGGGAGCACCAGAGTGCCTCTAAAAACAATGCCTGTGTCAGGATGGGAGTTATGACATTACTTCCAGTGAATAACAACCAATGGCCCCTAGAGTGGAATGCCCAAAATTAAGGGAGCATTATTACTAATAATAGCTCTTGGGAACTTATCTTGGCGCTATACTTGAAACATGCTAATGGTGTCTAGGTAAGGTTACTCATTGCGGCACTGTTTGTAACAGCAAAATCTGGAAGCAATCAAATGTCCATCAGCAGGAGGGTGTTAAGTAAATCGTGGCAAAGTGGTATAGGGATGGGGTAGATGGAGCTGTAGGAAAGAATGAGGATGCTCTCTAGTACTGGATAGGTCAAAGTATATATTAAGTAAAAGGAAAAAAAGACAGAATGGTGTTCTTGTATTGTACCTTTTGTGTAAAAAAAGGGGAAGATAAGGATTATTTAGACATAATTAAGACTAGTGGTAACATACAGAGGGTTTTGGAACTGGGCTAAGAGGGGACAAGAATTAAAAACAGGACTTCCTAAATACATACCTTATCATTTCTAGGTTTTAAATGGAGGCTTAAGAGGTTTGAATGTATCAATAACCAAAATGTTAAATTTCAAAATTAAAAAATTATAGGGCTAGAGTTGTATATACATATCCTTGAATATAGACAATTCACAAAGGAAACTGCTAAGTGTGGCTGCCTTTCTGTCAGGGGCTGGAGTAGGAGGGAAGACTTAGTTTTTGCTATAAACCCTCTTATACCATTTGTATTTCTTTTTTTAAAATTTTTACAAAATGTATTGATGAGAGAGATTGATTGATTGATTGATTTAGTTGTTGCACTTATTTTGCATTCATTGGTTGATTCCAATATGTGCATTGACCAGGGATGGAACCCTCAACCTTGGGGCACTGGGACAATGATCCAACCAACTGAGCTACCCGGCCAGGGATGTACCATTAGTATTTCTTGTCACATGCTTGTATTCCTTTTTGTTGTTGTTAATACTCACCTGAGGATATTTTCCCATTGATTTTTTAGAAGAGTGGGAGGGGGAAGAGAGAGAGCGAGAGAGAAACATTGATGTGAGAGGGACTCATCTATTAGCTGTCTCTTGCCCACAAACAATCAGGGCCGGAGAACCTGCAACCCAGGTATGTGCCCCTCACTGGGATCTGAGCCCATGGTCCTTGGTGTGCATGCCGACACTCTAACCACTGAGCACACTGGCCGGGCTAGCTGGATCATTTTAGACAAGTTACTTTTTTGCTTTTGTATGCAGTAACAAAATTTTTAGCTAGGCACATGGTTGCCAAGTAAATAAAGTACATTTTCCAGGCTTCCTTAGGCCTGGCATGGCCTTAAGACAGAGTTCCAGCTAGCGGGATAGCTTCTAAGTCCTTAAAGGGGAGAAATGTCCTGTCTGCCTCCTCTTTCCTTCTTCCTTCTCTGGCTGAATCCTGGATGGTCCGTGAGCCACCGTGGACCACAGGGACAGGAACAAAATCTAGGGATGGCAGGACACTGGAACAAGGAGGAAAGCTGTTCGCCCCTGGACTGTTAGGTGAAGAGAAGTACACTCGGTAGCGGGAGAAACCCGTTCTCCATCTACCAGAGCAGCCAGCATGGAGGAGTGTGGGCAGAGTCAAAAAGATAGAGAGCCCTAACCGGTTTGGCTCGGTGGATAGAGCGTCAGCCTGTGGACTGAAGGGTCCCAGGTTCAATTCCGGTCAAGGGCATGTACCTTGGTTGCGGGCACATCCCCAGTAGGGAGTGTGCAGGAGGCAGCTGATCGATGTTTCTGTCTCATCGATGTTTCTAACTCTCTATCCCTCTCCCTTCTTCTCTGTAAAAATCAATACATTTTTAAAAAAATAGAGAAATTGGGCTTTGGTGATGTATTTTTGGGCCATGCATTAGCCTCAAGTCAGCCCTTGTTCTGACCACACAATTACACAGACCAGTCCTTCTTCTCCATGGCTGTTTTCCGCCCTTGTCATCGGAAGTGTTCTGGTACTGTTACAGTAAGCAATAGTTTCACCTGCACCTTTCAGATGAGGAAACGATGTTCAAACAGATGCAGTAACTTGGCGGAAGTGAAGCCATCTGAGCAGGTGAACTAACTGGGTAACAGGTGGAGCCAGAACGGAACCCAGGTGGATCCAACCCTGGAACCTGAATGCATCATCTCTTCTGGGGAGAGCCTGGGCTCCTCCAGGCTCCCCACCTACCAAGAGCATTGGTGAGTGATTAGCTCCCCCAAACCTCTCACTGGCCACGCGGGTTGTGCTTCGAGCCCAACTGCCCAGCCCTGGGGTAAAGGGGGACCCAGGCAGAGGAGGAGGAAAGAGGGTACAGAACCTTGAGCTTGGCCTGCGCGAACTCACCTCAGCACGCGCTTGGCAATCGCATCCACCTGCTCTGAGATGGCACCCAGCTGCGTGCGACCCACAGCAGGACGAGTCCACAGGAAGGAGTGTGCTGGGGAGACCAAATCCTGCAAGCGGCAAATGTGACCCTGGAGAAAGAGGCAGCCATTCAGTGCACTGGGGACACGGCTGACACGTTGAAAGGGGAGAAATGGGGGGCTCCGCTCCCCTGGTCTCCCGGAGCTCCCAGCCCCACCTGTCTCAGCAAGATGATCCTCTCCACATAGGCTGGGTCCAGGACAGCCCTGTCTGGCAGCTGGCTCCCAAATGCCTCCTCCACGAGCAGCTGCAGCTTTTCCACCAGCTGGCGCCTCTGGGTCTCGTTGCTCACCAGCCGACGAAGGTGCAGCCTGGAGGAAAAGCAAAGGAGTTCTCTACACTTACAGAAGGAAAGAGACCTGGCCAAGGTCTGAAACAGGTAGCCTGAGGGCCCCAAGCAACCCAGATACATGCTGCTTTTAAAATAGTAGCTAACATGCCCTAGCCCAGGGGTGGGCAAACTTTTTGAGTCGAGGGCCACAATGGGTTCCTAAACTGGACCGGAGGGCCGGAACAAAAGCATGGATGGAGTGTTTGTGTGAACTAATCTAAATTCAAAGTAAACATCATTACATAAAAGGGTACGGTCTTTTTTCTTTTTTAGTTTTATTCATTTCAAATGGGCCGTAGTTTGCCCACGGCTGCCCTAGCCAGTTTGGCCTGCGGACTGAAGGGTCCCGGGTTTGATTCTGGTCAAGGGCACATACCTTGGTTGCAGGCACGATCCCCAGCCCTGGTCAGGGTGCGTGTGGGAGGCAATCAATGTGTCTTTCGCTATCTCTCCCTGTCCCTCCCACTCTCCACTCAAAAAAAAAAAAAAAAAATCAAAGGAAAAATATCCTTGGGTGAGGATCAACAGCAATCTATACATATAAGCTTAAGCGACAGACCGACTGATAGTTATGCCATGCACTGACCACCAGGCAGCAGATGCTCAATGCAGGAGCTGCCCCCTGGTGGTCAGTGTGCTCCCACAGCCAACCTCCCGCAGTCCCTACCCCTGGCTGATCAGCCCAATGTGCTTGATCAGGACTGGGTGAGATGGGCCGAGATGGGCCCTGATCGGCCCAATCGCCAGCCAGGCCAAGATACCCTACCTGTACACGAATTCGTGCACTGGGCTCTAGTAAAAAAATAATAGCTAACATTTTTAAACTAGAAAAAGATCACATAAAAATAAGATATTTCTGGCCTTGGCTGGGTAGTTCAGTTGGTTATAGCTTCATCCCAATACACCAGCCAAGGTTTCAGGTTCAATCTCTGGTCAGGGCACATAAAAGAATCAACCAATGAATGCATAAATAAGTGGAAAAACAAATTGACGTTTCTCTCTCTCTCCCCCTCTAAAAAAAAAATCAATCACTCAATAAAAGAAAAGATTTCTGACTTCTCTTGGCTGCAAAGGGCCCTTGTTCCCCATACCTCAGTTGGACTGAGCAGAGTAGAGGTTGCCCAGTTAACAAAGATTTCCGGTTTGCAGTCCTGGGCACTGACGCAAGGAGGGCACCAGGAGAGCCGGTCCCCCAGTGCTTCAGGGAAGGCGCAAGGAGTTGCTGCAACCGTGACTGCAAAGCTGCCTGCTGTGTGCCACCCAGTCCCTTAGACTGGGACGTGTCAGCAGTGATGGGAAGGGTAACTGTGTCTGAAGGTTTCTGAGTGAAGGACCCTTGACACATGGAGGAGGTGACAGGAGACAGTGCTCCTCAGTGTTAGCGGGTGACATGAGAGACAGTGTTGGCGGGTGACATGAGAGACAGTGCTCCTCCGTGTTGGAGGGTGACATGAGAGACAGTGCTCCTCCGTGTTGGAGGGTGACATGAGACAGTGCTCCTCCGTGTTGGTGGGTGACATGAGACAGTGCTCCTCCGTGTTGGAGGGTGACATGAGACAGTGCTCCTCCGTGTTGGTGGGTGACATGAGACAGTGCTCCTCCGTGTTGGTGGGTGACATGAGACAGTGCTCCTCCGTGTTGGAGGGTGACATGAGACAGTGCTCCTCCGTGTTGGTGGGTGACATGAGACAGTGCTCCTCCGTGTTGGAGGGTGACATGAGAGACAGTGCTCCTCCGTGTTGGAGGGTGACATGAGACAGTGCTCCTCCGTGTTGGTGGGTGACATGAGACAGTGCTCCTCCGTGTTGGAGGGTGACATGAGAGACAGTGCTCCTCCGTGTTGGAGGGTGACATGAGACAGTGCTCCTCCGTGTTGGTGGGTGACATGAGACAGTGCTCCTCCGTGTTGGAGGGTGACATGAGAGACAGTGCTCCTCCGTGTTGGAGGGTGACATGAGACAGTGCTCCGCCGTGTTGGAGGGTGACATGAGAGACAGTGCTCCTCCGTGTTGGAGGGTGACATGAGACAGTGCTCCTCCGTGTTGGAGGGTGACATGAGACAGTGCTCCTTTGTGTTGGTGGGTGACATGAGAGGCAGTGCTTCCCCCGTGTTGGCGGGTGACATGAGAGACAGTGCTCCTCAGTGTTGGCTGAGGGATCGGGGGTTAGGGGCCGGGGAGATGTTCTAAAATGAAGACGCTACCCAGGCTTTGGTAGTCAACAGAATCCACACGAGGGGTACACAGGAATAATGGTAATGATAAAAAGATACCTCCGTTGGTCGAGCACTTTCTATGTGCTGGGGGCTGCGCAGATACTTTGATGCAATGCTGAATTTAACTCTTAAAACAATTGCGCAGGGTGGGAACTCTTACTAGCTCCGTTTTAGAGAAGAGGAAACAGGTCTGAAGAGGCGAGGCGACTGCCTGTGGTCACACAGCACCGAACACCTGAGCTCAGTCACAATCAGGTGTATGCGACTCGAGCCCACAGGACCTGCACAGCCCCGTCAGCAAGAAAGCCGTTTCCAGCAGGGCGCTCTAGTCCCCACTCACCTGTTGAATTCTGGAAGCTTCTCCAGGTCTAGCAGGGCCGAGTGGCAGGTGATCCGGGTCAGGTCAAACTGTGCTACCAGCTCTGGCAAGGTCCTGCCCATCTGGTTCTCTGCAAGTGAGGGAAGCCCAGCGCTCAACTCCCTCCGACGTTCAACTCAAAGGGAGGCTGAGTGAGCACTGGGCTCCCCATCCCATTTCCACCAGAGGGACTCAACCTCTAGCTGTTTTTACACCAAGGGCCCAAATGAGCTTTCACTCGCAGAAAGGCTTCTGTCATTAAGGGAAAAAAATGGTGTGAAAAATGGTTTAACCACTCTGCTCTCAGAGACATGAGCTGCAGGGACGGCACCCACTGTCTGGCCATCCTGAGCCCCTGACCCCACTGGTCCGGTGGGGTCTGGCACCAGTGCTCTAGGAGCTTCCCATGAGTCCAAGCGCAGCCAGAGTTGAGCGGGCTGTGCGGGGCTGCTTCTCTGAGCAGCAGCTGTCCCACTGGGCATCGTGGGGACTTCAGCCGACAATAACCTGTCACATCCCCTACTAGCTGGGACACTGGCAAATCCTCTTATGAACCGTGGAGATCGTACCTCCCAAGGATATGTTAAGGATTAAATAAGAGCAGAATAAACAATAAGCTGACTATTATTGCCTCATTATCAGAAATCTCCCCACAAAGAGGTCATCCTAGCCTATTTGGTGCTTCTTTAAGATTTGGGCTCTAAGTCTTGGGCCAAGGATAAAGGCTTAACTTGGAATAAATTATGGTCCCAGTAATACTAGTGATTCTGTTATAGTAGTACTATAACTGTAAAAATCACAGCAGCTGTCATTTTTGCACCTCCTGTGGGAGATAATGTGCTGGGGGCCTTACACTCATGAGCTCAGTGAGTCTTAACTTATGCCTACGAGGTAGACACTTAGCCCCGTTTTATAGATGAGGCAACCAAGATTGAGGTCGCCAGCTCCTTGAGGGCAGGGATTATGCCTGTCTTTTCACTGTTGGAGCCCCAGTACTGGACAGTGTCGGGCTCAGTAAACATTTGTGGAATGAAAGCATGAACCCGTGCAAGTTGACGCAGTTGGTAGGTGGCACAGCCGGACTGCAGACCAGGTGGGCCTGCACCCAAGTCCTGGCGCCTCACTGCTGTGGTCCCACCGGGAACTCTCAGGTGAGTGGATACCTGGGAACCCTGAGCCACAGTTAGTGATGATGTCGAGCAAGGCGTCTGGTAGGAAGCCGGCAGCAGCAAAACTCTCCAGGAAAATGTCCCCTTGCCTCTTGGACAGCTTACTGCCATCCCTGTTGAGGAGCAGGGGCAGATGGGCAAAGCGAGGCGGCGGCCAGCCCAGGGCCTGGTAGAGCAGCAGGTGCTTGGAAGTGGAGACCAGCCACTCCGAGCCACGCAGCACGTGGCTGATGCCCATGTGGTGGTCATCCACCACGCAGGCCAGGTGGTAGGTGGGGAAGCCATCGCTCTTCAGGATGACCGGGTCCCCCTCCACACTGGCCACTTCATGCCGATTCCAGCCGTATACCAAGTCCTGGAAGGCTGGTGCCTCCTCCTCCAGGCGAAAGCGGATAGCAGGCTTGGGGTCCTTGGCCAACTTCTCAGCTACCTGCCTCTGGCTCAGGTTCCGGCACCGATTGTCATACCTGTTGGGAAGTAGAGCGGCATAGTTGCTAACAACACTGATGGTGGGCACGAGCCCTATCTGTGTCTCTGAAGACCATATGATCTTGGGCAAAAAAAGCCATCTTCTGTGGGTGGGTAAGTAACGTGTTTATAATGAAGAGGCAGTGCTGCAGTGGATGTCGTGAACTTATCCAAACGTCCGAGCCCTGGTGCAAACGGTTCACTGAAACTGGAGCTTAAGTTATGAGGCCCCCGCTGATGGGAGTGCAGCTAGTGCGGGGCCACCAGGCAGCACGTCCTGGAAGGTCTCTAACAAAACACACGTGTGCGAAAGGATGCCTGTCAACATCCTTTGTCACAGCTCTTTCTTTTAAAAACAGACACACATATTTTTATTGATTTCAGAGAGGAAGGGAGAAGGAGAAAGAGAAACATCACTGATGAGAGAGAATCATTGACCAGCTGCCTCCTGCACGCCCCATACTGGGGATCGAGCCCGCAACCCAGGCATGTGCCCTGACCGGGAATCGAGCCGTGACCTCCTGGTTCATAGGTCGATGATCAACCACTGAGCCACACTGCCAGGCACAGCTCTCTTTTGTTTAATCCTCACTCAAGGATATGTTTTTATTGATTTTCAGAGAGAGAGGGAGAGAGGAAGAGAGAGAAAAACATCAATGTAAGAGAGAAACACTGCCAAACCGGGTTGGCTCAGTGGATAGAGCGTCAGCCTACAGACTGAAGGGTCCCAGGTTTGATTCCGGTCAAGGGCATGTACCTTAGTTGCGGGCACATCCCCAGTGGGGGGCGTGCAGGAGGCAGCTGATCAATCTCTCTCGTCGATGTTTCTAGCTCTCTATCCCTCTCCCTTCTTCTCTGTGGAAAATCAATAAAATATATTAAAAAAAAAGAAAAGAGAGAGAGAGAGAGAAACATTGATTGACTCCCACACGTGTCCAGATTGGGATTGAACCCACAACCTAGGTATGTGCCCTGACCAGGAATTGAACCCACAACCTTTTGGTGTATGCAACCAACTTGGCTAGGGCACAGCTCTCTTTTTTATAACAAATACTACAAATGACATACCAGTAAAGGTTCATTACTAAGGAACTGATTAAGTAAATGATGGTATATCCATACAATGGAATACCATGTAAGCATAAAAAAAAACTGTGGACTAAAAAAACAAAACAAAAAAGCTCACAAAACAAGAAGACTGTGGACTGATACAGACTGATCCTTGAGACAAGAAGTCGCACGGTGCTCACTGTGCTACCATTTGAAGGGGGAAGAGAAATAACAGGCATGTATCAGTGTACGTACTGATGCCTCTGCAGGAGACACGAGCAAGTTCTAACACCAGCTGTGTCTGGAGAGGACCTGAGTAGGTAGGGTCAGTGTTGGGAAGGAGGTTTGTGCATCTATTTTCCTGAACATGAGAAAATCCTACTTAATAACAAATCAACAAATAAAAAATAACAAATTACTAAAGCTACTTGATGTGTTACTCCCTGGACCGAAGGCGGTTGGCAGCTCAGACCTGGCCCCCGTGACCCCCACCTGCTGGCTTCTGTCCTGGTGCCATCCCCTTCCTGTGAGTACGGGCTGGACCTGGTGACTGCCTCCTAATGAACAGTGTACAACCAGTGATGAGCTGTCACTTCCTCGAAAGACTCTGCCCTCTGTCTCACTCGCTTGCTTTCTCCCTGGTCTCTCGGAGGAAAGCCCGGGCTATGCTGTGAGCTGCCGTAGGGAGAGGCCCACGTGGCAAGGAGCAGATGTCTCCAGGCAACAGCCAGGACACCCTGAGGCCTGCCGACAGTCTCGAGGGAAACGGGAGCTGAGCCTTGGGAGCGACCCTGAGCTAAAGGTCCAGGTGAGCATGCCCAGCGTCCTGACCCATAGAAACTGTGAGACCGTAAAAGTTTGGGGGTAACTTGTTCTGCAGCAACAGCTAACAAACACACCCGACTCTGGGGAGGCAGCACGACAGGCTGGGGCTCTCACCGGGGTGTCTGGCGGCTCCTCAGGGCCTCCTTCTTCAGCAGCTCCAGCCGCTGTGAAGAGCAGAAGCAGGGGTAAGCAGCCCCCGTCTTCAGCAGAGCTTCCGTGGCCTGCGCGTACAGCTCGAGCCGCTGGGACTGCAGGTAGGGCCCCCTGGGGCCTCCCCGGTGTGGGCTCTCATCAGGGGGGATGCCTGGAGCATGGAGAGCAATCACCAAGTAATAAGATGCACGCGACACTGGCTCTCAGGCACTGCTCTAAGGGCTTGGCAAACAGAGTAAAGCTCTTAGTCCTCCTGACAACACGTGAGTCCAGTACTATCATGACTTCCCTTTCGCAGATGAAAATTCAGGCACAGAGGTCCCATGCTCAAGGCCGCGCAGCCTGGTGGATGAGGGGTCGGGCGGAGGCGTGCTGGCTCCACGTCCACACTCCCAACTGCACTTCCTCTCCATCCACCTTTTCCCTGGGGAGGGGAAACCCGCCCAGGCCTGGACCAGCCGACTCAGGAGGAAGAGTGTGGTTCAGGGCACAGCCCATCAGGCCTGGCTGGACTCCGGGCTTTGTCTGTGACAGGGACCCAGGTGCCAGAGCACCAGAGTGCTAAGCACCTGCCAGCTGCTTTTCTATTTTGTGATCTTCACTAAGCCTCAGAACCACCACCCCAGGAAGATGTCATTATTATCCCCATTTGCTAACGAGGACACGGAGGCACAGAGGGACTTTGTCAGGTAACTTGGCCAAGGATAAGGGGCACAACTGGATTCACACCCAGGTGAACTGGCCCAGAGTCCCTGCTCTTAACCACTCCCTGTACTGCCTCTTTGCATTCCCTTTTCTGAAAAGTGCAGCCGACAGCTTACTGTGCAGAGTGACTGAGAACTAAAAGCATCAGTGGGCCCTGGGCGGTATGGCTGATGGTTGGGCTTTCCATGCACTGAAAGGTTGCTGGTTCGAGTCCCAGTCAGGGCACTCTTGGGCTGTGGGCTTGATGCCTGGTGGGGTGTGCAGGAGGCAGCAGAGTCAATGTTTCTCTCTCTCCCTCTCCCTTCCTCTCTCTAAAAATCAATAGAAATATTGTTTTAAAAAGCATCAGTGCTCACAAAGCACATAGCCCTCTAGCAGCTGCACTATAAGCCCTGGGAGGAAATGTGGTCTATTTTCAGCCAAATCCCCAGCCCACGGTCCAGGTGCCTCAGGTCAGAGGACGTGCTGAACTGTGCACGCTTCCAGGAGGGGGCAGAGGGGACACAGAAGAGTTGAATGATAGCCATTCTGCCCTCAAAAAGCTTTCAAATGAATCAGGAGCAATCCCGCACCCCCGTCGTTCACACAAACTTGGAAGGAGACAGGCTGGTTCAGACGCACTGGCCAGCACTGAGACCCTGGGCGAGTCGCCCTTCAGAGCCTCCGTGTCCTCATTTGTAAAAGCACACAAACGGTGCCTTCTCCTGAGGCTGGTCACGCGGCTTCGTGCGCTGCCTGGGATGTGCCAGGCACTCAGCCAGCTTTGGCGGTATCAGTGTTACGCAGCTCCCTCTCCCACCGGGCCTCCTTTCCTTCATCTGTCAGAAGAGAAGGTTGGGTTAGGTACACCGGGGTCCCTTCCTGATCTACCTGAATGTGTTCAGCGTGTGGAACGCCCAGGGCTTCAGAGGAACTCCACTAGAGGAATTGAAAACGTATGTTCACATAAAGGCTAGGACATAAATGCTCACAGCAGTGACTTATAATAGCCAAAAAGTGGAAAAAAGCCAAATGCCCCCTTCAGGTGAATGGATAGGCAAAATGTGGTATTTCTGCACAATGACCGTCCTAAAGAGGAATGAAGTGCTGACATATGTGACCACACAGACGAACTTACACTAAGTAAAAGCCAGTCATCACAGCCACTTACTGTGTAGCCCCTCTTATATGAAATGCCCAGAACAGGCAAACGCAGGGACAGGAGCAGATGAACGGCGCCAGGGGCTGCGGGGGAGGAATAGGTCCTGGGTTTCATGTTGGAGTGATGGAAATGTCTTGGAATTAGAGAGTGGCGATGGCTGCACAACACGGGGACTATACTAAATCACTGAATAGGACATTTTGAAATGGTGAATTTCGTATTATGTGAATTACATGTCAACGCCCCCCCCCCCCCAAAAAAAAAAAAAAAACCCGAAAGAGTGACTTCCTGAAGGAAGCAGTTCCAGGTCAGCCACCCTGGGGTGCCTGGGCAGCTGCCCTCTGCCTCATCGAAATGCCAGGGTGGGTGTCATTCACACATGCGTGCTGCACCAGGGGCTCCGCGAGAGCAGGACCTGTTCGTCAGCACCCCCTCGTGCCCGGTGCAGAGCCACAGGCGGTGAGCGTTCTCTCCTGGCCCGCATGGCATTCCATCTCCCGCACTCCTCATTACTCTGCCCGCTCACTGTGCTCGGGCCACGACGGCTCCTCTAACTCACCGGGCACTTAGCTTCTGTGGGGCCTTCGCATCTGCTATTCGCTCTGCTTCGAACACTCTTCCCCTAGGTAACCTCAGGGCCGGCCCTCCCTCTGTGCAAGTCTCTGCTCCAATGTTACCTCCACAGCGAAGACCACCATGTCTAAACGAGCACCCCTCCCCACGGGTTCCCTCCCCTGCACCCTTTCTCCACAGCACTCATCACCACTTAATGTCACAGGAATGAATTAATCTGTTTGCCTGTCTCCCCTACTTAGTGAGCACAGAGTCTCTGCTCACTGCTGGAACACTTCCTGGGTCACAGTATGTGACCTTGTTGAATGAATGCCCTTTTATTCAGCTAATCTCCACCTAGTATCTGCTATAGCCCTCTATCGCAAAAGACAGAAATGAAATTGGCTTCTGCCCTTTAGGAATCCAGAGTCCAGTTAATTTACCTGAGATTAAAATACACATCTCGAAACAGTCTTGGTATTTTCGTTATTTTTTCTCGGGGAGCTAACTGGTCATACCTCCCCAGCAGGTCGGCAACTGCTGTCCCAGGGAACACCAGCACACGCCCCCTGATCCTCCCTGAGCTTGCCTGTGCTCAGGATTAACGTTCCCACAAGAAAATCGACTTCAGCGGCCAATGAATTTTCTTTCACTCATACAATGTGGTTAAAAGCCCTCAAAAGCCTGAGCTCAGATTAAACAGTGGGAAATAGTCACTGAAAAACAACAAAACCCTGGAGTTATGGCTTCTCTTGGAAGGCAGAAGATTTGACAAGCGGGGCCGCATCCCCACTGGGGAACTTGGGCTGGAACTGTCTCCCACTGAGCACAGGTCCAGCTCCCCAGGCCCATCCCACACTCGGCCTATGCCTGCCTGCTCCTAGGAGGACTTGAGATTCCGGGATAAGAACAGGAATCTCAAAACAGCCTGGAGCTTTTCTTCAGGGAGCTGAAGCCTCTGTTCAGGTGGCACGTGCCACCCCAGGTAGCACAAACGCCCCCCTCTCTCCAGGAATCCCTGTTCTCCCTCCTGGGAGCAGGGGAAGACTGCAGTCCTTTCCCAGCCAGCCTCACCTGCCCACTCCAGCATGTGCTCAATGTTGTCCGCTGCCCCGGGCACCAGGCGGGTCTGGTCCGTGTCCTCCAGCCGCAGAATGAAGCTCCCTCCGTGCTTCTTGGCAAAGAGGTAGTTGTACAAGGCAGTGCGGAGGCCACCCAGGTGCAAGAAGCCTGGTAGAAGAGAACAGCTCAGAAGACAGGGAATGTGAGCTGACGAGCCTCAGTCGAGGGGCAAGCAAGCTCTGTTTGTAACAGAATGTCTCAAAGAACATCAAAGCCCAAGAAACCGCTACCTCCGTTCCATCTCTCCAGCTAGCACCTGGACAGTCAGACTGCACAGAGGGCGGGGTGATGACTCATTTAGCCCCTCTTTCTGGAACAGGGAGACCACCCAAGTTTGGTAGGTCATTTTGTAAAAAGGCTCCAACTCCCTCCAAATGCAACCATCACACTACTTTGAGATTTGCTCAAGGCCAAGTTTCACCCAAAGAAGAGGCAGAGGCTGAGCCACTGAAGCCGCTGTCACATGTGCATTTAACTTATGCAAATTCAATGATGTGCTTGGAAAAAATTAGTTACAAATTTAAAATACCATAAAATGATATCTTACATACACCCTCTACGCACTGTCATAACTATCCTCATTATACATTTTGAATTTTGTTTACTTGAGATTTTTACATTGAGTGCTGGCTTTAAACTCGAACCAAAAGTAACCTTTGATTCCACATTTCTCTTCACCTGAATTTAAACTCCTAAGATTTTTTTTTAATTGATTTTTTTACAGAGAGGAAGGGAGAGGGATAGAGAGAAACATCGATCAGCTGCCTCCTGCACACTCCCTACTGGGGATGTGCCCGCAACAAAGGTACATGCCCTTGACCAGAATCGAACCTGGGACCTTTCAGTCCGCAGGCCGACGCTCTATCCACTGAGCCAAACCGGTTAGGGCAACACTCCTAAGATTTTAGTTTTCCATCATTCCTGACTGACAGCTTACAAGGAACAATTTCCCCAGGGCTGCCATTTCCCCGTATCCTACCTGCTTAGGTTTAGCCCACGGCCCTGTCTGCACAATGAGCTCACCTGCACCTCCAAGTACAGGAGACAGCACAGCTCCCTTAGGGTCAGGCAGACTCATTTCAACAGATATGTGTGTGACCTCCAGCTAATTACTGCGAGGCCACCACAAAACCAGCGGTCCCCAAGACAGAAGACAGGGGTCTAGCAGTTAAAAGCAAGACCTCCTTTTTTTTTTTTTTTACAGAGAGGAAGGGAGAGGGAGGGAGAGTTAGAAACATCGATGAGAGAGAAACATCGATGAGCTGCCTCCTGCACACTCCCAACTGGGGATGTGCCCGCAACCAAGGTACATGCCCTTGACCAGAATCAAACCTGGGACCCTTGAGTCCGCAGGCCGATGCTCTATCCACTGAGCCAAACTGGTTAGGACAAAAGCAAGACCTCTTACAGGTACACAGACCTGGATTCAAATCCTTCATTCACCATTTACTAGCTGGTACCCCTTCGACTTAATTTGGATGAGCTCCATTTCCTCATCTACGAGAGGGATTAAAAACAAAAAATAGACACCTTCCTGATAGGGTTGCTGTGAGGCCTAAATGCTGACCAAAGAACACCCTTTAGTGAAGTTTAGCTATTGTAATGACCTATGTTGCTTGATAATCCTTTTATCTGCCTGTAGTCCACAGCCTTTGCCATATGGGCTGCTCCTGCAAATCAGCAAGAAAACACTAATAACAACAATCAAAATAGAGGCTACTGTTTATGAAGTGCTTTCTATAAGTACCAGACCTTGCTAAGTGCCTCAGCTACATTATCTCAACCCCATGAGCTGGGTACTATCACTAGCCCTGTCTGACAGATAAACTCAGAGCCTCTGGGTAATTTCTCCAAGTCACACAGCTCGGAAGAAGTGGCAAAGCCAAAAATCTCAGGCTTTGGCTCCCAAACCAGTGCTGGTCTGTACACTGTCGCAAGGAAGCACAGAAATTGAGAGCAAAATGCTGAGAGCAGCAGTTTGACAGGACAATTTCCTTTTTAATTAAACATAAAGTAGGCTCATATTTTGTATGCTTTTTAGGTTTTCATTTTTCTAGCAATCCACTTATACTAATTTTATAAAAATACCGATCCGTAATCCTGTCGCTCTGTGCAGCTGGGATCTTGCCATACAGGCAGCCTTATATACTGACCCTGGGTTTCAGGAGAGGCAGGCTCATTGTGAAGGCAGAGGCAGCCTCGTGAGAAAAGAATTTTGGGAACTGGTGGGTGAAAGGGTTAATCAAGAAACAGGGCTCTAACTCAGCAGGGGTTAACAAAAGAGAGCTCAGTTCTGGGGACGGGTGGGGAGGCCCTGACACGATCTCCACCTGGATATACAGTGGGCCTCGAACTCCCGTTGGCTTGCTTAGCTCCAACACTAGCTACTGGGCCTGTGCACCTGCAATTTCCTCTGCTCAGGTTCCTCCTATACACTGCATTCTTGTCATTTGGTTCTCAGCTCAAATGTCACCTCCTCAAGATGTGCTTGAGCATCCTACCTAAACTAACCCGTCACCTCTCCTGCTTCATTTCCCATGTGGCACACGTGACTGCCGCGGCCACCAGAGTAGGGGCCCTGGGGCCCTACTTTCTAGATGGTCATTGTATCGCAGAGGAACAGTACCTCGCAGTGTGTACTTAGCACACATTTACTGAATACATGAAAAAAAGACCGAAAGAGAGGTGCAACCCAATAAACAACGAAATTCCTGGCCACGGGAACAATTTCCGCTCCTGGACCTGTTTCTGCCCCTGCAAAATGGGGTCGCGCTGCCCTCCCAGGCTAATCCACCGGAAGGGGTTCGTTGGAAACATTCTGGGGGCGGGCACCGGACGATGGGCTTCGGCCTGCAGCGTCACGTCGCCTAAGATTACCTGTAGGGCTGGGGGCGAACCGCACTCGCACCGCAGCCCCAGAGCCAGTGCCCAGGCTGGCCTCACGCCGTCCCAGGGAGCGCCCCAAGACTCCCGGGGGCCTCCCTGGCTGCAGCAGCGTCCTCAAGAGCACCGCCATGTGGGTTCGACTCATCCACGTGGGCTTCTCCGAGAACCACTTCCGGGACGCCTCCCAGCCAATCCGCTTCCGCCACACTGGGCTCCACCTCGCCCCTTAAAGGCGCAGGCCACTCAACCGGCGAGCCCACGCCCCCTGCACGGCTGCGGCCCGACTCGGCCGCTAGAGGGCAGAGCCCATCGAGCGGGCGATTTCCCGGGCCCTGCCCTCTCGGCCGCAGAAAGTTAAAGCGTGGCAGGGGCCGAGCCCGGGAAGCGGAGGAGGCGGGTCTCCATAGAAACCTCCACCTGTTTCCGGTTAGCCTGGGCGAGATTTTAGGGGCTGCTGCGGGGGCCAATCTCCGCCAGCTCGCCTTTTCCCGGCGGCCCCTGCGGGCGCGGTGGGTGTTGTACACAATCATCATGGCGGCGGCCGGGGCCCCGGATGGTGAGTGTGGCGGGGTGGAGGGCGCCGGGCTGGGCGCGGGTGAAGCGGTCGCTCCTCGGGGACGCGGCCCGGCCCGGGGACTGGTGGGGGGGAGAGCCCGGCCTCAGGAGCCAGGGTGCGGCGGCGCCCGCGTGGGTCCGGCCGCAGGCCCAGCCCGCGGCGAGCGCCCACCCCCTGCCCCCCTTGCAGGCATGGATGAGCCTGGCATGGACACGGAGGCCGAGACCGTGGCGGCCGAGGCGCCCCCCCGGCCCCTCAACTGCGTGGAGGCCGAAGCCGCGGCCGAGGACGCCTGTGCCGCGCGAGGCAGCCTGCAGCCGGCCCCGGCCCAGCCCCCCGGAGACCCCGCGGCGCAGGCCTCGGTCAGCAATGGCGAGGACGCGGGCGGCGGCGGCGCGGCGCGGGAGCTGGTGGACCTGAAGATCATCTGGAACAAGACGAAGCACGACGTGAAGTTCCCCCTGGACAGCACGGGCTCCGAGCTGAAACAGAAGATTCACTCGATTACAGGTAACCCCGCGCGGGGCACGGAGTCCCGCCGCCCTCCCCGCCTCGCCCCGGTTCCCGGTGCGCACGCCGCCTGGGCACCGCGCTGACCGCTCGCCCAGCAGCCGTGCTCACAGCGGCCCTGGGAGTGGGTTCCAGGATGCCCATTACGCAGATGGGCAAGACGAGGCCTGGCATTGCAGAGCACTAAGTGGCCGGCTGAGCTGGGATTGCAGCCCCGCCCGGAGTCCCAGGCCCAAGCCTGTAATTAGTGCTGCCAGGACACCTAATAAAAACCACCTGAGGCACTTGCAAGGTTTAGACTCCAGGCTGCTCCGCCTGAGATTTTGAGTCCGTGGGGCTGGAATGTGGCCTCGGATTTGTTTTTCGCGAATATCAGGTGATTCTCATAAGGGAAGTCTAGGAAACGCTGCTGGTGACCGGCCCGCTGGCCCCTTCCCAGGTGTTCCTGCTACTTAATTTCATCTCGTGGACAGCACTTGGCCACCTGAAATGATTCCCCCCCCCCTCTAGGCCAGCGGTTCTCAACCTGTGGGTCGCGACCTCTTTGGGGGTGGAACGACCCTTTCATAGGTGTCGCCTAAGACCATCAGAAAACACAGATATAATTACAGATTGTTTTTGTGATTAATCGCTATGCTTTAATTATGTTCACTTTGTAACAATGAAATTGGGGGTCACCACAACATGAGGAACTGTATTAAAGGGTCGCGGCATTAGGAAGGTTGAGAACCACTGGTCTAGGCTTTCTCCGTGTAGCTTGTAGGCTCCGTAAAAACAAGAACTTGGTCCTTACGGGTTTTTGTATCCCCAAGGCCTGTGGACTTTCACTTAATATTGGAGTGATTGGAAGATTGAGGGACAACTTGGAATGAATGACAGCTAATTTTTATCAAACGGTTACTGAATTTCCAGGAGCTGCACTAAATACTGTTTGTCCTGTCTTGGGGTCTTTAAGACAGTTCCACACAGAAGGAACGACTGTCCTCACTATTACAGAGTTTTGGGAACTGAGGCTGAGACAGGCGGTGAATTGCCCAAGTGTGCAAAAGTAGTAGGCGGTCGAGCAGCCCTCACTTTGGGATCTGTTGTCAAGTACTCTGGGCCAAGTAAGTTTTCCGATTTTCCTTTCACTGTCTGCCTCCTTTTCCCAAGGTCTCCCGCCAGCCATGCAGAAAGTCATGTATAAGGGACTCGTCCCCGAGGATAAGACGCTGAGGGAAATAAAGGTGACCAGCGGAGCCAAGATCATGGTGGTTGGTTCCACGATAAATGATGTTTTAGCAGTAAACACGCCCAAAGACTCTGCGCAGCAGGATGCCAAGGCCGAAGAGAACAAGAAGGAGCCGCTGTGCAGGCAGAAAGTGAGTCCGTCGTGTGACTGCTCGTCCTGGGAAGTGTGAGGCTTCTGGAGCCGCGGTTGGTTATATTCTCCCTAGAATAAGCTCCTTTTTGGACAGGGCCCATGATGGAAATTTATGGCAGCAGTTGGGTGCCGCTGGCTGTTGAGTGGAGGTGACAACTACCTGAGATTTGCAACTTTGTCTCATCTGGCGGGTCAGTGTGTCTCAAGTCTGTCTCCTTTAGGATAAGGCCTCTGTCGGGGCAGGCTTCAAATCGGATGTGGGTTTCTCCTGTTCAGTGCCAGAGCTGATTCCCCAGTCAGTGCAAGTGCTTACGTTTGCCTTTGGTGTGTGGCTTCCCACAAGTCAACAAGCCCATTTCTGGAAAGACATGAGCATCAGTAGCTTTCAGAGGTTCCTCTAAAACTGACACCCCGGGATGCCGAGTGAAGCACTAGGAGGAGAACTATGCTGATTTCCCCTGCTGGTCCCTGAAATAGGGGCCAGGTTTTTCCTCTTCTGTGGCTCATTTTGGAGGTCAGTGTATTGCAGTGTCAAAGGATGCTAGTGGAAGAACCATCACTTGTGATCTTGTCACCCAGCAAGCCCGCTCTCGGGAGTGTTCTGGGAAAATAGGCGTTCTCATCCTAACCTGTGTCCTGGGGGAGCGTCCAGCTGGCGAACACTGGCTTTAGTGACCAGGCACCAAGGCACAGGACCAACAGTGGGAAGGACAGTTTTCTGTCACAGTCCATATTCCCTTGTGTGTGTGTTTCCAAACCCCCAAAACCTGCTTTTGTAAATGTGGCAGCAAAACCTGACCAGGATTAACGTGAATAGTCATGTTTTATCATAAAAATGTTAGTGTGGCTGGTGGCAGTGTGCGGCCCCAAACCCTGTGGAGGATATATAACGTATTTTAAAAATATTACAGTGTACAGCCATACCACCCTGAACATGCCCGATCTCGTCTGATCTCGGAAGCTAAGCAGGGTCAGGCCTGGTTAGTACTTGGATGGGAGACCACCTGGGAATACCGGGTGCTGTAGGCTTTAAAAAAAAAAACCACACACAAAAACACCCTAAAACCTTTGGCCTTCATAAAAGCTCAAAACATCTGTTTATGGGGTTTAAAATAAGGAGTTATACACCTATGTTACCATCTAAAAGGTGTTTATTTGGACACTTCCACCCCCAATTGTGGGGTCAAAATGTCTTATAACCAGTTGAGTTTATTTCCGTATTCCCGTCTTGCTCTACCACATGTGTGAGACGTCAGATATGAAAATGCAGATGTGAGAGCATTCCCACTGGCCACACATGGGAGCATACATGTCTCTTGAATACAGGTTTTGAGTTACAAATGATCGCTTAACAGGCTTAGAATTGTTCCACAGTGCAGGGAAAATTCTTCCAAAGGTACTTGTGAGAGATGAGTCAAATTCAGATTGTAATCCATGCTGCAGTGTTTAACGCCAGTTATGAGGCATAACACCGCCTAATGCCAGGACCCCATCTTTGTGACTTTATCAGTGGCTCAGAAATCTGGGACTGTTGTATAGGGGATCCTTTGTTAGCAGTCTGGCAGTGGTGGGTCTATTCCCATTGGAGGGTTTCTGCCATGCCAGTGAGCCTTATGGCCACCCGGTGCTTAAATTAGGTTAATTTTTTACCCTCTGCCCACTCATTGCCCTGTAGTTCTAGCTTTGCTAAACAGTGTCTGTGTCTATACAGCCACAAATGGGAGGGAAATCAGGTTCAGGCACGTGGGCCGGTCGGGAGCTGTTTCAGGGGAGCCTTGTTAGAACCCATAAGGATCTGCCTCAAACTGGGGTGGGCTGGGTTGGAGACTTGCTAATAGAGTCAGGCTCTCGAGTAATCAGCATTCGTCTTGGGAAATTCGGTTCTTCAGGCTTTGTGTCTAGCTGGGGTTGAGGGTGGGCAGCGGGAAGACCTCTGCAGCCGACAAGTCCCCGTTTATGGTGGCAGTGCCCCTTCAGGCAGTTGAGCTACATCCCAGCATCGGGCCAGGTGTCTTTGGGAGTGTAAGTTGGCAGAATTGCTGCCAGTTTGAACCTGTCAGGAGAGCAACACCCCTGTGGCTCTTAGCTTGGTATTGAATCCTTTCAGTGGGGACTGTGGGAGGAAATAGGTTTTCTTTGAACTGGTCTGTAAGGTCCTGCTTTCTAGAACTTTGATGTTAAGTGTGGCAGCCAGGTGTGATTGATTAAAAGTCAGTAAAATTGGGGGTGCATTTCCTCAGTCCTAGCCCCATTTCGAGCGCTTAGTCGCCACGCTTCCAGCCACAAGTGTTTGCTGCCCGGGCTGCTCTGTCGTGTCGGAGGCCCTGTCTGTAGGCAGTACAAGCTTTTGAACAGAACATTAGGCTTTCTTCGTCCTGCTTCTCAGAGGTGGGAATGTAACGAAATGCAGTCTACTTTCATTTAATGAGCTCTTTTGACTTGCGTTGCAGCAACACAGGAAAGTGTTGGATAAAGGGAAACCTGAAGACGTGATGCCATCTGTGAAGGGGGCCCAGGTAAGCCATGCTCTGTCGTGCGCACTCTCAAAACCAGGCCCGTTGGGCTGCCGGCTCGTCCCGTCTGTTCTCCTGTATTTGTCCTCCTTTGATGGTGGTCCCTCCCTCTCACCACAGGAGCGCCTGCCCACAGTCCCCTTGTCTGGCATGTACAATAAATCCGGAGGAAAAGTGAGACTCACCTTTAAGCTAGAACAAGACCAGCTGTGGATTGGCACTAAAGGTACGTGGCCACTCCCGCGCTGGCTGGCTGGTTGCCTCTGGCTTCCGGACGCACTTCCTCCCAAGTGCCGGTCTGCTCCTCATTCTCAAGTCTCTGCACTGTGCTGTGCGTGTTCCTGGCTTTGATTTTGCTTTAGATGCTTCTCTTTGGACCCTTTGCCCCCTCATTTTTAGTCTGATCTGAAGACCGATCCATCCAACATTGGCTGTCCAGAGGTCCCAGATGTGTGGCCTGAGGGCCAGGTCTGGCCCTTAGATGAGGGTTTTGTTTGTTTACACACAATCTGTAAAAAAAACTGGAGATTTCACTTGATCCGATTTTTGGCTTCATTTGAAAAAAATCACCAGGGTTAGCCAGTCTGGACTTGGATTCTCACGGATAACCGGCAGCTGGACTGAGTAGTAGTTTCACGTGGCCTGCTACAGTTCTCACTCTCCCATCTAACCTGCCTGTGGCCAGCATCCTTCGTTTATGTCACCCGCCTGGCCCCTGTACATCAGTTTTCTTAGTGCTGGGGACCAGCCCTCGCGCCCTGGCTGCCCTCTGCCTGCCCCACCGACCCCTGTGCACGGTGGGCCAGGCTTGCTGTTTGCTGGGAGGTAACTCTGACTGCTCTCTCTCTCTTCCCCCGAAGGATCAAAGTCTTGTCAGCAGCGCTCCAAAGTCATCTGTCTCTTTGCCACTCCACTGTGCTGCTTAAGACTCCTTGCATCTCTAAACTTGGTCTTTGAAAGGAGTTAACCTGTTTCCTGCCCATCTCTGATTTCTTCTGCCCAGCCCACCTTCAGGACTGTTTTTTTTTCCCCCCTCACTGGTTTTTGTGCTCATAAACCTTTGGCTCTTTAAAGCCAACTTCAAATGCTTAACCATAGTGTTCAGTGTTCTCAAGAATGGGACCCCTTTAAATTTTTAAAAAATATATTTTATTGATTTTTTTACAGAGAGGAAGGGAGAGGGATAGTTAGAAACATTGATGAGAGAGAAACATCGATTCAGCTGCCTCCTGCACGCCCCCCACTGGGGATGTGCCCGCAACCAAGGTACATGCCCTTGACCGGAATCGAACCCGGGACCCTTCAGTCCGCAGGCTGCCACTCCATCCACTGAGCCAAACCGGTTAGGGCCCCTTTAAATTTTTGATTTAGTTTCCTGCCCTGCTTACCTTGTCATACCCTATGTGTCCAGCACCGCTTGCTGAATGTTCCCATGCGCTCCGCACAGCTCCGTGCCTTTGTTCATGCTCTGTCCTTCCCTGCAAGCCTTCTTCCCAACCTTGTGAGTCATAAACTCTTCCAAGGCCCTACTTAAATGTCCTCCTATGAAGCCCTCCTGACACCCACCCCCCAAATAGAGCACTCATTTATGTCCCCAGAGCACTCATTACTCTCCGACTTGTCTGTCCCCTGTTAGATTCCGGAGGGGACCGAGCATGCCTAAGTCACCTGTTTCTGCCAGCACTGTAGATGGTCAGTGTTCGAGGTAAACGCTAAAGAGAAGTCCAGGGGGCCCTATCCTCTGAGGCTGATGAGTTTCAGGGACAGGCCATTAGATGATTCTGCTTCAGATGGGACCAAAATTTCATGGAAAATAATCAGGGCTGGGGTGATGGGGAGTGAGATTTTTATCATCCAAAATATGAAAGTAAGTTTCTTGTTTTCACCCCTATCCTGGTTCTTAAAGTGAACAAAGAATGACATGCCAAAAGCGCTTGACTTTTCTAACAATTGTTTGGTAACCTGCCATGTCCTTTCTTTCACATTTGATTCTAACTGCATGATCAGAGCAAGTTTTGCAAACTGTTGAAGGGCTCCCGCATTCTTCAGGGGCTTTGGGCCCTTTAATAGGTCACTGTCTTCTGCAGAGCCGGTCCCGTCACCCCTGTTGTTTCTTCAGTTGTGAGCTGCCCGCCTGTCAGCTCCTCACTTCTCCGCGCTCGCAGGTGGTTTGGCGTAGCCCTCCATCGGTGCGCGGTGCGCGAAAGCCCTGCCTCTTCCACTTGGGCAGCCTAAGGGGAGGCAGTGGCTGAGGCCGCCCAGGAAAGACCCGTGGCCCAGCGGGTAGGTGCAGCCAGGCTGGCCCCTGAGGGAGTACTTGTGCGACAGGAAGGTGTGCAGGGGCTGCCGAGGACCCCCCACTTCCGCTTGTGGGAGCGGCCACCCTCGGGCGCGAAGGAGAGCTCCACAGGACCTGTGGGTGGCAGAGCTGTTGAGCCTCCTGGTCGCCAGCCTTGCTAAGGGGCGTGGCCATGAATTCATGTCCTGGGGTCAGCCACTGCCCGGGTTCTCATTCCCTCCCAGAGCCCTGCCTCCTGGCACCCGCCCTCTCACGCGCCCATGAGTGCCGTGCCCTGGGTGTCGCCCACACCCTCAGAGGACAGCGTGTTCTGGGAGTGGGTCCCCAGCACTGGCTTCATCTTCCTGTTGGCCTCCTTCTCCAGGGGACGCTCACGGGCTCCTCATTGTGGCGTGAACTCTGGCTGTGGGAGGCAGGACTCAGCCTCTGGCTAGTGCAGCGAGAACAGGCAGGGAATGAGAAAGGGGAGCACAGGTGAGGCCGTGGGGAGCCTGTGCCCTGTTGGTAGGGCAGTCGCACCTGGAAGCCAGCTGATGGTCACTTGGAAGTGTGGGCCCAGGATTCTTACATCTGCATTTTCAAAAGAAGCCAGAAATCCATATTTTCCTGTGAAAACTGCTGACGTTTCAAGGTGGTTGGTGTTTTAAGAAGATTCTATCTTGCCCTAACCGGTTTGGCTCAGTAGATAGAGTGTTGGCCCGTGAACCCAGAGACCCGGATTCGATTCTGATCAAGAGCATGTACCTGGGTTGCAGGCTCCTCCCCAGCCTGGGCCCTGGTCAGGGCTCGTGTAGGAGGCAACCAATCGATGTGTTTCTCTCACATCAATACTTCTCTCTGTCTTTCCCTCTCTCTTCCACTTTCTCTAAAAAATCAGTGGAGAAATATCCTTGGGTGAAGATTAAAAAATAAATAAAAATAAAGAAGTTTCTATCTTAAAGACACCAGCTGGTCAGGTCCTGGCTGGGGGCACTGTTTTAGAGCCGCTAAAAGTCATAGCCTGCGTGACCCTCCAGGTCTTTTCTCCCCGCCCCCAATTTTCACAGGCCGAGGCCCACAGGACAGAAACAAAATGTCTCAATTCATCCCCTCGACTAGAACCCGGCCTCGAAGTTCCTGCTGTCTTGTCAGTTACCTGTTTTCAGATTTCACCTTTTCCAGATTTTTGTCTACCAAGGCTTTAGTGTGGTTTAATTTTGACTTAACTGCTGAGAGCTTCTCCAGTCCCTGCGGTGTTTGCTGCTTCCGGGGTGGTTTCCTGTCGGCAGACGCCCCCACCTCTCCTGCCACCCCCCTCCTGCTGCACTTGCTCTTTCCAGCAGTCTCCCCTCCCCCCTTCCTCGCGCTGCCTCTTTCACACCTGCTGCCCTTAAACTTGCTGCAGACTGTCTTCTGATCCGTGTGCTCTTGATTATTGATCATAGAGGTAATAAATGTTCTAAGAGGACTTCCATGTGTGTGTATACGGGGGTGTGCAGGCCAGGGGAGGGGCTGGGGGGGCAAGTGAGCAGGGTCTTGGGCCAGAGCCTGGTGGTTCACAGCCAGCAGTCTCCCTTCCTATCTGTGGGAACCCCGGGGCACGCTGGTGCCTCTGTTCTTGGCTCTTGAATGTCTGAGGCACCAAAGCCCTGAGCCAGTGCTGGGCGTGGGCAGTAAGGGTACAGTGGGATTTCTTGGGTGTTATTCATTGTTAAGAGTTTTAAAAAGAACACCAGGAAAGAGATACTCTGCTGTGGCATTGCCACATCCTGGTCCCCGTTCGCTCCTAAGAAGTCCCAGCTCCCACGCAGGGCTCTCGGGCCATTGTCAGAAGGGCTGGTTCCTTACCCCTGGAGGGCAGGGATGTGCGCCTCCAGGAGGCTCCAGAGCCACCGCCCTGATGAGGGACTGCTGCGTCCCAGGAGTAGAACAGGAGGGCCTGTGAATAACGGCTGTCATTCCTCTCAACTCAGAGCGGACCGAGAAGCTACCCATGGGCTCCATTAAAAACGTGGTCAGCGAACCCATCGAGGGGCACGAGGACTACCACATGATGGTAAGTAGCCCGCGCTGCTCCAGCAGGGGCTGCGTGACCGAGGAGACACTCCAGGAGACGCCCGTCTAAGGCCCCGGGCTTTCTTCTAGAACTCGCCCTTGACTTAGTCCTAGTTCTCTCGACTCCCGTCCCCCCCACCCCCGTTTTTCCAGCAGTTTAAGGGGGTATGTGGGTGTCTTTGCCTCCCTTTTACTATAATGCTTTGTCCTTAGGCCAGGAAAATAACTGTAATGAGGAGGGCTTGTGGGCTTTCATCTAACTTTTTTCTTGTGCATAGAATTAAACCTCCCCCTAGTCCTGGTGTTTGGACCCCCGGCCTCCTCCCTCTGGGGCGGTGTCGCCCTTCCCCAGCTGCAGCGGTCACATGGCAAGGGGACCCTGCGGGGAGATGGATCTGTGGACACTGTTCTCGGGGAGGTCTGCTCTAACCGGCAGACTGTGCTCTCCCGAGACAGGATGTGTGCAGGCACTGCCCTGTCTGTGCAGAGCGGAGAGCGCTCAGTGAGCGGAGCAGCTCAGGCACGTCCTCATACTTCCCAGCGCTGTCTGGAGGGGCCACTTTAAAAACGCTGGGACAGGGACCTGCCCTGAGCAGTGACAGGGTGAGGGCGGCCGCCTGCCTTTGTCAGAAGAGGCAGTTTTCAGTGTCCGACCAGCAGGGATGTAGCTGGGTTGGCCTGTCCCATGGAGAAGGAACAGTAGTGTGCTGACCATGGGTGTGGCACAACGTCCACAGCAGAGGGAGGTGTTGGGAGGTCCCAGCAGAAGGGGAGCTAGCATCCTGGCAGTGCATCCTGGCAGTGCTCTGTAAACAGATGGCAGACCCGGGCTCTGGGAGGGTCTGCCAGCCCTGCCCCTCTCCTGTCCTGTCGGTGTCTGTCAGCCTCTGGCTACGAGCTCCTGGGTGCCCCTCTGAGAGGTGACCACATCATGGGCCTTGTGGCAGCCCGCCACCTGGTCTCTGGAGTCTTTAAAGGTCTGCACGTGGATTGTTTGCTTACTCAGTTATTTTTTTGCTTTAAAAGTTGGGTTTTATTTTATTATCTTTTATTTACTTTTAAATATTTTTATTAATTTCAGAGAGGGAGAGGGAGAGAGAGATAGAAACATCAGTGATGAGATTCATTGATCAGCTGCCTCCCGTACACCCTGCACTGAGGATCAAGCCTGCAACCTGGGCATATGCCCTGACCGGGAATTGAACCATGACCTCCTGGTTCATAGGTTGATGCTCAACCACTGAGCCACGCCGGCTGGGCTCAAATTGGATTTTGGTATTTTCATCCGGCTCCTGCACTGCCCTCTGAAGCGTGTGCCTTCCCAGTTTGGCCCTGTAGTGTGTGCAGTCCTGGTGATTGGCAGCCTGGTGAGAGGGTTTTACACAAGTTGAGGGGCCAGCTCCTAAGTGATTGGTGTGGCTGGGCAATGCCTTAGATTTCATTGAAATGCTCATGTTTTCCAGTCATTTCTGGCAGCAGTGGCTCTGACGCCCCTCCCTACGCACCATTACTCAGCACCTTCCCTCTGTCCCGATGGAAGGATTTGTTTCCCTCTCTGCAGGCGCCATATCACTAGCTTAACATGCCAGCGTTCACGTTAGAAGGGGGTGGCTGTGCTTTGTTGTTTTTAGAGAAATCTTAAAAAATACAGGAAAGGACAGACGATTAAGCAAACCCATATACCCATCACCAAGAAGTGGCCATTGCAAATATTTTGTAACTTGTTTTGAATCATTTTCAAATAAAAGATAATTTACCAGCAGTGAGTTCGTCCCCATTGTCTCCCCTCTCCACTGCCCTCTTCACGAGCTCCCACTTGGCCTGCCCGCTCTGCTTCCATTTTCATGTATGTCCATGAACAGGCTTCAACACTGTGTTTGTGTTTTATCAGTTTTCCTAAGTCATATCGTGGTATGTGTCATTCTGCTGCTTGCTCTTCTGGTTCGACATTATGATCTGTCTGTATTTACCATAGATCCAGTTCATACCTTTAAAAGTGACCCAATATTCACATGACCAGGCCACATCACCTTAGTTGTGCATCCCTCACAGTGGACGGCAGGCTGTTTCCAAGTGCTCGTCTTGCTGGCAGTGCTGCTTCGAGCGCTCACCTGTTTGCTGTGCATGTGTGACTGCTTCTAGGGCAGTGGTTCCCAGGAGGGTCTGGATCAGCAGTGCCACTTACCTGGGAGCTCCTAGGAATTGCAGATGCTCAGGCCCCACCAGCCCTCCAAGTCCCAGACTAAGAGGGGAGCCACCGATCTGCTGTGACACGCCCTCCCTCCAGAGAGCTCTGATGTGCACCCGAGTTGGGGAACCACTGCTTTAGGGTTCGCTCTGCTTGCTTCCTGCTGCTGCTGCTCCTCTTTTGGACAAGACAAGAGAATGCTCCCCTCCCCACAGGACGTCTCCCCCTTCCCCGTTGATGAAGCCACCTCTCAGCCCTCCCCTGTGCGTGCTGTGCTGCCGCTCAGCCTCCCGACCTCTGAAGTGTCGCTTGGTTTTCCTTTTCCCTTCCAGGCGTTTCAGTTGGGCCCCACGGAAGCCTCTTACTACTGGGTGTACTGGGTTCCAACTCAATATGTGGATGCAATCAAAGACACTGTGCTGGGGAAGTGGCAGTATTTTTGAAAGCACTTTCACCTCTGGCCCAGGAGACTGACCCACAGTGAAGGACATTGCTGGGAGAGGCCTGCAGCACCCCCGGATTTCAGAGTTCTGGAACTTTGTTCACACACAATCTATACCCAATCTAAGGTGATGTGGTGACCGAAGCCAGAGGTGATGTTCTTTCACCCTTAGCTTACTCCTAACTTAAATCACCGGTTCCCTCTCTTGCAGTCAGCTTCATACCATTTTTAAAGTCAGTACAGTGGAAACCAATAAATCTGAACTCGGAAAGTGTTGTGTGGAATACTCTTAAGTGTATTTGAGAGTAGATCTGCCAAGGTTTTGTTTAGAAAGGAATGGTCAAAAGCTTTCTGCTTTTTTTAAAAAGTGATTTCAACAAATATTTTCATAAACCTTTGGTTGCAAACATTTGGACTGTGTTTTGATGAGTTGGGGTGTTTTATTTCTTTTTCATAAAAATTTTTATGCAAAGTGGGAGGGTTGGTAAGCCATATTTTTCTGTCCATTGACTCAGACTTAATTCTTTCCCTTTGTATTTTCTCACTTCCTAGATAGGAGTTTTTGTTTTGAAAACCCAAAGATGTCAGTTCCTCCTTTTGTACCTCATCTCTGCTTCCTGTCCTGCCTTCCTCCCGCTGTGCTGCTGCTCTCGAATGCCCGTGGGAGGGGGCGCAGCAGGTCTCGGCCAGGAGCTCTCCGCGTGCTGGTGTCTGGTGAGCAGCAGAGTATCTCAGACTCTTGTCTAAACACCTTGGCCTTGGGGCACCCATCTCTGGGGCGGTCATTGCCTCCTTGATGGTGGCCTGCAGCCCTCACTGATTGGTTCTGACGCCCAGCCTGGCGTGAGTGTGCCTAGCTGTGCTGCTCCAAGATCCACAGTTCCCAGTGGGCACAGGCCTCTTCAGGCGGTGCCGTGGGAGACCGTGTGTGCATCTGTGTAGCCACAGGCCCACTTTGAAAGTTTCAAGAAGCAGCCCAGTGGTCATTTCAGTTGTGCTTCTCCATTTGTCCCTTCGCTCATGCGTTGTGTTCAAGTTCTGCCTCCCTCGTTCAAAGATGCGGCCTTTCTCAGCAAGAGGACATCTGACCTCGTGGGTTGGCGATGTGTTGCAACAGCAACTATGGGATAAATTGCTTTTGTGATGAGCTCGCCCTTGTCTGGTTTAGCCCCTACGTTCCTTGTCCATGTGAACCCTGGTGTCCCTTGTGGCTTGGTTGACCGAATGAGGAAAGGCTCCTGTGAGGGGCATCCCTGTGCTGTGCTGATCCCTGCCGCCCCGGCAGTCCTCCCCTCGCTGCTGCAGGGTCTCAGCAGGGCTTGGCCGGAGAGTTTCCAAACCTGCAGTCGATTCCAGGCTGTTCTCCTTGTTCTGTGAAATGTGTTAGCATGTGTGAGCCAGTGAACGGTGATCTTCTACACTCTTCCCTCCAAACTGTAGCTGAGGAATCCAGCCGGCAAAGACAGGCTCGTGCTTCTCATGGTGTAGTCCCTTCCCAGTTCGCATTCGGGGTAGAAGTACATCGGTGAAGGGTAGTGTCCCAGAAGCTGCCGTTCCATCCCTGGAAACAGGAGCAGTGACTGACTGCAGCCTCTGTCCTGCTGCCTGCACGCCTGCACGGCCCAGCACGTGGCAGGCGGCCTCGGCTCGGCTTGTTGGCCAGTGCCCCTGCCCTGGAGGCTTGTCGCGGCAGGGCCACACGCCTTCTCTCCTCTGGAAGCAGCGTCCTCCTCCCCAGACTGGCCTCACCCTGCTGCTCTCCAGGGCCTTCCCGCCAGGTCTGCATTTACCGTTTGCTTGGCTACGTGCCAGCTGCCCTCCCTTCGTCCCAGGGACAGCTTGTCCCATCTCTCCCTGCTCCCCATGAGCCAAACCGCTTTGCACTCAGGCTGGCGTCATTTCCAGACAGGACCGCAGCCTGCGTGAGCCTTTTTATGTTCAGTAAAATGGTGCTTTCCCCTTACTTTGAAATGCTGTATATTCACGATAATGTACTGACGTCTCTCGTCGGCGTGTTTGATGGGCTCACTGACTGCCGGAACAATCATGGAGATCTTGTGGGAAGCCCTTGGAGAGCAGAGGTGATGGGCCAGAACCCCTGGGGAGGTGTTGGATTTAGGTCCGAGTCTGGGTCCCAGCAGTCCTGCAGTCTTGCAGTCTCTGCATTTGTTTTCTTTGCCCAGCGTGTGCCGAGACGGAGTCTGTCCGCAAGCTGCCTGCTCTCCCCCCAGAGGCCTCACAGTGTTAGTGTTTTGTCAGGATGGTTTCTGTGCAGTTCTTCCCTGTCCGATAGACCAGCTCTTTCTCTGGGGTTCTGACTGCCCCTCACAGTGGCGCAAGGCGTGCGGGGGGACCGAGGAAGAGCTGGCTCCGAGAAGGGCTCCCGGTGCGGGAGCAGGCGGGCATGGCCTGTGGTCCATGCGGCGCGTCCCTCAGCCTCCCGGCTGCTCTCTCCTGGAATTCGTGCTGGACCTCCTCTCCTGCAGGTCCTGGCTCACTGGTGCCACGCCTTTCTTTCCCTCCCGGAGGCCACTTGGCAACCAATGACAGTAATGCCTGCTGGGGGCAGGCCGCTCAGTCAGCCTGAGCAGAGAACTAGACTTGTGAATCCTGAACTCTGATGTTAAGTTTTTGTGCTTTTGTGTGTGTGTATTTTAATTGCTGATGGGCCTTCTGCAAGTAGTAGTAGCGCTTCCTTAATGAGGCTGAACTGAGCTAGGGATGTCCTTTCCTATAACTCGTGGACGCAGGAGGCCAGCGAGGCCTCAGGAGTCTCCTTAGTTGCTGCTTTGCCTTCCCAGGGCCAGAGAGACGAACTGCCGCGTTGCCAGGGCTCTGGAAACGTGTCGTATTTTAGCCAGGAGGGGCTTGCTCTCCCCTTCCCTCAGTACCCACGTGCCTGGGAGAGCTCCCGGGCTCGCGCTCTGGCTCCCCCAGTCTTCGCCGGAGCAGGAAGGGACGGGATGGACCCTGTGCCACAGTCTCCTTGCCTCTGTTCTGCCTGTTGCCTTGGGAAAGGTTGGCCCTTTGTTTTAAGGCTTTGTGACAATGTCATCTCTACTTAGGATTGGCACCTGCTTCCTTCTTAGTAGGGCCCAGTGGCTTCTCTGAAGTTAACGGTGGTCAGGGCCTCCGGTGCAGAACATCTGGCCCATCTCCCTGCAGGCCGGGTGGCCTGCTGCTTTCCAAATGTCAAGAACCGCTTTCTTTTTTCTTAACGAGTTCTCCAGAATGAATTGACAGTATACGTAAGTACCATGTTTCTTGTGTCTGCTCTGGTCTGGTTTGTTTTTAATCCAATGCCTGTTTGGAAGGAGAGGAACGCATCTAGTCTGTTAGATTTGCGCTGCTGGATTTTTTAAAATGTGTAACCTTGACTAGCTGTCTTATTGTTTATCCTGTAAGATTAGCCGATCAATTAAAGTTTGATAATTAATTGCGTCTCCTTTTTCCTTCCACTTCTTCATGCGCCTAATCCATATGGGGATTGACCAGTATTTGGAACTGGGCCTGGAGCCTTTTTTTTTTTTTTTTAACCGGCTATGGTCAACCATTTTCCTGTCTTCTTTATTTGACTTTGAGTATATCCAAATTTGAGTATATCCAGCAAAAAACAGTTGATAAAGAGATTTGATTTGATGAACTTCTGTATGAGTCAAAGTCACTGCCAGGCCATGCTCCTGGTGGGACAACCCTCCTCCCGCTCCGGCCTCCAGGTGTTGGAGGCGATGCCCCCTCCCTGTCTGTACACCTGGCTTTGCCTCTGTGACTTCACCCAGCCAGGTGGCTTCGGAGGACATGGCTGGTGACACACTGAGGTGGAGCTCCAGTTCCCGCCACAGCCACAAAGACCCAGGAACAAACATGACACCAGCACCACTTCCACTGGACACTCGCCTTCCCTCTGCTTTGTAAATGTTCCCAGAGACTCTGGTCCCACGGCCCCTCCTGACTCTCACCGTTATTTCGGTACCTCATACCCCGAAGCAGTGCTGACGGGCCGTAGGGTCTGGCACTGCCACAGGCTGCTCTCGGCAGTGGGATCCTCCGGGTTTGATCCCAATTCTGAATGGTTGCTTCAGGCTCCTTCAGATGATAGGGAGGAGGAGGTAACCTGTCGCCTGAATAGCACACCACACCTGCAGCTTCACAGCTGACACCTTTCTCATCTGGGACCCACAAGCCAGACGCCATTAGGGCAAGTAGCAGTGACTTCTTCCTCCTGCGCCCAGAGGCCGTCAGGTCGGGGCAGCCGGTGCACATGCAAGTGGGGGTGCTTCTCCCCAGGAGCCCTGGCCTGCACCACGTGGCTGCGCTCGGCCAGGCTGACCTTCATAGTTATCAAGGCTGTTCTGTTCGAAGCCTTGCTAGCCTGTCTTACCCTCTTGATACAACCCTTCCTGCTATCCACCCATGCTGTACCTCCTGGTACAACCCTTCCTGCTGCCCACCCCAAGTTATATAACTCCTGGTACAACCCTTCCTGCTGCCCACCCCAAGTTATATAACTCCTGGTACAACCCTTCCTGCTGCCCACCCCATGTTATATAACTCCTGGTACAACCCTTCCTGCTGCCCACCCCATGTTATATAACTCCTGGTACAACCCTTCCTGCTGCCCACCCCAAGTTATATAACTCCTGGTACAACCCTTCCTGCTGCCCACCCCATGTTATATAACTCCTGGTACAACCCTTTCTGCTGCCCACCCCATGCTGTACCTCCTGGTACAACCCTTCCTGCTGCCCACCCCAAGTTATATAACTCCTGGTACAACCCTTCCTGCTGCCCACCCCAAGTTATATAACTCCTGGTACAACCCTTCCTGCTGCCCACCCCATGTTATATAACTCCTGGTACAACCCTTCCTGCTGCCCACCCCATGTTATATAACTCCTGGTACAACCCTTCCTGCTGCCCACCCCAAGTTATATAACTCCTGGTACAACCCTTCCTGCTGCCCACCCCATGTTATATAACTCCTGGTACAACCCTTTCTGCTGCCCACCCCATGCTGTACCTCCTGGTACAACCCTTCCTGCTGCCCACCCCAAGTTATATAACTCCTGGTACAACCCTTCCTGCTGTCCACCCCATGTTATATAACTCCTGGTACAACCCTTCCTGCTGCCCACCCCATGTTATATAACTCCTGGTACAACCCTTCCTGCTGCCCACCCCATGTTATATAATTCCTGGTACAACCCTTCCTGCTGTCCACCCCAAGTTATATAACTCCTGGTACAACCCTTTCTGCTGCCCACCCCATGCTGTACCTCCTGGTACAACCCTTCCTGCTGCCCACCCCAAGTTATATAACTCCTGGTACAACCCTTCCTGCTGTCCACCCCATGTTATATAACTCCTGGTACAACCCTTCCTGCTGTCCACCCCATGTTATATAACTCCTGGTACAACCCTTCCTGCTGCCCACCCCATGCTGTAGCTCCTGGTACAACCCTTCCTGCTGCCCACCCCATGCTGTAGCTCTTGGTACAACCCTTCCTGCTATCCACCCCATGTTATATAACTCCTGGGTGTTGTTTTTTTTTTAAATATAGTTTTATTGGTTTCAGAGAAGGGAGAGGGGGAGAGAGAGAGAAACATCAATGATGAGAGAATCATTGATAGGCTGCCTGCTGCATGGAGATCTAACCCACAATCCTGGCATGTGCCCTGACCAGGAATCGAACCTTGACCTCCTGGTTCATAGATAGATGCTCAACCACTGTGCCATGCCGGCCGGGCACTCCTGGTTTATAAGTTTTATGTTTTTATTGATTTTGAGAGAGAGGAAGTGAGAGGGACATAAACGTTGATGTGAGAGAAAAATCGATCGGCTGCCTCCTGCATGCCCTCTACTGGGGATTAAGCCCACAACCTGGGCAAGTGCCCTGACCGGGAATTAACTAGCAACCTTTCAGTGCATGGGACGACACTCAACTAATTAAGCCACACTGCCCAGGGCAAAATATGACTTTTATGTGTCATTTATTACACAATACATGGTATTTATAATTTACAAAATACTGAACAAAATAAGCTCTGTGCCTACCATGTCATAATCATTAACATTTCGGTGTGCTTTCCAGAAATGGGGTCATGCTGGTTCAAATCTGTCTGCACTTAACAGTCTTTCCACATGATCGCATAACTTCCTATGTAACCAGTCTCATCGCTGGAGTATCCAGTTGTATGGCATGTGTACTTTCCGTTGCATGTATCATGTTGAATTTCCTCCCTTATATGGACAGCTTTCAAACAAGTTGAAAGAATAGCATAGTGTACATGCACATACACGCCTAACTTATACATGCTTATAGCCATCACCCAGTCACTGGTTACCCTTTTGCTATTTTTTTTTTTTTCTGACCCATTTGAAAGCTAACTGCAGCCCTGATGCTACACCTCTAAGTACTCAGTGCGAACCTCATGAGAAGAGGTTAGTCTGACCACAATAGCACTGTGTTCCTAATGGGCTGTCTCATCCCCAGCACCCAGCCCCACACTCCCAAGTTGATGTCTCTGGTCTCCTTTTATAATAGTTATCTATCCTCCCCCATGACATTGATTTTATTTTATATTTTTATTGATTTTAGAAAGGAAGAGGGGGAGAGAAACATCAGTGATGAGAAAGAATCATTAATCAGCTGCCTCCTGCATGCCCCCTACTGGGGATTGAGCCTGCAGCCTGGGCATGTTCCCTTGACTGGAATTGAACCTGGGACCCTTGAGTCCACAGGCCAACACTCTCTCCACTGAGCCAAACCAGGTAGGGCTATTTTAGAGCCCTACCTTCTGGATGTTTCCTCATGATCAGATTCAGGTTCAACAATTCTAGCAATGTTTCTTCCTGCTCATGGGCCGTGCAGTGCTTGCACTGTTGGTGATCTGAATGTGACATGTCACATGGATGCTAAATGTCCCCCTCCCGGATGGTGAGCTCCCAGGAGTGGAGGCACACAGGACTCACCTGTGCGGGCTCAGCCCAGTGGCAGTGCTGCACGTGGTGGGCATGTGATGTTTGAGTGAGTGCTCTTGCACTGCAAGTCAGGCCGGAAATGGGCCTCACAGCCACTCTCACCGAGGGCACTAAGGCAGGCGTACAGGTGCTCGGGGCCATTAGAACTATGCACACCGTCCCATCTCTTCACGCTCACACTTTTGTTTGTAGGGTATATCAATTAGACATTGCTTCATGATAGCTCTGACTTAAACCAATGAACAGCCCTGGCCGGTTCGGCTCAGGCCTGTGAACTGAAGGGTCCCAGATTTTATTCCAGTCAAGGGCAAGTACCTCAGTTGCAGGCTCCTGGCCCTGGTGGGGTGCATGCAGGAGGGAACCAATCGATGTGTCTCTCCCTCTCACTCTAAAAAATCAATGGAAAAGTCCTCGGGTGAGGATTGAAAAATAAATTTAAAAATAAAACATATTACTTGGGTATGTATGAGTCAGATGGTGGATCTGTTGCTCTAGGCCAGGCTTCTATGATCTTCCCTACGTTTGTTCATAAATTCGTGATCAGCTGGCAGGTCTAGGACAGCCTCCATGCTTCATTCCTATGCCTGGTGATAAAACTTGTGCATTTCCACCACATGCCATTGTCCACAGGTCATCGCATGTTCAAAGGACAGGTCACAGATTCCACTACTGAGGAGCTGCACATCGGTCTCGTGTGCTGTCTTCACTCCTCTAGTTGTAGGACTTCCATTCAGCCAGCTTTCAGGCGGTTCTGAATGATGGTTCTGTATTTCAGTTGTAATTTTGATGTGGTTGTGGAAGGCAGCGCGTGCAAGCCTGTATGCTGCCGTCTTGGTTCTCTGCTCGCACGCTTATTAAAAATTGACTTTAGAGGGAGGGAAAGAGAAACATCGATTGGTTGCCTTCAGTACGGACCCCAATCTGGGTATGCACCCTGTCTGGGAATCAAACCTGCCACCTTTTGCTGTACCGGACAACGTTCCCACCAACCGAGCCACAGGGCCAGGGCCACCCACACTGGAAAGCCCCATGTGGCCAGTGGCTGCCTACTGAGGGTGGCACACAACATTCCAGTACTTAGAGCAAAGGGCCTTTGCTATTATTTGAACACTCAGACCCTAATTGCCAAGGAATTATCTGTGATTCAGTGAATTTTCCTTCCTGTTCTGGCTCCTGTGGGACGTAGAACAGTTAATGATGCGAACTGGCCCCTCTGTGCAGCAGAGCCATGACTGAGGTGGCAATACCACAGGCCTCATCTCTTAGGGAGAAGCAACCACAGACTTGTCAAAATGTGCAGCTGCCACGGGAGTTAGAATACTCAGAACAAATTGCCCCAGGTGTTAAAATTAGGACGTCCCAGGTAAGCCTGTTTCATTCTAAGTACACTGCTCGAAAAGTCATGCATTTTTGAGCTGCATGAATACAATGTCAGCAGACAGATCTTTAAAACTATTAAGCACAGTCCTGGCCAGTTTGGCTCAGAGGATAGAGTGTTGGCCTGTGGACTGAAGGGTTTGGTTCCGGTCAAGGGCACATATCTCGGTTGCAGGCTTGATCCCTGGCCCTGGTTGGGGCACATGCAGGAGGCACCCAATCGATGTCTCTCTCACATTGATGTTTCTCTGTCTCTCCCTCTCCCACTCTCTCTAAAAATCAATGGGAAAATATCCTTGGGTGAGGATTAACAACAAAAACAAAAAACCCCGTTAAGCACCGGCAATCTAAAAATGTACTTCATAGACATCACTGAAAACTAAGGACTGACAAAAACACTGTTTTGTAGATTTATTTTCAAAGGGCACAGAAACTTAGACAATTTAAATACAAGTTTAAACAGAATTGCTCTGTTGATGTCAGCAATGATGCCAAAACTGGTTTTCTCTGCCAGACACTCGCCTCTATCTTCTTGGTGAAGAAAAGGGGTCTGGAAAAGACACAGTAAGTGCCACAATAAGTGCAGTATTTCTTTTGGTGTAGTTACCAACTTTACATGAAGATCTTTGAGGTGTTACATCCAGAGTACCTGAAGTTACAGGCACCAATGCTAGGCTTTATTTAACTAAAGTCTCACCACTTGATTATCCTAGAGCCCAGATAACAGCTACATTTATTTACTGACCGGCTTCTTTACCATCAAGCTTTGTATTAAGTGATTTGCATACACCACTGAATTTTACCTTCACAAAAATCCCAGGTAGGTCCTACCTTTATCCCCATTGGACATATGGGAAACTGGAGGCTCACACAGGCTAGATAGCCTGCATACAACCACCAGACTTCAGAGTGTGACTCCAGAGCCCGTCTTCTTGCCCATGAGGTCTCTTAACAGCCAACAGCTAAGGCCATCGCAACTTCTGGACAGCTAGGCCCGGCCTAGGCTGCTGTGGGAGGTAGCGGTCTCTGCTTCTTGGTTAATTTGTGTAGTATTTTCTATGAGACCGTGCTAGGAGGGCTTAAGTGCTCTCAACCCCCCTCGAGGATAAAGATTAGATCACTAAGGCTGATGCCTTGGAGCGGCAGATAACAACAGGGCCTGCATTTTATAACCAGTAAAACCTGTCAGGCATTTCCATTCTCCTTTTCTTCCTGAGTCTTACTTTATTGAAGAACCCCACAGAGATTAATACTATTGGAGAACATCATTCTATGTAAAATTATTTACCTGATACTTTATTCATATACATCCTTCTTATCTGCAATGTAATCTACAATTTCTTGTGGACACATCAATTTCTCCGCATCTATATCAGGAATTTCAAACCCTAAAAGTAAAATGTACAACATGCATGAGAGTAGAAAGAGCAAATCCTGTATTTATTTAATATATTTTTATTGATTTCAGAGACAGAGAGAGAGAAACACCAATGATGAGAATCATTGATTGGCTGCCTCCTCGCATGCCCCCCACTGGGGATCAAGCCTGCAACCCGGGCATGTGCCCCCCACAGGGAACTGAACCGTGACTTCCTGGTTCATAGGCTGACATTCAACCACTGAGCTATGGCTGCCGGGCCAAAAGCAAATCCTTTACACATGAAAGCACCAATACCTCCATAACACCCTCAAGTATATCAAGTTGCCAGCAACCCTGAGTCCATTCAAGTTGTGACCCAGTTATGTCTAGACAATGAGTATACTGTATTGGGTAAAATGGTTGGTTCTTTTAAAAAAGATATAATTCACATAATAGAAAAGTCACCCATTGAAAAGTGTAAAATTCAACGGTTTTTAGCATCGTCTCAAGGCTGTGTAACCATCACCATTATCCAATTTTAGAATATTTCATTCCCCCTAAGAAATTCCATCCTACCCTCCCTCAACAGACACGCCTCTCGTTGGCAGAATCTGTGAGGAGCCCACTGAGCTCTGCTCTGTGGGAGGCACACAAATCCCGTGGCTTCTATTCGGGCAGTTCATCCCCCAAATTAGTTGTGGAACCTTGAATGGTCTCACTGCACAACTAACTGTCCCAAACCAGAATAACCCGGAGCATGCACAGGCGACACCGCAGGAAACCATGGCACAGGCGTGCGTGTGAGGGGGCCTACTGTTTCTACTTATGTATCGATTCAAATCCCAATTCAGACTCCTCACATTCTTTCACTTTAACCCACCCAAATCAAGAATCACTCTATGGGCTCTGGTCGGGTGTTCAGTGGTTAAGAGTGTCATCCCGAGCCCTGGCCCGTTTGGCTCGGTGGATAGAGTGTTGGCCTGTGGACTCAAGGGTCCCAGGTTCAATTCTGGTCAAGGGTACATGCCCGGGTTGCGGGCTCGATCCCCAGTAGGGGGCGTGAAGGAGGCAGCCAATCAATGATTCTCATCACTGTTTCTCTCTTCCTCTCCCTCTCTAAAAAATCAGTAAAAATCTAAAAAACAAAAAACAAAAACGTTTAAAAAAAGTGTCATTCCGCTACATCAAGGTTTAGGGTTACATCCCATCAGGGCACATACCAGAATCAAACAATAAATGAATAAATAAGTGGAACATCAAATTGATGTTTCCCTCCCTCTAAAATCACACACACGTCACAATATGGAGACCCACGATTCAGCCAGTGAGCGTTACCGAATTCGTCCTCCATGGCCATGATAATCTCCACTTGGTCCAAACTGTCTAAGCCCAGGTCTTTCATGAAATGGGAATTTACTGAGAGCTGCAAGAAGGGGACACCAAACACAAAATTCAGTCTGAGAGCTTATGCTTCACTAGATACCTGAGTGGTACAGTGCTAATCATGACACAGGCTATTTTTAACAGGGAGGAACCATAACTAACATACCTCTAACGTGTGCCGACATACACTTGGTGTGCTTTACATGTCAACTTTCTCAACCTGTTTTAAATTGGTTAACAATATATAAAAAGCTAACGATGAATTTCACTTTACATATTAAGATCTTTGTTCATTGCTCTGCACGACATTCGAGATTTGGTTTTTCTTGCTGCCTGATGAACAACTAAGACACTACACCTTAGAAGTGGCCTTCTAAGATGGTGTGTGTCACCACCTGCCCTTATTCAGACCTCCAGACCACCGGGAGGAGTCTTCAACGCCCACATCCAACCGCTGGCCTGGGGTCGTGGACAGCGTGGTGACCCGAGGGAGTAGTACTGTCCTGCACGTTTGAAAGTTAAGAGACTAGGTCTTAAAAGTCCTCGTCACAAGAAAAAAACTCTCTGCAACTGCATGATGATGAACGTTAACTAGACTTCTTGTGGTGATTAATTCATAATATATATAACAAATAACTGAAACTAATATGTTATGTGTCAGCTGTACCTCAAAAAACAAAAAAACCCTCCAAAACCACACTATCCTCACACAACAGATTCAATCATTAAAGAGGAAATTTCGTGTCGCTATGAGAAAAACTCCAAAGGTTCAGAAAGGTGCATAACCGTGTTTACAGTACACTTACCACTGTGTTCTTTTAAAAGGGTGGGAGATACAGACCACGCAGCACATACAACATACATGTGCGTGTGTTACTGCCCTGCACACACGCTCAGTATCTTTGGGAATCACTGCTGCCTCCCAGAGGGGAACGGGACTGAGCAGGGAGACTTTTTACTGCATGTCCGTCTGGACGCCTGCATTTTGTATCACGTGATTAAGTACGCATGTGAAGAAAAGAACATGTAAACCACACCCATTACCTTTTCTGGGTCAATCTTGTCATAGAGTTTCAAGACATAAAGAACGCGGTCCTTGATCCCCTCTAACGTCAGCGGGGGCGCGTCACTATACTGGCGGCACAGCTGTGTGACTCTGCCTGGCACCTAGGGCAAGGGCAGGAAGGAAACATTGAACCTAAAATGCCTCAAGTGCCCCGCTGGCGTGGCTCAATGGTTGAATGGTGACTTAGGAACCAGGTGGTCACTGTTCAATTCCTGATCAGGGCACAGGCCTGGGTTGCAGGCTCAGTCCCCAATGTGGGGCATGCAGGAGGCAGCTGATGAATGATTCTCTCACAATTGATGTTTCTCTCTCTCTCCTCCTCCCTTCCTCCCTGAAATCAATAAAAGTAGATTACAAAATAAAACGCCTCCCAGAAAATGCACTGGCCTGTATTGGGTATCTTCCACAAAGCACTTAGGGCTCTAGAGAACCCACCCATCTGATTCTAAGTGTGGCCCCCAGGCCGCACTGGGTCCCTGCTGGGTACTCTGATGCCCTGGGCCAGTGGTCGGCAAACTGCGGCTTGCGAGCCACATGCGGCTCTTTGGCCCCTTGAGTGTGGCTCTTCCACAAAGTACCAACTTCTGTGCATGGGCCACGAAGTTTCAATTGCACTGTACGTGTGCACCCGCACATGGTATTTTGTGGAAGAGCCACACTCAAGGGGCCAAAGAGCCGCATGTGGCTCGCGAGCTGCAGTTTGCCAACCACTGCCCTAGGCGGTCAGCAGCAGCAGCAGGCCTACCCCCACCCCCCAGAGCCAGGACTGGCTTTGGACATTGGTCCTGTTCAGTGAGACTGAAATCGTCCAAGGTCCGCAGAAGAGCCCAAGTCTTCTCCTGCATCTACAGCAGCCACTGCCAGTGAGTCCCTGCACCTCTAATGGGCACACCCGTCACAATAACCCGCAGGGAAAGGAGCTGCCACGCTGACCGGCCTCACGGTCCGGTATGTTCCCCTGCAGCCCCACCATGAGCCTTTGTGATCGCTGACAGGGCGGAGGACCGCCTCCATCTGCTGGTCACCTGTTCATGGTCACCTGGGTGCTAGGTCCGGACGGGACTCCTGCGTGTGCGAAGAGCGCCAGCTCCCCCGTCGGCGGGTGTAAGGCTGTGGCAGGCACAGTGCAGAGCAAAACAAAACAGGCGGGTAGTTCTGCTGGCTGTGGAAGTCCCTAATCTGAACTGGTTTGTTCACCTTCTAAAACTGATCTTCATACTGCGGTTTGGAGTTCTTGGGGCGTTTCCCATAGGAAATAGGTTTTGCTTGTTGGGGCTCAGGTGCCTGAGACAAAGGGCCATGAAAAATTGTGATAAAAAACACCACCAAGTGAACCAAACCAGCACACACTCTGTATGGGCACTTATCAGTCAACCAAACAGAAGAACCCAGGCACTAGAATGAGGTCTCATCGGCGAGCCGTTTTATAAGGATCCTAGAGTACTTCCGGGTGCTGTCGGAGCCCTGCTCTTTTTGTCTGAATCCATCTCCCTCCCTTTCCAATGACAGCACGGATTAAGGTGTCTGATGTGGCAATGTCACCAGGCCTTAACGACGAGAAGAGGTTTCTGCAGCAGAAAGGAGTAAAGAAAGAGGGAGGAGGAATGAGCGAACAGAGGTAATGACAGACAAGACCTTGAGGAAGGACTAGTGGAGGCTTTGTCCGTGCAGATCAAGGCGTGGTGGGAGGTGGGATTACTGCTGAGTTAAGGGACAGAGAAAGGGGGGTTTGTACACAGATCCCCGTGTGGCCCACTAGGGGTCAGCACTGTCCTGACAGCAGGGCAAGTGCCTGCAGAGGCCAGCAGGGCACTGTGTGATTAAATGAAGTTAAAGTGGCCGCATGCCAATGCCAAGTGGGCTCAGCAGAGGCAGGTGGGCAAGAGCTCAGGCCCTGGAATGAGACTGCACTAGCTCGCTCTTACTAACCTTTTTTTAAAAAATGTTTTTATTGATTTTTTTAGAGAGAAAAAGGAGAGAGAGATGAAAACATCTATGAGAGAGAAACAACATCAATTAGCTGCTGCTTGTATGCCTCCTACTGGGGATTCAGCCTGCAACTCCAGGCATGTGCCCTGACCGGGAATCAAACCAGTGACCTCTTGGTTCATGGATTGATGTTCAACCACTGAGCCACACTGGCCGGGCATTACTAATCTTTCTGTGCCTCAGTTTTCTTACCTGTAAGATGGGATAAACAACATGCCAAGCTCACAGGACTGTTGGGAGGCATCAGTGAGACGATGCCGGGCACGCACACAGGGAGTGTGCTCTGCAGGGCGCCCACAGGACCGGGTGATGCCGCTGCCCTGCCAGTGTGAGGCTCTGGGTGGTAGCCTACAGCACCGCTCCTGTTTCCTCCCATGCCTCCCCTTTGGTTATTTCTTATCAGGTCAGACTATAGTGCTGCCACAGCACTGCCCTCCCTCACATCAATTCTTCTAGTTCTCACACACTAGGAGATACACAGTACTATCACCCACCTCCTGGAGGGCTTACTGCTCCTGCTTGCTGGGTCTCCACTGTTTAAAACAAAAGAGACACGTGTTGTTTCTGATGTTAACTGTTCTTCCTCAAGATGTACTCTTAACAATTCTATTTAACAGAAACTTTCTCCCACAGCCATCAGAGAAGGCACTGTTTGCAGGAATGAGGGACTACCCTCTGGAACAGTAGAAATTACCGAGCCTGGTTAGTTCCCATCAGAACCCATCTTCTCTCCACTGGGGCCCAGCTCTGAGGGAAACTCCAAAGGAGCCGACGGAGGCGGCTTTGAAGGCCATCTGCCAACTGCCCGCACAATTCCGGCCGGCAGCACACATCCCAGAGCCCAGTTTGGAAACGAACTCCTCACCCTCTGTCTGCAAAATGCCTGCTCACAGACCAGGCCAGTCTCCACTCTTCCCACCGTCCACTGTATTTACTCACTTGGTCACCCCACATGGCTGGCTGGGGGGGTCTCACTCATCCCTGCAACAAACCTTTTTAATGTTCACTCCCTGACCTAGACAGAGAACACCCACACTCCTCAGGGCCCTACGGCGCCTTCACAACATGCCTGCCGTCTCCCACCTCAGCTGAGGCCTCTCCCTGCAGGCAGCCTGGGGGCAGCCTTAAGGGTGCAATAGGCTCTTCCTCAGCCCCACATGCCCTGCATCCTGCCTTGGAGACCATGCTCACTGGGGTTTAGTCCTCCTGGCGTCTGCACTGTACACACACCTGTCCTCACATGTGGCAATGCTTTCCCTTTATTTACATGACTCAGCCGCCTGCAAGCTCTACCTGGTGTGCTGTGTGTGCACTGTGCTATGGGCTGGAATGACCACGATAAAGACATGACCTCGATTTTCAGAGAAGCATCCACACAGATCATCTCAGCTGTAATAAAAATGAGACGAGCTCTGGCCGGTGTGGCTCAGTTGGCTGAGTGTCATCCTGTGCACCAAAAAGTTGCTGGTTCGATGCCCGGTCAGGGCACATGCTCAGGTGTGGGTTCCACCCCAGGTCGGGGTTCATGTGGGAGGCACCGAGTGTTTCTCTCTCACATCAATGATTCTCTCTCCCTCTCTAAAAATCAATAAAAAACATTAAAAACAAAGAGACAAGAGCCACAGCAAAGGTACCGATAGGCTGCTTCAGTAACAAAAGTTGTCATTCACTGAGGAAGGGAAGGGACTTGGAGTTAAAAGGACAGGAGATTATTCAAGGAGGGAAGGACAGGCCAAGGAAAGGAAAGGAGGCATGAAAACGTGGTGTGCCTGTGAGAGGAACTGGTTCAAACTGCTGGCGACCTAGGGGAAGGTGGCAGACCAGCGCAGGCCCTGGTGTGAGGCAGGGGCCAGGGCCGCAGAGCCTCGAGTGAGACAGAATAGGTTTGTCTCACTGGGGGATGAAAATGCGGCCAGACCACAGTCCTGAGCCCATCACCGTCACCCATGTCATGTGGCTCTGGTACTAAGAACAGGCAGGTTGTCCCTGCACCAGGCTTTGTCTTCGTGTGGGTACCGCAGCCCCCAGAAGTCCCTGGAAATGCTTTGTGCTCTGGCTGCGAGTGTAGATCCAGAGCCTGCCGGGGTCAAATGTCGGACCTGTGGGCTCCATTTTAGACTACCACCCTTGTTCTCCGACCTTCTACTTCTAAGTCTTATCTTTTTACACCCAGGAAAGCGGCTTTAGCGCCTTTTTTTTAAGGGAAAAAGGATATTGTGAGTAGCTGGTTGCTCTGAGATCAGCAGTGGATGAATTTTGAGGAGGGAAAACAGCAGGGGATGGGTGGAAGGAGCAGCCATCCAGACGGGATGGACACACAATGGAGGTGGGGCTTGGGGTGACTGGTCATAACAGAAACCAAGAGACAGCCCAGAGAGAGCGTGCGGTAAGAGCGCTGGAGTTCACCAACATGTAAGGTTCAGGCGAGGCAGACAGTGTCCGCTGGGAGAAGAGCGAAGGGCCGGCCAGGGGAAACAGCCTGGGGCGATGGGGAGAGGGATGAGCTGGCAGGTTTAACACAGGGCTGCCGAGTATCCAGTGAGGACCTGAACTAATGTCTTTCTTAGGCGCCACCTCACAGCCCTGACCGGCTGGCATAGGCCTGCAGGCACAGCTGTCCCTCGGCACCTCTGCATGAACATGAACCATTACTCTCCACCTCAACCCACAAAGAATAAGGTGCTTGAATGGGAGCACGTAGTCAAAACCACTTGTACATATAAACAAAACAGTTCCTCTGCGTACATGTAAACCAAGCACAGGTAACCGAACATCTTAAAGGCCCGGCCCAGCCGGCCGGTGTGCTCAGTGGTTAGAGCGCCAGCCTGCGCGTCGGAGGGTCAAGGGCACATACATGGGTTGCAGGTTTGATCCCTGGTCCTGGTTGGGGTGCATGTGGGAGGCAACCAATCAATGTGTCCCTCTCACACTGATATTTCTCTGTCTCTCCCTCCTTTCTGCTTCTCAGCCCTTTCCCAGGATCCATATGTAGGCGACCTACACGCACCATCACGCGAGTGTCAGCGCTCTAAGGACAGGGGCAATCGCTTTGCTCTGGGCAGACTGAAGTCAGCTCAGGAACACACTCAGCCCCTCCACATCCCGCTCTCACCCCTTAATTTAACTCCCAGTTCAGGCAATGGGACAATGTCCTGTGAATAAGCTGCTAGTGTCAGTAAATCTCAACCCTGGCTGCACAGAATGATCCCTTGCCTCAGGCGCCCAAGCCTATGAATTCCGACTGATTTGGCCCCGGGCAGCCTTAGGTGTTATCCTGACATCTTGGTCAAGGTTGGAAGCACCGTTACGGCGAGGTCTGGGGCTCAACACGGGGCTTCCAGCCTGACCTTGGGAGTCTCTCCACCGACAGACAATGGTTTTGAACCTTGTGCGCTTCAGGCACCGGGGCGCTCGAGCAAAAACCCGTGCAGGGCCTCCTCCCAAAGGGAAGTCAGACCTGGGGGTGGAGGGCGCGAGGGACCTCACCCTAGAGGTGCCATCACATAAACGCTAGATGCTCCCTGCTCCCCACCTTGTTTCCAGGAGGCCCAGGACCTGGCCGGGGCCAGAGGGACAATCCCGGAGAGCGGCCCTGGGCGGCTGTCGGGCATCGTGGCTCCCCTCCGCTCCCGCGCCTTGGACCCCCCCTCCCCCGAGAAGCTGCCGAGCGCCGCCCCCCAGCTCCGCCGGCCGGTCCTCCCTACGCCCAGGCCGCTCCACAGGCAGCGGCGGCGAGGACCCCCGTCCCACGTCCCCCTAAGGGCGGCGACATTCGAACCCAGGGCTGCCACGAGGTCGCACGGCCTCCCGCAGGGTCACCCGAGCACCGTCCGCCAGGGGCGCTGGGAGCGGGGAGCCAGCCAGATGCCCGGCCCCGCTAGGCGAGCGCGGCCCCGCCGCCCGGGCCCCAACCCCACCCCCGCCCCGGGCCCGGTCCTGACCCCTGCCCGAGCCCGGCAAAGTCACCGCGAGTCACCTGCGCGAGCGCCGAGCCCGGAGCCCGGGGCCTCGACTGGGTCTCCGCGGGGCGCAGCGTGGTGCTGAGCGGCCGGGCGGCGGCCAGCGCGGGAAGCCGGGGCAGCGACGCCAAGGCCGCGGGCAGGCGGCGGACACAGGAGGAAAGGACACGAGCCGCCATGGCTACGCCGACCCAGCTTGCACTGCGCTGCGCCCGCGGGTCTAGTTCCCCCTCCGGTTGGGCGCGGGCGACGCACAGAGCGGCGCTGCAGAGCCCCACCCGGCGGTGGCGGCCCCTGGCGGCTCCTGGCGGCACTGCACCCTGGGGCGCCGGCCCAGACATTCCAGCCCGAGGCAGGGCCGGGACTACAGCCAGGGTCCCTGAGCACAATCATTGACACAGGAAGGAACTTACTTCCACCTACTCTCTGTTAAGTTCCGAAACACATTTATTTAAAAGTTTTGATGCCGCGATTCTTCCATAGAAATTACAACTATTTAATATCTCAAAACAGTATAAAATAAGAATGTGAAAATGAGTCGTTTTAAATATGTAAGACTAATAAGTGTGGGAATTACAATAAAAATCATATACATGTTAAACAATGTATAAATAATATAGTTCACAAAAGTGGGTTCATGGAGGAAGTTTATGCTAATTTGCTCACATTTCTTAGCAGGGATTTCAAAGATACTGAAATCCAAACGTAAAACACTAACTGTGGATCCTGCCTGGACGAACAATCTAACAATTTTACATGTCTCTTTTATTTTTATTAAATTTAAGTAAAATAGCCTTGGCCAGGGTGGCTCAGTTGGTTGGAGTGTGGTCCCATGCACCAGAAAGTGGTGGGTTGATTCCCATCAGGGTACATACCAGGGTTTGGGTTTGGATCCCTGGTCAGGGAGGCAACTGATTGATGTTTCTCTCTCTCTTTCTCTCTCACCTGTGGGAGGCAACTGATTGATGTTTCTCTCTCTCTCTCTCTCTCTCTCTCTCTCTCTCTCTCTCTCTCTCTCAGCATGTCCTTGGCTAAGGATTTTTAAAAAAAAACAGGAATCCTGGCCAGGTGGCTCAGTTGGTTGGGAACTGTCCCATGGACCAAATTCCTGTCAGGGCACATGCCCAGGTTGAAGACTCAATCCCTGATAGGGGTGTACAGGAGGCAGCTGATCAATTTTTTAAAATATGTTTATTGATTATATATAGAGAGAGGAAGCAAGAGGGATAGAGACAGAGAGAAACATCAATGACAGAGATACATTGGTCGGCTGCCTCCTGCACATCCCTACTGGGGGTTAAACCTGAAACCTGGGCATGTGCCCTAACCAGCAATTGAACCAGTGAACTTTTGGTTCATAGGTTGACACTCAATTGCTGAGCTACACTGGCCAGGCTGATCAATGATACACTCCCACATCGATGTTTCTCTCTCTCCCTTCCTCTCTTCTTAAAAATCAGTAAAAATATATAAAAAAAGAATGCATAATATGATCCCACTGTTGTAAAATATTTCTATTTATGTGTTCATTAAAAAACGGAGTAGCTGCGATGTGCTAGTTGTGGAGGTTACAGCACTGAGCAAGGCAGACAGGCAGTCTATTCCCATGGAGTTTACATTCCAGTGGGAAGATGGACAATAAACAATAACAATCCTCCTCCCCCACCCCCCCCCCCCCAAACAAACAACTCCAGGAAGCTGTGATGAACACAAGGAAGAACAGTAAATGGGGAGGGGAATAGTGAGGGCGTACAGGAGGTGTGTGACTTTAGGTAGGGTGGTCCCTGAAGGCCTTTCTTAGGAGGTATATTTGATTTAACCAACCAGGAGGAAAACAACCTCAGGAACCATCATGCTGTTGGTGATGCCAATCAGAGTTCTATGGCAGTGCTAGCAATCGATGCCAGGCTTCTCCTGCGCCCTGACTCAATCACCTCCATCCCACTGCTTATTATGCAATTGGAAGAGCAATTGTAACACCCCTTTGGAATGGTCAGTGACTAAATGGCAAGCTCCATTTTGAGTGGCAGCCTCCCATTTCTGCAGAAAACTGATTGGCACCAAAAACCAGAATGGAGACCAAGGACCAGGGCCCATAAGGTCTGTGCAAATCACCAGCGACGCACCAGCCTCGGATCATGCCTTCCAGGCCACACTTTGGGCCAAACGCATGGGCCAGACCCGTGATGGTGACGTGTAGCATTAACACGAGGAAAACTCAGAGAGAGCCTGATGGCTTACTCAGTTGAGACCCTTTCATCCCATGACTCATTTATATTTGTGTTCCATCGAATCCTTCGGTCAAACAATAAATCACCTCTTATTTAAATGATGTATTTTGGGAGAGCTACTCCTCCTTCAGCAAAGAGAAAATGTCAGCCCACATGATCTGTAGGTAAAAGGTTCAATATTAAGATGGAGATCAAGTCCTTACAGCTGGGAAGATTTAAGAGAGGACACTGGTGCTTCTCGGTGGCGCTCCCATCAAAGGATATATAAGCATAAACTGTCAACTTCCTGCACACGTCACCCAGCAGTTATCCCTCCCTCCTTCCAGCCCATTTGCATATTGTCTCAGCCCCTTCTGTTCCCTTGGGACCATGTACCTCAGTTATCTCTTCCCCCCGACATCTTCTTTCTCACTTTTCGTTCTTCTCTCCTCTGAGCCCATAAACATGCCAGTGTCTCCTGGCCTGAAAACAAGGCCACAGGTACCACACCAAAGGAGAGTACATTCTAAGCCAATAAACTGCAGGATGCGCACCTAACAGACCTCACTAAAAATGGGGCATTAGGTAGGGAAAGAAACTTCAAGATCAGCACGCTGCCAGCCCAGACTGTAGCGAGCTCTCACAGCCAGACGGGGTGGCCAGTGTGCCCCAACCCCAAAGCAGCAAAGTTTCAAAGTAATACAAAATTTTAAAAGTTTTGTACATAAACTATTCAAGATTTCTCCAGCACCAACTGGTACAAAGCACAATGAGATGGCACTTTTAGAGATGGCAGCTTCAGACCCAGAGGAGGGTAATGAGATGAGTTTCATTTGGCTAAGTCAGTGGCAAAAACATAATTTCCTTTCTTTCAAGGAGGCAGGAGAGCAAGTAACTGGTCACTTCAACGTAAGTGGCACATTATTCATTTTGTGAACCATTGGGGAAAGGGTAGAGATGGAACAAGAATTTGGTCTCTGACAGAGAGGTCTCACCATTTTAATTTGGTCAATTCTGGTGAAAAAAATGAATTGCCTAAAGATGCCTTAAAAGCTGAAACCTAAACATCACTTTATTTGGGAGGGGGGTTAATTCCTCCTGGAATCACCTTTTCGATTTGGCTAGTACTCCGCACAAAGCAATGATTCCCCATAGTGGAGTCGTTCTCTGGGCTCTATGTGGATCCCAGTAAGGCAGGCCACACCTTTTTCCCTCCTCTATGGAGAGGGCAATATGGATTAAGCTGAAAAATTACCTCCTACAAGTGAGAAAGGGATCAGACTGCTGCTTGAGAACTGTGGAATTATTTGGAATGTTTTACAAATGGTTGCCACATCAACAACAAAAAAGGTAATTACAAAATGTGTACATCACAACATGCTTCTAAAGACACTGCATTGTGCTCACATTCCCTTAAATGTTGTTCCCAAAGGTGCTCAGCCTCTAGCCCTATCAAAATCTCTGGGGGAGGCAGAGACAATTTGGTGAAAAAGACACGGGTGGGGGGGTGGGAGGCAGTGAAAGGAGAAAGCAGCCTTCCAGTTAAAGGTCAGCCCTCAGTTTAAAGGTCAGCTTCAAGCAGGCTGGCCTCAGGCGGAGTCAGGGTCAGAGGGAGGAGCGGCGGCAGGGTAGGACGGGTGGCTGTACATCTCATTCAGGTCCAGCAGAGTCAGGTCCAGCCTCCTTTGTGTACAGGGGTGTTCCTCTTTGGTGCATTTCAGTTTATCTTCCGAATCATCAGTTGTCTTTTCCAGCTTGGCCACCGATCTCACAGCAAACTCAGCACGGGTCTCTGCCTCCGTGAGTTGATCAGTAAGAATCTTTATCTCTTCCTCATATTTGTCTTCTTTCTGAGGGTACTTTTCTTCAGCAGCACTCAGACGCTTCAGGCTCTGGCCCATCATTCTCATCTGCTCATCCATCTCTCCGCAACGGGACTCTGCCAGCTCAGCTCGCCTCTGTGCGTTCCCAGTCTCCCTCAGTAATCACCAGCTTACGAGCCACTTCTTCATACTCTCTATCTGCCTCTTCTGCAACGTGCTGAGCTTCTTTGAGTTGGGTTTCCTGGAGTTCCAGCTTTTCTTCATCTTTTGAAGCTCGGTTTTCAGTAACCTTCATACCTCTCTCGCTCTCACTGGCAGCTTTCTCAGCTTCCTCCAGCTTTTGCAGGGCAGTGGCCAGGCGCTCCTGAGCACGGTCCAGCCCCTCTTCAACCACTTCAGCCTCAGCCTGTTCCCGAGCCCGCCTTTCTCCCTCCACTTCCCGCTGGAGGCGCTCGGGCTCGGCCCTCTCTTCGGCACCATCGGCTGCGGCTGCGGCTGCGGCACCTGGATCTTGCGTTTCACCGTCTCAATGGTGGAGATCCCAGCCATGGTGCCCACCCAGCTCCTGCTTGTGTTTGGTTTCCTGCCTCCTTCCGTGTGTTAAATTTTTTGAATTACAATGCAGAGAGTTGTACAGCAGCCGAAAGGCATTGGACCTCCAGTGCAATAGTCTCCGCCAGGGTAGCCCGGTGGAAGGATGCACAAACCGGACAAGAGTTTTACCAGATCTAGTAATGATGTGGGGCAGAGGTTGTGTTTGTGTCTTTCCAGAAGGAGCAGTGCAGCCAACTTGGGTACCAGAGCATTATGTGCGTCACCACAGTGGACCCAGAGAAGGTCCTTGTCCCTTCGTTCAAAAGACTGAGAGTTGCTCCGATGACAGCAAAGCGGAAAAAAGAAGAAAAGGAAGGCTACGCAACGGACTGAAATGCCAACATGGGGTCAGCTGAAGAAGTTAACAACTGAGGCCCAGCAGATGGTAGAAAAGCAAGGAGTGTAAGCTACTCCCTCAATCATGTGTCTGGCTATGCTAGCATTGGTTAGCTGCCAGTCTTCTGCAAAGTCTTGCGCAGCCAAGTCCGAAGACTCTGAGTAAATCAGCAAAAGAAACTTTCATTTAGTAGAAAATGTTACTGTCGTGTGATTTCTCTCATTGCTGTGTTGCATTGGCATTGTTTTGTTCTTGATGTTCAAGTTTTAAAATGTTAACAGGTCTGTAGTTTGGGTTTTGCATTGGCATTGTTTTGTTATTGTTTTAATAGCCAGAGTTTTGTTCTTGATGTTTAAGTTTTACTTTCATTATGGTAGCTTAAAAATAAAAAAAGGGTGAGATGTAAGAAGTGGCTATAGGGTTAAGCCTAGACTGACCTGTGGGCAGAGCCACAAAGAAGTCCCAGCTTGGAGGGCACAGCCGTCTGAGCATAATTAGGCTTGACCTTATGACCTTATGACACTCCCTAGATCCTATCTGGGAAGCTAATGGGCTGAGGGAGATGCAGCAAGTGCTGCCAAAACAAGTGAAACTCACAAGAACATTGCAACTATGGTAACCAGTACCTTGTTTACCTCTGGCTATAAAATAAAGGCTCAGCTTGCAGTCTGGGTCCCTCTCTGTAGCCTTAGCCAGGCACAGGAGATCCACCTAGACCCAGCTTATTCTCTGTCTTTTCTACATCCTTTGCCGCCCGCTCTCAGGCTCACGGAACCCTTGGCTGAGCTGGCCCGGCACAAAAAGTCAAGCCCTTGGAGACAGGTTCAGGGATTAGCCTGGGACTAGCTACTGCTGCCCCGGTTCCCCTGGTTGTAAGTTTCATGGGGACCCTTAGAGCTCAGGGAGAAGAAGCCGCCTGAGAAAGACAAGGGCAAGAAAGGTGTGGGCATGCTCCCGGGAGGGAGAGCATACAAAATAAATATTTATTAACACTTGAAGCTTTATGTACACTTTTAAAAGCAAATGCACAAATGGAGGAATTACAAAAATTAACCTGAAGTCCTTCCCCCAATGTATAAATGAACATTAAAGATCAGTAGGGCCATCACCATCAGAATAAAATGTCTAAGAGAATACAATTACTTTAAATGCCATTCTGATACTTCCCTTATCGCTACAACTCCAAAGAATACAAGGAGGCGAAATATATCCAGAACATCGTGTTTTTACCTTACCCTAACTTATTAAATATACAAATATGTTTCCGTCTTTTTGTCCAGCAAGCAAATGAGAATCTGTACCTGACCATTTAACGAAAGACCAGTTCTGGTCAGAGATGGGTGGAAGAAGAGCAGTGCAATGACCGAGAAGTAAGTCCCAAATGGCAATTGTTCCAGAAGTCAATACCGCTGCTGCGAAATGATCCTTCACATCACCTTCCAGGAACCTAACATGGAGCAGAAAAGAAACGATTCAAACCATATTATATACTACAGGCCTGTGCACGAAATTAGTGCATACGGAGAGTCCCTAGGCCTGGCTGGCTATCAGGACCGATCTGTGGGATCTGTGGGGCAACTGGTGGGGCGATCGGGGGACCCCTGCTGGCACCCACCTTGGCCGACCTGGTGCCACCTGCTCACTGGCCCTGTCCCCCGCTGCCTCCCTCTGCGGGGTGACCAGGGAGCCCCCGCTGGCAACTGCCTTGGCTATCCTAGGGCCTGCGGGCTGGGGGCGGCTCCTGCATTGAGTGTCTGCCCCCTGGTGGTCAGTGCGCATCATAGCGACCCACTGTTCTGTTGTTCGGTCGATTGGCTTTTATTATATAGGATATTTACACATATGTATTTTAAAGAGGCCAAAACCATCCTCCCCAAAGCAACAAGAACAAAAATACCTGGAAATAGGAATGCTTCTCTTTGCAGTATGGGACATGAATACCTGTGCAGTCCCCGCCTATCTCTTAATGCATCTTGTACCCGTGCACCCTAGCTCACTGTGGCCAAACTCAGTCTCCTTGGTGTCTTCGCACTTGCTATTCTCTCCCCTTGGCAGGCTCTAAACCCAGTCCTTAGCATGACTGAGCTTTTGTTATTACTCAGGCTGCTGCTTCTGCAGAAAGGTCATACCTAATCCCTGTCTATCCACCCACACTGTATCACGTGACCTGTTTCTGTCTTCACAGCACTTGTCACAATGTGAGAGTGCCTGAGTCTATTTATTGTCTTCACTAGCTGAGTATAGACAGAGACCCCCAAAAGTCAGTAACCTTGAAGCCCTAGCAAAGGTCAGGGCTGTGTACCACCCAGTTAATCTAGATACCACCCAGTTAATCTAGATATTGGTAGCTGAAGCAACCTCCCTACCTTTAATCATGTAAATTGCCTAAGGATCATGCTATGACCTAGTCTGTGTGTCATTGAAACCTCCTTACCCCAGGGCTACCCCAGACCAAATAAAAGGCTGGAGCGCGCATCGGTGGAAGTCCTTCTGGACTTGCCCGCCTGGTCCCCCAATATTTCAAAATTATCTCGTGTCATGTCTCTCTCATTTGTGTGCGGCCCCTCTTTCAGATACCGAACCCTACTCCACACACAGAACGTGGAGGGAGTCTTACACGACATGAGTGCATCCTATTTTCACATTTGCTGGATATCTTTGCCACAAGACTGTAATCATAAAGTAGAAGTCAGGTTGTCTTTTTAAGATGGGGCTCTAGAGTCAGCTACCTGGCTTTGAATTCTAACAAAGCAAGAGCTGTGCGACTCTGGGCAAATTATTTAACTTCAGCAGTAAAATGGGGACATGGTGATTATTGTGAGGTTTCAGCTGATAGCACAGTCCTAACCCCCAGGAAGTGCTTAATGAAAATGTGTGTTGTCTCACTGCCATATCACCAGCACCGTGCAGAGTGCCACCCATAAACAGATCTTCTCAGTCAATAGTTCAATTTTAGCCCTGGTCAGTGTGGCTCAGCTGGTTGGGTGTCGTCCACTGCACTGAAAGGTTGCTGGTTTAATTCCTGGTTAGGGCACATGCCTGGGCTATGGGCTTGATCCCCAGTGAGGGGTGTACAGGAGGCAACCGGCAAATGTTTCTCTCCCTCTCCCTTCCCCTCTCTCAAAAAACTCTCCACAAAAAACCTTAAAATAAACTTAGTTAAATATTTACTAATAGATCAATATTAGCTGCCTACATGGTGGAGGCTCAGATTTTGAAGTAAAGATGTCTTCCTAAAGTACATTTAAAACTTTTCTTAATGGAAATAACATAAATTATAAGTCTCCTGTAGAGAATATTAGTTACTCTGTATTTAAAATGTTTTCATTATGGGCCGAAACCGGTTTGGCTCAGTGGATAGAGCGTCGGCCTGCGGACTGAGAGGTCCCGGGTTCGATTCCGGTCGAGGGCATGTACCTGGGTTGCGGGCACTTCCCCGGTGGGGGATGTGCAGGAGGCAGCTGATCGATATTTCTAACTCTCTATCTCTCTCCCTTTCTCTCTGTAGAAAATCAATAAAATATATTAAAAAAATAAAATAAAATAAAATAAAATGTTTTCATTATGGGATAACACAGGGCTTAAATACACAAAAAAATACTTATCCAATGCCATGCTGGTGGGATCAGTATACAGGGAACCTGAGGCTTGACTCAGATCTACTAAACATTCTACTTCATTTTTAAAAACAATTGATTTACAGAGAGAGGAAGGGAGGAGGTGGGGGTGGGGGAGAGAAACCTCAATCAGTTGCCGTCTGCATGCGCCCTGACCGGGGATTGAATCCAATACTTGAGCATGTGCCCTGACCGGGAATTGAACCCGTCACCTTTTGGAGTACGGGATGACACTCCAACCAACTGAGCCACTCGGCCAAGGCTGAACACTATTCTTCTTAACATTCTTTATCTTGATCTATATATAGTGTTTCATGTTTCCTTTCATCTAAATGACACAAAAACATCTGGTTTCTGTATGTGCACAGGTACCTCCAAAGGTCACACTCACTGCCCAGCAGTCGCACACTTGCCTCCCAGCCTGCCCTTGAGGAAGACAGTAGAGCATCACACCCACGCTCAGGGCCGTCTTGGGGTTGATCGCAATGAGCTGGAACACGGGGCTTCCCGACGGCTCCCTCTCTTTGGCACAAGGATGACTCAGAACAACAAAAAGGAGCCCCTGATTTAGAAGAAAAATTAATAACCAAAGAAATCATTAGGACTATGGTGAGAAAAGAAAGAACTGGCAGAGACAAAACGAAAGATCAACAGACTCGTCAGGCTCCCAGCCATTCCCAGTCTCTGCGTGTGAATTGGGCGAATGCACTGCCCTCCACCTTAGACGCGGCTCACACCCCAGCCGCCCATTTGAGGAAACACCGGCCAGAGAAAGAGGGAAATAAGCACATGACCGGAGGCCTCAAACTAGCAGTGCTCATCTGTCAGTTGGTTTTTGGACATTCAGAACATATTTTCCCATAAAAGCAATCATAAGTGGCGACTAGAGTTAAGGCCAGCCTATAACAGTTTATTCATTTGTATTTATAGAGTGCGAGTGACCAAAAAATACACCATGACCCATGGTCGTTTCTGTGGGAAAATGTGTCACAAACCTTGCCCAGCTTTAAAATTACATGTTTTTCTTTTTCTTTTAATCCTCACCCAAGGATATGTTTTTACTGATTTGAGAGAGAGAGGAAGGGAGGAAGGGAGGAAGGAAGAAAGGTCAGGAGGGAGGAAGAGAAACATTGATTGGTTGCCTCAAATACACACCCTGACCGGTAATTGGAAGCGCAGCATTTTGGTATATGGATGATGCTCCAATAAACTGAGCCACTGGCCAGGGCAAAAATTACATGTTCTATTAACATTATTGTGTGTGAAGATACTTGTCACACACATATGTATACATGTCTATATGTATGCTACATGTTGAAAATAATTATCTTTGGGGGTAAAATAGGAAAAATTAATTATTGGGCCATTTTACCCAGTTCTACCTTACACATTCCCAGAATGACTACATTAAAAAATTTTTAAGTTGATTTTAAATAGAGGAAGGGAGAGAAAGAGAAACATTAATGTGAGAGAGAAATATCGATCAGTTACCTTCTGTACACTCCCCAACTGGAGATCAAACCTGCAACCTGGTTATGTGCCCTGACTGGGAATCGAACATGTGACCTTTTGGTGTATGGATTGATGCTCCAGCCAACTGAGCCACCTGGCCAGGGCCAGAGTAACTGAATTTTTATAATGAGAATACATTACCTTTATAATTAGAAAACAACTGAGAGTTAAAAAAAAATGTTAAATGCCATACACTTAACTAGGGTTCAGGCAAACTATGGCCCACAGGTAAAATCTGGCTCAAGGCATATGGGGAAGTTTTTTGTCCAAAATGTTTTATTGGAATGTAGCCACACCCATTTCCCTGTCATCTCTGGGTGATTTTATGCGATAGTGGCAGAGCAAGTAGCTACAGCAGAGACCATGTGGCCTGCAAAGTTAAACACTCACTGTCTGTCCCTTTACAGACATGTTTGCCAATTCCTGCACTCAGGTATAAATTATGATTTCTGGAGGTGGGCTTCATGGGGAACTCTTACTATTTTTTCACATTTCTGTTCTCAATGTTTTAAAATGAAATAGGTATTACTGTAATACCAAAGATAAATGCTTAGTAGATAAATTTAATAATTCCAGAGACGAATTCAACCTCTTATTTTAGGATGAATAATAATAAGCCTCAAGACCATGTGACAGATTACCTAAGACCGCAAAACTTTTGCATTCATGTCCACAGATGCTGCTGGGAAAGGGAGAGGTGCACCCTTTGCGTTCAGAGCCTCCCCGTGCTGAGGCCCGCAAGACTGCCCCTGGGGCTGGGCAAGTGAGTCTCCATACAGCACCCAGCTGGCTGCTTCTGTCTCTGCTTATGGCTCAACAGCGCACACATGCATGAGCAGTGACTCCTGACTCTGGGACAACTGCCTCCAACCTGTTCAGATGCCAAAACCAGATTGTAAGCCAACTGTATTAACATAATGGCTAAGAGGCTGTGGTTCGTTTCTATACGAGAACACTAAAGTCTAAGAGAAAAGCATGTCTATGACCATTTAATCATCCTTCCTCAGGATATACATTCACATCATAAATTACTTATGGCAGTGGTTCTCAACCTTGGCTGCACATTAGAATCACCTGGGAATCTTTTTAAAATCCTGATTTCTGGGCCTCATCCTCCAGAATTTCTGTTTCTTTGTTATGGGGTGGGGCCACAACATTAGTAACAAAGAAACAGAATTTCCGGAGGATGAGGCCCAGAAATCAGGATTTTAAAAAGATTCCCAGGTGATTCTAATGTGCAGCCAAGGTTGAGAACCACTGATTTATGGCAATGTGGCTGGGAGCCAATTCTGTTAATAGGATAATATTTCTCGTTGTAAATTCACAGCCAGAAATTAATGTTTGCCCTTAAGTCATACAGCCAGAAAATTCACCAAGCAATCATACTGTACCAACACTTCATCCATTTCAAGAAAGAACAAACACTGCTGTCCAATTTTGAAAAAAACAGGCAACAAGGAGGTCCAGTCAATTACTACTAAGTTATTGCAGTCACTCAGTGATACCAAGAGTAGCACTCAGAACAGACACGGAATGGTCCCGGCTGATGGGCACTTACCATTTCAGAATAGGCTTTGTGACAGACGGAGGCTTGGTAGGAGTCACCAATGTGCATCTTTTTCAGGAGCTGACCAGTTTTTAAATTCCTTAGACACCAAAAACAGGTAAGCTGATAACACTCTTCCAGGAAACTGGTTTTCACATCAAACTCTCTTATTTATCACAGCATCCGTCAGGAGCGGACCAAGAACCAACTAAGGGACACAGGACCTTTGTTTTGTTTAATCACAGCCTGAGCTAAAAATAGAACTATAGTTTAATTTCGTCAATGGTTTTTTGTTTTTGTTGTTGTTAATCCACTGCCACGGATATTTTTTTCCATTGATTTTTTAGAGTGGAAGGGAGCGAAGGTGGGAGGGGATGAGAGAGAGAAAACATCAATTGGTTGTCTCCCACACATGTCCAGACCCGGGCCTGAGATCGAACCTGTAACCCAGGTACATGTTCTTGATGGGGAATTGAACCTGTGACCTTTTGGTGTGCAGGCTGTTGTTATAACCACTTCGCCACTCCTGCCAGGGATGGCCAATGGTTTAATTTGATAGTTTAGCCCTCTGCTATGCCACTCGGGAGAAATCTCTCCAAATTCAAGGAGAAAGGGTTTCAATGATCTCATTTTACTTGGTATTAAAATTAGGCACATGGTGTAGCTCTAATCATTATGATTTTGTCACAATTTTTGTTATACCTAAATTTTCCATGGACAATGGTCAGGAAACCAAATCTGTTTAGGCAAGAGATGACACCTGAAAGAGACGTATAATTATGTCTCTATAATATCTGCTTATTCCAGAGCCAGCCCCAGGTAACGGAGAAAGAAGGAAAGACTGAGCTGGGGTGAAAAATGGAAAAAAGGGTGAAAGGAGAGAAGAGGCTAAATGTAAAAGAAACAAGAAAAGTTCGCTGGAACCACTCCTCAGCTGGAGGATTTGTGACATTAACAACTGTTCTATCATGTGACTCTGCCTATGAAACCCTTTCAGTTGGCTCCCATTAGCCACGGATAAAGTCCAAGTAATTTTTCATGGAACTTACAGTCCTCACGAAGCCAGCTCTGTAGCACTGTTACTCACACTGCTCCTGTGCCCGACAGCTCACTATCTGTTCAACATGTATGCATGTTCCCAGCTCTCTGCCTTTGTTCAAGTTATCCTTCCGAATGCCCTCATTACTGGCCAACCTCCTCCCCGTGCTGACCAACACCCATCCATGTCTTATGGCTCAGATTATGTCCCACCTTCTCCCAGCAGCATGAGCTCAGTTTAGACTCTCTCACTCCTCCCTGTCTGCACCAGTCCACAGAAGTCTCCTCACCTCCAATTCCATATAGTACTGTCCTCATGCCTTATTTTTAATGTAATATATACTATAATAGGGTAGAATGCAATCATTCAACACATACTTCTGAACTTCTAGGGCCCAGGTACTGTATACAAAACTAAAGACAGGAAGCTAAATTCTCATGTAAGTACGCCAGGTTTTCCTCATACAAGGGACACCAGAGCAGGTGTATCCCTTACAGAGGTTAGTGCATGTTCTGTAGACAGTAACTGCTCTCTCCCAAATCCCAAAGCTCTATTATTGTGACACTAGGAACTGTGAAGCAATCTTATTTACCTACAAGTTTTTAGGGGCCTTGGGGCCAGGATTCATATTTACATCCCTCACAGAGAAGTAGAGACTCAAATATCTATTAAATAAGTGAAAGATGGTACTCAGTTAATGTAGCTTGACCAAGATTTAATATTTAAAGCTCTAGCAGTAGTTTCAAAGCAGGCCACTGAGCCCTGGCTGGTGTGGCTCAGTTGGCTGGGAGCCATCCCCTGCACCAAAAGGTTGCTGGTTTGATTCCTGGCCAGGGCACATGCCTACAGTGTGGGGCCTCATCCCCAGTAGGGGTGTGTTCAGCATGTTTCTCTCTCACATCGATGTTTCTCTCTCTCCCTTTCTCCCCCTCTCCTTTCTTCTCTCTCTAAAATCAATAAAAACAGGAAAAGTTATTTTAAAAAATGCCACTTGAACCTGGAATATAACATGAATTGCTTTAGGCACCCAACAAATAAGGAGTCCCACAGGAAAGGTGAACAATTACTATATGTACATGTATAGGGTGTCCCCCAAAAGGTATATGCATACTTTGAATAACTATAAAGGCAGTGTTTATTAAAATACACTTCGATTTAAAAATTGAGCTATCAGCTGTTAAAGTGTATATATTTTTTTAAAAAAATATTTTTATTGATTTCAGAGAGGAAGGGAGAGGGAGAAATAGAAACACCAATGATGAGAGAGAATCACCGACCAGCTGCCTCCTGCATGCCTCCCACCAGGGACCAAGCCCACAACCCAGACACGTGCCCCTGATCAGAATTGAACCCAGACCCTTCAGTCCACAGGCCGACGCTCTATCCACTGAGCCAAATCAGCCATGGCAAAGTGTATATACTTTTTTGAGGGACATCTTATAGTTATAGAGAGCCCAAAGGTAAAAGATAGCTTCTGATAGACAGCGTGAGCCATACTTCTTTGAGTAGCTACCCTAAGCAAACAGCTAAGACAGGCACTAAGAACTGATATAGGATGTGGCACTATCTTCAAGGACTTCCATAACACAAAGTAGCACACACTAAATTAAAAATCAGGGCCCCGGCATTCAGACAGGGAAATGCCAATGAGGGCTGAGGTGATATGACAGAACTCAAGGTAACTGTGGGGGAAGGTACCCCTTAATTAGGACTCAAACTTACTCTTAGTACAGAGGTCCCTCCCCAATCCCAAATTCTGCTGTGACCCACTACATATGAGATGCTAAGACAACTATTAGCAAAAGGGGGGAAACGAGGGATGGGAAGAAAAAAGGGAGCCAAGTGTATGGAGCGGGAAGAGGGAATTTTTGTAGTACGGCCTGGGAAATGGAAGCTGAAGGAAAGCAAACATGGGCCCCACACAAGGTTTTCTTTCTGGGCAGAGAGGAGAAGGCTGGAGTAAGAGTGTTTATAAAATAACAGCATAAAAGATGATCTGGAGGTTGAATATTGGTTCATGGCAATTACTAGATTAAATTAATAGTCTCGGAGCTACATAATGAAGTCTGGACTATAGAGATAGCAGAAAGACTAGAAAAGAGAACTTTGGTAAAGAACACTGTCCTCCAATAAGACCTGAGACCTGAGGGAAGTGCCCGAGTGGGAGCCTGCTGCTCTAGATGCAGCAATGTGAGAACAGGCCCCTGGCAGGCTAGAACACGGTCCCCTTTCAGGGCTCCCCGGGGGGGGTGGGGGGGGCAAGGCTTCTCTCAGGGGCCATGCTTTCCTACGTTACTCCCAGAAGGTTAGCAATGGGCAGTGCAGAAGAGGTAGGTAACAGTGACATTCACATAATAACTTTCTCTTTTCAAGACCCATTCTGGCCCCAAGGAAACAGTTAATGGAAAAGCTTCTAAGAAAAACAAATCATTATTCTCCTAATACAAATTAACCCTGCAAGACCGATGGCCAGGCATGGTTCTCCCTGTGGTCAGGAAAGAGAGGTGGCTGGGGACTCCTTGAGTTCAGTTTCCCTATCACAAAGTTACTAATTTGGATTCTGTAATGAACCATTTTTTATGTACCTAGTAATTCTGGATTATATTCTAGGCATCACGGATGACACATCACATAACTCTGGATTCTCTTAGGTTTCCCTGAAGAGTATTAATTCTGGCCCCCCTCCCGCCCACCCAGTAACCTGTTAACTTGGCTAACCTCAAATTCCAGTTGCTTTAAAACCTAGTTCAGTTCTTTATGCTTTACCCAGGCTTCCCTCAGTCTGCCCCACATACGTGTCATATAAAAGGTCAGCCAGATATTTAGGCAGAGATTATAGCAAGAGTTAGGGCTCTTCTCTGGCGCTCTGCTTTTGGGATTTCTCTGCCTCACTTTCACATTGAACCAGCAGGACAGCAGGTTTTCTTTTTATTAAATGTATTTGGGAGCCCTGGCCGGTTTTCTCCATGGTTAGAACGTTGGCCCTCAGACTGAAGGGCTGAGGTTTCAATTCCAGGTCAAGGGCATGTACCTGGATTGCAGAATTTATCCCTGGCCCAGTTGGGGCACGTGCAGGAGGCAACCAATCAATGTGACTCTCAGATTGATGTTTCTCTCTCTCTCTCTCTCTCTCCCACCTCCCTTCCTTCCACTCTCTTTTAAAAAAGAAAAATGGAAAAAATATTCTTGGGTTAGGATTAACAACAAAAAGAATGCATTGGGGAGACACTGGTTTACAAAATTATACATGTTTCAGGTGTACAATTCTACAACACATCAGAAGGTTTCTATAAAGCTTTTGGCGAATCAGTGGTGGAGTGGAGCCTGCCCTCTACTAAAAGCCGTAAGAACCAGAAACTTGTCCAGTGACATTTCCCGTCTCTAAGGGTTGAACCCCCTCTAGTATCTTTATTCTTTTTCTCACTCTCCAGTGTCTTCAGTTAGCTGATTTTTATATTTATTCTAGAGTTTATAGTCACTTGAAGTAGGAGAGTTGGTCTGGTAGAAGCCACTCAAGCACTAACCAGAAGCAGAAACAATCATACATTTTTGCCAATAAAATTTCATTCATTGATAGTCTACTCAGACTGATACTTTTCACAATGTCTGAATTAATATGATGTTCTTATAAGTATCTAGCATCTGACAGTAAACAAACAAAAACTATCATATTTACGGCCTCTTATTTCATCTTAATGACCCTGTGAAATTAGAGGTATATCCTTATATTGCAGAAGAGAAAACTGAGGATCTTGAGGGAAAACTTACCAAATAACAATGTTGTTCATTATAGTGGTACCAAGCAGAGCTTCCTGTGTCCCTTGAACCTCAGCAAAAGTTAGTACCGTCTCTTCGGGAGGCATCAAAAACTGTTTTTCTTCACTTCTGCATTTAAAATAGCATTAAAAACCAGCACTTTGTAGCAAAGCACTTTCTTTTTTTGGGGGGGGGGCGGGGTGCGGTGAAGAAGGAAACTTTATTCAGTGGAAAAGAGCTCAATTGTGATACAGCACAGCTGTGAAAATAGCACGGTTGTGAGGCAGTCCTAGGACCAGGTGGGCCTGAGGCCGGGCCCCTATCTGCTCTGCTCCCTGCTGGTCTGCTTTGCTCTGTGCTGGTCTGCTCCACTGTGCTTTGGTCTGTTCTGCCTGTGCTGGTCTCCTCAGCTCTGCTCCAGTGAGGTATCTTCAGTGCTAGCTCAGCCAGGGAAACCCACTCTTTCATCTTCAGTGGAAAGGGAAAACGTGTAGCAAAGCACTTTCTAAGCAGACCTTCTACATATTATTGAACTCTGTACAATAAACTTTAACTCAATACCAGAAAAAAGATCCAATCAGAAGATATGTATATGCTAAACTTTCTACAACATGTATTACTTCTAATTATCTACCTGGATATACTGCGAGCACCACAAACTCATCATATCGAACTAAATTCACCAGCTCTCTTTAAACTTCGCGTTTCTTTCTGCATTCCTATCTCAACGAATGGTACCATCGCCCAGGTGGCCAGCCCAGAAACCTGGACATTTTCCTTGTCTCCCTCCTTTCTATCTCCTCCATCACCAAGTCCTAATGATTTTATCATCTCACCTATCCCAAATCTGTCTGCTTCTCCCCATCTCCACTAACACTTTCCTAATTTAAGCAAATAATTGTCTCTTGTCTAGATTACTGCAGCAGTTTATAAAAAGATATGCCGTCTATTACTAGAAAAGACAGAGTAGTAATCACAATAAAGTATATAAAGGAGTATACAACAGACACAGAGGACACTAAGAGCTTCGTTTTCAGCGTGTTGAATCCGAGGGAACCCCAGATGTCTAATGAAGAGGCATGCAGGTCTAGAGGTCAAGAAAGAGCTCAGAGCTGGAAATGTATGTTCAGAAGTAGTCAGCAGCTGGACAGTAACTGAAGCCATGAAAACCAAGTGTGTGGAGCAAGAGAAGGGTCTAGACCAGGGGTGGGCAACCTTTTTGACTCGAGGGCCACAATGGGTTCTTAAACTGGACTGGAGGGCCGGAACAAAAGCACGAATGGAGTGTTTGTGTGAACTAATATAAATTCAAAGTAAACATCATTACATAAAAGGGTACGGTCTTTTTTTTTTTTTTAGTTTTATTCATTTCAAACGGGAAGCGGCCCGCGGGCCGTAGTTTGCCCACGGCTGGTCTAGACTCTAGAATCTGGAATATTTAAGGGGGACACAGAGATTTCAATGACAAAAGGAACGAACAACATTTGCTGAGCCTCTCCACTGCACTGGCTTTCTCCCTGCACGTCCGCTTCCACCTTTCTAACTGCTCTACGTTCCAGCGTTGAGAAGAACCTGCGACACCACGCCCACAGCACAGAAAGAAAAGATGCTGGGGATCCAACTTTCTCTGAAACCCGGGGATGAAATCATGCTTTATCTAATGGTTAAATCAGCTGGTGCTTTTCTTACCCTCCTTCTGCAAATGTCATGATCTCTACTTGCTGATCACAGAGGGTCCTGCTGCTGCTGACTAGCCTCCTCTTTGTCAGGCCAAGCACAGCGTGTATATTTCCAGTCCTCAGGAGCACCTGCTGTTCACATCCACCATCAGAGGAACAAAGTAATGCCCTAAGTCAAAGATAAAAAAAATGCAGAGAAGTCAGAAGTCTTTTTTTTTTTTTTAATAAGATTTAAAAATTGATTTTACAGAGAGAGGGAGAGGGAGAGGGAAAAACATCCACCGGCTGCTTCCCGCTGTCCTACGGGTTCAGCGTGAACGTGAGGCAGAGAAATCCCAAAAGCAGAGCGCCAGAAAAGAGCCCTAACTCTTGCTATGATCTCCGCCCAATTATCTGGCTGACCTTTTAAATGACATGCATGTGGGGCAGACTCAGGGAAGCCCAGGTTTTGGATCAAGGCCGAAACCTGGGCACTCGCCCTGACCGAGAATCGAACCTACAGCCTTTCAGTGCATGGGATGCTCAACCAACAGCCACACCGGCCAGGGCAGGAATAAGTCTTTAATAGTAAAGGACTAGGTTCAAATTTTAAAAGGAAACTTAAGTGTGGGATCAAGTGAAAGATAAAGGAAAAGAAAACTTCTGGAGAACTACGCACCTGATTTCTCTGATTTCCAAATTCCCCAAGGCCACACACACAAGATTACACACATCAGGCATGGGAACAATCTGTAACACTGGAACCTAAATAAAATAAGAGCCAAAATGATGTTTGGTCGTTTCATTTTTAAGCAACCTAAATTTTCCAAAAGTTGTTGCATCTGTTTTCATTCTTACTATACCAGGATAGTTTCCAACATTTGGAAATGTGAGAAGGTTCGGCAAACACCCTTTTTTTATTAGTCGTAAATCCAAATAAGCTACATGCATAACAGTGTTTACTGCAGCATTTATTCACGCAGCTTATGCTCCTACCAACAGGGGAACAGTTAAGTAAATTCTGGCATCTGAGCCAATACAACCATTAAAATAAATTTATTCACTGAACAAATATTTATTTATTGAGCACAAGCACAGAGCAAGAAGCTGTGGATAGACTAGAGAACAAGAATGAAATCTGCTAAGAGAGGAGATTAAATCTTCAAGGTTCTCACAAAAAGAAAAAAAAAGGTAGTTATGCAAAGTGATGGATGTGTTCCATCACTTAACTGTGGGATTCCTTTCCCAATGTATACACATATCAAATGATCGCTAAGTACACTTTAGACATATTACAAGTTTATTTGTCAATTATACCTGAATAAATCTGGAAATATAATTAAAATTCTACATAGATAAGTATGAAGGAGAACTGTTTATATGCTAAGTGAGAAAAAGCAGTTTAAAAATTGTAAGCCACTAGGAGTGCACCAGGTGGACATGTATGAAGATGGACAGGACCTGGAAGAAAACATATGCGGAAAAGCAGCAGGAACGATGCTTTCATGAAGGGTAAGATCGGTGGGTGTCAGCACGCTTAGAAGTCAGAACAGATGGAAATGCCAAGCTGCTTCATCAGCTCGAGATAAAGACCCACCTCTGGGTGAACGTGCGGTAAAGCTAATGAAGCACAATGTGAACTGCAGACTAGATGGCAGGGACATGGTGCTCACTGCACCATTTTTCTGTTATGTTTGAAATTCTCCTAATAAAGCTTATCTCTCTGTTCTGTTTTGCAGTCACAGACCCCTGCTCCCCCTTTGGTAAGCTACCCATCCATTATCATGCAAATAACCGCAAAGATCTCTTTTAGACTTGGACTCACCTCTGCAAAGTGCCAGGAATACATTTTTTCCCACTGCCCAGTATCCAGAGGTTTCCAAAGAGAAACTGCGTATTCACAAGCAGTTATGATGCACGGCTCTTTGACACCAGCTACCTCCCACCACATGGCACTCACATCCACGGAACAGGAACCTGAAGGATTCTAACCAGAATGGCAACAATGTTATGCTAAAAGGATACTTGGGGCCTGTTTTATGAAAAAAAATATGAAAAGTGATGCATGACAAGGATTAATTAAATACCAAGTAAGTGTAATGAAAGTTTAATGCAGGTCAAAATACAGCATGGTGGGTCTCACAGGTAACTAAAAAAACCTGCCCATACACCTTCATCTCATGATGTAATTTAAAAGCATAGCTCCACCCTGGCTGGGTGGCTCACTAGGCTGGAGCATAGTCCCATACACCTAAAGATTGCAGGTTGGATTCCAGGTCAGGGCACAGTCCTAGGTTACGGGTTCAATCTCCGGTCGGGGTGCATACAGGAGGCAACCAATGGATGTTTCTCTCTTTCTTCCTCTCTCAAAAAAACACATATACAAAAAAACCTAAAAAAATAAAATAGACTACTCCAGAATAGAATACATTCAAATTTAACCACAAAAGATAGACCATAAGAACATACCCACTTAGAAATTAAACATCCTGATGAACCACTCATGGGTTGAAATAACACACTATTTCTACACGAACAACAAGGAGAGCACTAGGCATCCAAACATACAGCCTGGGGGGGGGGGGGGGGGGAGACAAACACGCAGCATGTGGCCAAAGCAAGATTTCCCCAAAAAAGTATAATCAATCATAAATGTATTCATTAAAAAGCAGAAAGGCCCTAACTGGTTTGGCTCAGTGGATAGAGCGTCGGCCTGCGGACTCAAGGGTCCCAGGTTCGATTCCGGTCAAGGGCATGTACCTTGGTTGGGGGCACATCCCCAGTAGGGAGTGTGCAGGAGGCAGCTGATCGATGTTTCTCTCTCATCGATGTTTCTAACTATCTATCCCTCTCCCTTACTTTCTGTAAAAATCAATACAATATATTTTTTTAAAAAGCAGAAAGATAAAGTAAGCAAGCAGCTCAAGAAAGTAAAAGAACAATGAAAGGACCACAATGAAAAACAGTAGGAAGGAGTTATTAAGGGTAAAAACAAAAGTAAATGAAATAGGAAATGAAAACTCCAACTATCAGTACAACCAAAAACTAATTTTCTACGAGACCAACAGAATGGACAAATCTCTTAAATCTGATGTAGGGAAAAAATATTTTTTAGAAATGGGGGCTTTTACTTGAAGACACAATGAAACAGTTGATTCCTGAAGAAACTAAATTATTAAAATTGATTGAAGAATAGCTTTGAAATGACACAGGTATTACTATGTATCTTTTATTGAAAAGGAATCTGGAGCTCAGAGGCTCAATGATTTGCACAAGGTCACCAAGCCAGTAATTGGCAAACAATTTGTGGATTTTAAACTCTTTCTTCTGTACCAGTTCTCAACTGGGGGCCATTCTGCAACCCTCCTTGGGGGACACTTGACAATGTCTGCAGACATTTTTGGTTGTTGCAACAAGGGAGGGGGTGCTACTGGCTCTATTCGGTAGAGGCCAAGGCTGCTGCTGGATATCCTTCAATGCACAGGCCACCCAACCTCTCACAGCAAAGAATTATCCAGCCCCTAATGTCAGCAACGCTGACATTGAGAAACTGTACTCTACACCGTGACTACAAAGGTAACTAAGTCACAGGTCCAGTCTAATTCTCAGGATTTACTAAAATGTCATTAACAGAATATTGTTTTTGTTTTGTTTTTTTTTTAAAATATATATTTTATTGATTTTTTACAGACAGGAAGGAAGAAAGATAGAGAGTTAGAAACATCAATGAGAGAGAAACATCGACCAGCTGCCTCCTGCACACTTCCCTACTGAGGATGTGCCCGCAACCAAGGCACATGCCCTTGACCGGAATCGAACCTGGGACCCTTCAGTCCGCAGGCCGACGCTCCATCCACTGAGCCAAACCGGTTTTGGCAGAATATTGTTTTTTTAATGCAATGATCAGTTTAAGAAAACTATTATTGAGTTGAGAGAGAGAGAGAGAGAGAAGGGGGGAGGGAGAGAGAGAGAGAGAGAGAGTAATCAACTTTGTTGTTCCACTGATTTTATGGATTCACTGATTGCTTCTTGTGCCCTGACAGGGGACGGAACCTGCAAACTTGGCATATCAGGATGACACTCTAACCAACTGGCCAGGGCTCATTAACAGAATATTGTAATTTATATTTCTTAGAACCACATACATCACACAGCATATAAAGATTAACCATTCACTACATCACAATCAAGAACTGCTACCCATTTTCTGATATATCACCTTAAGTGGTTCTTCTAGAAACATTAGATGATTTGGGTAGGAGAGTCACAAATGACTCCTCTTTCTTTCTCTCCCTCTGTTAATGCCTGATTTTTATTTAAATAAGTTGAGTTACTGAGCTTAAGTTTTCTTGGCAATAGCTTGACATACGAACTTCTTCAGATGATCTCAAAATATAAATATAGGTGAATACTGTGAAAAACAAAGAACTTAAATCTGTTTTTCTGAATCCTTTTTACCAAATTTATTTAATAGTATTAAGAATGAAAAGCTATTGCCTGGCCGGTGTGGCTCAGTGGTTGTGTGTGTCTACCTGTGAACCAGGAGGTCATGGTTCGATTCCCGGTCAGGGCACATCACATGCCTGGGTTGTGGGCTCGGTTCCCGGTGGGGGGCAGTGCAGGAGGCAGCCAATTAATGATTCTCTCTTATCATTGATGTTTCTCTCTCTCTTCCTCTCTGAAATCAATAAAAATGTATTTTAAAAAACGAAAAGCTATCTAATAAAATTCTCCATTTTCCTATTCATCACATTTTTTTTACGTGTAAGACAAAGACACATTAGAAGGTAACAGTGTTCTGACCTTTAACTTTGAAACCAACTGTAGGTTGCCTGGGTTTAAGCTGTCACAAGCAGGAACATCTGCTAATTCAGTCTGTAGAAACAAAAGTCACACCATTAATCTACACTTTACGTATGACATCTGCTGCATCATTCACTCATCAAAATGCCCACTTCTTATGGCAAACTGCTTCACTGATGACAAAGCCAATATTAAACACATTTTTAAATTAACTTTAATTTCCCCAGAATGAACTTAAAGTTTACAGTGATGTCCTATCAAGGAAACATATCAAAACATTCTTAAACACCGAGGAGCCAATGTGTACAGAAGTCACTGAGGTGCGTCATTCCTTCAGAGAAAATGTCACAAAGGAAGCAGATTGTACCTGTTCGATGGAATGTTCCCCCGAGTCAAGGCATTTGCTTCCACAGAGTGGACTTTCTTTGGAAGGGAATGACTCAGTGGGGAAAGGTGTTGCTTGGGGACCAGAATCGTAGGCACCGCCAGGCTGTCCCTTCCTTCCTGTCACACGCAGGCTGCCATCTAATTTTGGTTGGCTGGTGCAACTGTGGCATTGCTCACTGTCACTGGCTTTCCCAGGAGAAAGCTGGGGTGAAGAGCAAGTTAGTTCAACACCCTCTGCAGACACTTTGTCACAGCGCGTCGGGGAGCCAAGAGCTGGAGTAGTGCCTAAGACGGGGAAAGCGGGGGAGCACACATCTGCCGTCGGTCGGCCATTACCGTCCGGTGTAACAGTATTTACAGGAGTGAAGAGTAACGCGGGCGAGGAAAGGCCCTTCTGCCCAGGCTGGCTTTTCAGCTCTGGCATTTCAGGAGGTGCTTTTCCTGGTAGAACAATCAGTTCCTCTTCCAAGCCCTCCATTTCCATGTGGACTTGCTTAGGAGTCAGTTCCTCCAAAACAAGATCATTTCCCTCTTTCAGATGCCTCTCTCCATACACGTTTGATCCGAAAGGCTCAGTCAGCTTTTCTGAGCAGAACTTCAGTTTTTCAAGCTTAAGAGATCCAAAGTCTTCATCAGGTAACTGAAAGTCTGTGATTTTGAGAAAAGACGACAGTTGCTTTAAACTTAGCATTTCATTCTTATGAGGCGGAGCACTGGAAGCATTGCCGCCCAAAGCTAAATAGGCGTTATTAATGGGAGAAAAGGAGTCCTCTTTTTGGCAGTGACCTTCCTTCCCTAAAACAGAAAGGAACAATAATAACAAATACCCAACAAGAGACATTAACCCCCAACAAAGAGTGCACTTCTGAACTCCAACAGGATGTAACAGTTCATCACTTTCCTCCTCCGTGACCCTGAAACCTCAGGGAACAGTTCAAAAATCAGCCACAGGTTCGTGGTTAACTAGCAGCTCTTCTTGTGCAGTCGCCCAAACAGGTGCTGACAGCGTTAGTTGGGGGAAGTCCCAGTTAGTAGGGGTCTAGTCCCAGCTCAGCCACTGACTTGTTGTGCTACTTTGGGCAAGTCAATGCACTTCCTCTCCCCTGGCCCCTCAGAAAGGAAATGGACTAAGAATCTCTAAAGTCCTTTCCGCTCTAAAACTATGATTCCAACAAACTACCAGAATGCAGTCTACAAAATGCTGGCTTTTCTCACTGCAGAAAACTTAGTCCCCCTTTCAAGCAAAGAGCTATTTACTACTGGAGGCCCGGAGCACGACATTAGTGCCCTGGGGCGGGCGGGCAGGGGGCGGGCGTTGTGTGTGTCCCTCAGCCCAGCCTGCATCCTCTTGCAGTCTGGGACCCCTTGGGGGATGTCCGCCTGCCACAGAGGCAGGAGAAGCTCCCACCACCACCTCTGCGCTTGCCAGCCAGAAGCTGGGCTTGCTCCTCAGCATTGCCTCGGAGGCAGGAGAGGCTCCTGCCACGGCCACTGTGCTCACCAGCTGTGAGCCCGGCTTCTGGCTGAGCAGCGCCCCCTGGTGGTCAGTGCACGTCATAGCAACCGGTCATTCTGCCACTTGGTCGATTTGCATATTAAGGTTTTATTATATAGGATTCTTAGAGACTGGAATTCTTCTATACCATTCAAAATGCATCTGAATCCATCCCCTAATAATTAATAAATAAATGCTAGTACATATACATACAATGGATTATTCAGCCATAAAAAAAGAATGAAGTACTGATACATGCTAGAATATGGATGTATCTTGAAAGCAAGGTGAAAGCAGCCGGACATAAAAGATCGCACATTGTATAATACATTGAGATGAAATAAGTAAACCCATACGGAATAGACTGATGGTTGCCAAGGGCTGGATGAGAAGAAATGAAGACTAAATGCTTAGTGGGTACAGAGTTTCCATGTCAGGTGATAAAAATGTTTTGGAACTAGGTAGGGATCACAGTTGCAAGTTGTAAATGTACTCAATGTCACTGAATTATTATTCATATGTGAAGGGCACCTAAAAATTTTCTTAAATGTAGCTGCAGGTTACTAAAATAGCAGATTATGTCAACATATAGAAAAGTTTCTAGTTTATTCTTATATTGCCCTACTTTCTATTCCTTTGTATTCTTATTGACTTAAAAGATGATACAATATAATGACTCTTATTTTTAACTAGAGGCCCGGTGCACGAATTCAATCGGGGCCACAGGAGGTTGGCTGTGGGAGCACACTGACCACCAGGGGGCAGCTTCTGTGTTTAGCATCTGACCCCTGGTAGTCAGTGAGCATCATGGCGATGGGTGGTTCAGTTGCTTAGGTTTTTGTATATATAGATTAATTATAGCGCACAGACCAGGGCCTGAGTCCAAGGACATAGAGAAAGCAGGTTTTATTTTTGTAAATAAGAGTTATTGGAATATGGTCACATTTACATGTTGTCTGTGGCTATTTTTGCACTTTACTTGAGTAGCTCTAATAGAGCACAATTTTCTACATGGCCCTGTATAGAAAGTTTGCTGACCTCTAATATAGAAGCAGAGTGAACTATCCAGTTTTCATGCTCAGTTTATCAGATATGACTTCCAAGTAAATGAATATTCACTTGCTAGCTTCCAAAATCTTGTATCCCACAGAGCTCAGAGAGATTATATTGGCTATTTTACTCAAAAAAGTTGCTCAGATTTGATTGTATTTTATTCCACAATCATTCCTGTGAGAGTCTGACACATATTTCATTTTACTTCAGAAATACTTCCTATATTAGTTACATTTCTACCCTTGGATAAAGACTATGTTGTACCTGAATACTAATTTTAGGTAAACTTCCAATGTATTTTCCCTCTCAGTGTCAACTTTTCCAACCAGAATAGTGAACTCTAGCATCACATGGCCAGGTCTGAACCCCAGTTCTGTCACTTTAATTAATTAAAGCACTTTAATCTCCTTATGCCTTAGTTTCATCTGTAAGGCGAGGATAAAAACAGATTCTACCTCCTGTGATGATTCAATGAGTTAGTGTCTGTACAACATTTAGAAAGCGCCAGGCACATAGTAAGCTGTGGAGGCCATCCTCATCACCATCCTCAACCACACCTTGATTTACCTTGAACTCCCCTCTTACCATGAATAACTGCTTTTTCATTCTGATCTTTGTCCTTGGACCTATTAACACCTGATGCGCCAGAAGAGGGCAAAAGTAGTTCATGATGATGTAATGTAGGCGTGGGGATTGTCTTTCTTTTCCCTCTGTGTCTTCTACCAGATGACTGTGTAACCGAAGTCCTAGAAAAATCATCCGTGGTGTGCCCAGTGGGAGAGCTGACTTCAGTTAATGAGAGAAATCTCTTAAAAGGACTTCTTGAACTTGCTTTTTCTGTGCACCTGTCATACACCCTAAATTCATCTTGGTTAGTTTCTTCATTGGAAAATTTTAAGATTTTAGTAGCTTCCTTTTTATTATTTTTAATGCCTTTCTTTCTGACACCCAAGTGACTTTGAATTACAGCCTCCAGGGCTGCTTTCCTCTGGCAATTTGACATATGTCGCGTTGTTCTTACATAATATTCTGCAGGAAAAAGGCCTTCGAGCATGGTGCAAGAATGTGCTTGATTTTCTGCAGAAACAGGAGAGATTATTTCTGGGCCAAGACTTTTACACTGACTCAGAACCTCACTTTCCTGAAAATGTTCGTTTCTAACATCAAGAGCACTACTGGGAGATTCTGAAGACTTCTCTGTGTGATCTTGTTCTTTTAAGCTTTGGTTTTCATTTGCTGATAAGCTATAAGCGAATTCATTTACAGAATATACATTATCAGCTTCTAAGTCAAGACTTCTAGGCAGCTGGCCACTTGGACTTACAGTTTTATTTACCTCTGGGTTACCTGTAAAGACAGTCATTTTTTTGTCCTGTGCCTCTAAGTTGACAGGTGAGGTAGGGCTAATGTTTTTTAAGCCATGAGGAATACGTTCACAGTTCCTTTTAGAAGGCTGATGTTGAAGGGGCTGACCACTACTGCTGTCTGATGGAGTATGCAAAGGAGGTGGGGACACCCTGGGGAGATGATTCCCTCCTGAAAGAGCATCCACACTGCTTTGTGGTTTGGCCTTTGGTGGAATTAAAACACTCCCTCCACTAGTTTCTGTAACTGGTGCTTGAGAATCTGGAAGGTCAGACTGAGGACTTGGAAAGTTAGTTCTTATTTTAGCTACAGGTGTCTCAGGATTTTCTCTATTGATTTCTTCTTGTTCCTTTAGTTTTTTTCTAGACAGGATAAGTGGATCAGGGTCAAAGAAAGATTCCCTCTCTTGTGAAATAAATGTTCTCTTCTGTTGCTTCTTTCTTCTCCCTGGAAGCTTACTCTGCCTTTTCTCACCATCAGGGCCACTGACACTGTAGGCAAAATCCTCTTGTATATCATCTGTTCTCTGCATGTGTAATCCTTGCACTGGGCCATGTCCAGCGTTGGAGGACTCAGGCTCAACGTCTCCATTTTCTTCATTGAGACAGGTGTTGATTTGTAATGCATCACAAGAAGAAACTTTAGTTTTAGGTTCTAAGGAGAAAAATTTATATAATTAATATTTTCCTTTTAAAGTGAAACCAGAAATTCCACATTTATTTTTAAATATTACATATAAATACTGTATTACTTAAAAATATTATAAATATTTACTTAGTAGTTAATGTATTTCACTCAAGCAAAACAAAGTTCAAGTTTTTCATAATCTAATCATAATAATTTTAAATAAATGTAAACAAATAGAATTGTGCTAGAATGTCTTTTAAACTAAAAGATTATCTATTTTTATTGAAGTCATTTTAAAAAAAATATTTTTTATTGATTTTTTACAGAGAGGAAGGGAGAGGGATAGAGAGTTAGAAACACTGATGAGAGAGAAACATCGATCAGCTGCCTCCTGCACACCCCCTACTAGGGATGAGCCTGAAACCCAGGTACATGCCCTTGACCGGAATTGAACCTGGTACCCCTCAGTTCGCAGGCCGACCCTCTATCCACTGAGCCAAACCGGTTAGAGCTGAAGTCATTTTTTTAAAAAATATATTTTATTGATTTTTTACAGAGAGGAGGGAGAGGGATAGAGAGTTAGAAACATCGATGAGAGAGAAACATCAATCAGCTGCCTCCTGCACACTCCCCACTGGGGATGCGCCCAAAACCAAGGTACATGCCCCCGACCGGAATCGAACCTAGGACCCCTCAGTCTGCAGGCCGACGCTCTATCCACTGAGCCAAACCGGCCAGGGCCATTTTTTTTAATAATATGTTTTTATTGATTTCAGAGAAGAAGGGGGAGGGAGAGAAAGATAGAAACATTAATGATGAGAGAGAATCACTGATTGGCTGCCTCTTGTACACTCCCTACTGGCGGTCAAGACCGCAAACCAGGCATGTGCCCTTGACGAGACTCAAACCCGGGACCCTTCAGTCCACAGGCTGACGCTCTATCTACTGAGCCAAACCAGCTAGGGCTGAAGTCATTTTTTTTCTTATTTTTTTGCAGCTTTACTGAAGTACAACTGATAAAAACTATATAAATTTAAGGTGTACATGTGACATTTTGATATATGTATACATTGCAAAGTGTTACCATAATCAAGTTAATTAACATATCCATCAATTCATATAGTTACAGTATCTTTGTGTATGTTGAGGACACTTAAGATCAGTTCTCACTTGTGCACTGCTGGTGGGAATGCAGACTGGTGCAGCCACTATGGAAGACAGTATGGAGTTTCCTTAAAAAACTGAAAATGGAACTCCCATTTGACCCTGTGATCCCACTTCTAGGAATATATCCCAAGAAACCAGAAACACCAATCAGAAAGGATATATGCACCCCTATGTTCATAGCAGCACAATTCACCATAGCTAAGATCTGGAAACAGCCTAAGTGCCCATCAGTAGATGAATGGATTAGAAAACTGTGGTACATCTACACGATGGAATACTATGCTGCTGTAAAAAGGAAGGAACTCTTACCATTTGCAACGTCATGGATGGAACTGGAGAGCATTATGCTAAGTGAAATAAGCCAGTCAATGAAGGAAAAGTACCACATGATCTCACTCATTCATGGACAATAGAGACCATTATAAACTTTTGAACAATAATAGATACAGAGGCAGAGCTGCCTCAAACAGATTGTCAAACTGCAGCGGGAAGGCCGGGGAGGGTTGGGGGGCAGGAGGTAGGGGAGTAAGAGATCAACTAAAGGACTTGTATGCATGCATATAAGCATAACCAATGGACATAAGACACTGGGTGATAGGGGAGGCTAGGGGACTGTCTAGGGCGGGGGGATAAAATGGATACATATGTAATACCCTTTGTAATACTTTAAGCAATAAAAAAAAAATTAAAAAAAAAAAAAAGATCAGTTCTCTTAGCAAATTTCAAGTACACAATATACATGCAGGATTAACTATTACCACCATGCTGTATATTAGATCTCTAGAATTTATTCATTCTGTATAACTGAAACTCTGTACCCTTTGACCAATATTTCCCCATATCTCACTTAATATTTTATTTCATGTTTGGTTTTTTGGGGGCTCAAGTTATTTTTAAAATATACATTTTTATTAATTTTAGAGACAGAGAGGAAGGGAGAAGGGGAGAGAGAGACAAATATTGATACGAGAGAAACAGAGAGAAACATCGATCTGTTGAATACTGTATGTGCCCTTGCCTGGGAATCAAATCTGCAATCTGTGCATGTGTCTTGTCCGGGGTGGAACCAGTGACCTTTTGGTGCATGGGACAATGCTCAACCAACTGAGCCACACCGGCCAGGGCTCAAGTAATTTTTAATACCTCATTCCTATTTCAATAGCCTCTAATTTTATGATTATAAATGACCTAAGTATTAACATGAGAAATGACCATTTTTTTTAGTATATTTTTATTGATTTCAGAGAGGAAGGGAGAGGGAGAAAGAGAAACATCAATGACAAGAGAGAATCATTGATCGGCTGCTTCCTACATGCTCCCTACTGGGGATCAAGACTGCAACCCAGGCATGCGCCCTTGACTGGAATCGAACCTGGGACCCTTCAGTCAGTAGGCCAACACTCTAGTCACTGAGCCAAACCAGCTAGGGCATGGCCATTGTTTTTTAGAGTACTTCCAGCCAGACACATTTCTCTGTACATATGTAGAAATTTAATTTTAAAATCTTTCCAGCCCTACTGGCGTGGCTCAGTGGTTGAGCATCGACCTATGAACCAAGAAGTCATGATTCGATTCCCAGTCAGGGCACGTGTGCAGGTTGTGGGCTCAATTCCCAGTGTGGGGCGTGCAGGAGGCAGCCTATCAATGATTCTCTCTTGTCATTGATGTTTCTCTCTCTTTCTCCCTCTCCCTTCCTCTCTGAAATCAATAAAAATATATTTTAAAAAATCTTTCCAATAACTAAGCAATAAGTATAATTACTAAAAGTTGAGAGGGAAAAAGGGCACTAAATAAACAATCCAACTGAAAGCATAGTTCATCATTCATAGAATGAGAGAAAATATTTACAAATCATGCATCTAATAAGGGTCGAATAGCTACAGTATGAGGACCCTTACAACCCCAGAATTAAAAAACAAATAACCTAACTAAAATATTGGCAAAGGACTTGAATAGACATTTCTCTAAAGAAGATAGACAAATGGCCTCTAAGCACATGGAAAGATGCTCAACATCATTAGTCACCGAGAAATGCAGATTAAAACCATAATTAGATACCACTTCATATCCACCAGGATGGTTATAATTTTAAAATGGAAAATTAAAAGTACTGGCGAGGATGTGGAGAAATTTGAATCCATACCCACAATGTAGTGGGATACAAAATGATGCAGCTGCTATAGGAAAGTTTGGCAATTACTCAAAAAGTTAAACATAGCCCTGGCTGCTTAGCTTAGTTGGTTAGAGTATTGTGCTGATAAGCCAAGATTGCAGGGTGAATCCTCAGTCAGGGCACATACAATAAATCAATCAAAGAATACATAAATGGAACAACAAATCCATGTTTTTCTCTCCTCTCTAAAAGTCAATTTAAGAAAAGTTAAATGTGGAATTACCATATGACCCAGTGATTCCATGCCTAGGCATATATCGAAAATACTTGGAAACAAATATCTACACAAATGTTTGCACATGAATGTTCATGGTAGCTTAATAGCCCAAATTCATACTAGCCACAAAGCAGAAACAACCCAAATGTCCATCAATTGATGAATGGATATACAAATGATGGTACATCGCCCTGGCTGGTTTGGCTCAATGGCTAGAGCACTGGCCCATAGACTAAAGGGTCATGGGATCAATTCTAGTCAAGGGCACGTACCTTGGTTGCAAGCTTGATCCCTGGCCCTAGTGGGGGCACATGTCTCTCTCACATCAATGTTTCTCTCTCCCTGCCTCTCTCCCTCCCTTTTACTCTCTCTAAAAATCAATGGGGAAAAAATAACCTCGGGTGAGGATTAACAAATGATGGTACACCTATACAATGAAACATTACTCACCTGCAAAAGGGAATGGGTAATGATGCATGCCTGGATGTATGTACGTCTGGGTGGATGACCACTGAAAACATTATGCTAAGTAAAAGAAGCCAGTCCCAAAGGCCACATATTGTATGATTGCAGTTATATGAATTGTCCAGAAAAGGTTAATCCACAGAAACAGAAAGTAGATTCGTGCTCGCCAGGGGTTGGGGGGGGGGGGGGGGGAATGGGTAAGGGGTTTCTTTTTGGGAGTGGTGAAAATGTTCTAGAAATAGTGATGATGGTTGCATGCTCCTGTGAATATATAGAAAGAACCAACCAATTGTACACTTTAAAGAGTCCATTGCATCCTCATGAGGAAAAGAACCACAGCCAAATACCCCTGGAAAATGAATAATAAAGCAAGCACAAGTGAATGGGCTAGCTTTACCTGAGTGGTTCAGCTGTGGTGAAACTTCTGGCTGGAGCAAATAATCTTGTTCTTTCACTGTTTTCTTAATAAAATTCTTAACCTTCTCAGCTCTTTGGGCCCGCTAGAGAAAGCAAAAGCAGCTCAAGGAACAAATTTAAGGGAAAATAATTCTTTTTAAACCTTCAGTATTATGAAGAATTGTTTATAGTTTGTACTACAATACCTCCATTTGAGAGAATAAGATTCACTTACCTGAAGACGGGCCAGAGTCTTGCTATATTCTCTTTTCAAGAATGCTAATTTTTCCTTCAACTGAAAGAGAGACACCAGACAACTCTGAGCAGTGGAAAGAGAAGGGGTACAGTGCCTCCCGGACATGCGTGCCGGGCTCAGCGGTCCCTCAGCCAGAGGCAGTGGAGGGCACACACCACATCACTCTCACTTCTCACAAAGCGCCAAGCCCTCTGTCTCAGAACCTTTGCACAGACTGTTCTTCTCACCGGCAGCATTTCCTCCCCAACTCACTTTGCTGATTCCTACTGATTCCGCAAGCCTGGGCTTAGATTTTTATTTCCCTAGAACAGACTTCTAGGCTCTTTTCAATCCAGGCAGACAGTCCACTTCTCCCCTGTGCTTTCTTTATCATGGTATTTATTGCTCTGCTTTCTGTTTACTTCTGTTTCCCCCAGCTCCCATTCTCACTGTGAGATCCTCCGAAGTAGCAAGACCTGTCACCCTCGCCCTGTCTGGTTTGGCTCAGTGGATAGAGCGTCGGCCCTTGGATTGAAGGGTCTCAGGCTCAATTCTGATCAAGGGCACGTACCTCTCAGTTGCAGGCCTGATCCCCGGCCCCACCTGGGGTGCGTACAGGAGGCAACCATTTGATATGTCTCTCTCACATCGATGTTTCTCTCTGTCTTTCCCCTTCCTTCCTACTTGCTCTAAAAATCAATGGAAAAAATATCCTCAGGTGAGGATTAACAATAACAGAAAAGAGCTGTCACCCTCAGTGAAAACGGAATCTCTTATTTGTCAATTATTGGTCCAGGTATCTCTACCACCTGGAGACAATCGCTGTATCAGTTCCTAAGGGTATCAGCTATTGTTCCAGGTGCTAGACATACAGTGTGGTCAAGCTTACATAAGGTGAATGATAATAAAGAAGCAAATAAACATGATTTCACATGGTAATCAAACTCAGGTAAACAGGGAGGCATGAGAGCTCCTGAGTTACGGGAATGGACTACTTTATGGTAGAGAGGGTGGCCAGAGATGTTTCTAAGGACCATTTGAACCTGGACCTGAGTAGGAAGGAGCTGGCAAGGGAAGCTCAGAGGGAAAGCTGATTGTCTAAAATCACAGTTTAAATGGTATGTAATTCAAACCCATGCAGTCCAGCTCTCCAGTTTGTGCTCTTAAATCTGTGCCAGGCTGCTTCTTACATCGTCCTATTAGTCACCAGGCTTATCAATTATCTGGGAATTATCTTGACTTGTAAATGCCCTTCGCACCCCCACTGGAAAGTAGGTTAGGCCCTGGCTGGTGTGGCTCCGTTGGTTGGGGCATCACCATACACCAAACAGTGACGGGTTCAATTCCCTGTCACCGCAGATACCCAACTTGCAGGTTCCATCCCCGGGTGCCTGTGGGAGGCAACTGATCATTGTTTCTCTGTTTCTGTCTCTCTCTCTCTCTCTTCCTCTCTCTGAAATTAAAAAGAAAGTAGGCCGGGATAACAGGACTGTTGAGTTAATGTGAATGGAGACTGTAGCACAAAGCTTGGAACAGCCAGCACAAGATACATTCTAGCTAAAATCAGCCTAAGTTCAGAGGGCTGGGGCAACACTGTTACTGTTGCAGAAGCAAAAGCAGGAACCGCCTGTCTCAGCAGAGTAACAGCTAAAGATGGCACTTCCATTCTGCACAATACTACACAGAACCTAAAAAAATCGGCTCGATAAACACGTACTAACATGGATGTCAAACATGGAGAAGGAAAGCGGGAACTGCAGAACCATCCCGACTGTACCTGCATGAACACTCTCCTTTCCAAAAAATGACCCCACTTCTTGGTGGGTAGAGACTACAAGCGCGCCCCTCCGCACCCGCCACCCTAAGGCTGGGTGGGTGGGCGAAGCCAGGGCTGAGTGTGGGGGCGGAGGGAGGGTGTCGACGGGGGCTTTAGCTTTAGCTACAGTTTTACATTTTGTATTTATGCATTCGTGCTGCAAAAAATAAAAAGTGTCTTTAAATGCCACCAGGCGAGCACAGCGCTCTTCCACACGTTCACTCCCCCGGCAGCGCGAGGCCGAAGAGCGCAGGCTACAGGCCAGCGCGCCGCGTCGCCGGGACTCAGCGGCCGGCAATCCCGGGGAAGGGGGCAGAGTTCCGAGTCGCCCTTCCCGCACCCCCGCACCTTTTCCTTCTCCTCAAAACTGAGGGGCTTCCCAGAAGGTTCTTCCATCGGGCCGGCGAACGAACGGGAAGAGCAGCCGTCGCCGGCCCCGGGGCTGCGGGCTAGCGGACTCCTGTGGGCCCCGGCCCCGCCAGCACCCCGGGAAGGAAAGGGGCGCCCGGGGAACCCGCAGCGCGCGACTGGCCAGCTCCCGCGCGCCGTCAACCCGGCCAATGGAGTCCCGCGCTGGGTCGCGCACGCGCAGCCGGGACTGCTGAGCGCTGGGCGGGGCCGCCTCGCGGGGGCGGAGCTGGGGACGAGACCCGAGGCAGCCTGGGAGCGGAAGTGCAGCGCTCGCCGGAAGTTCCGGCATCCCCGGCATCCCCGGCGGACTGAGCGGCGGACAGGGTTTGGCTGGAGCCCGAGCTGCTTGGAGGACTTGGTGGCCATGGAGTTGGGCGAGCTGCTCTACAACAAGTCCGAGTACATCGAGACGGTGCGCGGTGTCCGCACATCGGCGCGTCCCTCTCCCGGCCGGGGTCCCTTGGGGCCGGTGCCCCCCTCTTGTCCCTGCCCCACCCCGGTCCCTGTGGCGTTTATGGGCGTGTATAGGTCTGGCCTTATTTATTCCGTAAATGGCCAGTTTAGGCTTTTTCATTGAATCCCGGTTTCCTCGTGAAGACAAAATGCTTTATAGAAGGCAGGGCAGGTCTCGTCCATCCTAATATTAATTACAGCTCCAGACTTCGGGCTTTTAAAAAGGAACCTGTCGTAATTGATTATTATGTGCTAAAGACTGTTAAGCTCTTTATAGTCAATATATGATGTGTGTAAGTGGCTCAATCAACGTTACTACTCTTATTTTGTTTTTCATTGACTCTCCCAACTCTGTGATACTGGTGAAATCATTACCCTGGGGCTAGGGCTTTAAAATTGGGAGATAGAATTGGGGCTTGAATCCACGTCTCTGGTGCCCCTAGGCCAGTGGTTCTCAACCTTCCTAATGCCGGGACCCTTTAATAGAGTTCCTCATGTTGTGGTGACCCCCAACCATAACATTATTTTTGTTGCTACTTCGTAACTGTAATTTTGCTACTGTTATGAATCATCATGTAAATATCTGATATGCAGGATGTATTTTCATTGTTACAAGTTGAACATAATTAAAGCATAGTGATTAATCACAAAAACAATATGTAATTATATATGTGTTTTCCGATGGCCTTAGGCGACCCCTGTGAAAGGATCTTTCGACCCTCAAAGGAGTCTCGACTCACAGGTTGAGAACCGCTGCACTAAGCTATAGACCTCCCACATCGAAATTCTGCATCTGTTCTTTGAATCCCTCGTTCCCTAGTCCACCCTTGCTTCATTGAAATTCTGGACTCATTCCTTGTAGAATTTCAAGCCTTTCTCTCCAGTGCGAACTTCCTTGACGGAAACCTCTATCTCAAAACCCACGCAGCTTGCCCCCCCTCATTCCCTGCTGTTTCCTTTTAGGCCTCTGGGAACAAAGTTAGTCGCCAGTCGGTGTTGTGCGGAAGTCAGAACATCGTTCTCAATGGCAAGGTAAGCGACAAAGCCACCCCCTGGATGCATACCTTTGCTTTCTTTTCACAAATTATTACATCAGCAGGGCAGATAAAATGTTGCCACATTTCCCATTTATTGCTGTATATTTAAAAATTCTCTCTTTTAATTCTCCAGATTGGATCTATTAAATACAAAAGAGGTTCAATAAAAGGAGGCAACAAAAAGCCTTTTTCCTTTTATGCCAGGAAATGATACAGTGGCACCCACAACTAAAAGTATTACCCAAGATTGAAATACTGGACACAAAACATAAATATGTAACAAAATGTTTTAGTGCAGAAACTAAAGTAATACTAATATATTTATCTGTTTGATAATAATTATTGATTCAGTCCTAACTGAAACACTTAGAATTAATGTGAGAATTTGGAAAAATAGTACAATTTAAGACCAGTTTGTAAATGGAATATGAAAGGCTCAAAATCTTCAGTCTGAATAAATCAAAATGGCAGAGAGATAAATATAAACTTGAAGATAGCCCTAGCCAATTTGGCTCAGTGGAAGGGTCCTGGGTTTGATCTGGTCAAGGGCATGTACCTTGGTTACAGGTTCCTCCCTGACCTGGGCCCTGTCTTTCCCTCTGTTTTCTACTCCCTCAAAAAATTAATGGAAAAATATCTTCAGGGGAGGATTAAAATTTTTTTAAAATAAACTTGAAGATAATATTAGAACATTTAAGAACCATAGAAAATAGCAAGACGCATTTGAGATTAATAAACATTGAAGTCTGTGTCTCCTGCCATCTGGAATACTAAATATTCCTTGAAATGTTACACCTCTAACCTCCAGAGGGAAAATAGTCTATAACTGTAACCAAGAGATCACAAATATTTTTAGTAAAGATAAAATTTGTATGTCCATTAGCGCATCATATCCATTTGAGATTTAATGGAAAGGAAATATAGTTCAGTAAATAGATATAATTAGTAATTATAGACACACTGGTTAGCACAGAAATAGGAAATTCTATTAACTTCATCTTACTCATTTGGAAATCCTTCAGCTAATTATAAAACATTTTCTGTGCTCAGCCCCCGTAGCTCAGTGATTGAACATCGACTTATGAACCAGGAAGTCATGGTTCCATTCCCAGTCAGGGCACGTGCCTGGGTTTCGGGCTCAATCCCCAGTAGCTGTTCTCAGTTTTTTTGGGTATGTATCTAGGACTCGGATTGCTGGGTCATGTGGTAATTCTTTTTTTAAAGATAAACTATTTATTTATTTACTTATTTGAGAGGAAGGGAGCAGGATAGAGAGAGAGAAACATCGATGAAAGAGGAACGTCATTGATCGGCTGCCTTCTGTACACACCTCTACTGGGGATTGAGCCCACAACCTGGGCATGTGTCTTGACCGGGAATCAAACTGGTGACCTCGCCCTAGCTGGTTTGGCTCAGTGGATAGAGAGCATTGGCCTGTGGACTGAAGGGTCCTGGGTTCGATTCCAGTCAAGGGCACATGCCCAAGTTGCAGGCTCGATCCCCAGTAGGGGGTGTGCAGGAGGCAGCCGATCAATGATTCTCTCATCATTGATGTTTATATCGCTCCCTCTCCCTTCCTCTCTGAAATCAATAAAAATATATTTAAAACAAAAACTGGTGACCTCTTGGTTCTTGGGTTGACGCTCAACCTCTGAGCCACACTGGCTGGGCCATGTGGTAATTCTGTGTTTAGTTTTGTGACTTTGTAACTATTTTCCAAAAGGGCTGACCCATTTTACATTTCCACCACAATGCAATAGAGTACCAGTTTCTTCACATCTTCACTAACACTTGTAATTTTTCGTTATTTGGATGTGGGTATGAATGGTATCTCATTGTAGTTCTTGATTTGCATTTCCCTAATAACTAGTGATGATGAACATCTTTTAATGTGCTTATTGGCCATTTGTATATCTTCTTTGGGAAATATCTATTCAGTACTTTGCCCATTTAAAAATTGTGTTGTCTTTTTGTTGTTGGGTTATAGGAGTTCTTTATATATTCTGCATATTAAGTCTTTATCAGATATATGATTGCAAATAAATCCTACCATTCTGAGATTATCTTTTCACTTTCTTTTTTGCAGTTTATTGATTTTTAGAGAGAGAGGAAGGAAAAGGGAGAGAGAAATATCAATGTGAGAGTGCAATATTGATCAGCTGCCTATTGGAGATTGAATCCACAACCTAGGCAAGTGCCCTTGACAGGGAATTGAACCAGCAACCTCCTGGTGCACAGGACGATGCCCAACCAACTGAGCCACACTGGCCAGGGCTCTTTTCACTTTCTTGATGATGCTCTTTGATGCACAAAAGTTTTTAATTATGATGAAGTCAAATTTATCTATTTTTTTTTTTCTTTTGCTCAAGGTTTTGCTATCATATCTAAGAATCCCATACCCAAGATCACAAGATTTACTCTTATATTTTTTTCTAATAGTTTTTTGGTTTTAGCACTTGTGTTTAGGTTGTTGATGCATTTTTTTTTTTTTGGTTTGTTTTGTTGTTAATTCTCACCCTAGAATATTTCTTCCATTAATTTTTAAAGAGAGTGGAAGGGAGGGGGAGAGACAGAGAGACATTGATGTGAGAGAGACACATCTATTGGTTGCCTCCCCCTTGCTCCTACTGGGGCTGAGGATGAAGCCTGCAACCGAGGTACGTGCCCTTCACAAGAATTGAACCTGGGACCTTTCAGTCCAAGGGACAACACTGTAATCACTGAGAAAAATGAGCTAGGGCTCAGTGATGCATTTTGAATTAATTTTTGATATAGGGGGTCCTAATTCATTCTTTTGGAATGTGGAAATCCAGTTGTCTGAGTGCCATTTTGGTCTTGGCATCATGTTAGAAAATCAATTGGCCGTAGATGCATGGTTTCTTTGTTGACTCTCAGTTTTGCTCCATTGGTTGATATGTCTGTTCTATGTCAATACCATACTGTTTTGGTTGTTGTGGCTTTGCAGTAATTTTGTAATCAGAAAGTATGAGTCCTCCAACTTTGTCCTTTTTCAAGATTGTTTTGGTTGTTTGGCCCATCTGTTTCTTTTTAAAAAGATGTTTTATTTGGCACACACAGAGAGTAATATGTAATATGTTGTTATAAAGTATAAAAATTAAATAGATACCAGGAACCCACCATCCAAATGCAGAACTGTAACATGTAATACAGTGCTACCTTTGTCTTCCTCTCCCATTCCTTACTTCTGCCTCCTTCCAAGAGGAAATTACTATCTTGAACTTTGTCTTACAGAAATTCTTTATTTTATTTATTTGTTTATTTTTTAAATATGTTTTCAATGATTTTACAGAGAGAGGAAAGGAGAGGGAGAGGGAGAGAGAAATAGAAACATCGACGAGAGAGAAACATCAATCAGCTGCCTCCTGTATGCTCCCCACCGGAGATCGAGCCGTAACTTGGGCATGTAATTGAACCAGCAACCCCTTAATGCATAGTTCAGTGCTCAAACACTGAGTCACACCAGCCGGGCTAAATTCTTTATTTAAAAAAAATGTTTTACCACAAACATATGCATCCCTAAGTAATACAGGGTGTCCCAAAAAATGTATACACATTTTGAATAATTATAAAGGCAGTATTTATTAAAATACATTTTATTTTCAATATGCAATAGAATCAGCTGTTACAATGTGTATACATTTTTTTGGGACACCTATATAAATTGTTTAGCATTACTTGGTTTTCTGTGACTTTTTAAACATATAATTATAATAATGACAATAGAAAACATTTAATATGACACTGTTGTTTCTAAGATTCATGTGGTTTGTGCATTTTCACTGCTGGGTACAATTCCATTTTTTCCCCTCACTTGTTGGTGGATAACTAGTTATTTTGTTTCCAATTTTGCTATTATGAACAATCCATGTATGTTTCTAGCTCTTGTCCCTTTGCGAACTTTGACACTTCTGTTTTTCTGAGCCTTTATATCAGGTGTCACAGCACCTGCAGTAGACAGGGATAAAATGAGTAAAAAGACTGGGTGTCGCTGGCTCAGTGGTTGAGCATTGACCTATGAACCAGGAGGTCATGGTTCAATTCCCGTCAGGGCACAAGCTCAAGTTGCAGGCTCCATCCCTGGTGGAGGGTGTGCAGGAGGCAGCCGATCAATGATTCTCTCTCATCATTGATGATTCTATCTCTCCCTCTCCCTTCCTCTCTGAAATAAATCAATACACACACACATATAAAGACTGGGTGTAAACAGTAGTGTTGTGGGGCCTGGTGACTTGGGACAATACATGTCCTAGTTAAACCCAAGCTGATTGTTTCAAGTGAGAAAATACGCTTATATTTCCAGAGCTTCTGATTTTCCCAAAAGAAATTGAAATCTGGATTTTTAAAAATGCAAAATGTTCCACTTTTCAAGTAATAGCAGTTAATTTAAATGATAAAAAATGTTGTCTGGGCGACACAAAACAGGTTTCCGGGTGCTATCCTTGGGCCTCCAACTTCCACCTCTGCCTTTTCCCTTGTTGAGTGCAGTGAACTCTGCTTTAGTACCATTTCTTCCCTGTAAGGGTCTTATAGGCACCTCCTTTCATTTTAACACACTGTTGCCTCTATTTTGAATCACTTCTCTTCTTCAGTTGCACTCTTTTATATATATATATATTTACATATACAAATATATATATTTATATATTTGTTTTACATATTTTATTGATTTTTTAGTGAGAGGAAGGGAGATGTGCCCGCAACCAAGGTACATGCCCTTGACCAGAATTGAACCTGGGACCCTTCAGTCCCCAGGCTGACGCTCTATCCACTGAGCCAAACCGGTTAGGGCTATTATGGAACTTTTAAGACAAAAGTAGAGAGACCCTATAATAAATTCACCAGCTTCTACAATTAGCGATATTCTGACATTATCATTTCCCAAACATATTTTTTTTTCTTTCTTTTTTTTTTTTTTTTAAAATATATTTTATTGATTTTTTACAGAGCGGAAGGGAGAGAGATAGAGAGTTAGAAACATCGATGAGAGAGAAACATCGATCAGCTGCCTCCTGCACATCTCCTACTGGGGATGTGCCCGCAACCCAGGTACATGCCCTTGACCGGAATCGAACCTGGGACCTTTCAGTCCGCAGGCCGACGCTCTATCCACTGAGCCAAACCGGTTCCGGCCCCAAACATATTTTGACTGGGATGGGGAGCTGACCTGTAGTATTTTAAAGCATCGTAGTATTTCACCCATAAATACTTTGAATATGTATCATTCATATTTAAAGACTTTAAATAGTATAATATCCTTATAATTTTTTTCAAAAACACAGTAATTTCCTAATATCTAATCCTCAGTCCACGGTCAGTCTTTCTAATATCTTAAGATGTCTTTTTACATTTGGTTTCTTTAAAACAGGATCCAAACAAGGTCAAGTACACACTGTGTTTGGTTACTATGTCTCTTAAGTTTCTAATTTGTCACTGTTCTTTTTCTCTACCCCCTTCCAACCCCTTCTTTTCCCCATGCCATTTCCCCCCCCTCACCTGAGGATATTTTAGAGAGCAGAAGGGAGGGAGAGAGAGGGAGAGGGAGAGGGAGAGGGAGAGGGAGAGGGAGAGGGAGAGGGAGAGGGAGAGGGAGAGAGGGAAAGAAAGAAAGAAAGAAAGAAAGAAGAAGGGAAGGGAAGGGAAGGGAAGGGAAGGGAAGGGAAGGGAAGGGAAGGGAAGGGAAGGGAAGGGAAGGGAAGGGAAGGGAAGGGAAGGGAAGGGAAGGGAAGGGAAGGGAAGGGAAGGGAAGGGAAGGGAAGGGAAGGGAAGGGAAGGGAAGGGAAGGGAAGGGAAGGGAAGGGAAGGGAAGGGAAGGGAAGGGAAGGGAAGGGAAGGGAAGGGAAGGGAAGGGAAGGGAAGGGAAGGGAAGGGAAGGGAAGGGAAGGGAAGGGAAGGGAAGGGAAGGGAAGGGAAGGGAAGGGAAGGGAAGGGAAGGGAAGGGAAGGGAAGGGAAGGGAAGGGAAGGGAAGGGAAGGGAAGGGAAGGGAAGGGAAGGGAAGGGAAGGGAAGGGAAGGGAAGGGAAGGGAAGGGAAGGGAAGGGAAGGGAAGGGAAGGGAAGGGAAGGGAAGGGAAGGGAAGGGAAGGGAAGGGAAGGGAAGGGAAGGGAAGGGAAGGGAAGGGAAGGGAAGGGAAGGGAAGGGAAGGGAAGGGAAGGGAAGGGAAGGGAAGGGAAGGGAAGGGAAGGGAAGGGAAGGGAAGGGAAGGGAAGGGAAGGGAAGGGAAGGGAAGGGAAGGGAAGGGAAGGGAAGGGAAGGGAAGGGAAGGGAAGGGAAGGGAAGGGAAGGGAAGGGAAGGGAAGGGAAGGGAAGGGAAGGGAAGGGAAGGGAAGGGAAGGGAAGGGAAGGGAAGGGAAGGGAAGGGAAGGGAAGGGAAGGGAAGGGAAGGGAAGGGAAGGGAAGGGAAGGGAAGGGAAGGGAAGGGAAGGGAAGGGAAGGGAAGGGAAGGGAAGGGAAGGGAAGGGAAGGGAAGGGAAGGGAAGGGAAGGGAAGGGAAGGGAAGGGAAGGGAAGGGAAGGGAAGGGAAGGGAAGGGAAGGGAAGGGAAGGGAAGGGAAGGGAAGGGAAGGGAAGGGAAGGGAAGGGAAGGGAAGGGAAGGGAAGGGAAGGGAAGGGAAGGGAAGGGAAGGGAAGGGAAGGGAAGGGAAGGGAAGGGAAGGGAAGGGAAGGGAAGGGAAGGGAGAAAAAAAAGAAAGATAGATGTGAGACATCAATTGGTTGCCTTCCCAGATGCACCCCAACTGGGCTAGGGATGGAACCTGCAACATAGGTATGTGCCCTTGACCAGGAATTGAACCTGTGACTCTTCGGTATGGGGGCTGACGCTCTAACCAGGGAGCAACACCGGCCAGGGCTCCCCATGCCATCTTATATTGAGGAAATTGGATCACTCTTCTGTAGAATTTCCAATCTTCTGAATTTAACTGTTTGTATTTACATTGCCCCCTCCTCCCTGTAAATTGGTAGTTAGATCTACCAATTTGGTGGTTAGCAAACTCATTAGTCAACAGAGCCAAATATCAACAGTACAACGATTGAAATTTCTTTTGAGAGCCAAATTTTTAAAACTTAAACTATATAGGTGGGTACATTGTTATTAACTTAATTAGGGTGCTCCTAAGGCTTAGGAAGAGCCACACTTAAGGGGCCAAAGAGCCGCGTGTGGCCCGCGAGCCGCAGCTTGCCGACCACGGATCTAGAGGCTTGGTCAGATTCCTGTACTTCTAGTTTATTGCTTTTCCTCAGCCCAGCTATTAACTTAGATAAGGCTCATTATCTCTTTTTACCTTCATCCACTGTAGTCATCTAAGGGTTATTTTCCCTACAGTGAGGAGTTTTCCCTCCTCCATTCAGATTCTAGACTTCTTCAAGAGTAATATTTCTAAAATGAACATTCACTTGTTCCAATTGTCGGCTAATATCTTCATTGATTCCTTATTTCCTCTAGGAAAAAAGTCCAAGTTTCTATGCTCAGCATATGTAATTCCTCATGATCTGGTGCCTTGTTTACTTTTCCAGCTGCAATCCCAGCCATATACACTTTTTTTAACCCCATTCATTTATTTATTCAACAGACATTTCAAGAATACCTACTCTTTACCAAGTATGGGGCATTAGTTCCCCCAAATTTCTGGTTTGTGTTATTCAACCCCTCTGGGCAATCTCTGGGGAAGCCTGCAGAGTAGCACTTAATCTGAGTCCAGACATTGGGAGAGCTACCAGAACCACACTGAGTCCCCCTCTGGGAGCATGAAGTTGGAGGTAGTTGTGCTACCAGATAAGGCAAAGTCAGGAGCCGCCAGGACTCTTGTTGAGCAAGCAGCCATGGCGTGGCTGTGAGTAAATCCAAGGAGGTGCATAAACTAGGTCTACTCCAGGTGTTCCCAGTAAATGTTTGTTCATTCAGGGAGGCCTAGTCAAAGGCTGTTCTGGGGAAAGCTGTGATAAAAGGGGAACATCTTCAGCTAGAAGCAGTTGTGAGGTTTTTTTTTTTTTTTTTTTTTAATTAAATCTTTATTGTTCAGATTATTACATTTGTTCCTCTTTTTTTCACCTCCATAACTCCCCTCCTCCCAGTTCCCGCCCCACCCTCCGCCCTCACTCCCCACCCACTGTCCTCATCCATAGGTGCACGATTTTTGTCCAGTCTCTTCCCACATCTCCCACACCCCTTTCCCCCCCCAAGAATAGTCAGTCCATTCCCTTTCTAGGTCCCTGATTCTATTATAATCAACAGTTCATTCTGTTCATCAGATTATTTATTCACTTGATTCTTAGATTCACTTGTTGATAGATGCATATTTGTTGTTCATAATTTGTATCTTTAGCTTTTTCTTCCTCTTCCTCTTCTTAAAGGATACCTTTCAGCATTTCATATAATCCTGGTTTGGTGGTGATGAACTCCTTTAGCTTTTCCTTATCTGTGAAGCTCTTTATCTGACCTTCAATTCTGAATGATAGCTTTGCTGGATAAAGTAATCTTGGTTGTAGGTTCTTGGTATTCATCACTTTGAATATTTCTTGCCACTCCCTTCTGGCCTGCAAAGTTTCTGTTGAGAAATCAGCTGACAATCGTATGGGTATTCCCTTGTAGGTAACTGAGTTTCTTTCTCTTGCTGTTTTTAAGATTCTCTCTTTATCTTTTGCTCTTGGCATTTTAATTATGATGTGTCTTGGTGTGGTCCTCTTTGGATTCCTTTTGTTTGGGGTTCTCCGCGCTTCTTGGACCTGTAAGTCCATTTCTTTCACCAGGTGGGGGAAGTTTTCTGTCATTATTTCTTCAAATAGGTTTTCAATATCTTGCTCTCTCTCATCTTCTGGCACCCCTATAATTCTGATGTTGGTACGCTTGAAGCTGTCCCAGAGGCTCCTTACACTATCCTCGCATTTTTGGATTCTTTTTTCATTTTGCTTTTCCAGTTGGATGTTTTTTGCTTCCTCGCATTTCAAATCATTGACTTGATTCTTGCGCTCCTCTGGTCTGCTGTCGGGCGTCTGTATAATATTCGTTATTTCAGTCCGTGTATGCTTAATTTCTAGTTGGTTCCCCAATATAAGATCGAGGGTCTTATTAGTTTTTGTGTAGAGCTCATTAAGTTTATCGGCAGCTTCTAAACAGTTCTTGAGAGACCTTAAAAGTGTGGTTCTGAACTCTATTTCTTCCATTGACAATTTTGTCCTGTTTCTTTGTCTCCGCATTTTGTTATGCTTCCTTGGTGCACCCCCTAGTGGTCTTTGTTCGCAGTCTTATAGTTAAATCTTGATTGTTGTAGCTAATTCCAGGGAGGGTTTGACCTCCAGGCCAAGTGGCTATGAGAATCAGCTGTGTCAGCAGTGAGAGAACTTCTGTCCTCTAGGGAGGTGCTAATCTAGCCTTTGCCTGAGGCTATCCGGCAAATGCCTCTGTGCAGGGCTTGGGCGGGGCGGGTCGCACAGGATCAACAGGGTGGGCCGGAGAGAGCAGTTATGGCGGGTCTCAGTCCTGTCCCCAGGGGCTCTGCCTCTCTGAGTCCCAGCACCCGCTGCAAAGCTCGGAGAGAAAGCTGCACTCGCTCTGACCGAAGCCAGACAGGCCCGCTTCTCCTGTTTGAGTCTGGGTCCCTAAAGACTCGCCTGTATCTGGAGCTCCGAGTCTGCGACTCCCTCCCGATTGAAAACGCCAACCGCCGCCAGCCCGCTCCGCGCACTCCGCACCTCAGAATTTGACTTCAGCACTGCGCCTCCTCTGAGTGTCCGTGTGCGTTTCTCTTTCCTCCTAGTTGTAGGACTTCCACTCAGCCAGCGTTCCTGTGGTTCTGGGTGATGTCCCTTCCGTTTTTTGGTTTCACTTTTGAAGTAGTTGTTCAAGGCAGCAAACTCCGGCGTTAACCTATGCCGCCATCTTGGTTCTCCAGATTAACTCAGTTGTGAGGTTTTTTGCACACATTCAGATATGTATAAAACAATAAAAATTGCATTTTTTTAAGTTCTGTTTTTTTTGTTTTATTGCTTAAAGTATTACAAAGGGTATTACATATGTGTCCTTTTTTTTCCCCCACCCTTGACAATCCCCTGGCCTCCCCTAACCCCCAGTGTCTTATGTCCATTGGTTATGCTTATATGCATGCATACAAGTCCTTCAGTTGATCAAAAATTGCATTTTGTTATGTATTTATTAAAGACAATCACTTACTGCCCAACTGGCGTGTCTCAGTGGTTGAGCGTCAACCTATGAACCAGGAGATCATAGTTTGATTCCCAATCAGAGCACGTGCCCAGGTTGTGGGCTTGATCCCCAGTAGGGGGCGTGCAGGAGCAGCTGATCAATGATTCTCTCTCATCATTGATGTTTCTATCTCTCCCTATCCCTTCCTCTCTCAAATCAATAAAAGTATTTTTTTAAATAAAAAAGACAATCACTTATAGTTTATAAAAAATATTGGCCTGATCTACACAAAAATTTCCTGATAGTGGTAATTAAAAACTGCTATTCTTACCACCCTTGTTTCCACACCAATATTCATTCTAATCTTGAAGTGTAATACAATAAGACTGAAGACCAAACACTTTAGGTCCCGGTCAAGATAATAAAATACTCTTAAGTCTTTTGGGTCCTTGGATTGATTGACATGAATAAGGGAACCAATATTTTAAAATATATTTTAAAATTTATTTCGGAGAGGAAGGGAGAGGGAGAGAGGGATAGAAACATCAATGATGGGAGAGAGTCATTGATTGGTTGCTTTCTGCATGCCCCCCATGGTGGATTGAACCTGCAACCCAGGCAGGTGCCCTGACCAGGAATCAAACCATGATCTCCTGGTTCATAGGTCGATGCTCAACCACTGAGCCATGCTGGCTAGGCAACAAAACCAATTTTTGATATGAAAGAATTGTGTTCATCTCCAATAATGAATTCAAGCTCCTGCCAGCCCACTCGGTTGCGGGAGGCCACAACATCATTCTCTTTGGTAATTTCACTGTCAGCAATTCTCTTCAGTTCCTCCCTCACACTTTATGTACATAAGCCTCTTTTCTGATCATGACATTTTTGTAATTGCTGTCATTGGCATATCTCAATTTCCCATTGAGCTGAACTTACCCTTGTGACGCACGCATGTAATAATGCAGATAAAAGTCACTGTCCATGGCTCAAAAAAAGGCCACAGAGACGGAACTTTAATAGCAAACCATGCAGTCAGTGTTATAAGGGCAATTCTCTTACAAGTTTAAAAAAAATTAGTAATTCCCTGATATCATCTAATCCTCAGTCCACGTTTAGTCTTTCCTGTATTTCAAGATATTTTTTTGCAATTGGTTTGTTCAAATCAGGCTCCAAAGAAGGTCTTAATCTTACAAGTTATACCTTTAAGTAGAACATTAGACTCAGACGATCAAGCATGTCAAACTTGTGGCCAAACTCGTTATTTAAACGCAGCGTGCACCATGAGTTTGCCATGCTTGCAGTAGATCACACCACAATTCTCAGTCAGGGTCTTGTTACCTGCTCTTTTTGTTATTATGTTTTCATCTATGTTGATAATTTTTAAGTGTGCTTTGTTTTATAGACCATTGTGATGAATGACTGTATTATCCGAGGGGATCTGGCAAATGTAAGAGTTGGACGTCATTGTGTTGTGAAAAGTCGGAGTGTCATAAGGCCACCGTTCAAGAAATTCAGCAAAGGGTATGTAACTTAATTATCTTGTTTCAGTCTTGGGCAAGCTGCTGCTAATGGTGGTGTTCTCCATGTGTTGATTGTGGTGCAAGGAATGGGTCTATGCTGTTGTTGGAGATGCTGAGTAAGAATTCTGGTGGTGGTCATCCTAGTCTAGTTGATGGTTGGTCGGTTGGTTGTCAGAAACAGAATCCACTTAATCTGGCAAAAGCAAAGGGGGTTCTTATTAAACAGACACAGGCATATTTGATGGAACCTAAGGGTAGAAAAAGGGGCCGAGCCTTATGAGGAACTAGAACCCCAAAGTAGTCACCTTGCCAGAATCAAGACAATATTCTGTATATCTAGTATCTCTGTCTCCAAAATGATACTTTGTATTGATCTGTACTCTCTGCACTTCCGTTTCCCTCCCCTCTTCCTCGGATTGTCTTTCCCCTTTCCTCCTGGAGCTGGCTTTGCTACTGCAGCCCCTCCTTTATATCATTTCTCCATTCAGACTTCCAGCAGATACCAACTAGAGATCTTAGGTCTTATTTAAAGTTCATGGGAGAGGGGATTGATTGGCTCAGTATGAGTTAACTGTTCACCCCTGGTCTAATAGCTGTGACCTGAGGGCAGGTCAACTCAGGTCCGCTGATCTCACAGTAGGAATAAGGAGTGTCCAAGAAGGACATGGACAGGGCAGGAAAACTGGCCACTCTACCCACATGGTGGCATTCTCTTTGTTTCCCTTCTCCTTAGCTAATTTATTCTCCTGGTTCCTACATGTGACATCTCCATTTCATCCAGTAATTCAGCAAGCATTTATTGAATACTTTCCTTATGCCAGTCACTAAGTTCTAAGCAGGGCATATAAAGATGGATAAAATAGCATTCCTGCCTCAAGGTTTTGTGTGTGTGTGTGTGTGTGTGTGTGTGTGTGTGTGTGTGTATGTGTGTATGTATGTTTAGAGAGAGAGAGGAAGAGAGAGAGAGAGAAACATTGATTTGTTGTTCCATGTAGTTATGTATTCATTGGTTGATTCTTGTATATGCCCTGACTAGGGATTGAACCCATAACCTTGGCGTATCAGGATGATACTCTAACCAACTGAGCTACCTGGCGAAGGCCTACCTCAAGGTTCTTCAAACCTAGTGGTAGAAATCTATATATATAAAAGGTTAAGTGTCCATCCGTCTGACCAGTAGCTATGATGCGCACTGACCAACAGGGGGCAGACACTCTACGCAGAAGCTGCCATGACATGCACTGGCCATTTAAAAATACATGGCACCACGGACCTGGCGCTGACAAACCAACACTCGGCTTCCCCCAAGTGGGACACAGGCCCTGCCACCACCTGGGAGCGACACCCCACCAAATCGCAGCCAACACTGCCAAGACCCCATGGTGCAAAATGCGGCCCACAGCCCCGGTGCCCCAGCCCAGAAAAAGTCGCTGTGGGCACCGGGTAATGACGTCATGTAGCAACACCCGGCTTCCTCTCCCTAGTGACTAGCCTCCTTGCAGTTTCTTCAGCCAAGGAACACGACTTGCTTTATAGCCAGGTGCACACATTTTACACTGTAACCAAATGTCTGTGATGCGTTTTCACATGCCTCATCTCATTTGATCCTCACAGAAGTCCTGGAGCAGGTAGCTAGGAGACTCCATGGAATCCTATTTTCTTTTCATTAGCCAGAAAACGGAGATTTAGAAAGCTTAGAAACTTGACCCGACTGAAAAGAAGTAAGAAATGGTGGAACTTGAAAACGACTTCAGGTTTTCTCACTGTGCAGAATATAGTCAAACACTGCTGCAGTTAAATATTTTACCATTTGTTCTCCCTGTGTGATCTACAATAATGATCTGCTTTGTGTTGATATTTACTGCTGTGTTGCTGACAATTACCTGAAAGAGAAGTTGGGGTGCTTCACTGGGCTGGAAAAAGTTTAGCTACATCAGAGAGCAGGTCTAAGGAAGTTTATTATATATGAGTGTGTGTATATATATGTGTGTGTGTGTGTGTGTATGGCTAAGTTCACTCCCGCATGCGTGATACATATAAAGCTCTCACTGGCACCAATTGCACATGTGTGTTTCGATTTGTCATTGTCGATCATGAATTTGGTTGACACTCCTATTATAGAGAAAGGGCGAATAGCAATATTAAAATATTTCTTCTAATTAATTTCCTCTCAATGTGCATGAATCCATGCACCAGGACACTAGTATTTACATAAACACATAGCTATTATATAATGTGATCACTACTATGTAATGTGATAGTCCTGTCACATGGGTCTGAACAAAGTAAGGTGGGAACAGGGAAGAGAGCAGCTAACTCAGACTAACTTTAATTCCTAGGAGTGAATCATGCAGGGATAATCCTGCATCTCCCATAATGATGTTGGGCTCCAGGCTTTCCAAGATATATGGGGATTGGAGTAGGGAGTCACTCTAAAACATTCACAAGAAATTATTCGCTCATTATCTCAGAAGGCTATTGGGGGAAACCAGAAAACCTTGTGGTAGGTACCCTTTTGTGATTTTGTGTAGTGGCCGATACTCTGCTAGAGGTGTTGACTCCAGTTCCTGCTAAAAGCATTACTGGGCTAGATATGGTCCAAGGAAAGCATTGAGAACGAACATTGCAGTGCTTATCCTTGCCATTGTCATCCCAACTCCTCGCACAGAGTGTGGCATATTGTAGAGTTTGTTGGTGAGTGGAGAGATGTGTAAATAAGAATGGTCCACGTGAGAAATATAGAAATATGAAAGTATAAATAGCAACAATACCTGAACAGGAGGTGATAGGGATTTTGTCCCACGCATATGCATGTCCCAGAACCTGATAATGGAATACAGTTTGGAATTTTTAACTTAAGATTAAAGAACTAATGGTACTGCTGTAAACTATGATGAGATCAGGGACTTTATTGCCGCACAAGGTATACAGACTAAAAATGTGAATTCAGGAAAATTTAAAGAGTATTTAAATTTGCCATTGCTTTCTAAATATATATATATATAGTTGCCATCTCTGACAAAATAACTCGTGACAGAATAGAACTCAGGGCTGGAAAGAGCCAATGAGCATCCACCTACTTTATGTTCATTCCAGTCCAAATATTTTCCATCCGAAGGTACTGAAATTACTTGTAAATATGACCACAAAAGCACTGTCCGGGACACTGTAGGAGACCTGGAGAATGAGAGCAGTTAGAGCCCTCAGAAAGCCTACTGACACCTACTCCCATCCAAGTCCTGGCTTATCTGTGTTACTTTCAATTAAACTTTTACCGAAGCTCCATTCCTTGTTATATTCTCACATGTCATGGTAGTTTTCCTCTGTAGCATTTCCTCAGTTGTAACTAATTACTTGCTGTATAATCACTTATTTAATTTCGTTTCTTCTCTTTATTGTATGTGCCTTGTGGGCAGGGTTGCATTTTTTATCTTTGCCATTGTATCCCCAATTCCTAGCATAGAGTCTGACATATAGTAGGCACTCAACAAAATGAAGGACTATATCCATTTTCAGATTGTTGGGTGCTAGCATTTATATCCCACAAACCTGATGTCAGTCCCTGGCATATTACAGAGCAGACTAGAGGCCCGATGCACAAAATTCATGCAAGGGGCTCAGCCCTCGCAGCCCAGGCTTCATCCGGAAGGTCGTTCGGCTATTTGATCTAATTAGCATATTAGCTCTTTATTATATAGGATTATTAAAAATGTGATCTGTGAACCTTTTCAAAGGAAGCAGGAATGAGCACACAGGCACTCATTTTTATTTGGTGCCAGTGCCTTTAGCTTAGAATATCTTGCCCCTTCTGCCTTGCTGTTTTCTTGCTCTAATATTTCTGATATTGAGCTAGTAGGAAAATTTATATAGAATATAGTGGTATAAAGTTTGAAATTTAAATTTGCCATCTCTGACAAAATACTGGGGAAATTATAGAATTTCTCTAGCCTGAGGATTCCTTCCTTGCTAGGAACAGTTTTAATAAGACAAGATGATGAACTTGAGATTAGTATCTATAGTTTTATAAGCCTTGACCAGAAATACCTCACCTTGACCTTTGTTCGTCTTTTTTCCCTATAGGGTTGCATTCTTCCCTTTACATATTGGGGACCACGTTTTTATTGAGGAAGATTGTGTGGTCAACGCGGCTCAGATTGGCTCTTACGTTCATGTTGGCAAGAACTGTGTGATTGTGAGTATGGTGACTTGGTGACTAAGCAGCCTCACTGCCCTCTGGCTCCTGTCCCTCCCATCAGTGGCCTCTGCTTCTGTGGCCAGACAAGGCAGAAGTAGCTTCTGGTCTGCTGGCATTATTACTGCATTTGGAGCTCTTTCCTAGGCATTCACGATCATGGCTGATCTTTATTGAACCTCTTCCCTGTGATGTTAAAGACGTTCCTTTAATTTTTTCATTTACTCCTCACAATCATCCAAGGGTGTTGTAGGTGCTGCTGTTATCCCTGTTTGCAGTAAGACTGAAGATCTTAGATACTATAGGGTTGATGAGGCTATTAAGTAGAGCTGGGATTTGAATCCAGGTGGTATGAATGGTCATGCTGCTATATGTCCTACCTGTTGCCTTACCTCAGGGATCTTACTGTCTGGTGGGGTGAGGGGTGAGTGAAGGGTGAGGTAAAACTGGCTCATAGACGAGAGGAGGATGGGCATTTCGGTTAAGAGGCTGGCATGTGTAAGGCTCAGAGTCACCACAGGACATGACTTCAGGGGAACTGCAGGTAGTTGAGGGTGCATGGGAGCACCTTGCTCAGCGGAACCGTAGGATCTGGTCCCAGGAGACTTGGCGTCAGTTTGTTTGGTCCCACTCGGGTTTCTTGGCATTTCACAGATGGGGAGCTTGATTTCAGGCAGGATTTATAAGAATGTTAATGATCAGAGCCAAACTGTTTAGGGAAAATGTTTCCTCCACTTTAAATTTGTACTTCAGACCAGATTCTAGGAAAAGCCAATACTTTTTCATATTTTTAAATGGCTGCTCCTAATAATACCGAGCTGGCTCTCCGCTCTGGATGAGACTGATCCTGGAGTATCAGAAAACTCGTAACAGCTGTGCAGTTAACGTTCCAGGAGCCACAGGCACCGTGCAGGGGAGAAGCCCTTGCTGCGAGGAGCATTCCAACCTGACCTGTTACTCAGAATCAGGGACGTGGTTGTTTTGCTAGGTATGTTCCTCCAGAGTGCTTAGCGTTAGAGACCTGGCCTGCTGTGGAAGGAAGGGGGCAGATAGTGAAATCCAGCCTGTCCCACGTCCCGTTGACAGAAGCTGGCTTTCCAAGCCTCAGCTGGGTTTCCTGGTATGTCCTGTGGCCAAGAAGACCTCAGCGTAGCAGCTTAGTCCTTCAGCCTGTCCTTTAGCCCTGCAGCAGACATTTGAAAGGTTCATGGCCAGATGCTAGTCCCAGGCCTGGGGAAGTCTAGTCCCGTTGTCAGGTGCACTGCTTCGCGGGTCACTTTTCAGTGTATCAAGTGACTGTCATTTCACAGTCATTGTTCAGTAGTGGTAGCACTGTCCTCGTTTGCTGAACCTTTACAGATTCTCAAGTAATGTGAGAATCTTTTAAAAGAGTCTGGCTTGTCTCCTGACACACAGGTCCTTCCTATAGCATCCACGTGAAGTTTTAGGTATTAAATCAAAATTGCCCGGATGCCAGCGGGAAAAGTCCAACAGGCAGTATTAACAGGCACTGTTGTGCTGTGAGCTGTGCATTTACCACTCTGATCCTGACAGCATCCCTGCAGGTTGGTTTTATGTCCTATTTCACAGATGACACAAAGGCTCAGAGATGCTGAATAACTTGCATCAGGAGATAGAGGTAGCTTAATGCTAGCAGCATGCACTTCTTAACCCCTTCAGGAAAATTCTCCAGGAAAGAAAAAGAAGTAGTTTTAGATGTTAGCCTTCTCCACTATTGCCAATTCATTATGCCTAAGAAGTACCTACATTTTTTTTTTTTAATTTTGCTGATATCTAATTGATCTTTTTACCCAGAAAGCTCTGAAATCAAAATGAACATCATTTCTCTGAGTGGGCAGAATGGTCAACCAGTGGACAAAGCAGGCTGGTGGTACACAGAAGATCCGTGTTCCTCTTGTTTTGTTTTGTTACATCTCTCTCTCTTATATATATATGTGTGTGTGTGTGTGTATATATATATTGATTGATTGATTGATTGATTGATTTCAGAGAGTAAGAGAGAGGGAGATAGAAACATCAATGATGAGAGAGAATCATCAATCGGCTGCCTCCTGAACGCCCTTTACTAGGGGTCAAGTCCATACCCGCGCATGTGCCCTTGATCAGAATCGAACCCGGGACCCTTTAGTCCACAGGCCGATGCTCTATCCACTGAGCCAAACCAGCCAGGGCCCTTGTTCTTCTTTGTCAGGGCCCACTGTGCACAGATCTCTGTATGTGAATGTATCGTGCCTTACATAGCACGTTCTCTTGTCTGTTATTCAGGGCTCCATGTGCTTAGTCTGAGTTATTAGGAGCTAAGATAGCACCTTGGAGTCATTGGGAAATTATGAGGGAGCTGGTCACCAGCTGGATTTTGAAATTGCCAATATCAGGGAGTTCATGGAAGAGAACTTTGCAAGGAGGATGAATAGCTGCAGTAATGACTTGCTTCTGAGCTAAAGATGTTGCCAAGTATTGCCAAAACTATTGTCCACAAAGCTAGAGACAACTTAGTAGACACTTAAGAAATTCGGACCTTAGAAATATAAGTGCGTTAGAGGTAAAAAAAAAAGTTCATTTGGCAATCTATCTGTTAATTCTTGAAAAAGTATCCGATTTGGGTATATTTGGGTATTTAATAATGGGGAAAATTTGGTCACAACTAAATGAAAGTATCTTTCATATTCTTTGGTAATTCACACAGTGAATTATAGGCCCTGGTGATGTAAACATAAGTTGGTACAGAACAAAACTTATAGCAAGTAGCCTGAGGCGCACCTCTAAACTGTTTTCAGAGCCTCTCCTTACCCTTAACCCATGGAACAGATAGCTCTCCCAGACGTCTTCTCTTACCCTCAGAATGCCATGGGTGATGGCAATGGAAAATTGGTGGCCGTGGATAAAGTCAGACATAAGGCTCAGCCTACACCTTCAAACAGATGAATGGACTAATACGATCATTAGTGTAGAAGTGGATTCTAATTTCCTGCATAAGTGGCTCTAGGACTTCGAGTGAAGAAGTGAGAATCAGACTCCTTCCCTTTTCTGTTTTTCTGTGCGAGCCTCTCGGTCAGGGTCTTTCCTCATGAAAACAAGATAGCGCTCCTGTTTCTGTCCCATCCTTTGGAAACTTCGTTGAGAAGAGCTTTTCCCCCCAGTGCTCCCAGCAGAATCCTGATGTTGAGATTCATCAGACTGGTTTTTGGCTCAAATGCCAATTCTCTAGACCAGCGGTTGCCAACCGGTGATCCGTGGACCACTGGTGGTCCGTGAGGTCCGACAGGTTGGTGACCACTGCTCTAGACCAGTCTCTGTGGCCAGCTTGGGGTTTAGAGTGTGGGATGGAAATGGAAGCACATGGGCTGAGCTGGGCATAGGGGTAGTTCCCAACAGAAATACAGGTTCTGTTACCAGAGGAAAGGGGAACAGAGGTTGAGCAAGCAAAACAGATGTCCACTAAATTAAAAAAAGAAAAAAAAATTAAACAGAACTCTTAGAAGACTGAATGTCATATAGTCTGTCATGCTTAAGATAACCTGGATTGTCCCCAGCATATAACCTCCAGCTGAAATGTGCTCCCCCCCACCCCCACCACACACACACACACACACACACACACACACACACTCTCACACTCACACTCACACTCACACTTATATTCCTACCTCCTCTTGCTTGTCAGGTACCATCTGAAGCAGGGAACTGTGGCCAAGCCTCTTGTCACTATCCCTGGCTATTGTAAGATATCACAGATGAAGAAAATATAAAATAGCCATCCATGTTTATTCGTATTTCCTGATCTATTTCCTGTTAATAATATTGTAATTTCAGGGGCGCCGGTGTGTGTTGAAAGACTGCTGCAAAATTCTTGACAACACAGTACTACCCCCAGAAACGGTGGTCCCACCATTCACTGTCTTCTCAGGCTGCCCAGGTAACCGTCAGTACTGATTATGAAAACTCGTTGATTTTTCTTCACAAAAGCCATGCAGGCAATTTCTGTCTCTGACAGTATGTTAGTCTAGCTGACTTAAAAATTATTCTAGTACGAAGTACGTGAGAATGCTGTTTACAATATTACAGGTATCCTTTTAAATGCTTAGTTGGATAAGGACATTCTCATGGGTCAGAAGTAAAGAGGAAACGGAGTGGACACTGGGAGCACGCTTCAGTTGACGCTGTCTTCAGAAAGGAGTGGCTGAGGGTGGATACTGTGTGGGGAAGAGAGAGAGCCTTGCATCCACACATGGCAGAGGGCCTCTTGGAGGGTTTCCCTCAATAAAAGTTGATGTAGAGCAAGTCTGTCACCAGCACAGGAAGAACAGAGAGAGGCATGTCTCTCTTGGCCTGGGCGGCTACATGGGAAAAGGAAGTCTCTCCAGAGAATTCTAACTACGGCCTTATGCGCACATTGGTTGGTGATTTGAACTTACACTTCCTGCCCTGCCCAGGAATGTCCAAATTGAAAAGTGAACATACAGCATGGTCTAATACCAGTGACAACTCTAGACAGCTGAGAGAAGTAACTGCGTCCCCTCTCAACCTTGCCTGACAATGCTCGTAGGTAAAAACCCTCTTGAGATAAGAGTTCCTGATTACACAGCATGTGAGGAAACAAGTAATACATGCTTGTTTTAGAAAGTACCTTTAGAAAGCTTGGAAAACACTGAAATCAAAGGAAAATGGAACCTCATATTTCCCCCACCCTACGCATCATTTCTTTTTTTAATATATATATAATTGATTTCAGAGGGGAAGGAAGAGGGAAAGATAGAAACATCAATGATGAGAGAGAATCATTGATCGGCTGCCTCCTGCATGCCCTGCACTGGGAATCAATCCCGCAATCCAGACATGTGTGCTTGATGGAATCGAACCCGGGACCCTTCAGTCTGCAGGCTGACACTCTGTCCACTGAGCCAAACTGGCCAGGGCAACAGTTATGTCTTATGCATGTTTACATAATTGAAATTCTATGCCGTATACACAGGCACATCACAAATTCATAGATGGATATCTGCTAGTGGGTGGCTTAATTGTTTTTCCAGTTTAAACAGTCTCATTACTCAGATATTGAATATGAGTTTCAAAGATGGACAACATCGTCCACCCAGATTCTTTGGGGTGGAAATTGGCCATTCTGTTATTTCATGCGTCTCTGCTTTTGCAGAGGAGGAGGAGACATCTTTAGTAATTCTCCCCATATAGGGTTCCACTGAGAAAAAGTCTCATTGATCTCAGCCAGTGCTAGGTCAGATTGTCAGATAAACATCTCATCTGAGGTGAGAAGTACATTGTGCCCTGGCCGGGTGGCTCAGTTGGTTGGAGTGTTGTCCCATACACCAAAAGGTTGTGGGTTTGATTCCCAGTCAGGACACATTCCTAGGTTGTGGATTCAATCTCCATTCTGGGCGTGTACAGGAGGCAACTGATAAGTGTTTGTTTCTCACATTGATGTTTTATTTCCTCTTCTCTTCTCTTCTCTTCTCTTCTCTTCTCTTCTCTTCTCTTCTCTTCTCTCACCCTGTTTCCTTCCCTTCCTCTCTCTTAAAAAGAAAAAAAAAGGAAGTACATTGCTAGAGAAATCTCCTAATGTCTTTTAACTTATTGAAGGTCCTTAAACCAACTTAGGGCTGATGGCAGAAGTCAAGGAGGGCTCCACACCATGAATCTGAGTCATGGAACAAATTGAGAGGCAAATCATACATACAGAAAGAGTCTGGGTCAGGAACCAAGAACTCAGAGGCCCCCAGGCCAGGCAGATTATGCAAATAATTGAATAGCCCATCTTATTGCTGCTCGGCCTTTTGGCTAAGGTCAAGTGTAATAGCCCATCGTAGCTGGTTACGAACACAAGTGCCAGTTTTCCTGAAACCCTATGTCTCTTATTAAAGATGGAGATTGCCAACAGAGCATTTAGATGGTTAGCATTTGTGAAACAACATAAAACGAACATGGGAAGTATCTTATCACAATGCCTCTTTCCTGGATATTCTTCAGTCTGAGACCCATCTTTTATCTCCCTACATATAGCACATTTCTGTCCGGCTCTGACCCATATTTTGTCTGGTGCATGTTGGATTCATTCCATTGTATGACTAGCAGGGCAGTTTCTTACCTCAAGAATGCTCACCCTGACTTGCCCAGGAGGTGTCACACCAGAATCCAAGGGATGGACCAGTCCATGTCTGGAACAACCTCTGATGTAGTCAGAGTTGCCTTAACTTCAGATCATGCAATAATGTGCTAAGCTCTTTTACTTGGAATAGATTTCTCCGTTTTATTTATTTATTTCCTCACACATAAACATTCTTATCATCTAGAAGGTGGTCAGTGGAAGTATTCTGTTAGCACCAAAGATGGAAAACCTAGAATTTTGACTAAAGAAAAGGCTCCCTAGGGGTTTAAACGGGGACTCAGAGCTGCAGGCCTTCCTGGCTCTCCATGGTGATCAGGTCTTTCTTTCCCCAGGACTCTTCTCGGGGGAGCTTCCAGAATGTACCCAGGAGCTGATGATTGACGTCACCAAGAGCTACTACCAGAAGTTTTTGCCCCTGACTCAGGTCTAATGTGTCTGTCTCATGTTGAATTCGCTTGAGCTCTAAGATGAACTTGGGGACAAAGTGAGCCAGTCAGCATCTACAAAGAGCTCTTATGTCTTTGACACCTTCTACCCATCCTTTTTTATTGTTGTTGGGTTTTCTGTTTAATTCTTCTGAATTTCTCAATCATCCTCGGCTCTGAGCTCTTAAGACTTTAATAATAGACCATCTGGAGGAGTTGTCTCCAAAAGTTCTGCTTAAACCGTACCTATTAACAGTCACTTCATACCATTATCTGTGGGACACAGACTCACCTGTTCGTAGCACTCCCACTCGGTCCTGTGGATGGCTGGGTACTGCTGAGACAGGCTGCAGAGCAGGCACTCTGTCCAGCATGGCAGTCATGAAGCCAGTGTGCTGCTGTGGCCATGAATTCCCCGCTGTGAGACCCATCACATGGGTCGCTCCCAGCTTTCCTATCACTAACACATTTGGCCAGTTGCTGCAATTGCTCGTAATCGTGAAGAAGAAGTGTTTGTGGCTTTTCAGGGCCCCGATTCCTATTGGCTACTGAAACATAAAAGGAGGGGTGGTTAATATTTCTCTGCTTTCCCAAATGACCTGAACTGTCATTTTTGGAAAAAAAATTTTTTTATTGATTTCAGAGAGGAAGAGAGAGGGAGATAGAGATAGAAACATCAATGATGAGAGATAATCATTGATCGGTTGCCTCCTGCACGCCCCCCACTGGGGATCGAGCCTGCAACGGGGCATGTGCCCTTGACTGGAATCAAACCCGGGACCCTTCAGTCCGCAGGCCGATGCTCTATCCACTGAGCCAAACCGGCTAGGGTCTGAACTGTCATTTTAACCAAGGGTGACTAAGAAAAGACTTTCTAGCATTCTGTTGTAGGGCCATTGGCTTTCACTAGGAGGACCCTCAGCACCCAGATTTGATTTTTGCGAAGTCCCAGGTTTGAGTCTCATGTGGATGGACTGGCCAGGCAGCCATCCTTGCCTCAGGGTATTTGGGGGTAGCAGTATATGCCTTATTTCACTGAAGACATGACATTTGTGACAATTGTTCCCTGGCCTGGAACCATTTGACCCACCCTGTATTTGCTGTAAACCTTACAATTCAGACCAAAATACCCGCATACACAGGGGCCTCTTAAAGTCTCTCTGTGACAGAGTCCCAAGCAGTCAGGGAAGTCGCCAGTGCCATTCTTATTGTCTCCTGGGTAATAGTGCAACCCTCCCTAGATCTGCTCTGACCTCTTGGTTTAGAAGGAGGATGAGAAGTGAAGGCCTGGGAATGTTGGCCTTGCTTAGTGCTCTGATTCTTCTGTGAGGGTGGAACAGTTCAGCTGTGGAGTTAAGGTCTAGCAGGTGCTGTAGTGATTCAATATCCGGCTGTGGGGCTGGTAGCTGTATGTAATTGTCTCTCCTCATTCAATGTAAAACTGCTTTCTGCTTTGTCTTTTTTTTATGTTTGTACATTAAAAGATTGACAACCAAACAACTCATTTGAAGGTGATCACTCTTGCCCTCCAACGATATGGCTACCTCTATTCTTCGAGCACTTTGCTTTCTGCTGGGAGGCTTGCTGCTCACACCGACCCTGTAAAGTGGATGTTCCTCTCACTTTACAGATGAGACTATTAGGTAACTTGGTCCAATACAAGGAGTGGCTGGCTCAGGAGCCACAGCACTGTCTGTCTGGCTCTAGAGCCCAGGCTCTTCAGAAGGGACAAGCTTGCCCTTGGAGCACACCTGCTGTGCCGCCTGTCTGTACCAGCCGCTTGTGATAATTGCACGTTTTTTCATCATACCCTGGCCTCTCCTCCAGCTCCCTTCTCCTTTTGTGCCACAAAATGGTACATCTTAGAGTTGGCAGAATATAACCTGTTGCTCACTAGAGAAATCTTCCAGGGCATGTCCAACAGATTTCCATCCCGCCTGTTTTTGGATAGTTTACCACTTTATGCAACTAACTGTCCATTTTCTTGTGTAATTTTTTCCAGCTTTATTGAAATATAACAGCCATAATTTTTTGACTTCCATTTTGTTGGGGAACAATGCAAACTAAGAGAAAGTGGGAAGAGGGTTGAGTCTTTTAAAACAAAAACAATTTAAAAATCTTTAACTTAAGTATATGATTCCAGAAGTCCAGTCCAGTTAGGAAAGAAGGGCCATGTAATGAAGTAGGTCTTCTCACTCCAGAATCCCAGAGGCCACCACTCTGGGGAGTCTCTGGTCTCTCCTGGCAGAGGCAGCCTGTATCTGCACAAGCAGGTGTGTATGTGTGCACACACCGGCCCCTCCATGATCATACAAATGCGATCACACATGAGCTGTGCTGTTCTGCACCTCACTGCTTTGAATCAACAATCTACTTTAGAAATTGCTCCATATTGGCATGTACTAGTGATTAAAATAGCAATTGCTAACACAGAGTGTTTACTACATACCAGGTACTCTACTGAGTTCTTTACATTTGTTAATTCCTCTCATCTCCACAGCCACCATGAGGTCGGTGCACTTTTTCTCCCCAAGGAACAGAGGTTAAGTCCAGTGCCCAGATCTATGCAGCTCATGCGACAGTGAACCTGGGCATTCTGTCTCTATAGTCCGTACTTCTAGTTACTGTGCTGGAATCCTTCCCAGTTACACCTTTCATTGCCCCAGATGTGCCATCTGGCTGTACAGAAAGCTGAGAAAACCAGTGTTTTGGTTTGTCAGGCAGGCAAGAGAAGGGGGATTGGGAATGGGTTTGGGGTGAACCATCTAACGATATCTGCCACAGGCAGGAAGCCTAGTGTCTCCTCTGAGAAGATAGTCTCCTTACATTGTGCCCTGCTGTCTTGTAGCTACACCTGTGGTCTGAGTAGTTAAATGCGAGCAGGTGTTTTAGGAGCATTATCTTGCTTTCAGTCATTAATAGTGTCTGAAAATTCTGTACTATACGGTTGGCACTCCCTGGGAATGTACAACTAGTTGAAATAAAAATCCAATTGGAACCACTTTGTTATCAGTGACAAATCTAGCTTGAGCCAGTTTAAGCAAAAAAAAAGGGGGGGGGGGGGATTTTATTGTCTTACCCAACAAATCCTGGAAAAAACCTGCTTGGGAGGCAATGAGATATGAGCCTTGGGGAGTTACTCAGTCTCTGTCCTGAGCTGTACAATGGGAATCCCAGTGGCACCCCACAGGGTTGGTGCAGATGAAATGAGGTATTATATGTCAACACTAAGGAGAGTTCCTGGCACTTAGAAGGCACTCGGAAGTAATAACATCGTCATTGAAGGGACAATGGTATTCTGAGATTTAAGCCCCATCAGGCGGCAGCTGACATCTCCAGATTGACATCCTTCCAGCTTGAAATAAAGGTTTCTTCCCTCCGGTTCTAATTTGGAAAATCCAAGAGAAAGATTCTCAGTGGTTTATTGTGAGTTCCATGCCCTCTTTGATCCCTCACTGTGGTCAAGGGTGTACAGCACTATAATAAATCTGATGTGGGTCATGGCCTTTCCTTTATCCCTTCATGGTGGAGAAATAGCATAGCCCACTAACAAAACAAGGTGCTGAAAAGACCGAAACACCAACTACAGCAAAAGCAGTCTGCATGGACTGGTACTGTTTGAAAGTGTGTTGATGGCTGTCAGTGTGTGGACTGGGAAAGGCCAGCTGCACTCTGTCTCCATGGAGGCTCTCCCCCAGGGACAACCTGTCATCAGACAATTACCTTCACCATCCCAGAGAAGGAAGTATCTTTGTCTTCTCAATCTCCCACTAGAGCGGGCAGATGGGAGAGCCCTTGGTTGGGACTCTTTCCAGTTGGCTTAGGGCAGGGGGATTAATGGCTCATTAGCTTATAAGGTCAGGATTAGATTGGGTGTCAGGCTGGACCTAGAACTCACAACAGCATCGTCAGGGACCTGTCTCTCTTCAGCTCTCTATGCTGCTTTCCTTTGAATTGACTTCCTCCTCAGGCTTCATGAGTGACCCTGTAGCTCGTTATTGGTAGAAAGAGCTCCTCTTCCCTGACAAAACCCTTGGACCTGGCTGTCATTGGTCCCAAACAGGGAGGTATCCAGCCTCAAGGAACCATTGTGGCCAGGAAGATAGAATACACTGATCGGGTAGGCCTGGGGCACATACCCATGTGGACTGAGAGTCGGGGGCTGGTAGTGGTATTGGGGGGGCGGGGTGATATTACCAGAAGAGGGAAGAATGGGTGCCAAACAGGAAAAACCATCAGATGTCCAGGTCAAGCCTTTTCCTTTTCTCTGGATGTCTTCACTTTTCTCTTTCTCCCCGCCTACCCTTACCCTTCCCAATCTCAGCACTCTTTGTCTTGGGAGTTGGGGGTACCTACTGAGTGGTGCCTGGGCCTAGATTAGGGGGCACAGAGAGGATGTAGCTTGTCCAAAGTAGAATATTCAATGAAGAGTCTTTTGGAGGATGCTCCTGTGCTTGGAACTGCTTCTTTATGGACCTGTAGTACCGATGGCGGGGTCCTTGTCAAGGTCTAGGTAGAATTCTAGTTATGTACCTGTGTTATTGTCTGAGTCCACACTAGCCATGAGCTCCTGAGGTGGCAGTATCCAGCACATACTTAATGGGGTAATTACTGGGATGTGAATCCTGCTCGCTAGCTTCCCCCTAAGCCAGATAAGTCACATTGCAGGACCCCTGGTGCAGGGAACAAGGTTGACTGGTTGACTTGTGAGCCTTCTGTTGACAGATTCTGTTCCACACGGCTGCACGGGGCCCTTGTGGTTGATTGGGATCTGTGGTGGCTTCTGAATTAATCACTTCTGCATGAGCCACTTCGCTCAGAGCCTGAGGCCACAGTTCCTTTCTTAGTCACTCAGACCCATTTCAGTAATGGCAGACTTGAAATAAATCAGACAAACATTGCTCCTATTTAACACATCCTTGGGAGTTTCTTTGCATGAAAGAGAGATCTTGTTGGCTAGGGAGGCCTTTCTTCGCATCTTGATCTGGCTGGTGAGAGCCCACAGGCATCCAGAACACGGAGCCCCAGCCCTGTTCTGACTTGCCCTCAGCTAATCTCCAGGACAGATTGGCATCTCACAGACCTGGATGGTTGCCATGGGTGGTCAGATCTAGCTGGCTGATCTGGGATAGCTTCTGTGGAGCTGCAAGTCCCCTGAAATGGCACTGGCAGTGTTGGGACAATGTGTCCAGATGCCTGGTTATTTCAAAACAGGTGTTAGCAAAATGTGCTGCCAGCTTGGACCAGCCCCCATAAGTCCCTGGTGACTGAAGCACTTCTCCAGCCCCCAGAGAGGGGGGTGCTTTCGTAGAACATACACTTGCTTCCCTTTAGGGCAAGGAAGATGGGCCCAGCATCATGCTTCATCACTCATTTATTGCTTACTGAGCCACTGCTGACTTCCAGGCACTGCCCTAGGTCCTGGGGATACAGTGGAGAATAAGATGGAGCCAGGCCCTGCCCATAGGGATCTTACAGCTTAGGGTGGGGGTGGGGGTCGGGGGGGAGCCAAGGAAACAAACTAGAGGTCTGTGATGGAGGCCTGAGGGTCCTTTCTTGGGGGTCATCACAGTGGTGAAGAACATGGGTGTTGGAGGTGGCAGATCAAATCCCAGTCCTTCGCTTTTGGGCAGGTTGTCTCTTGAGCAACCTCAGATTTCAGATTTCTCGTTTATAAAATAGGGAAGATGTATAAGGGTTGTGATGAGGATTTAAATGCACTCATATATGTAAAGCAGGATATTGACTCAGGGTAAGCACTCAGTAAATGGTAGTTTTTTGTTTTGTTATATCACCTGAGGATATTTTTCCATTGATTTTTAGAGAGGGAAGGAGAGAGAAACATCCATGTGAAAGAGACATATATATATATATATATATATATATATATATATATATATATATAATTTTATTTCAAAGAGGAAGGGAGAGGGAGAGAGAGATAGAAACATCCAGGAGAGAGAATCATTGATTGGCTGCCTCCTGCATGCCCCCTACTGGGGATTGAGCCTGCAACCCAGGCATGTGCCCTGACAGGGAATCGAACCATGACCTTCTGGTTCATAGGTCAATACTCAACCACTGAGCCACGATGGCCAGGCAGAGAGACATACTAGTATTGATTAGAGGCCTCCTGCACTTGCCCCAACTGGGCCCGGAGTTTGAGCCTGCAACCAGGGTATGTGCTCTTGACCGAATCAAACCTAGGACCCTCCAGTCCTCGGGCCCATGCTCTATCCACTGAGCCGAACAGGCTAGGGCAGTGGTCGGCAAACTCATTAGTCAACAGAGCCAAATATCAACAGTACAATGATTGAAATTTCTTTTGAGAGCCAAATTTTTTAAACTTAAACTATATAGGTAGGTACATTGTTATTAACTTAATTAGGGTACTCCTAAGGCTTAGGAAGAGCCACACTCAAGGGGCCAAAGAGCCACATGTGGCTCACGAGCCACAGTTTGCCGACCACGGGGCTAGGGCAATAAATAGTAGTTTTAACTACAATTACTAGGACACACCTTGAGTGAAACCCCTTATAGTATAGGTATAGCACTCGTTTTTAAAATTTTGAAAATAAGAATAACTTTCCTTTATAATCAGTCTGCCACAATGAAGAGATGAGGAAAAGGAATCACCCTTCCTTGCTTTGCATCTGTGGGGTGTCAAGTATGTATTTGAAAACATTGAATCCTCCCAGCTGTCAAAAAAGTATGAATTTTTACAACTCATTATACAGAGGAGGAAACTGATACAAAAGTTAAGTAAATTTTCCCAGGGTCACACAGCTAATCAATGGCTGAGTTGGAATTAAAGCCAAGTCTTACCCTTATGCAAAAATCCATGTTTTATGCAACTCCTATGCACTGGGCCTCCAAAGGCCCACTTGGCGCTGAGGACTACACTTGCTGTCCAGTCAGTTAATCCTTTGTTTTCCTTGGTGGGTTGGCCCCAGCTGCTTTCATTATGCACTCTGATGTGGACCCTGAAGGGAGAAGAGTTAGCACAGGACATCCTGTCTCCCCAGAGAGATGAAATGGCTTGTTCTGTGTCTATAAGTCCATTGTACATCAGGCACATGGTTCATGCACATGAAAATCATCCAAAAAAAGAAACAGGGGTAGAGTCCACATTCTGCCTTTCAGTTCTTGAGTCTAGACATTAGCCTGTGGTTCTTCTTGGCCCCACCAACTTGTTCCCTTTCAGCTGCATGTATCTCAACCTTTGGGGTCTTCTGGCTGTTCTCTGATTTCCTAGGGAGCCGCAAGAGCCCGAGGGAGCAGTAAGGCCAGAGCCGAGGGGGAGAACAAGGAAAGGAGAGCCCGGGAACAGAAAGCCCTGCTGGAGAGCCTGAGGACCCTGGGAGCAGGCATGAGTTCGTTTACTTCAGTAACAAGGACACAACGTGTGCCTGGTGCTGTTTAAGGGCTGTACTCACAGAACCTCTTCACGAGAGCCTGGGAGATAGGCATGTCATCTAGACAGAATCCTAGGAGATGAGCACCATCGTTATCTCCATTGTATAGACGTGGGCATTGAGGCACAGAAAGGTCACACAGCTAGGGAGGGGCTGGCATTTGAACCTAGGGTTCTTTAGTCCATGAGTTTATTTTATTTTTTTAAATTATATTTTTATTGATTTCAGAGAGGAAGGGAGAAGGAGAGAGCTAGAAACATCAATGATGAGAGAGAATCATTGATCGGCTGCCTCCTGCACACCCCACACTGGGGATTGAGCCTGCAACCCTGGCATGTGCCCTGACTGGGAATCGCATGGCGACCTCCTGGTTCCTAGGTCAACGCTCAGTGCTGGCTGGGCAGTCCATTAGTTTAACTAATATGTCATTGTTTTTTGAGGGAAGGAATGAGCGAGTGAACAAATGAGTCTGGGGTTTGGGGCTTGCCAGACAAGGCCCAAGGAGGCAGTGTGCAGAGAGCCAATGGACAGCAGGTGTGCTTTGGAGTCAGCAGGGTTGGGTTGGAATTCAGGCTCTGTCACCTGGTGTCTGTGTGATCCTGGGTGAGTAACTTAATCCTCCTTTCCTCATCTTCAAATGGGTATAATAATGCTTCTCTCCTGGGGTCTTTGTGAAGGTTGAACAAGATCACTTCTGTAAAGCTTCTAGCCCCATGAGTGGCATATAGTAGGTGCTCAGTAAGGGCTCACTGTTACAGTATTTTTACTGACACTATGCAGATAGATTGTATTAACAGGGCATCACTGCACCGATATGAAATTGAAACTCCATGTTGACAGGGATTAGAAGGGAAATGAAAACAGCTGTTAAAGAATGAAAAGGAGCTGAAACCGGTTTGGCTCAGTGGATAGAGCGTCGGCCTGCGGACTGAAAGGTCCCAGGTTCGATTCCGGTCAAGGGCATGTACCTGGGTTGCGGGCACTTCCCCATTGGGGGATGTGCAGGAGGCAGCTGATCGATGTTTCTCTCTCATCGATGTTTCTCTCTATCCCTCTCCCTTCCTCTCTGTGAAAAATCAATAAAATATATTAAAAAAAAAAAGAATGAAAAGGAATTAAAGGAAGTTTCTTCAATGCTTCATTATTTTTTTAGTGTTTCTAAATGGAACAAATAAAACAGGCATGCAGTGGGTGTTCAGTGGCCTTTAAATGTATGAATGAAGAACATTTTAACATATTTTTATTGGTTGAGTGAATGGCTTAAAGCTCTGACCTTCCCGGGCACTGTGGCTCAGTGGTTGAGTTCAACCTATGGACCAGGAGATCAGGGCACATGTGCAGGATCAGGCTTGATCCCCGGTGTGGGGTGTGTAGGAGGCAGCTGATCAATGATTCTCATCGTTGATGTTTCTGTCTCTCTCTCCTTTCCTCTCTGAATTCAATAAAAAAAAAAATATTAATAAAAAAACACAAAACAAAAACTCTGACCTTAGGAGAGTGGATAGCTACCCTTGGGGTTTGTTACTGGACAGGGTCTGTGCAGAAGGGAGTTAATGTTGCCGGCCTCAAATGGAAGCCCTGTACATGCTGAATTTTCTGCTAGGGGTTTGAGTAAATTTGCAATGAGAAAAAAGGGAAAAAATTTTAAAACATGGCTTTGTATTTTTATTGCTGTTGTATCTTGATATATGACAAAGTTGATTTAAAATGTTAAATTTCATAAATGCTAGAGGAATCATTCTAATCAAAGAAAGTTGCAATTAAATTAAGAAGGTGGTGGTGGTATACAACTTTCTTGCTTTTTGCCAGCAGCGAGTTATAATTTAAATTCTTCGGGTATTGAAACCAGAACAAATCTCCATAACTGATTGTTGCTATAACTTGGTCTGTTGGCGCCTCTGGAAAGCAGGAGACAACAGTAACAGAGAGGCAATCTCTGGGTGGAAATGGACATTTGGAAACTGAAAATGCAGTTAAATTGATAATGAGCCTTTGCTGAAATCAAATGTCTGACCCAGATTGGCTGATGACTGCCCAGTTTGATGTGCATATTTTTGAGTGGGTCAGTTTGGACTCTAAGACGGACAAGATAAAAAGGAAGCGCCCAGCTGGTTTGGCTCAGTGGTTGAGCATGGACCCATGAACGAAGAGGTTACCAGTTCAATTCCCAGGCAGGGCACATGCCAGGTTGTAGGTTCGATCCCCAGTAGGGGGTGTGCAGGAGGCAACCAGTAGATGTGTTTCTCTCTCATCAATCCCTTCCTCTCTCTCTAAAATCAATAAAAAGCATATTTTTAAAAAAAAAGATAAGAAGGAAGCTGTGCTTGTCACTTGGATTTGGACTACCTGGCACTGCAGCATACCTTTGCTGCTGTTGAAGAAAAGCAGCTGGCTCATTCGGAATCTCAAATTCACTGATCCTGATTGCTGGCCCCCGACAAGAAGCTGAAAACTCAGACTGGCTGCTTGTGCCTTTCCAGCCTCAGCGGGAGTTGTGCTGGACTGAAAGCAGACACAGGCCTTGGGACCACTGGAGACTCAGGATCCCCTCTGTGGAGCTCTGAATTATAAAAACATGTATCGCAGATGCTGGCTGGGCTATTTGGGTCACGTACAAATGCCAAAGAAAAGGGCCTGATCTCTGATGGGATCGTCTAAAATCAAGCTGCTGATCAGCTCTTTATCTCTGACCAGTGGCTAATTGCATCCTAACTTGTGATCCTGGCCGAAAGCTGCCAGTTGGAGGACACATTACAGGGACTGTGACCCCTCTGTCTGCTTTTGACAGATCAGCCTCTGGGCCTCCTTTGGGGTTATTGCACTGTTCAGCTTTCTGGATTGCTGCAGCTTGCCACAATGGGTTGATCGCCTGACTCTGCCTTCCCACTGCCCCCGGCACAGACACCTTAGGAAGGCAGGGTGATGATTCATACATAGCTGTGTTAGAAAGGGATTGATCTTTTCTAGGCTACTCTGTGGATAAAGGGTGGGAGGTTATGTAGACCCATTTTGAAATTTTTGAAAATTCAGAGTTTCGTCCTCTATTAATGTGCAAGGGCTGCCATTAAATACCACAAAGAGGGTGGCTTAAACAACAGAGACTTACTTCCTCCCAGCTCAGGAAGTTAGAAGTCCAAGATCAAGCTGTTGGCAGGGTTGGTTTCTCCTGAGGCCTCTCTGCTTGGCTTGCAGATGGCCACCTTCTTGCTGTATCTTCACATGGTCACCACTCTGTCTTGCCTATGTCCTAATCTCCTGTCATAAGGACACCTGTCATATTGGATTAGGGCCCACCCAAATGCCCCCATTTTACCTTGATCACCTCTTTAAGGTCATGTTCCGAGGTGGTGGGGGTCAGGACTCAGCATAGGAATCTGGGGAAGACAGCTCAGCCTTCACATAGCCTGACCAGCTCCTGAACATGTCTTTCTGGCTAAATGCTTTTATGCCTCTTTTGTACAATCCTTCCAGGAGAAAGGACTGGTTGAGAATAAGAGGTGATTGAACAAATGTAGCTCCTTGGTTGTGGTCAGACCCGGAGCTGAGAACTCTGAATGGTTGCTCAGGTTCTTTCAGGTCAGTGCGAAGGCCTCGTCGCTGCCTGAGGAACACGAGTGAGTGAGAAGGAATGGGCATGGGGGGAAATGGTCCGTGTGTCTTTGTTCTCAGCACATGGCTGCACTAGCAAAGAAGGAACCTGTCCAGAATTCCCACAGGACAGGAAAAGGAGAGGGCATCTCAACAGGAAAAAGCTCTACAGTGAAAGTGAAGGGATGCCTGAGAATCAAGGGGAGCTGGACAATGAAGAGCACCTCAATGCTGCAAAGCCAGAAGGAGCTCGTACGCGGGAAGACAAGGAAAAGTTATTCTTGCTATCCAACTGCAGCCCTCTATGTTTCAGTAGCACATTTTCATCTGTTGCATGGAATAATGTCTATGTGCATTGTAAAATTAAAAAGAAAAGTTTGAAGAAGCATCAAAAAAAGAAAAGAGCCCGGCCAGCCTGGCTCAATGGTTGAGCATCGACCTATGAATCTATAGGTCACGGTTTGATTCCAGGTCAGGGCGCATGCAGGAGGCAACCTCTCTGAAATAAATAAAAGTATTTTTTAAAGAAAAGGATATATGTAAAGTTAGGGTTGCTGATTGGTGTGGCCTGCTGATTTTGTAACTGGAGAGAAAGCAGAAACCTGGCATCCGGGGAACCTTAGGGATGGGAAGAGCATTCTGATCTTTGTTTGGCAGAACTATTACTGGAAGCTTTCTGTCTCCCTGGAAGCTTTCCAGTGCTTCCTCCCAGGCACCGAGCGGGCTCTGTGTTCAGACTGCTGGGTCTGTGGCTACACCTGGCAGCACTAACTGTGACCACAGAGGAGGCCCCTGCGCTCTCCATCAGAACACCTTCAAGTGCTGTCCACACTCCTGAGGTGGATAAACTGGTACCATGGACATGAAACACGGAAACGGACTCCCTCCAGGCAGCCTTCAGGCAGTCCCCGGAAAACCAAGAACTGAACAAAATTTTTAATTTTTAATATGTTTTTAATTGATTTTAAACAGAGAAGAAGGGATAGGAAGAGAGAAACATTGAAGAGAGAGAAACACCAATCAGCTGCCTCATGCACTTCCCCTACTGGGGATCAAGCCCACAGTCAGGGCGCATGACCTCTTGGTTTATGGGTCGATTCTCAACCACTGAGCCACACTGGCTGGGCTGGACGAATTTTTCATACTGGCCTGGGAACTCTAGGTCAGGAGGTCCCATGGTGGGAGCTACCTACACGGGGGGCGCTATTAACTTCTGCCTGATTAATGTCTGTCCTTTTTGGTGTACCCTAACATCATAAACTCACTTTCGGGGGGCCACATGGCCCCTCTGGGGTTGTGCTTTGTGCCCATCACCGCACTGGCTCGGCCCTGGAGGCTTCAGGTGAGCTTGAACTTACAGGCCACAGCTGTGCTGTACCTGAGTTGATGCCTTGGGCCAGGTAAAAATGTGCCAGACAGGAACTAAGGAGGAGGCCATCTGGCTTTCTAAGATAGACGTTTCTGGTTACTGGGAGTTATTTTAACGGCTAGGTCCAGGACCCCCTAATAGGAATAGCAGAGGTCGGTCCTGCAGATTGGTCTCCCCTGTGTGGGTCCTACAGATAATGACTTTGCTGCAAAGAAGCCTTGCCCCAGGGCCAAGGATCAACGGTGTAGAAATGAGTTAAGAAAGCAGCCTGAGACTGCTCGCCTTGCAAAGGCCTGTTGGCTAGGTTGGCCCTGGGCTGGCGGCTGGGAACTTGGACTTGAGGAGGCTTCTCATCATTCACTAAACGATGAGTGACTCCCTGTGCCCAAACTGTGTGTACAAACGGTGTGCTTTTGCGGAATACCTGCTTTCCCTGTGGGAATCTGGAATTCGGTGTCTGCTAGGCGGAGGGTGCCTATGCAGCCCGCCCCAGTGAAAGTCCTGGCACCGAGTCCCTAACCAGCTCCCATTCTGCTGGTGTCACAGCGCGCGGCTGGAGGAACTCGGTGTGTCCTGTGCCCCTTCCCTGGGAGAGGACTCGGGGAAGCTTGCGCCTGGTTTCCTTCCCACTTTGCCTGTGCGCCCTTCCCCCGGCTGGTTCTGCTTCACAGCCTTTCTCTGTAATGCAGCATATTTGGCCATAAGTAGGGCTATCTTCGGAGTGAGTTTCCTTGTGAATCATTGAACTGGGGGGTGGTCTTGGGGACCCCCTACACAAGACACAAGGGGGACATCTGAGGGATCGGTAGCGTTCTCTCAGTCTGGGTGCTGTTTACATGGGGTGTTTAATTTGTGAAAATTCACTGAGCTGTATAATTATGATATGTATTCTTTTTCTGTATGTATGTAGAGTTAACTTCAATAAAAAGAAAATAGAAGACTATACACCACAGAGATTAAAAAAAGACTTAATTTAAAAAACAAACCACCCCCTTTTATTAGCAAACATTTGCCTCCCTTTTACAGGCATTGCACTGGGAGCTCGGGACAGGGGGTAGGAAGGACATCACCGTTGCCGCACAGTTTTTTGGGGGCAGGTGAAGAGTCCTTACAATGTGGCTGATTTTTGCTGGGCTCTATCAGAGACACAGAAGGGTGACAGGGCACAGAGAAAGGGCTTTTAACTTGGCTATTTTGCCACTCCAGGGTTGCCATTCAGGTATCTACAGTAGCAAGATAGGCAAATGGTCAAAGGTGGCAGGTGGGGAGCTGGGAACTTTGGCAAAATGGGAAAATGTGCAGGCATAGAGTTGCCAGAACTGCTAGTTTTGTTTTTGTTTTTCAGGAAAAGCCATGGATCTGAATTTTGTGAGCGCTCTCTTGATTTTTAAGTGCTTTAAATAAATCCAAATGTTAAAATGGGGGGGGGGGGCTAAAAAAAAATAAAGAGTGGGGCCAAACAAAACACCTGCGGGCCAGAGTTGGCATTGGCCTGTCAGTTTGCCAGGCAGTCTGCCAACCAGCCATCCCCCCCCTCTGACCGAACACTGAGGGTCTACTCTTTTAGGCACTGGGAAGTACAGCAGTGAGCAAGCCACACGTGCTTGTGCGGGGGGGTGGGGTGGGGGGGTGGGGGGGGTTGCTCTAGTATGGAGCTTCTCAAACTTAAGTATGTGTAGGAATCACCTGGGCAGATTGTACTCAGGAGGTCTGCAGCGGGCCTGAAAAGTTGCCTAACAAGCTCCCAGGTGATGGTAATGGTGGTCCCTGGACCGTAGGTTGAGTAGCGTTGTTCTGTAAGCCAGGGTCACAGAAACAGCTGTTACTTGGAGAGGAGTAGGGACCTTGACATGAAGATGCAAATTTATGGCAAGCATCCTGTTTTTACTTGGATTTTAGTTTATTGGGGGTGGCTCGGAAGAGAACTGATGGCATGGGAGGCGGGTTCTAAGGCTCTCCCACGCTCGCTCTCGGGTCTCTATTCGGAGTTTATATTCTAGAAGACGGGGTGGGGGTGGAGGAAGATTTAAGGAAAGCTTCCTGGAGGAGGTACTTCCCGGGCTTCGGCGAGGGAGAAACCCAGAAAGCTCCTGCTCGGTTATGGCCCAGGCATCCCACGTGCCTACCGTCCCCGACTCCCTGTCAATCAACACACCCTTTCTTCCCCTCCCCGCCCCCCAATTCCCCGCCGCTCGGGCGGTGCTGTTTAAAGGCGGCTGCGGGGCCGAGCGCACCCAGAGTGCCGCGCGGCGGGCGGGTTTGGATTTTAAATCCCCGCGGCCAATCAGCGGCGCGTAGACCTTTGTAACGTTCCCGGCGCCGCGTTTGAATTCGAGGAGGAGCCGAGCGGTGTCAGCCTCTGCCCAGACCCTGCTAGATCGGCTCGGGGAGTCCGGGAGCATGAGTGCGGCGGCGGCTGCAGGGAAGCTGGCGCGGGCACCGGCCGACCCAGGGAGAGCCGGGGGCCCCGGCGTTGCAGCTCCGGGGGCTCCAGCGGCCGCCCCGCCGGGGAAAGAGATCCCGGAGGTCCTAGTGGACCCACGCAGCCGGCGGCGCTATCTGCGGGGCCGCTTTCTGGGGAAGGGCGGCTTTGCCAAGTGCTTCGAGATCTCGGACGCGGACACCAAGGAGGTGTTCGCGGGCAAGATCGTGCCCAAGTCGCTGCTGCTCAAGCCGCACCAGAAGGAGAAGATGTCCATGGAGATATCCATTCACCGCAGCCTCGCCCACCAGCATGTCGTCGGCTTCCACGGCTTCTTCGAGGACAACGACTTCGTGTTCGTGGTGTTGGAGCTCTGCCGCCGGAGAGTGAGTGTCCCTGTTGGGAGGCGGGAGCTGCCCGGGGCCGGGGTGGAGCGCCCGCACCCGGAGCTGCAGGAGAGGCGCTGGGGAGGAGGCGCTGGGAACCTCGAGCTGGCGGTGGAAAAGCTCCTGGGCAGAGCTTGGAGCTACTGGAGGAGGGGGTTCGGTTAAATGGAGCCCGAGTCTTGTTGCTGCCAGAGAAGTTGGCTCCTGGACGCGGGGTGTTGCGGGGGTGGGGGTGGGGGGAGCCCTGGTAATGGACGCTAGGGCTTCCGGAGTTGCTAAGGGTGGAGTCCGGGGAAATGGGTGCCATTGCCCTGGAGCTTCCGGATTGGGCTTGTGTCTGGGAGAGGGTGGTAGGAGGAGGTTCAGGAAAGGGATCTGCTGCTGCGGAAAGACCGGGAAGGGGGTGACTGGGGACTCTGAGACTAGGGAGAGGGGTCCCATCAGGGGCTTGGGAAGGAGCTGGTAGGAGAGGGGGTGCTATGAACGGTGCAGCCAGGTTTACGGGAGAGCCCAGATCCTAGCTGTTCTGGAAAAGAAGTGGCAGGGGTAGGGGTGTCCGGGGCTGCCTTTACCTAATGATACCGCCTCCACCTTTGGACCTCAGTACCGACCCCCCATTCCTCCTCCTCCCTTTCCTCCCCCCCCCCGCCCCCCAGTCTCTCCTGGAACTGCACAAACGGAGGAAAGCACTGACGGAGCCCGAGGCTCGCTACTATCTGCGGCAGGTGGTCCTTGGCTGCCAGTACCTGCACCGAAACCGGGTCATTCACCGGGACCTCAAGCTAGGCAACCTCTTCCTGAACGAGGACCTGGAGGTGAAAATAGGTGAGGTGCTGGGCCTGCAGGGGACAAAGAGGCCCCTGGGAGCGGGGAGGGAGGAGGAAGGTGGGAAGGCTGGGCTGTTGATCACCCCTGTAAGTTTCCGTGTACATCATCTGTATAGTGCAGTGTACTCACCACCCAGAGTCCAGTCTCCTTCATATATCTGACCCCCTTACTCTTCATCCTCCCCCATTCCTCGTCCCCTCTGGTAACCACCATACTGTTGTCTGTGTCTATGAGTTTGTTTTGCTTGTTTGTTGCTTTCTGTTGTGTATCCCACCTGTGAGTGAAATCATGGTTCTTGTCTTTTTCTGTTCGACTTATTTTACTTATTTAACAAGAGACTCTCAGGATTCATCCATATGGTCTCAGATGACAGTATTCCATCCTTTTTTATGCCTGAGTAGTATTCCATTGTATATATGTACCACATCTTCTTTCAGTTATCCATCGAAGGACACTTAAGTTGTTTCCATGTCTTGGAAAAATAAGTGGTTTTGCCCCGCCTGTGTGGTGCAGTGGTTTGTGTCAGCCTATGAACCAGGAGGTCACGGTTCGATTCCTGGTCAGGACACATGCCTGGGTTGCGGGCTCCATCCCAGTAATGGTCATGAAGGAGACAGCAAATCAATGATTCTCTCTCATCATTGATGTTTATCTCTCCCCCACCCTCCCTTCCTCTCTGAAATCAATAAAAAAAAAAAATATATATATATATATATATTTTTAAATATATTTTTGTACAGATGTCCCCAATTCTCACCCCCGAACCCCCCCCCCTTTGTGATCTAAAATATATTTTTTTTAAAGTGCTTTCCAAATTTGGGGGTAGGTACCCAGAAGAGGATTTCTGGACCATCTGGTAGCTCTATTCATTTTTTAAAAAATATATTTTATTGATTTTTTACAGAGAGGAAGGGAGAGAGATAGAGAGTTAGAAACATCGATGAGAGAGAAACATCGACCAGCTGCCTCCTGCACGCCCCCCATGGGGGATGTGCCCGTAACCCAGGTACATGCCCTTGACCGGAATCGAACCTGGGGCCCTTCAGTCCGCAGGCCGACACTCTATCCACTGAGCCAAACCGGTTTCGGCAGCTCTATTCATTTTTCGAGGAACTTCTAAACTTTTCCATAGTGGCTGTACCAAGTTATGTTCCCACCAGCAGTGTATGAGGATTCCCTTTTCTCCATTTCTCTCTAACACTTGTTATTTCTGACAATATTTTTTTAAAAAAGAATTTAAATGATTTTTCCATTTTTAAAATTGGTAGGCTGAACATACAAGTTTTGATTTAGTGCTCCTTTTATTTCATTTATTTATTTTAAAGATTTTAAATTGATTTTTAGAGAGTAAGGGAGAGGGGGAGAGAGAGGGAAGCATAAACATCGATTGTGAGACATCAATTGGCTGCTTCCTACACACCTACCAGGACAGCCCGCAGCTGGGGCATGCGCCCTGACTGGGAATCAAACAAGCAACCTTTTGGTGCTCAGGATGATGCCCAACCAACTGAGCCACACTGGCCAGGACTGCAGCTCTTTTTAAACAATTGAAAACTCCAGCATTACAAGGACAGAATTCCCTCAGGGCAGCTTTTTGCTGGGCTAAAAAGCAGCTGTTCCCTTTAGACTCACTCTGGTTTGCCGCAGTCCCAATCCCTCCCTACTCCTCACAAGCTTGCCTAGTAGCAGTCTTGAAGTTTACTTGCTTGATCCCTTAGTTTCTCTACCCCTGTCAGTTCCCTTTTAGAAGCTTAGCCCTCCTTTCTAAGAGGAGGGATTAGGAGGGTCATTGAGAGGCCCCCTGCTTGGGCCAGCATGGTGGGGGGATTCCCGGGGAGTCCGTGCTGCATACAAGGAGAAGAGCTTGAAGGCTCAGATGACCCTGGTTCTCGGGGGTCCAGCAGGATCCATAAAGGCAGTAGTCTGTGTTGACGGATGACAGGCTAGCATCTGAGGACCGCCCCTTCCTCCCTCTGTCCCAGGGGATTTTGGACTGGCAACCAAGGTCGAATATGACGGGGAAAGGAAGAAGACCCTGTGTGGAACTCCTAATTACATAGCTCCTGAGGTGCTGAGCAAGAAAGGGCACAGTTTCGAGGTGGATGTGTGGTCCATTGGGTGCATTATGTAAGTTGGGGGACCCCCTGGCCTCAGCAGGGGCTCTTTTGGAAATCCCACCTGTGAACGGATCTGCCTATGAAAAGGCTGCTCCCAGGGCAGACTACCCCAAAACAGCCTAATTCCGCATCTCCTCTTGACACTGGTGTAGGCTGTAGGATTCCTGCAGCCGGGCCCCTTGCTGCTCAAAGTGTGGCCCACAGACCAGCAACACCATCACTTAGAAACCTGTTCAAAATGGAGAACCTGAATCAGAATCCAGATTTTAACCAAGTCCTTGGCTGATCTCATGCACAAAAGTTTTAGAACCACTGATCTAGAAAGCAGCATTGGGTGCGAGGACGTGGGCCAAGGCCATCGGAGCTGAGTGGTAGGAAAGCGCCTTTTCAGGTGTGGCTTTGTTGGCCTGGGGACCGGAGTCAGAAATGAGTTGTGGCAATGGCCTTCATACTTTTTTTCAGTGGAGCTATTTCAAATGGAAACTTCAGGCTTTAAGTACAGAACTATTAAACACAGAGCTGCCTCTGCAGGCGCGGCAGCCCCCTTCTTGACTTGTTCTGTATCAGCTGGTGGCCTCTGGGACCCTAGAACACTGCGGCTTTTGCTGAAAAATCTCTGGCCCACAAGAATCCTGTTCTCATCACCTCTAATCTACTGAGGGCTCTCTCTGGTTTCTGGGCTGCTCCGTGGGCGTGGAAACTGTCCTCAGGGACAGAGTGAGTGTCCAGAGGATGCCTGGCCTTCGCTCTGGCCCTGAGCTGATTCCTTCTGCGTCTGTTTTGGCTGAGAACTGAGCCAAATTCCACCTTGTGCTTACAGGTATACCTTGCTAGTGGGCAAACCACCTTTTGAGACATCTTGCCTAAAAGAGACCTACCTCCGGATCAAGAAGAATGAGTACAGTATTCCCAAGGTGACTAAAAGCACTTGGAGTTGAACTTGATTATGTTTTGTTACCCCCTCGCCCCCAAAGCTATTTACTGAGCCCAGCTAGAAGCTGGGGACACGGAGAGGGGTCCACTCCACACCTCAGCTAGCCTCAGAGCCTTCGAGGGTCCGTGTCTGAAACTGCATCCAGAACGGAACATCTGTGCACGAAAGCATTTTTTCCAGGGAAAGGGAGTTTGTAGATTTCAGAGGAAAAACAAACACCAAAAAGATGGGAAGGCAGTAGGAGGCAGAAGGAGACGTACTGCATAAGCTTCGGCAGTGGACTTGATGCGGATGGGCCAGTGGCCTGGCCCTTCTGAACTGTGGCCCTGTCTGGGCCGCAGCTGCTGCCTCCGCAGCACCTCGCACGGCGCCCCGCATACAGCAGGTGCTCACAGTCGCGGATCACTGAGTCCACCGTGGTGTGAAAATGCACCTGGCATATGGCCGCTTTCCTGTTTAGTGTTCTTGCCTTGTGTGCAGCCAAGAGCCCTGTCCCCATGAAGACAGAGTGTCCTAAAGGGTCAGTTAACTGTCAGACGGACGCAGCATGGAATGGTTCAGAGGGTGGGTCCTCAAGCTGCTAGACTGCCTCTGTGTGGGTGCTGGCTCTACCATTTAGTGTGTTTTCTTAGCACTTAACCTCTGTGCCTCAGTTTCCTCTGCAAGAGCATGGCGGTCACAGAGGTCTCGCCCCCGCACATGTTTCTGTGAAGGTTAACTGGGTGGATAGCAGGGTGTGCTGAGGAGTTTCCTGGCACTCAGTGGGTGTGGAGTTCATGCTAGCTGTCACCATGCATTGACCCGTGCTGGGTTATCGCCCACGGAACCTTCTCACCGGGGCTCCAGGCTTGGCACCGTGCCCCATGTTATAGATGAAGATACTCGCCACAGCTGGTGTTGTGGGCAGAACTGGGACTTACACCAGGTCTCTGTGACCCCAAAGCCTGTGTTCTCGAGTGCTTGTCTAGTGGGGAGGGCTGGAATCATGCAAGAGCAAACTCAGGGACAGATCGACCTCGGCTCCATCTTGAGTTTCGTGAGGAAGGGAGACTAACCATTCTCACGGCTTGTCAGCTCAGCAAAGCTGATGGGGGGAACTGGCATTGTCTGTAGCGCTGACGGGGCTGCATGAGGAGCAGGCTGCAGGTCCTGGCGCGGTGCGGCACCGGGGCTCCTCACGTGGCTTATCGCTCTCCCTGTCTCTGCTCCAGCACATCAACCCCGTGGCCGCCTCCCTCATTCAGAAGATGCTTCAGAGCGACCCCACCGCCCGCCCCACCATCCACGAGCTGCTCAGCGACGAGTTCTTTACCTCTGGCTACATCCCCGCCCGACTGCCCATCACCTGCCTCACCGTCCCGCCCAGGTTCTCCATTGCTCCCAGCAGCTTGGACCCCAGCGGCCGGAAGCCTCTCTCAGTCCTCAACAAAGGTAAAACAAGGCCTGGGCAGACAACAGGCCCCTCTCCGCAAAGAGCCTAGGCTTCCAGTGTGTGGGTGGGTGGCCCAGAGTGTGGGGTGCAGCAGGACAGGCTCTGGCCCCTGGCCCCATCCTCCATAGGAAGATGCCCTTGGTTCGGTCAGAAAGACAGACCTTGCACCGCTGATCACACCTGTCAGGCCCAAAGAGAGCAGAGTGGACTTAGCGGCACACCTGAAAAATTCTTATTCGAAAAATTCTAGCCATCACTCCTGTATGGTTCATTGAGAAAAATATGAGAAACCTCAGATGTCCACATGGAACTCGGGGCAGCGGACTTCTGTCTCCTCAGAGGACAGAATTAGGAAATACTTAATGTGGGGGAGGGGGGCAGGGCTTGAGTTTATGGTGATATTTCCCATTCACATTTTTTCTTTTTTCTTTTTGTTAATCCTTACCCGAGGATATTTTTCCATTGATTGAAAGAGAGAGGGAAACACAGAGAGAAATATCGATGTGAGAGAAACACATGGATTGATTGCCTCCTTCACACGCCCCGACCAGGGCGTAGGCCAGGGTACGGAATGGGTCCACAGACACTACCCACGGAGCCAAACCGGCTAGGGGCCCAATTCACATTTTTTCAACATTTTATTTGTTATATTTCAAACTTGGGAAAAGGTGTGAGAAGAGACAAAATCTCCTATATCCACTTTACTCAGACCCACAATTCACATATTTTTTTCACATTTGCTTCATCAGTATTCTTTCTTCCTCCCCTCCCTCTCTTTCTTCTGAACTGTTTGTGAGTTATATGCTCTAGTCTTTACAACGTAATACTTCAATGTATATATCCCCAAACAAAGATTCTTTTACAAAACCACAGCACATGGCGCAGTTATCAGGTTCAGGAAATTTAATGTTGATATGATCTTGTTTTATAGCAATCTTTTTCTCTACTGTGAAGTTACTGCTTTTCTTTTGGTAATTTATAAGTGATTCTAAATAATGTTTTAGGGTTTTTACTTCTTTGATTTTATGTTTGTATTTCTTTTCTCTTAAACTGAAAATCTTCTCTCCCTACTTTAATATACATACATTTTTAAACATATATAAACTAGTTCCTTTTGTTAAATGAATGTTTTATTTTCTTGCAGTTCTATTTGTCCTTGGAATATATTTCACTAAAGATAATATAGTGTGGCCCTAACCGGTTTGGCTTAGTGGATAGAGCGTCGGCCTGCGGACTCAAGGGTCTCAGGTTCGATTCCAGTCAAGGGCATATACTTTGCTGCAGGCACATCGCCACAAGGGGGCGTGCAGGAGGCGCTGATCAATGTTTCTCGCTCATCGATGTTTCTAACTCTCTATCCTTTTCCCTTCCTCTCTGTAAAAAAATCAATAAAATATATATTTTTTAAAAAAGATAATATAGTGTGAAAAAAAGATCACTTGAAATACTTTTCTTCTCTGTGTGGATATAGCATCAATTTAATATATGCCAATTTAATGTATAAGTTCATTTGTTTCGGTTATAACCTAATACTGTTATTTTAAGGATTATCTATTTTTCTCTTGGGGTTAATTTTTTGACATTTCTTTTACTGGTGATATCAGTCTTTCTTCTTTTTTTTTAAATGTTTTTATTGATTTTTTAGAGAGATAGAAACATTGACCAGCTGCCTCCTGCATACCCCCTACTGGGGACCAAGCTGGCAACCTGGGCATATGCCCTGACCAGAACCGAACTGTGGCCTCCAGGTTCATGGGTCAACACTCAACCACTGAGCCCCGTGGGCCAGGGCAGATGTCGGTCTTGATCACTTGGTCTTGGTGGGTCTGAAGGGCTTCTCTGCAGCAGCACCGTTTTCTCTGATGATTAAAACGTGCCTGCCAGGGCTTCCCTGAGACTGTTGCTCCTGGGCTCCGCCCACTGACGCTAGCACTTCTGGGGGCTCTTGCCTGTGGCAGCTGTTGCCATGGTGTTCTGACCGATGGTTCTCTCCTGGCTCTGGCCACATTCATTCATGGGAATACTTCTGTAAGGAGGAGCTGGTGCTTCTCTCCCATGTATTTATTTTTTCAGGTATGTCAGTCTGGACTCATGGGCATTTATTCTTTGGGCTATCATGTAATAGTGTTATTTTAAGGATTGCTTTTTTTAAAAAAATGTATTATATTGATTTTTTCACAGAGAGGAAGGGAGAGGGATAGAGAGTTAGAAACATCGATCAGCTGCCTCCTGCACACTCCCCACCGGGGATGTGCCCACAACCAAGGCACATGCCTCTGACCAGAATCGAACCTGGGACCCCTCAGTCCGCAGGCCGACGCTCCACTGAGCCAAACCGGTCAAGGCTAGGGATTGCTTTTTTTATCTTTTGCCTTTAATTTTTGAACACAAAACATTTTGTAAAAACTTCTTATGCTGGAAATTTTCAAACTTACCCACAAGTAGAGAGAACTGGCCCTAGCTGGTTTGGATAGAACATCGGCCTGCGAACTGAAAGGTCCCAGGTTCAGTACCGGTCAAGGGCACATGCCCAGGTTGTGGGCTCGATCCCCAGTGGGGGGCTTGCAGGAGGCAGCCTATCAATGATTCTCTCTCATCACTGATGTTTCTCTCTCTCTCTCTCTCTCTCTCTCTCTCTCTCTCTCTCTCCCCTTCTTCCTTCCTCTCTGAAATCAATAAATATATATATTTTAAAAAGTAGAGAGAATTGTATGATGAACCCCCATGTATTACATCATCCATTTTCAAAAGTCAGTTACATTTGCCTATATTTATTCCACATCTTCCTCCTTTTTTTGGCTAGAGTTTTTTTTTTTTAATATATTTTATTGATTTTTTTACAGAGAGGAAGGGAGAGAGATAGAGAGTTAGAAACATCGATGAAAGAAACATCGATCAGCTGCTTCCTGCACATCTCCCACTGGGGATGTGCCCGCAACCAAGGCACATGCCCTCGACCGGAATCAAACCTGGGACCTTTCAGTCCACAGGCCGACGCTCCATCCACTGAGCCAAACCGGTTTCGGCTTGGCTAGAGTTTTAAAGGCAAATCTGAAATATTTCACACTTAAGTCTTTACCACAGCATCGTTTTTAAAATGGAAAACTCTGATTTGCAAATATTGTAAAGGAGGGTTTCATATTTCATGAGGGGAATAAGCATATGGTGGTGGGAAAAGGGTTAAACAGAGAAGCTTAAGACAAAACCATGCTTCCACCACTCAGATGTGACCAATGTCCCGTCTCAGTGTGGGTCTTTCCAGGCTGTTGGGCATAGAAGTAGATAAAGCACATTTTAGGGTGGGCAGTCGCTTACATTTTTGTTAAGTGCCTGCTTAATTCATCCTGCTGGTCTGCCATTTACTGACCCTCCCATTTGCCTGGACGCTGAAGGTACTTGTCATTCTGAGTGTCTGACTCTGTGTGGCTGTGGATCCTTCCTCAAGGGCTTGCCTGGTGCTGGAGGTACTAGTGAGCACCAGGTGCCTGTGGGAGCCTGAGCTCTAAGAGCCTGACACTGACTAGGTTCACCCAAAGCAATCAATAGCAGCTGAAAGGGATTTTCTCTGGGGAGAGAGTACCAGCTTGGGCACAGGGTCCCGTACCCTCCCAACCTGCTGCTTGGTGCCAGCTAATGACCACGTCTCATCTCCTAGGTACGGAGAACCCCATGCCTGAGCGGCCCCGAGAGAAAGAGGAGCCCGCGGTCCGGGAGACCAATGAGGCTGTCGACTGCCACCTTGGGGATATGCTGCAGCAGCTGCACAGCGTCAACGCCTCCAAGCCCTCGGAGCGGGGGCTGGTCAGGCAAGGTGGGCACTGCAGCCGCCTGGGGCGAGGCTGCTCCAGGCATCGCGAGAGACCAGGGAGTCTCAGCCCGCAAAGTGTGGGCCTTGGCCAGGCCCCTGTCCTCATAATCTGTCCAGTTCCCTCATTTCCTGTAGATCAAAGTCCCAATGAGTTAGCCTGATGCCCAAGGCCCTCCATGGTCTGGCCCTTCCTTTCTGACTCATGGGTTCTGCCTCCCATCTCCCAGTACCTCACTGTGGCCTGGGTACCTGTCCGCAGTTTCTTCTGTTCAGTGAATTCCTGGTTGGCCTTCAAGATGGTTGAAATAACAGACCAGGACATGCTCCAGCCTCAGAGCTTTGCGCACACTGTCGCTTCCGGAGCGTTCTTCCTGCAGCTCTGCGTGGCTCACACACTCGTGTTTCTCAGATGTCTGCTCTGGTGGCCCCTCACAAGCATTTCCTGGCACCCCTCCTAGCACTGGGCATTCCCTGTGCCTGCTTTATATGATCTATAGCACCTCTCATCCCACAGACTCTCAAGTTTTCGTATTGAATTTCTGTATTAGAGAAGGGTTATTGCGGTGACTGTGTATAACACTTTGATGTATTTGGAATTGTCTTCTCACAATATTTGAATCACTCAAAACTAGAAAGCTAGAGAATCTGCCAGCCACTGACTCACCATGATGGAAGCAACTTAAACATTCTGTTCACACTTATTTTGGTCCGTCTCTGTCCCTGTGGCTAGAGTGCAAGCTCCTGAGGCTGGGTTTTGCTTGCTCACTGAGGGTAAGAGCCCGGTTCTGACCGGTCATCTGTCTGTTTCCGTCCAGAGGAGGCCGAGGACCCCGCCTGCATCCCCATCTTCTGGGTCAGCAAGTGGGTGGACTACTCGGACAAGTACGGCCTTGGTAGGTTTCTTGCAGAATGGGTGGGTGGCGCCAGGCGGCCTGTGACCCTTTCACCTGTTCCGGCCTCTTGCCTTTTTTGGCTGCTAGGTCCTCTCCCAGTTCTCCTAGCTCCATCCCAGACCTCCAGTGCCAGCTCCCCATGTCCCCCTGCTCCCCTTTCTGAGGTCTCCCCCCACTACCCCTAGGATACCAACTGTGTGACAACAGCGTGGGGGTGCTCTTCAATGACTCGACTCGCCTCATCCTCTACAACGACGGAGACAGCCTGCAGTACATAGAGCGCGACGGCACAGAGTCCTACCTCACCGTGAATTCCCACCCCAGCTCCTTGGTCAAGAAGGTGGGTGCTGGCCGGCCCGCGTGGCCCGTGCTGCCGGGAGGGAGATGGGCCGGGATGGGGCTCCAGCTCTGCACTTCTGACTCCCCTAGATCACCCTCCTTAAGTATTTCCGGAACTACATGAGCGAGCACTTGCTGAAGGCAGGGGCCAATATCACACCACGGGAAGGTGACGAGCTGGCCCGGCTGCCCTACCTGCGCACCTGGTTTCGCACCCGCAGTGCCATCATCCTGCACCTCAGCAATGGCTGTGTGCAGATCAACTTCTTCCAGGTGAGCCGGGCCGTGGGAGTGGGCGCGGGGGTCTGTGCCTGTCGGGGGCTTGGGTTGGGCGGGGAGTGGGAGGTGTGGGAACTGCCCTTGGCAGCAGGAAGGGGGTGGGGTGAGGGCCCCCAACCAGCTGTGCTGTCTTCCTTCTGCTCCCCCCACATACACAGCTGGACCTTCAATTCACTGGTCACCACCTGTCCCTCCTCCTTCCCTCCTAGGACCACACCAAGCTCATCCTGTGCCCGCTGATGGCCGCCGTGACTTACATCAACGAGAAGCGGGACTTCCGCACGTACCGCCTGAGCCTCCTGGAGGAGTTTGGCTGCTCCAAGGAGCTGGCCAGCCGGCTCCGATACGCCCGCACCATGGTGGACAAGCTGCTGAGCTCACGCTCAGCCACCAACCGCCTCAAGGCCTCCTCGTAGGCCCGCCCCCTTGGGACTGGTGCCCCCGTGACCCCCACCAGCACCTTGGCCCGTTCTGGTCAGCTCCCCTGGCCCTGGTTTTTATAGTGTGCCCCAGCCCTGGGCGTGGAGAGCCATTACAGATGGGGCTGCTGTGTAAGTTATTTTTGTACATGTTTGCGTGTGGGTTCTGTGGCCCCTCCCTTCCCTCTCACCCGCACTGTATGTACAGAATGTTGCTGTTGGATCCAGGACTGTCCTTTCCCCGCCTTTATACACATTAAACACATGAGAACCTTTTTCTTCTTGTATTCCGAGGGGTGTCTGGCACCTGGGCGCTCGGCACATCTTTGCTCCAACATCTGTCCCCAGGCTTCCAAGCCTCTGCAGGAATTTCCCATGTGAGGCCAGCCTCAGCCCAGGCCTGGCTCCTCAGCCGGCCGGCCTCCGCTCCCAGCAGCTGCTGCGCATGGCTCCCTGGTCCCTGGGGCCGGCGGGTAGTAGGGCAAGAAGAGGCTCTCGGAGGCGCAGCTCCTCATGGCCTGGTGCGTGTGGAGCAGCAGCCGCGGGAAGCGGTCTGTGAAGTACTGGACAAAGCTGTCGGGGACCTGGCCCAGCGCCTGCCGGACCTCACCCGGGAGCTCCCTGTAGTGGTGCTTCTGCAGGGTTAGAGCAGGCCTGGCTCAGCGGAAGCGGAGACCAAGCCTTCCCAAGAGCCAGGCCCGCCCGAGCCCCAGACGCACCTTGTTCCTCAGGGCGCGGAGCAGGTCTCGCACCGAGGTCCCCTTATAGGACCGGAACCTTCGCAGATCTGTGGGCGGGGAAGTTGTGGGCTGAGCGGTCCCATTGGGCTCCCCTTCCAGCCCCCTTGTGCCCGGCCTCTACCTGTCTGCAGCGGCACCGTGATGTGCTTGTGCCAGTTGCCCCGGACCACGGCGGAGCCTCCTGCCTCCAGCGCCATCACCAGGGGCCCCTGTTCGGGCTCTTTCTCCAGCCAGTCACTGACGTCCTAGGGCCCATAGAGCTCCTGAGCCTGTGACCAGCTTCCGAGGCCTCGAGCCCAGGAGCCCGCCCTCCTGTTGTCCCACCAGGTCGTTAGCAGCCCGGGGTGGGTGCTGTTCTCCATCTCAGAGCAAGCCGGCTCGGGGTGGGGGGGGACAGCGTGCTTTGCTCAGGGTCTTGCCGATGGAATGGGCTACCTGGGCACAGGTCACCACGAGTGGCCACTGCGGCTGAAAGGAGCAGGTGTGCTCGCTCTCACAAGGGGCGGCTTGTGGGGGTGGGGGGTAGGGGGGTGGGAGGAGTGGGGGTGCGGTGACGAGTGGACTGGAGCGTCAAGATGGCAATGGTTAGTCTGCTCCGTCTTGGTTTAGGCAAGGAGCCGGGCTGCCTAGTGCAGGTGGACAAGTCCCTTTTCTCTTAGCCAATCTGGCCTCCCCTTTCTTGTTGCTCAGGACCCACACTTGGGACTTGCTACCCCGTTCCGTTCCCGAGGTTCCCCCTGACCTGGAAGAACTGGAGCTGCTTGGCTCTGCTCCAGAAGAAGGGGTGGGCCAGCACCTGCTGAGCAGAGGGGCGCGCCTGCGGCCGGGGGCTCAGCATGGCCGCCACCAGGCTCCGGGCAGCAACCTTGTCTGCAGGGGGAGGGGTGGCTTTAGGCCCCCAGCCTCATGCCCTGCTTCCTCCCTTCTTTGCTGGGTCAGGTCCCTCTCACCATGGGCCTCTTCCTCCAGGTGAGCCAGACAGGGAGCGCCTGCAAGGATGTTTGCCTGGCGATAAAGACTCTCTCCGAAGGGGTGGCTGCCGCCGGAAAGCACGTAGTAGAACACGCAGCCTGCAGAGAAGATGTCCACCGCGCTGGTCTGGCCGGAGGAAGGGGTGTGAGGAGGAAGTCCGCCCGTAGTCTGCGGGGCTAACCTCTCCCAGGGGTGTCTGGCTCAGACAAGACCTCAGGGATGCCTCTGAGAGGCAGCCCCTTGTCCCTAGGTCCCTCCCCTCTGCACCACTGAAGGCCCATGGTCTTCACCCCAATCTTTGCCCCTACTGAGCTTCTAGCTTGGGTTTCCGGACGCCATTCCCCCACATGTAGCAGGGAGCATCGGGAAGGGAAGCCGCCAGGTGTGTGGCAGGAGACTGAGGAGAGATGGGGGGGGAGGGGGGCCTGTCCACAGCCGCCTGCCACTAAGCTCTGCTGGTTGCCCCCAGGGCACTCGGGAGGCACAGCTTTCACTTCCCAAGAGGCTCCAGAACTCCAGAGGTTTATGTGCAACTTCCCGAAAGTGAAAACGTTGGCCACTAATTAAAAAGCTAAAGGACCTGACAGGCTCCTAGCCGTGCCTTTGTCCTTGGGCCTGCAGGTGGCCCCTTCTAGCTTTCTCTAGATGTCAGGGTCAGGCGTCAGGCGTGGGAGCAGCTTTGCCCAGCGACTGTCCTTTTGTGCCGCTGTCATCTATGCCCATGACTGTCACTTCCACACACACAAACCTGGGGCCCCAAACTTACATGTCTGTAGGGTCAGACACTGCTTCGACTATTCGCTCATCTGCTGTTCCCAGCCCTCCACCCAGCGCTTCTCTACGCTGCTGCATGTGAAGACCCTGGCCTTGCCCCAGCGGATCGGGCTGGGGTCACTGGAGATGGGGCCTGGCAGCTGACTTTTTTAAGCTGCCCGGTGATTCTGCAGCACAGTGAAGAGCTAAAGCCATTTCAGCTCAGGGTCCTTAACCTCGGCAATATTGACACTGTGGGCCTGATAACTTTTATGGCGCGTGGTCAAAGGGTATTTAGCAGCATCCTTGGTCTTTACCCACCAGATGCCAGTACACCCCCCTACCCACCACGTGTGGTCACCAAAAATATCTCCAGACATTACCCAGGGCCCCCTGGGTGGTGGACTAGTCCCTGGTTGAGAATCACTGCTCTAGATAGGAAAGGATGGATGAGCCCACTTTACAATGAAGGAGCAAGTTCCAGCTCACAGTGTGATGTGCAGCCTGGGCAGGAGGCCCTGGGCCAGGTGATGGAGGACTCACCGGGCTGTCGGGGGGCGGGAGCTGCAGGAGCTCAGGTGCCATCCAGCCCTCTGTGCCGGGGACGCCTGAGCGCAGGCTGAAGCTACGGCGGCCGGCTGCCAGCTTCTTGCACAGGCCGAAGTCGGAGAGGACCACCCTGCCTCGGCCCTGGCCCTCGGGCACCGTGATGAGCACGTTGGTTGGCTTCAGGTCCCGGTGCACTGTGAGAGCGGGAGGCAGCTGAGCGCCGGTGGGGAAGGCAGGGTGGGAGGTGGGGATCGAGGGGTGGGTGGGTACCTATGTGCAGAGAATGCAGGTGGGCCAGGCCAGACATGAGGTGCTGCAGTGCTGTCTCCGGCTCCAGGCCCCAGCAGTCCAGCTCTGGGTTTTCCACATACTGAGGGGCAGCAAGGGCAAGGTCACTGCAGCCCAGGACCCTCCGGCCCTCACCCACACTGCCCTGCACCCCAGCCTCACCTCCTGCAAGGAGGCGGGGCAGAGCTCCAGGGCGATGTAGTAGAACTGGGGTCCCCGCTCTGTACAGAAGTAGCGGAGCACGTTGGGGTGCCGGTCTGACTCTTGCAGGAGCTGGACCTCCCGCTGCACCAGGCCAAAGCATTCACGAAGGAGTCGCTTGACAGCCACTGCCCGCCCCTCAAACTGTCCCCTGGTATGTGGGGGAATGGAGGTTCAGAGAGGGCAAAGGGTAGGGCAGCTCTCCAAGGGACGATGCGGGAAGGGCTGTGAGAGCCACGTCTCCAGCCCGGCTCCTGGCTGCCACTCACCGGAAAACGAAAGTCCCGCCTGCCCCGCGGCCCAGCACATCCTTGGGGTTAAAGGAGATCTTCCCCACCACAGTGAGCTGCTCAGCTAGGGGAGAGGAGGGCGGGGTCTCAGGGAGCCACCACTGCCCACCCCAGCCCTGCCCTGCCTTCCCCTTTGTTCCCCCTTCCACGCCCAGCCTGGTGCCAGACTGCGCAGGCCCAGTGCCTGGTGCTGCACGCACTGTGTGTGCCCTTGGTTTTCTCATCTGCAAAGCAGTGCAGACCAGCACCTGCTCTGCAATGTGCACGGTCCGCAGCTCTCCCTGTTCCCTTCCATGCGGCGGCTCTGCTCCTTGGCCGGCTGGCCTACACGTGGGCCTGAGTGTGCAGCCCTCCTTCAGCCTCCAGCCTGCGCACCTGCTTCCCTTCCTCTCGGAACCTCTGCTGGTGCTGTGGGTGCCACCTGGACTCTCCGCCCCACCACCCCGGCTCTCTCGGGGAATTCCATCTTATCCTGGGGCCAGAGCTTAGCCTTCTCTTTGAGGGCACTCACTCTTCCCCCACACCTGAGCGTGCCCCCTCTGTGCTCACCCAGCACCCCATGTGTCACACCGCCTGGCAGCTGCCGTCGCTCTAGGCTCTGCCTAGCAGTCACGAGAATGCCAAAGTAAAGAGTTTCTAGGCACTTTAAGCAAGTGAAGTGACAGAATCGTTGTTTTCTAAACATATATAATAGAGGAGATCCAGTATCACCTACAGACTGTTTCCACTGAGTCATAACAGGCTCCCTCTGGGTGTTTATGTTCTTGGATGCTTGTCCTGAATTACTGCGATCACTTGGATTATTTTTATAGTGGGTAAAAAAATTAGGTGTTTTATAGAACAAGGTGCCCTGGCTGAGCCAGGGCTGGGGTTCCGCATCCTCTCCTCTCCGCCTCTGAGGATGCCTGGTAACACTGGCGGGTAAGGACTTGAGAGGACGCCTGGGAGGGGTGAACATCTGTCAGTGACGGGGCCTCGTGGGCGGTGGTGGTGAGAGCAACTGGAGGACAGTACGGAGGGACGACAGGGCCATTTGACGGGAACCACCTGGGGTGTCTGGGGAAAGACTCCGCTCAGGTCCGAAGGCCGAGGAGATGAGTGTGTCGAGCTGCGGTGGAACCTACCCAGAGCCTGTAAGGTGACAGGGGCTGCAGCTCAGGGCTCAGCTGGGGTACCTCCTAAAAGAGGTGGCCCCTGAGGAAGGGTAGCTGTCCCCTCTCCGCAGAGGAAGCTGAACACGTAGGTATAAGTTGGGAGCAGCACCAAGCATTGAGCCGCATGGCGGGTGGACTTCAGCCTGAGTATAGGCTCCAAGGCTGTGGTTTGAGCCGTGACCAGGAGGTGCCAGTAGCAGTTTATGCAAAGGACCGAAGAACAGCCCAGCCCAGAGCCAAAGAAGCAGCAGCCTGAACTAGATCAATGAAAGCCTGGGGGAGGCCCAAGGGGCAGCCCGTGTGCCAGAGGAGGCTTGCAGGGATTGTTCATAGGAGTAAATGGAGAAAAGAAGAATGTTTAGAAAATAAAAAGCTCTAAAGAGCAGAAATGGTATCAAATGGTATCTAGGTAATTTACTGTCACTCTTACCAAATATGACATTATTTTAGCACACATATTAATACCATCACTTCTGTATAATTGAAATGTTTTTTAGCCCTAGCTGGTTTGGCTCAGTGGATAGAGCACTGGCCTGTGAACTGAAGGGTTCTGGGTTCGATTCTAGTCAAGGGCACATGCCCAGATTGTGGGATCAATCCCTAGCAGGGGGCCAATCAATGATTCTTTCTCATCATTGATGTTTCTATCTTTCCCTCTCCCTTCCTCTATGAAATCAATAAAAATATATTTTAAAGAACAAAATGTTTGCCCTAACCGGTTTGGCTCAGTGGATAGGGCATCGGCCTGCGGACTGAAGGGTCCCAGGTTTGATTCCTTGAGGTTCGATTCCAGTCAAGGGCATGTACCTTGGCTGCGGTCACATCCCCAGTGGGGGGTGTGCAGGAGGCAGCTGATCAATGTTTCTCTCTCATCGATGTTTCTGACTCTCTATCCCTCTCCCTTCCTCTCTGTAAAAAATCAATTAAAAATGGTTTTTTTTAAAGAATAGTTTTTTATTGATTTTTAGAGAGAGAGGGAGGGGAGGAGAGAGAAGAGAGAGAGAGAGAGAGAGAGAGAGAGAGAGAGAGAGAGAGAGAGAGAGAGAGAGAATCATCGATTGGCTGCCTCCTGCATGGCCCTTAACCGGAGATTGAGCCACAACCCAGGCATGTGCCCTGACTGGGAATTGAACCGACAATCTTTTGGTGCACAGGACGATGCTCCAACCAACTGAACCACCTGGCCAGGGCTGATTTTTTAAAAATTTAATCCGCACCTGAGGATATGTTTTTATTGATTTGAAAGAAGGAGAGATATAGGAAAGAGAGAGAGAGAGGGGAAGAGAGAGAGAGAGAGAGATTGATCAGCTACCTCCTGTACAAACCCTGCTGGGGATTGAAACCAGAATCTAGTATGTACCCTGACTGGGAATTGGACCCGCAACCTTTTGGTGCAAGGGACAACACTCTAACCAACTGAGCCACCCGGCCAGGGCACCTCTGTGTGATGTAATAATGATGGTGGTGATCTCTTCCAATGAGGTGATGTAACTAGGTGTTATCATTTCCATGTGACAGATGGTGTTGGCTCCACACCCAGTTCTATCTGACCCAGAATCTTCGACAATAATAAAAAAGAATGGCAGAACTTTGCAGAGTGCTCAACTACAGAGCAGGCACTATTCAACATATCTCCTTAACTCATTCAGGCTCAGCTGCTCCACCAGTGGCTTCTAACAAACCGACTTCTCTTTTCTGTCCTTGACACGCCCTTTCCTGTCACTTAAGCTCACCTTCAGGGTCTTCAAGTGGCTGGGTTTGCTCAGAGGGGCTTTGCAGCCTCTTCTGGTCCTGTGGGGTGGTCCCTGGGAGCTGGGGCAGAGCACCCGGTGAGGTGGGAGGGGGGCCCGCAGGTGCCAGGAGGGCCTGCTGCTGCTTCTCTGCCAGCTGCTGCTTCTCCGCCAGCTGCTGCTGCTGAAACACAGGCCTAGGAGGGCTCAGCCCTGGCTAGGCCCTGCCCGTGGGGCGCCCAGCAGCTGTGCCCGAGACGCCCTGCACCGGACCATGAACACAGACAGCACGGGGCTGGGGCGCCGCTGGGAGGAAGGCAGGGAGCAGAATCGGAGCTGCTGAGTGTCTTGGAAAGGAGGGCAGAGGGCTCCCTCGGCTACCCGACGGCAGGCCCGAGGTTGGGCGACAGGCTTACCTGCCTCATTAAGAAGAGGATGCACCCTCCCAGGAGGACTGCAGTGAGGCTGGCCACCAGCAGGTCTTGGGCTCCCAGTCCTAGGTACAAGCCTGCGGTGTTCTCCTCAGGGTGCAGCTCCAGGTCCCAAAGTTCCTCCCGACTCAGGCTCAGGAGCTGGGAACACACGGGCTTTCGCTCAGCACCTGCTCTCACGGGGGAACCCTTCACCCTTCGTCACCAGTCCAGGGCTGGGTTTACTTTAAGGGGCAGGGGGTGAGTGGCCCGCCTGCTGGGGGGCAGAGCGCTCTCCGTGGTGCTGAAGAGGCGGCGATGAGAGCCCGCACGGCGCGGAGAGGGCGCTCTCCGTGGTGCTGAAGCATCAGGGTGCCCCGGGAGGCTGGGCTTCCTAACCCAGCTGGTGACCAGCATCTCCCGGGCTGTCACTAAAAAATACTTTTTGAGGCAACACAAAAAATGTAGGGATCCATCTCCAGAGATTCTTTTTCTCCCCAGAGATTCTTAATTCATGGGGCTGGAGTGGGCATTCAGTGATTCTAATGAGCTGCAGATTTGAGAATTATTGTTCCAGATCATGGCTGTTCCTTCTTTTAAAATTTTTTTAAAAAATTGATTTCATAGCCCGGCTGGCGTGGCTCAGTGGTTGAGCGTCCACCTATGAACCAAGAGTTCGCTGGTTTGATCCCAGTCAGGGCACATGCCCGGGTTGCGGCTTGATCCCCAGTGGGGGGAGTGCAAGAGGCAGCCGATCAATGATTCTCATCATTGATGTTTCTCTTTCTCTCTCCCTCTCCCTTCCTCTTTGAAGCCAATGAAAAACAAAAATAAAATAAAGTTGATTTCATAGAGGAAGGGAGAGGGAGAGAGAGAGAGAGAGACAGAAACATCAATGATAAGAGAGAGAATCATTAATTGGCTGCCTTCTGCAGGCCCCACACAGGAAATCAAGTCCCCAACCCAGGCATGTTCCCCGACCAGGAATCAAACCTTGATCTTGTTCATAGGTCGCCGCTCAACCACTGAGCCACGCTGGCCGGGCATGGCTGTTCCTTCTAACCTTGAACTACTAGTGATTCTTGTCCAATTCTCTCCTAGGAGAGAATGCTTTTATAGTTTTTCTGTTTTAATTTTCTCACTAGATAACCATTTTGTAACTTTTACACTGAAGAAGAATAAAGAAAAGAAAACTGTGACCCATGTTTCACAGTTTAGATGACCAATATCTTTTTGACACATATAACAGCAAAAATAGTTTTCCTTTTGGGGAAATTGTGTGAGGTCAACTGGCCCACTCCAAATGTTAATCATGGAAGGCCGGGAAAATGTCCTCTAGCTGCCCACTCACCTGCCAGTCTCCCTCCATCCCTCTGCCCTTTCATGTATTTATTTTTTTTAGGTTAATCCTCACCTGAGGATATTTTTCCATTTATTTTTAGGAAGAGTGGAAGGGAGGGGGACAGACACAGAGAGAAAAGCATGGATGTGAGAGAGACACCTTGATTGGTTGCCTCCGGCACATGCCCTGACTGGGGTCTGGGATCAAACATGCAACGGAGTTACGTGCCCTTGACTGGAATTGAACCTGGGACCCTTCAGTCCGTGGGCTAACGCTCTATCCACTGAGTCAAACCAGCCAGGGTGCCCTCTGCCCTTTTAGCACTGACCTCCAATAAGAGGGCTGGGGCCTGCATGCTCTTGGAAGGTCTAGTTTCAGCAGTTCTGCTGCCTGGGGTGGGGTGGACTCTCAGCATCGTGGTGTGCAGGACTGGGGGCGGCTCGTGGTGTCCTAAAGGGCAGGGGAAAGTCCATGGGCTGAAGGTGACCTCTGTCTTCCAGATCAGAAGCCAGGATCACATCCTTCATCGTCATCTATTCCAAATTTGAGCTAAGGAATCTCACCAATGAGCAGCCACTGGCTAGGGAGGGCCACACTGCCGGAGGGGTATCTGACAGCCGTGCTAGGTGAGCCCTCTCGCTCTCCTGAGACTTGAAGTGTCACCTCGTCTGTGGTGGGGCCATCCATGGAGGCCAGGGTCAGTCCACGAGGCTATGGCAGAAGATGGAGAGTCATGAGTGAGGGGGCTCTCCTCTCCATCCCCTCTTTCCAGCCCCTCGGAGACCCGTTCTCACCACCAAGGCCACCCCTGTGTGAACCAGTGCTTTGGAAACATAGAAGCCAGCGTCATCCTTCCCTATATACAGCGTCATCCTAGTGGGGGAGAGCAGGAGAGGGATGAGTAGTGGTTGTGGCTGTTTCCGTTGCACCATGTTCTTGTATTGTCCCCTCCCACATCAGTTCTGGTCTTGGCCATGTGGCTTGCTTTGGACAACGAGACCATCGCAAATGTGGTACAAGTAGAGGCTTCAGAAGTGCTTGTCTAATGGGGCTTGTCCTCTCATGTTGCTCTTTGGAACCCCAAGACCGCCATGGAGGAAGCCCAGGCTAGCCTGATGAGGTCAGAGAGACCTTATCTGACACCCTCTAGGCAATAGCCCGTCAACTATGAGAGAGGGGAGTGAGACCATCCCAGGGCGTCCACTCAGCCAAGCCACCAGCGGACCGCACACATGAACTAAACCCTCCCAGACCCAAAGCCAGCCAGCTGACTCACAGGATCTTAAAAAATAATAAATGTTTGTTGTTTCGAAGCCGCCCCCCGCCTTTTCCTATTCATCCTTTAGGTTTCTATTTAGATGCCCTTTCCTCCAGGACGTGTCCCACCACTCCCCCCTGCCCCCGTCTCAATGTAGGTGCTCTTCCCGTGCATGCCCGTGGCAAACCTATTCTCTTATCCCACCCTTTGGCATCCAACAATTGCCTCTTTACACACCTGTCTCCTTTACTAGACTCTAAGATTTCTGTAGGGAGGAACACTGACAGCATTACTATCCTCCCAGAGCCTAACAAGTGACTGGTACACAGTAAGTGCTCAATTAATACCTGCAGAACAAACTGAATGAGAGGCTAATCCTTGATTTTCCCAGCCTGTCTCTCGGCTCCTAAGATGGGGACTCTAAGGCTCTGAGTGCTTTGAGGCAGGGTGACAGTTAGTCTCAAACAACCAATAAGGCGCAGCACCTGCCAAGCAGAACAGATGCCCCCTGTGGCACTGGAGTGGAGACCTGAGGCCCCTCCTCGGCCAGATGTGACCCTGTCACTTGCTGAACAGTGGGGGCTCTCTTGGGGGGTCCTGGAACACACAAGGGGTGGTGAGGGCACTCGTTATTTATTAATAGCCAAACTGGCTGGTCAACAGCCAGCTTGAAATATTGTGACCCCTAGTTCAACTGTACTGGTGTGTCATGGTCAGACATCACGCCTGCCCATTGGGGTCCTCCCTTCCAGGGGGTCCTCCCCAGCCCCCAGGCAGGAGCACCTACAGCAGCTGGATGTCCAAGACCGAGAAGGGGGTGGCTATGTTCTGGGGGCGGGTGGCAGGCAGGCGGATGTGGCCCCAGCGGAGGGCTAGGAAGTGCAGGGTGTCCCGCGCCAGGGTGAGATGGGGTAGCTGGTGCAGGCTGTCCTGGTGCCAGGTGTAGATGCCCATCACAGGCACGCCCAAGTCTTGTGTCCACAGCACTGCCCCGCTTCCTGGGTCCACAGTTAGCAGCAGGCCCATCCCACAGGATGCCAGGTGGCTCATGTCTGCCAAGAAAGATGGAGGTGTGATCGGGGAGCTCTGACGGGAGGTACCTCAGAGCAACTTGGGGTGGGGAGCTGCTCAGGGGCTGGACCATCAGGAGGGTCACTCAGGTGTGGAGCTCAGATGAGATCACCTGGAGGGCTGCAGGACATGGAAGGTCAGTCAGTTCACTGGGGGCACTTTGATCCTTGGGGTCAACTGGGAGCTGTGTAGGATGTAGGGGTCAGTCAAGGTCATCTGAAGGTGACTCATGTTGCTTGGCAGGGATCACTTAGGATGTGGAGCATCAGTCACTCATGCTCTGACTGATGACCACCTGGGATGAGTATCAGGGGGACCTGGGTATCACTTAGAGTGTGAAGGAGGTCAGCCAGGGCCCTGGGGGTGCCACTGGCGATGTGTCAGTGTTATCATCTCTCATGTGAAGTGAGGGAGTCAGGGAACCGGGGGTGCCAAGGGGCCCGGTGAGGTAAATCAGCAAGTCTGGTAGGACAGTCATAATATCAAGGCGGTGGTCAGGGTTATTGGGGAAAGGTCACTCAGGGTCACCTTCCAGGGGTCATCAACACTGGGGTCACTCAGGGCGCTTGGGGGCTGCTCAGGATGTGTGGGTTGCTTGGAGTCACCCAGGATGTAGGGAGACCTGGCGTGGCTCACGCGGAGCAGGGAGGAGTGACGATGGCAGGGCTGCTCAGGTACAGGAGGGTCCTGCTGCGTGTTGAGGGGGTCATTCAGTATGTGGGGTCCCTGAAGTGGTCAAATGGGTAAAAATGTGGTGAGCTTGGTCACGGATGCCACTCAGGGATCCCTGAGTTGGGGACACTGCTCCAGAGAAAGGCGGCACTCACATTTCCCAGGGGAGCCGTCCATGGGGGGCGCTGAGTAGCGGCGGTAGGTGGTGTTCCAGCGCTGGCCGGGGGCCTGGGGGTCCTGCATGGTGACCGTGTACTCTGAGGATGCCCCGAAGCAAGGTTACCAGGCATGCCCACCTGATGCTCCTCCCATGCCCGCCTCGGCGGGTCTCATCTTGTGGGGGTGGGGCTTCTGAGCACCCAGCCTGGGATGGAGGCGGGGGCATGGGAGGAACATCCTGGTCTATCGTGGTTACTGCTCTATCTCCGGTTCTTTGTTCAGTGAAATACTTGTTGACTGACAGACTGGCCCAACTCAACTTGGATAGCAATTGCCAGGCCTGGATAGAGCAAAAGAGGGGGCTGCCCGGGGCTGGGGGAGCAGCCGGGGCCTGACTCACGCGTGCGGCCGATGTAGAGGCGGGGCGTAGAGGTGCCCTCTGTGGTCAGTGTCATCTGTGTCTCCCCTGACTCCGGGTCCACCACGAACCAGGCATCCTGCTTTCGGCCTGTGGAGGTGGAAAGCGAGCCTGCCCTCAAGATGGCCCGGGAGAGGGTGTGCAGCCCGTTCCTCCTGCGCCCAGCTGGCCCGTCAGCACCCAGCTCCCGTCCCTGCGCTGGGCCTGGCCCCACAGGCTGCGGCTGGAGAGGCGCTTACCCGTGTAGAAGACGCCATCGGAGCTGCGGCACGGGGAGGCGTGGACCAGCTCGGGGATGGTGAACGGCAGTTTCTGAGGAGAGGGAAACATTCCAGGGAGGAGTAAGAGCAGAAAAACTCACCCAACCTACCCACGAGGTAGTTGTTATTGTTTCCATTTTCCGGAGCGGCTAAGTAGCTGGGCTATGCCTTTGAGAAGCCGGGGAACGGTTGTAGATTTCAGGACCCCGAGAGACGCGACAACCACATGGGCCGGGACCCTGGGCCAGGAAACAGCGAGGGACACCACTGAGACACTTCGCAGAGTCAACATGCGCTGCAAATAGGCAATGCTATGCGCCATGGCTAACCTTCCCGGCTTCAGTCATCTACACGCAGGCTGCGTGGGAAAGAGGCCTCGTTCTCAGAAATACACAACGACGCTTTAGAAGTAGAGGGCATAGTGCCTGCAACTCGCTCTTGAAAGGTTCGGAAAAAGACATTTTATGTGAAAAAACATGTAATATTCTCAGCATTCTATCTATTAATCTATCATCTACCGAGAGAGAACAATAAAGCAAATGTGATGTTAAAAATCGATGAATCTGGGTGAAGGGAATAAAGAATTTCTTTGTACTATTCTTGCATTTTTCCTATATTTGAAATTATATCAAAATGAAAAGCTACACACACAGAAAAAGCTCAAAACTGCATGTACAGAGCTGTTGCCAGACGTATCCGAGGGACACAGTCCTGAGGGAAGAGAATTGGGGCTCCTGGGGATAGAGGGCCACCGACAAGAGGCCCTCACCACCTGGACAGTAAGGCCCGTGTTCCTGAAAGGAACTGAGGGCACCTATTGTGGATGCGGGAAGTTCATTCATTCATTCACTCACTCATTCATTCATTCACTCATTCATTCATTCAAGCCACAGGATGTCAGGCTGCGGTAGCCCCTCAAGCCACTTGAGTCTCCAGGATGGTACAATGTGCAGACACCAACTCCCCTAGTAAGCGAGAAAGACAAGAGAGAGGGCACTGTGAGATGAGGCTGGAGAAGTGAGAGGTGGGCGTGTGGGGGATGAGGCTGGAGGAGTGAGAGGTGAGCATGTGCGGGATGAGGCCGGAGGAGTGAGAGGTGAGCATGTGCGGGATGAGGCCGGAGGAGTGAGAGGTGGCGTGTGCGGGATGAGGCTGGAGGAGTGAGAGGTGGCGTGTGCGGGATGAGGCTGGAGGAGTGAGAGGTGGCGTGTGCGGGATGAGGCTGGAGGAGTGAGAGGTGGCGTGTGCGGGATGAGGCTGGAGGAGTGAGAGGTGGGCGTGTGCGGGATGAGGCTGGAGGAGTGAGAGGTGGGCGTGTGCGGGATGAGGCCGGAGGAGTGAGAGGTGGCGTGTGCGGGATGAGGCTGGAGAAGTGAGAGGCGGGCGTGTGCGGGATGAGGCCGGAGGAGTGAGAGGTGGCGTGTGGTGAATGAGGCTGGAGAAGTGAGAGGTGAGCGTGTGCGGGATGAGGCTGGACAAGTGAGAGGTGGGCGTGTGCGGGACGAGGGTGGAGAGGTGAGAGGTGGTGTGTGTGCGATGAGGCTGAGAAGTGAGAGGTGAGCGTGTGGTGGACGAGGCTGGAGGAGTGAGAGGTGGTGTGTGTGCGATGAGGCTGAGAAGTGAGAGGTGAGCGTGTGGTGGATGAGGCTGAGAAGTGAGAGTGAGCGTGTGCGGGATGAGGCTGTACAGCCTCCCCATTACGTGCTGAGCCCTGGCATCCTCTGCAGAACACTCAGATTCTGGCCAGACTGTTCCCCTGCCCCCTCAGTGCTCTGCCTAACAGGAGCCCGGGCCCTCCCACCTCCAAGCGCGGAAGGACACACACCATCAGTCCCTGTTGTTTCTGGGTCCCCAAGGTGTACAGGCTGCCATCAGAGGGGTCCGAGAGAAAGGCCGTTCTGTGAGCAGAGAGGAATGGGGGGGGGGGGGTTGGAGGCACGTGTCCTGGTTTCACAAAGGCGCCCTTTCCCTCCAACTTCGTAGCGAGTAGGAGCCACCCTTGCAGGACGCACCACAGAGCTGTGGGCCCAGTGCTCCCTTATGTCTATCATGCACCCCCACCCCATCCACACCCCCTCCAGACACCAGGGCTCCCCCATATCCCAGGTGCCCCTCCTTAAAAGGCCGCAGGTTCACTTACTCTGTGACGTACGTTGGTCCTTGGATGATGGGATCTGAGGGGAGGCACGGGGAGCGTGAGTCGCCCCCTCCGACTCCCACCAACAGTCACAGCTCCTACTCGCTGGGCGCTTAGCTTACCGAGTGCCAGGCCCCAACCCAAGCACGTGCCCTGCGGCTACTGTAATCTCCCCGGGGGCTCTGAGGGAGGGCCATTACCCTTGGCTTCATTCTACAGTGAGGACCTTGATGTTCAGAGAGGTAGAGTGACTTCCCCAAGGCCACACAGCTGCTAAGTGGCGAAGCTGCCGGCAGACACTGGCTCGTGGGGTTCTGGACCCCATGTTCTCACCCTCTGTGCCACGGTGACGCCACTCTAACCCGGGGGCCAAGGAGGAAGGAGTGACCGCCCCTTGCTCACCATCCCTCAGTGTCCACTTCAAGTCCCCCGTCTGCTTGCTTAGTGCGTGGAGACTTCCATCCAGGGTGGACACGAGCAGGAGGCTCTCCGGCCTGAGGGTCTGGACCTGCAGTGGGAAACAAAGCCACCTCCTCTGAGAGGCCTGGGACCATCCCATGCTCTTGCCCCAGGCAGGGCTGGCTGTGACTCCCTGGCCCCCTGGAGACAGAGAGAGAAGGAAGGACGACTGGGGAAGCTGTTGGCTCCACCCATTGATCTCCTTGACCCTAGAGAGGGACTCATTACAGTGAAGCTGGAGCCAGAGCCGCAGCCCAGACCTCCCAGCTCCCACTGTGTCCAAAGTGCCTCCCCTCTGCCACCCAGTTCCTTCTGGTTTCCCAAAGAAGACGGAAGGCCTTTGCATCCAAAGGCACTGCCGCTGGTCCGTAGGCCCTGGGAGACCAGGCTGCTGTTCTCACCTTCGTGCAGGAGAGGGAGAGGCTCAGGAAGGCAAGGCAATGAGCCACGCAGGCAGCTAATGGCAGGACTGGCACTTGAACCACCATCTCGGAGATCCCAGCACTGATCTCTTTCTCCGCCACACTGTCTGCCTCTCTGAGGACGGCCCCTTCCTTCTGCCTCCCCAGGCAGATCAGGCTTTGGGTGCCAGGCTGCACACCCCCAAATGGAGGCTGGGGTGCTGGGGAGGGGGGGCTGGAGCTGCCCTTCCACCTGGCCCCTGCTGGGCCAGCTCACCGCTCTCGCCCCTCCTTGAACAAACAGGGTGAGGCCGAGCTCCGGCAGCAGCCCTAACATCCGGGTGGCGGTGGCCGGGCCACCCCTGCAGAGCCACGTCCGCTCCAGGCCCCTGGTGGGGAATCGGGAAGCTGCCAGCCCACTGGTCTGCCCACTGGCGTGGGGACTGCAGGCCCCTGGCTCACAGAGGACTTCTGTTTGATCGTAATCGCATTTGAAATTAGTTTTTAAATTAACTGCCAATGAATATATTGGAAAGATTTTACTTAAAATCCGGATCTCTGGTGCCGAAACCGGTTTGGCTCAGTGGATAGAGCATCGGCCTGAGGACTGAAAGATCCCAGGTTCGATTCCGGTCAAGGGCATGTACCTGGGTTATGGGCACATCCCCAGTAGGAGATGTGCAGGAGGCGGCTGATCGATGTTTCTCTGTCATCGATGTTTCTATCTCTCTCCCTTCCTCTCTGTAAAAAATCAATAAAATTTTTTTTTTTAAAAAAATCCAGATCTCTGGTTTTTCTTATTTTTCTGGAAACATCGATCTCAGCGCACTGGGCTCGCATTCCCACTTGGCAACCATGGGGTGGACTCAGCCGGCGCTGGGCATGGGGTGCCCTCTGACTGGGATCCGTGACCTGTCGAGGGGGCTCCAGGCCGGACAGCTCAGCGCTGGCGACGCCCGCCCCCCTCTCCGCCACGGGGTCTGGGCTGGGCCTTCTGCCTTCGAGGCATTTCTGTGAGAGCCCCCCCCCCCGCCCCCCGCAGGCCACACCTGGCTGCCCGGTTCTCAGCCCGGCCTTCGGGGCCAGGGAGGCACGTTGTGACCCCGTATTTGGCTGCAACACTGGGCACGTGGGCGCGTTTCTCAGGAGACCTGACGCTGACCATTTCCCCAGGCACCGGGGGCCCCAGGGGTTGGGGGAGGCCCTGCAGTCCGCACCGGAGCTGCGGGAGGCGGGGTGTTGGGTCCCCCCGCGCCCTTCCACCCGGCAACGCCCCCGAACGGAGAGGATTTCACTCTCAGGGACCCACTGGGGTCACCGGGCCGAGGAGGGCGAGGCGCCCTGCTGCCCCGCCGCACCGGCCCCCGCGCCCCCCGCGCCCACGGACCTGACCCGGAGGCGGCGTCGGCCCCTTCTCACCTGCAGCGCCGGCGTCCCCAGCAGCGCCGCCAGCGGGAGCCAGAGCCGGAGCCCGAGCCCGAGCCCCAGCCGCCCGCCCGCCCCGCGGGCCGCGCTCGCCATAGCCGCGCAGCAGCGCCGCCGGCCCCTTGGCGCCTCCGGGCGACAGCGCGGCCGCTCAGCCCGGAGACTCCGCCCCGGGCCGGGCCAGCTGGTGCGCGGAGGCTGGGCGCAGCCCCTTCCACCGCCCTTCGCGCACACCCGCCGGCAGCCCGGCCCCTCCGAGGGCCAGCGCGGGCTCCCCGGAGAGGCAGCCCCTGGCGGGCACGGCCGAGCGCTGCACACGCGGCACCAGCTCATCCGACCCCCGCGGGGCCACCGAGCAAACGCCGGGGCTCAGACCTGGAGGCTGGGGTCGCGGGCGGCCCTCGGGGCTGTGCCCTCGAGGGCGTGGCTTCTGCAGAGGGGATGCCGGGTCGGCTGGGACGGACGCCGGCCCTCATTCAACCAGTGTCTGTCCCGCCAGCCGGAACCCGGCGCCACTGAGCTGCCTCGGCAGAACGGCGGGTCCTCCGCCGCGGGTGCTGCACAGACGGCCTCGCACGCCGGCCCAGCAGCGCCGCCGCGCGGCCGCAGACCTGCCGGCGGCTCCAGGCGGTCCCAGGGCCCATTCAGCCCTCAGTTTGCCTGCCCCACGTCTCCTTCATCTCGTATAGAATCCTTCCCGAGCCCTAACCGGTTTGGCTCAGTGGATAGAGCGTCGGCCTGCGGACTGAAGGGTCCCGGGTTCGATTCCGGTCACGGGCATGTACCTTGGTTGCGGGCACATCCCCAGTAGGAGATGTGCAGGAGGCAGCTGATCCATGTTTCTAACTCTCTATCCCTCTCCCTCTCCCTCTCTGTAAAAAAAACCCAATAAAATATATTTAAAAAAATCCTTGCCGATTTGAGGACCAGAAGCCTGGCTCGGCCACCTTCTTCTCGCCCCCCCCACCTTCTTCTCGCCCCCCCCACCTTCTTCTCGCCCCCCCCACCTTCTTCTCCCCCCACCTTCTTCTCGCCCCCCCCCCCACTTTCTTCTCGCCCCCCCCTCCTCCTTGGTCCGTCGTCATGGCGTCTCAGGACGGGCAGTGGACTCCCCAGGACAGCCGTCCCCTTTTGGGGGACAGTGCCTCTCTAGTGACCTAACCCCCACCCAGACCTCCTCACGGCTCTGAATGGCTTTGCCTCAGTAGCCTTCCCACCCACGCAGCTGCCACCCCTTCGTCCTCCCTAGACCCGGCCCCTGACCTAAACGACAGGACTTCAGCCCCCGTCTCTCGCGCAGCCTTCCAGCCTCTCCTGGTCCTTGTCCAGCCCAGACCTCCCAAGTGACCACCTGGCCAGCGGCATCGTCTCAAGCTGGGTTTCCTAGAAGCAGAGCCAGGGGACTTGGAGGGAAGTGGGAGAGGAGGAGAAGCGGGGGATGGGGCTGGGCCGGAGGCTACCTTTAGCCTGCTCCCACGGGGCGTCCCGCAGGCAGCCTTGGGTTCCGGGTCGCCAGCCGGGGCTGCTGGCCTCTCCCAGGTCTGGGCATGATCGCCCAGGCGAGGCAGCGTCCCCCGGCTGAGCCCTTAGTAACCACGCTCCGCAGTTGGGGGCGGGGCCGGGTCTCTACAGGGGACGAGGCAGTCAGCATGTGTCTGCTATGATGGGTGATCTCAGTTTCCTCGCTCAGCCTCCAACCCAACTAAATCCTGTTCCGGAAAGATGCTACCGACCATCTTTTTTGTTCCTATTCTGGAGCCCGCCGACCGGGGCACCCACTGATCCTTCACCTGTCCTCTGCTCAGCACCCCCTCTTCATGTTCATGTTGCTGCTTCCAAACTCATGACAACACTCACATGCTCTGCTACATTATTTACCTGTTATTAATTTAAAAAATATATTTTTATTGATTTCAGTGAGAAAGGGAGAAGGAGAGAGAGATAGAAACATCAATGATGAGAAAGAATCATTTCTGGTTGCCTCCTACATCGCCCTCCCCCCGCCCCCCCCCCCCATTGAGTCTGAAACCTGAGCATGTGCCCTGACTGGGATTCGAGCCCTGACCTCCTGGTTCATAGGACAACACTCAACCACTGAGCCACATCCTCTGGACTGTCTTTTAGTTTTGTGGGTAGTTTCTTTTTTTTTTTTTTTTAATGTTTTTTATTTATTTTAGAGAGAGGAAGGGAGAAGATAGAGAGAAATATTGATGAGAGAGAAATATCGATCCACTGCCTCCTACACCCCCACTAATGGAGATTGAGCCACAACCCAGGCATGTGCCCTGACCGGGAATCGAACCAGCGACCTCTTGGTGCATGGGATGAGGCTCAACCAACTGAGCCTCACTGGCTGGGCTTGTGGGTATTTTCTTACACAACACAAAAGATGCTAAGTGTCCGGTTGGCCATTCAACCAATCAAAGCATAATATGTTAATGATATGCTAAGGTCACTCAACTGCTGGCTATGATGTGCACTGACCATCAGGGGGCAGACACTCTGACTGGTAGGTTAACTTGTTGCTGGGGTCTGGCCAATCTGGACTGAGCAAGATGGGCTGGACACGCCCTGGAGCCTTCCCACAGTCCCTCCCCAGCTGGCCAACCTCCCGTGTCCCTCTCCAACCTGATCGTGAACCTGTGGGGTCCCTCGGCCTGGCCTGAGCCCTCTCGCAATCCAGGGTGAGGGATCCCCCCCCCCAAGTGCACAAATTTTGTGCACCGGGCTCTAGTAAAAGCATAATATACTAAGTGTCTGACAGATTGGTCTACCATTCGGTCAATAGCTGGACCAGTTGCTATAATGCGCACTGACCACCAGGTGGCAGATGTTCTGACCAGTAGGTTAGTTTGCTGCTGGGGTCAGGCTGATGGGGACTGGATGAAAGGGCCAGATATGCCCTGGAGCCCTTCTGTGGTCCCTCCCAGGCTGGCTGGCCCCCATTGCCCCTATCGGGACTGGGTGAGATGGCCCCGATTGGCCCCAATTGCAGGCCAGGCTGAGGGACCCTACTCTGCACGAATCCATGCACCGGGCCTCTAGTATAGAAAATAAAAAACATTAGAAGGGCTAAAGATACCATAAATAAACAGAAGATAAAGATTAACACATACACACTGCTTGTATAAATTGACAAGAAAAAGACAACCTCCAAATATGCAAAGGCTATGAGTAGGCACTTATATTAGAACCACTTTAACCATTCAAAAATGCGTTCAAAATCACCAGCAGTCAGAGAAATGGTTAAACAAAAATTTTTAAAAGTAAGAAGTATTTAAAAAGTAACATATCACATTATGCCCATAAATTTGCAAACATTAAAAAGAAGGCTGCAGTGATGGCAGGGTGCTGATAACTGTTGAAGCTGACTTGTATTTGGGGGCTCATCATACTATTTTTTATTTTTTTAAAATATATTTTATTGAGCCCTGGTCGTTGTAGCTCTGTGGTTGAGCGTCGACCCATGAACCAGGAGGTCATAGTTCGATTCCTGGTCAGGGCACACGCCCCAGTTGCAGGCGTGTCGATTGAAGATTCTCTCTCATCATTGATGTTTCTATCTCTCTCTCCCTCTCCTTTCCTCTCTCTGAAATAAAAAACATACTTAAAAATATATATATATTTTATTGATTTTTTACAGAGAGGAATTGAACCTGGGACCCTTGAGTTTGCAGGCTGACGCTCTACCCACTGAGCCAAACCGGTTAGAGCTCATCATACTATTTTATCTACTTGCAATAAACAGGAAAAGACCCTCAAGCCACGCCTACTGCCGCCAGGGCTTGGTGAGGCGCATACTGTCATGTGGGGCTGGCGGAAATGTAAATTTTCACAGGCTTTTTAGAATGCAATCTGGAAACAATTGTTTAAAATAAAAAATTCCAGACCCATTTGACCTGGAAAACTCACTTTTAGGGACCTCTCCCATAAAAGATATTTTTACATAAAAATATATCTTAAAATATATGATATATTTTAAAAAATGCTTATAATGGTAACAGTAAAAGGGTGCTTATGGCAGCATTGTATTGTCCTTAGACACAGAGCAACCACGCTTCCACTGAGAAACTGCTGACTCATTACAGAGCTCTGCCCTTGAGGCAGCCACTGTAAACAGTGGGCTATTCATTAGCTGGAAAGATGCTTCCAGGACTTATAATTGAGTAAGAATTGCAAGATGCAGACATTATAGGAATCTACTATTTTGGACAATGAACTTACTTTATTCCAAAGGAAAAGGGCCTGAACTTGTCACCATGAAGAACCAAAGTAGTGCCTGTCGGAAATCTCCTGCTTCAATTATGTACGGGCCACCGTTATGTTAGGAACCATTTCTGTAAAGCCATGTAGATGCAGATCATTATATATGAGCATGGATAAAAACACAGAATCAATGTCGATTTGTTAGCAAAGGTTTTGTGGCGGGCTGGAGGGGGGATGGTATACTAATGAAGGAGTAACACCAGCAAAACCACAACACAGAAAAACACAAACACACACTTCATGGCTCTGTCCCACTTATGGAAAGGGCGCTGTGTGCCGTGCGGTGAGCATCTTAGCCCAGTGCAGCAGCTTGGAATGCCCTGCGCAGCAACGGCAACCCCGTGCCCCACACCCCGCGGGCCTGCGCATTCAGCCCGCCAGAAAGCCTTCGCAGTTTCATCCTCTGAGCATCAAACCGCGCTGCTGAAAAAATGTCAGGCCCTCTCCTGCGGCACATACATTACCTTCCTTGGTGCGCTGACTTGCTCCGGTTCTACAGGTGACCAAAGTAAGTTTCATAGAGGCTAATTCACCCAAGTTAACAGAGTTTACAAGTTTTTACAAATAAAGTCAGTGAAGCGGCAGAGATTCAAACCTATGTGCTGGTCCGTGGCGCACCTCGTCCAGGGAGGGGAGCCGCTGCGGCCGCTGCGCCCGTGAGGACAGGACCTGGGCAGAAGCGGTCTGCACCGCGAGGAGACAGCCAGCTCCCCGCACAGCAGGCCACGGCCTGAGGCCAAAGCCCCAGCGGGGGTCCTCTGCCAAACTGGGCCCTGCACCTCCCGCTCCCCCCACGCTGGGCGCCAGTAACCCACAGGCTCGGTGGGAGGAGGAGGGGGGAGTGTCTGTGGGTCTGCCTCCGGGGGTAACACCTGGGAGGCAGGCTGGGGGGGCCTGTGGGTGTCCCACGGAGCAGGCACACTCAGCCACGGCTTTGAATCAGGGATTGGTTATCACGGAGGCGCCGGGAAAGAGGGCCGGTGGCACCAGGAGGCTCGCGTCTCTCTTGACCTGGTGCTGGCCGCATGGCACGCTTTGCCCATATTTCATTGGTGTGCTGGGGTAGCTTCGCCAGCGCCCATCGTTACATTTTCCGGAATTTTGTGAGCTGTCAGTTCATTACGGCCGCCATTAAAAATTAAATTACATAAATTTACAATTCACTGTGTTACGTTTAAAACAAAACAATAAATACCCCTGTCTATTTTTCTGTTCTCTCTGCCCTTGAGGTTTGTACATCTGTGGTATCTGTACGTGGAATACTATAGAGGGGTGCTGCTGTGCACCACGCCCCAATCCCATGCTCAGTGACAGCACATTAGCCGCTGAGGGCAGCCATGGTGGGAATATTTATTTACACCACGGAAATCAGCAGACACTGTAGATGGGCCTGCAGTTATTATTTTGTTGGTTGCCTAGATTTAAAGCGACGAAGAAAATATTAATAATGCAGATTAAACTTAAAAGTGTGTTGTATCTGTGAATGGCAGAACCAAGGAAACAGTCTTCCAATATTCAAAACCCCTTATCTGATTCAGCCAAGAAGTTGCTCGCATCACTGAAGGATGAGTGAAGCTCTGAAACACGGTTTTGCGTTCCTCTTCCTTGTTGTTAATGTAAACAAAAATACCAACCACGGAGCATGTCAGATCTGCGTTTAGAGAGCAGGTTGTTAAGAGTGTACCCACACGTGCAGCCCGTGCGGCTCAATGGTTGAGCACTGACCTACGAACCAGGAGGTCACGGTTTGGTTCCCAGTCAGGGCACATACCTGGGTTGTGGGCTCATTCCCCAGTGGGGGGTATGCAGGAGGCAGCCTATCAGTGATTCTCTCTCACCATTGATGTTTCTGTCTCTCCCTCTCCCTTCCTCTCTGAAATCAATACAAAAATATTTTTTAAAAAATATACCCACACACCACTGGGTATACTTCAATAAAAAGTTAAAAACAAATAGAGAAGCAGGCCCTTGGGCATATGGTCAAAGTAGGATGGGTTCCCACACAACAGTTTTGTTTAATTTTTTTAAATATATTTTTGTTGTTGGATAGTATTACAGATATCTACCATTGCCCTCGTCCCCTCTCCCAGCCCTTACACCCCCCCTCAGGTAGTTTTGTTTAATTTTTGTAATAAAATATATTGTAATAGAAACCTCATTCCCCAAACACAGTCCTTGTGGCGTCAGCTTCAGGCTTACTGAGCAACTCTGCTGTCCTTGTGTAGCAGGCAGTTTTCCAGCTTCAGTGAGCGTGTGTATGTGTATGTGTGTGTGTGTGTGTGTATGTGTATGTGTATGTGTGCGTGTGGGGGGTGTGTATTTGTGTGTATACCTATAAGGTGCGTGTGTATTGTGTATATGTTATGTATGCATGGTATATATGTGCATAAATGTGTATGTGTGGGCATATGTGTGAGTGTGTATGTGTATGCATGGTTATATGTGTGTGTATGCATGTGTGTGTTTTATGTAGAATAATTTGGTTCTAGCTGATCTTTGATAAAAAATCTTTGCCTCTGAATTCATCTTTCCTCATTAAAATCCTAAGCAAGTCTAGGTCAAGGGTTGGCCACAAAACCTCCTGACAGCAGGGGGCAGTAGAGCGCAGCAATTAAGCCGTGGGCTTTGCCATTAGCTGGCTCTGCCACAGGCTTCAACCAGGTAGTTCCAAGCATTTGTGATCACACACCTCTTCCAATGAGAAAGGTGCATCGATAACTTATATACATGATTTATGTCCTAATATTATAGATGTACATATTATAAAATGTAACAAAATTGAAATAAAAAATAGAGAAATAGAGAAAAATGGTGAAATTAAAAACTATTGAGGTGTAATTGACAAAATGCATATATTAAAAGTGCACAATTTGATGCTTTAAAAAATATATACATTTTTATTTATTTTCGAGAGGAAGGGAATGGGAGAGAGAGAAACATCAATGATGAGAAAGAATCATTGATCGGCTGCCTCCTGCACGCCCCACACTGGGAATCCAGCTCACAACCAGGCATGTGCTCTTGACCGGGAATCAAACCAAGATCTCCCGGTTCATAGGTTGACACTCAACCACTGAACCACACTGGCCGGGCACAACTTCATGTTTTGATATATGTATACACCCATGAGACCACCACACAATCAAGGTTGTGAACATAACCATCATGCCCAAAAGTTTCCCAGTGTGCCTTTGTGATTTCTCCTTCCCACCATCCCTGCTCCTCCGTCTGCCAGCAGCCATGGAGCGGCTTTCTGTCACTACGGATTGATTTATATTTTGTGGAGTTTTATATAAATGGCATCATACAGTTTACACTCTTTTTTGAGGGGGTCTGGCTTTCACTCAGCATCATTGTTTTGAGTGTCACGATAATTATGGGTTAGAGCATTGCAGATGGAACATAGTCATGCACTGCATGATGATGTTTTGGTCGGTGATGATCATTTGTGATGGTGGTCTCATAAGATTATAATGGGGCTGAAAATTTCCTATTGCCTGGTGTCATCATAGCTGCCCTACGGCCCACACATCACTGTTTGGGCGGGTCTCAGTCTACTGGCAGGAATGCCCTCGGGTGGGAATGCCTGTTTCCCACAACATCTTCCCTTTCCAAACCAGTTGCAACTGGATTGACCCTTGTGCTTCTTATCACAATTGCAAAACGCCCTTCAGCAATAACCCTTAGGAAACTCCAGCAGAAAGACTTTCTTGCTTACAGGCCCTGGAGCATACATGTTCCCATGAGGTCCCAGGTAGAGAGAGCATGCTCAGGCCTGGGGTTCTGTTTTAATTGGGGTCGAGGGTGGAAGCCTAGGGTTTCACCGGCTCACTCTTTACTGGTGCATGTGAGACATAAGAGAGCATTTAAAGCAGGCAAGAGAAAAAACAAGTAGTCCGGCTGGTCAGTTATCAAAATCAACCAAGATGTAAAACTAAGGAGCTTCAGTGTGTGGAGGCGGCCTGGCTTCTTGTCTGGTCCTGGGGCAGCCACTGTGTTTGTCTGGGACAGCCTTCAACTATCTGAAAGTCCCCTCCAGTGCAATTGCCCATCCCAGTCATGCCCTCCCTCCCACCTTCCAGGTAACCTCTTTGACTAGTTTCTTAGGTGTCTTCCAGATTTTCTAATGCAAATATATATACTAGAGGCCTGGTGCATGAATTCTTATATGAGTGGGGTCCCTCAGGGTGGCCTGTGGGGATCAGGCTCCAGCTCACACCCCCAGGCTCGCAGCCCCGCAGCCCCGCCTTGGCCTGGTGCCGCCTGCTCACCTGCTCCACCATCCCGCCATGGTCCCGCTCTCATTGGGGCCCATCAGGGCCGGCAGCACCTCCCCTGCTGCCGCTGCCAGCACTATGTCGCTGATGCTGGTCATGTTCTGTGCCGCCCCTGGTGGTCAGTGCACATCTAGCAAGCGGTCGAATGACCGCTCAAGGGGACATTTGCATATTAGGCTTTTATTTTTTATTTATTTATTTTTTATTTTCTTCTTGGTTTTATTTATTTATTTATTTATTTTTTAATTAAATCTTAATTGTTCAGATTATTACATTTGTTCCTCTTTTTTCCCCCCCCATAACTCCCCTCCTCCCAGTTCCCGCCCCACCCTCCGCCCTCACTCCCCACCCACTGTCCTCTTCCATAGGTGCACGATTTTTGTCCAGTCTCTTCCCACATCTCCCACACCCCTTTCCCCCCCAAGAATAGTCAGTCCATTCCCTTTCTATGTCCCTGATTCTATTATTATTTTTTTTTAATTTTTTTTAAAAAATATTTTATTGATTTTTTACAGAGAAGAAGGGAGAGAGATAGAGAGTTAGAAACATCGATGAGAGAGAATCATCGATCAGCTGCCTCCTGCACATCCCCTACTGGGGATGTGCCCGCAACCCAGGTACATGCCCTTGACCGGAATCGAACCTGGGACCTTTCAGTCCGCAGGCCGACGCTCTATCCACTGAGCCAAACTGGTTTTGGCCCCTGATTCTATTATAATCAACAGTTCATTCTGTTCACCAGATTATTTATTCACTTGATTCTTAGATTCACTTGTTGATAGATGCATATTTGTTGTTCATAATTTGTATCTTTACCTTTTTCTTCCTCTTCCTCTTCTTAAAGGATACCTTTCAGCATTTCATATAATCCTGGTTTGGTGGTGATGAACTCCTTTAGCTTTTCCTTATCTGTGAAGCTCTTTATCTGACCTTCAATTCTGAATGATAGCTTTGCTGGATAAAGTAATCTTGGTTGTAGGTTCTTGGTATTCATCACTTTGTTGAGAAATCAGCTGACAGTCGTATGGGTATTCCCTTGTAGGTAACTGAGTTTCTTTCTCTTGCTGTTTTTAAGATTCTCTCTTTATCTTTTGCTCTTGGCATTTTAATTATGATGTGTCTTGGTGTGGTCCTCTTTGGATTCCTTTTGTTTGGGGTTCTCCGTGCTTCTTGGACCTGTAAGTCCATTTCTTTCACCAGGTGGGGGAAGTTTTCTGTCATTATTTCTTCAAATAGGTTTTCAATATCTTGCTCTCTCTCATCTTCTGGCACCCCTATAATTCTGATGTTGGTACGCTTGAAGCTGTCCCAGAGGCTCCTTATACTATCCTCGCATTTTTGGATTCTTTTTTCATTTTGCTTTTCTGGTTGGATGTTTTTTGCTTCCTCGCATTTCAAATCATTGACTTGATTCTTGCGCTCCTCTGGTCTGCTGTCGGGCGTCTGTATAATATTCGTTATTTCAGTCCATGTATGCTTAATTTCTCGTTGGTTCCCCAATATAAGATCGAGGGTCTTATTAGTTTTCGTGTAGAGCTCATTAAGTTTATCGGCAGCTTCTAAACAGTTCTTGAGAGACCTTAAAAGTGTGGTTCTGAACTCTATTTCTTCCATTGACAATTTTGTCCTGTTTCTTTGTCTCCGCATTTTGTTATGCTTCCTTGGTGCACCCCCTAGTGGTCTTTGTTTGCAGTCTTATAGTTAAATCTTGATTGTTGTAGCTAATTCCAGGGAGGGTTTGACCTCCAGGCCAAGTGGCTATGAGAATCAGCTGTGTCAGTAGTGAGAGAACTTCTGTCCTCTAGGGAGGTGCTAATCTAGCCTTTGCCTGAGGCTATCCGGCAAATGCCTCTGTGCAGGGCTTGGGCGGGGCGGGTCGAACAGGATCAACAGGGTGGGCCGGAGAGAGCAGTTATGGCGGCTCTCAGTCCTGTCCCCAGGGGCTCTGCCTCTCTGAGTCCCAGCACCCGCTGCAAAGCTGGGAGAGAAAGCTGCACTCGCTCTGACCGAAGCCAGACAGTCCCGCTTCTCCCGTTTGAGTCTGGGTCCCTAAAGACTCGCCTGGATCTGGTGCTCAGAGTCTGCGACTCCCTCCCGATTGAAAACAACAACCGCGCCCTCCGCCGCCAGCCCGCTCCGCGCACTCCGCACCTCAGAATTTGACTTCAGCACTGCGCCTCCTCTGAGTGTCCGTGTGCGTTTCTCTTTCCTCCTAGTTGTAGGACTTCCACTCAGCCAGCGTTCCTGTGGTTCTGGGTGATGTCCCTTCCGTTTTTTGGTTACACTTTTGGAGTAGTTGTTCAAAGCAGCAAACTCCGGCGTTAACCTATGCCGCCATCTTGGTTCTCCTCCACAGTTGTCTTTTTTAAAAGTAATCCAAGCCTGGCCAGTGTGGCTCAGTGGTTTGGTGTTGACCCCTGCACCAAGAGGTTGCTGGCTCAATCTCCAGTAAGGGGGCATGCAACAGGCAGTTGATCGAGGTTTCTATCTCTCCCTCCCTTCCTCTTTCTCTGGTATTCATCACTTTGAATATTTCTTGCCACTCCCTTCTGGCCTGCAAAGTTTCTGTGGAGAAATCAGCTGACAGTCGTATGGGTATTCCCTTGTAGGTAACTGAGTTTCTTTCTCTTGCTGTTTTTAAGATTCTCTCTTTATCTTTTGCTCTTGGCATTTTAATTATGATGTGTCTTGGTGTGGTCCTCTTTGGATTCCTTTTGTTTGGGGTTCTCCGTGCTTCTTGGACCTGTAAGTCCATTTCTTTCACCAGGTGGGGGAAGTTTTCTGTCATTATTTCTTCAAATAGGTTTTCAATATCTTGCTCTCTCTCATCTTCTGGCACCCCTATAATTCTGATGTTGGTACGCTTGAAGCTGTCCCAGAGGCTCCTTATACTATCCTCGCATTTTTGGATTCTTTTTTCATTTTGCTTTTCTGGTTGGATGTTTTTTGCTTCCTCGCATTTCAAATCATTGACTTGATTCTTGCGCTCCTCTGGTCTGCTGTCGGGCGTCTGTATAATATTCGTTATTTCAGTCCATGTATGCTTAATTTCTCGTTGGTTCCCCAATATAAGATCGAGGGTCTTATTAGTTTTCGTGTAGAGCTCATTAAGTTTATCGGCAGCTTCTAAACAGTTCTTGAGAGACCTTAAAAGTGTGGTTCTGAACTCTATTTCTTCCATTGACAATTTTGTCCTGTTTCTTTGTCTCCGCATTTTGTTATGCTTCCTTGGTGCACCCCCTAGTGGTCTTTGTTTGCAGTCTTATAGTTAAATCTTGATTGTTGTAGCTAATTCCAGGGAGGGTTTGACCTCCAGGCCAAGTGGCTATGAGAATCAGCTGTGTCAGTAGTGAGAGAACTTCTGTCCTCTAGGGAGGTGCTAATCTAGCCTTTGCCTGAGGCTATCCGGCAAATGCCTCTGTGCAGGGCTTGGGCGGGGCGGGTCGAACAGGATCAACAGGGTGGGCCGGAGAGAGCAGTTATGGCGGCTCTCAGTCCTGTCCCCAGGGGCTCTGCCTCTCTGAGTCCCAGCACCCGCTGCAAAGCTGGGAGAGAAAGCTGCACTCGCTCTGACCGAAGCCAGACAGTCCCGCTTCTCCCGTTTGAGTCTGGGTCCCTAAAGACTCGCCTGGATCTGGTGCTCAGAGTCTGCGACTCCCTCCCGATTGAAAACAACAACCGCGCCCTCCGCCGCCAGCCCGCTCCGCGCACTCCGCACCTCAGAATTTGACTTCAGCACTGCGCCTCCTCTGAGTGTCCGTGTGCGTTTCTCTTTCCTCCTAGTTGTAGGACTTCCACTCAGCCAGCGTTCCTGTGGTTCTGGGTGATGTCCCTTCCGTTTTTTGGTTACACTTTTGGAGTAGTTGTTCAAAGCAGCAAACTCCGGCGTTAACCTATGCCGCCATCTTGGTTCTCCTCCACAGTTGTCTTTTTTAAAAGTAATCCAAGCCTGGCCAGTGTGGCTCAGTGGTTTGGTGTTGACCCCTGCACCAAGAGGTTGCTGGCTCAATCTCCAGTAAGGGGGCATGCAACAGGCAGTTGATCGAGGTTTCTATCTCTCCCTCCCTTCCTCTTTCTCTGGTATTCATCACTTTGAATATTTCTTGCCACTCCCTTCTGGCCTGCAAAGTTTCTGTGGAGAAATCAGCTGACAGTCGTATGGGTATTCCCTTGTAGGTAACTGAGTTTCTTTCTCTTGCTGTTTTTAAGATTCTCTCTTTATCTTTTGCTCTTGGCATTTTAATTATGATGTGTCTTGGTGTGGTCCTCTTTGGATTCCTTTTGTTTGGGGTTCTCCGTGCTTCTTGGACCTGTAAGTCCATTTCTTTCACCAGGTGGGGGAAGTTTTCTGTCATTATTTCTTCAAATAGGTTTTCAATATCTTGCTCTCTCTCATCTTCTGGCACCCCTATAATTCTGATGTTGGTACGCTTGAAGCTGTCCCAGAGGCTCCTTATACTATCCTCGCATTTTTGGATTCTTTTTTCATTTTGCTTTTCCGGTTGGATGTTTTTTGCTTCCTCGCATTTCAAATCATTGACTTGATTCTTGCGCTCCTCTGGTCTGCTGTCGGGCGTCTGTATAATATTCGTTATTTCAGTCCATGTATGCTTAATTTCTCGTTGGTTCCCCAATATAAGATCGAGGGTCTTATTAGTTTTCGTGTAGAGCTCATTAAGTTTATCGGCAGCTTCTAAACAGTTCTTGAGAGACCTTAAAAGTGTGGTTCTGAACTCTATTTCTTCCATTGACAATTTTGTCCTGTTTCTTTGTCTCCGCATTTTGTTATGCTTCCTTGGTGCACCCCCTAGTGGTCTTTGTTTGCAGTCTTATAGTTAAATCTTGATTGTTGTAGCTAATTCCAGGGAGGGTTTGACCTCCAGGCCAAGTGGCTATGAGAATCAGCTGTGTCAGTAGTGAGAGAACTTCTGTCCTCTAGGGAGGTGCTAATCTAGCCTTTGCCTGAGGCTATCCGGCAAATGCCTCTGTGCAGGGCTTGGGCGGGGCGGGTCGAACAGGATCAACAGGGTGGGCCGGAGAGAGCAGTTATGGCGGCTCTCAGTCCTGTCCCCAGGGGCTCTGCCTCTCTGAGTCCCAGCACCCGCTGCAAAGCTGGGAGAGAAAGCTGCACTCGCTCTGACCGAAGCCAGACAGTCCCGCTTCTCCCGTTTGAGTCTGGGTCCCTAAAGACTCGCCTGGATCTGGTGCTCAGAGTCTGCGACTCCCTCCCGATTGAAAACAACAACCGCGCCCTCCGCCGCCAGCCCGCTCCGCGCACTCCGCACCTCAGAATTTGACTTCAGCACTGCGCCTCCTCTGAGTGTCCGTGTGCGTTTCTCTTTCCTCCTAGTTGTAGGACTTCCACTCAGCCAGCGTTCCTGTGGTTCTGGGTGATGTCCCTTCCGTTTTTTGGTTACACTTTTGGAGTAGTTGTTCAAAGCAGCAAACTCCGGCGTTAACCTATGCCGCCATCTTGGTTCTCCTCCACAGTTGTCTTTTTTAAAAGTAATCCAAGCCTGGCCAGTGTGGCTCAGTGGTTTGGTGTTGACCCCTGCACCAAGAGGTTGTTGGCTCAATCTCCAGTAAGGGGGCATGCAACAGGCAGTTGATCGAGGTTTCTATCTCTCCCTCCCTTCCTCTTTCTCTGGTATTCATCACTTTGAATATTTCTTGCCACTCCCTTCTGGCCTGCAAAGTTTCTGTGGAGAAATCAGCTGACAGTCGTATGGGTATTCCCTTGTAGGTAACTGAGTTTCTTTCTCTTGCTGTTTTTAAGATTCTCTCTTTATCTTTTGCTCTTGGCATTTTAATTATGATGTGTCTTGGTGTGGTCCTCTTTGGATTCCTTTTGTTTGGGGTTCTCCGCGCTTCTTGGACCTGTAAGTCCATTTCTTTCACCAGGTGGGGGAAGTTTTCTGTCATTATTTCTTCAAATAGGTTTTCAATATCTTGCTCTCTCTCATCTTCTGGCACCCCTATAATTCTGATGTTGGTACGCTTGAAGCTGTCCCAGAGGCTCCTTACACTATCCTCACATTTTTGAATTCTTTTTTCATTTTGCTTTTCCGGTTGGATGTTTTTTGCTTCCTCGCATTTCAAATCATTGACTTGATTCTTGCGCTCCTCTGGTCTGCTGTCGGGCGTCTGTATAATATTCGTTATTTCAGCCCATGTATGCTTAATTTCTAGTTGGTTCCCCAATATAAGATCGAGGGTCTTATTAGTTTTCGTGTATATCTCATTAATTTTATCGGCAGCTTCTAAACAGTTCTTGAGAGACCTTAAAATGTGGTTCTGAACTCTATATCTTCCATTGACAATTTTGTCCTGTTTCTTTGTCTCTGCATTTTGTTATGCTTCCTTGGTGCACCCCCTAGTGGTCTTTGTTCGCAGTCTTATAGTTAAATCTTGATTGTTGTAGCTAATTCCAGGGAGGGTTTAACCTCCATGCCAAGTGGCTATGGGAATCAGCTGTGTCAGCAGTGAGAGAACTTCTGTCCTCTAGGGAGGTGCTAATCTAGCCTTTGCCTGAGGCTATCCGGCAAATGCCTCTGTGCAGGGCTTGGGCGGGGTGGGTCGCACAGGATCAACAGGGTGGGCCGGAGAGAGCAGTTATGGCGGCTCTCAGTCCTGTCCCCAGGGGCTCTGCCTGAGTCCCAGCACCCGCTGCAAAGCTGGGAGAGAAAGCTGCACTCGCTCTGACCGAAGCCAGACAGTCCCGCTTCTCCCATTTGAGTCTGGGTCCCTAAAGACTCGCCCGGATCTGGAGCTCAGAGTCTTCGACTCCCTCCCGATTGAAAACGCCAACCGCGCCCTCCGCCGCCAGCCCGCTCCGCGCACTCCGCACCTCAGAATTTGACTTCAGCACTGCGCCTCCTCTGAGTGTCCGTGTGCGTTTCTCTTTCCTCCTAGTTGTAGGACTTCCACTCAGCCAGCGTTCCTGTGGTTCTGGGTGATGTCCCTTCCGTTTTTTGGTTTCACTTTTGAAGTAGTTGTTCAAAGCAGCAAACTCCAGCGTTAACCTATGCCGCCATCTTGGTTCTCTAGGCTTTTATTATATAGGATGATTTTCCCAACCTTTTACAGAAAAGATAGCATATTTATTCACACTGTTCTGCAATTTACTCTTTTCATTTAAATCATCTTGGAGATCTCTCTTTATCAGTTTGTAGGAAGTGTTCTTTTCCTTTTTTATAGCTTCTTTTTAGTTATCTAGTCATCAGATCTACCTTCTATATGCCTAGGAATTGCAAGGTCAGCCCGGTCATTCCTGCTGTCGTGCTTTCCAGAACTGCCCTACTTCATGCCCTTTCCCAAAACCGATTCTCCAGCCTTCTCCCCGCCTTCCCTCTAAAATAGTTTGGCTTTAGTTCTGAGATTCCTTCTCCAGGTGGGAGAAATTGTCCCAAGGGTCTATCAAAATGATGGCTTGGTACTATTGGGTTAAAGCCAGGTGTTTCCAAGGCCATCCACTAGTCTCTGAGGCACTGAAGATGACAAGTCCACTGGGTTCCGTTTAAGCCAGTCTTCATGCAAATTCTCATTTCCCTGGGGGACTCGGAAGAGAAAGTATATTAGTCTTACTGAGCACAGATCTATAGAGAACAGAAGTCATAATCTAGAGCAGATTTGCAAACAATGGCCTGTGGGCCAGACCAACCACCTGCCTGTTTTTATCTGGCCCACAAGCTAAGAATAGTGTTTACATTTTTAGATAGTTGAAAAACCCACAATATTTTGTGACACATGGAAATGGTATAAATTTCAAAATTTAGTGTCTATCAGTAAAGTTTTGCTGGAGCACAGCAACGTCCATTTGTGAAGAATTACCTGTGGCTGCTTTTTGCACAACAGCAAATTGTGTAGCTGTGACAGAGACTGTGGGATGTACCCAGCCTCAAATAGTCAGACCTTCGCAGAAGGGTGCCACCCCTTGCTAGAGCTCATCCTCACCACAGCCCTGTCACTCCAGCTTGGCGTTTGAGCTGTGAACTTCCATGCATAAATATATTGATTCTTTTTTTAACTTATATTTTTATTGATTATATAGAGAGGAAGGAGGAGAGAGATAGAAATATCAGTGATGAGAGAGAATCATTTGATCGGCTGCCCTCTGCACTGGGGATTGAGCCTGCGACCCAGGCATGTGCCGTCACTGGGAATCGAACCGTGACCTCCTGGTTCATAGGTCGATGCTCAACCACGGAGCCATGCCTGCCGGGCTGAATATATATATTTTTTTTAATTAAATCTTTATTGTTCAGATTATTACATTTGTTCCTTCTTTTTCCCCCCCATAACTCCCCTCCTCCCAGTTCCCGCCCTACCCTCCGCCCTCACTCCCCACCCACTGTCCTCATCCATAGGTGCACGATTTTTGTCCAGTCTCTTCCCACATCTCCCACACCCCTTTCCCCCCCAAGAATAGTCAGTCCATTCCCTTTCTATGTCCCTGATTCTATTATAATCAACAGTTTATTCTGTTCATCAGATTATTTATTCACTTGATTCTTAGATTCACTTGTTGATAGATGCATATTTGTTGTTCATAATTTGTATCTTTACCTTTTTCTTCCTCTTCCTCTTCTTAAAGGATACCTTTCAGCATTTCATATAATCCTGGTTTGGTGGTGATGAACTCCTTTAGCTTTTCCTTATCTGTGAAGCTCTTTATCTGACCTTCAATTCTGAATGATAGCTTTGCTGGATAAAGTAATCTTGGTTGTAGGTTCTTGGTATTCATCACTTTGAATATTTCTTGCCACTCCCTCCTGGCCTGCAAAGTTTCTGTGGAGAAATCAGCTGACAGTCGTATGGGTATTCCCTTGTAGGTAACTGAATTTCTTTCTCTTGCTGTTTTTAAGATTCTCTCTTTATCTTTTGCTCTTGGCATTTTAATTATGATGTGTCTTGGTGTGGTCCTCTTTGGATTCCTTTTGTTTGGGGTTCTCCGCGCTTCTTGGACCTGTAAGTCCATTTCTTTCACCAGGTGGGGGAAGTTTTCTGTCATTATTTCTTCAAATAGGTTTTCAATATCTTGCTCTCTCTCATCTTCTGGCACCCCTATAATTCTGATGTTGGTACGCTTGAAGCTGTCCCAGAGGCTCCTTACACTATCCTCGCATTTTTGGATTCTTTTTTCATTTTGCTTTTCCCGTTGGATGTTTTTTGCTTCCTCGCATTTCAAATCATTGACTTGATTCTTGCGCTCCTCTGGTCTGCTGTCGGGCGTCTGTATAATATTCGTTATTTCAGTCCGTGTGTGCTTAATTTCTAGTTGGTTCCCCAATATAAGATCGAGGGTCTTATTAGTTTTCGTGTAGATCTCATTAAGTTTATCGGCAGCTTCTAAACAGTTCTTGAGAGACCTTAAAAGTGTGGTTCTGAACTCTATTTCTTCCATTGACAATTTTGTCCTGTTTCTTTGTCTCCGCATTTTGTTATGCTTCCTTGGTGCACCCCCTAGTGGTCTTTGTTCGCAGTCTTATAGATAAATCTTTGTTGTAGCTAATTCCAGGGAGGGTTTGACCTCCAGGCCAAGTGGCTATGAGATTCAGCTGTGTCAGCAGTGAGAGAACTTCTGTCCTCTAGGGAGGTGCTAATCTAGCCTTTGCCTGAGGCTATCCGGCAAATGCCTCTGTGCAGGGCTTGGGCGGGGCGGGTCGAACAGGATCAACAGGGTGGGCCGGAGAGAGCAGTTATGGCGGCTCTCAGTCCTGTCCCAAGGGGCTCTGCCTCTCTGAGTCCCAGCACCCGCTGCAAAGCTGGGAGAGAAAGCTGCACTCGCTCTGACCGAAGCCAGACAGTCCCGCTTCTCCCGCCTGAGTCTGGGTCCCTAAAGACTCGCCCGGATCTGGAGCTCAGAGTCTGCGACTCCCTCCCGATTGAAAACAACAACCGCGCCCTCCGCCGCCAGCCCGCTCCGCGCACTCCGCACCTCAGAATTTGACTTCAGCACTGCGCCTCCTCTGAGTGTCCGTGTGCGTTTCTCTTTCCTCCTAGTTGTAGGACTTCCACTCAGCCAGCGCCCCTGTGGTTCTGGGTGATGTCCCTTCCGTTTTTTGGTTTCACTTTTGAAGTAGTTGTTCAAAGCAGCAAACTCCGGCGTTAACCTATGCCGCCATCTTGGTTCTCCCTCCGGGCTGAATATATTGATTCTTACTGCCAGACTTACTTTCTTCACTTAGCTGGACAGCCACACTCTGGATTTTCCTTCTCCTTCACTGGCCACTCCTTCTAACCTCCTTTGTCAATTCTTTCTCCTCTTCACAAATTCTAAATGTTGGAGGGTTCCCAGGTATTAGTCCTGGGCCTTCTCTTCTCCCTTCATTCACATCATAGATGATCTTATCAGATTTCATAGTTTTAATACCATCTACACACTGATACTCCCAAATGTATAGTCCTGTTAATTCCCTGAGAAGATATAACAATTATACACATATACGCAGCAAACAAGAGAGCCCCCAAACTATATAAAGCAAACACTGACAGAATTGAAGGGACAAATAGACAGTTCTACAATAATAGTTTGATAATTCAATACTCTTACTATTTGATAGAACATCTGGACAGAAGATCAATAAGGAAATAGAAGACTTGAAACAACATTATAAACAACTAGACTGAGTAGACATATACAGAAGACTACCCAACGAATGGCAGAAAATGCATTCTTCTCAGTGCCCATGAACAGTCTCCAGGATAAGTCCAATGCTATTCCACAAAACAAGTGTCAATGCGTTTGAAAGTACTGAACGCTTACAAAGCATTCTTTCTGGTTATAATGGAATGAAACTAGAAATCAATAAGAGAAGGAAAACTTAAAAATTAACAAACATGAGGAAATTAAATACACATCTCTCAAACAAGCAATGGGTCCAAGAAATCACAGAGAAAATTGGAAAATACTTTGAGATGCACGGAAGTAAAAATACAGCATAGAAAACATATAACCCTTGTCCGAACTTCTCTCCTGACACCCGCACGCCCACGTCTGACTGACTATGAGACCTTTGCATTAGGGTGCATAATGAGCAGTACAGGGGTCCTCCTTTCTTGTCTCACTATCTCAGCTAATGGCACCTTCCAGTTGCTTAGTCCTAAAACCTTCGAGTTATCTTTGATGCCTCTCTCTTCCTCTCACTTCTTCCATCCAATACATCAGCAAATCTTGTGGACTCTCCTTTCAAAATGGGACCCAAGTTTGACCCCTTCTCACCACCTTCACTGCCACACCCTGACCTCCCTCGCCTCTCGCCTGAGCTGTTGCGGCCCCTCGGCTGCCACCTTGCCCAGTTAAATCTACACACAGAGGCCAGAATGATTCTTGTGATGCTGTCAAAACAGAAATTGCTTTATCTCATTTGCCAGCTTAAAACCCTACACCTGTGTCTTAAAATAAATAAAATAAAGCCTGCAGCCCAAAAGACTCTGCAAGACCCTGCGAGGCCTTCTCCAGTTCAAGATGAGAACAAAATCTATCTAAGAGTTATTCTACTACTGGATGGTTTTGTTTAGCATTTAAACCTGTATTCTATCTGGAATTAATTTTGATATAAGAAGGTGGGGTGCAGCTTTATTTTCCCCCCAAAAGGCAGATGTCCCAAGTGTTTTTTATTGAGTAATCCACATTTCCCTACTGATTTGAAATGTGACTTTTATCACACGCCAAATTTTCATATGTATTGGGTCTACTAGTATTTCTGACTTTCTTGTGTTTCTTATCTGTCTATATACACTGAGTGGCCAGATTATTATGACCATCCCATCAGTACTTCATTGGGCCACCTTTTGCCTTCAATACTGTGGTGATTCTTCTTGGCATTGACTCCATGAGATGTTGAAAGGTGATGCGAGGAATCTGACACCATGCCTGATGAATAGCACTGTCCAGTTCTGTGAGATTTGATGGTTGTGGAACCGCTGCCTGATGGCTCTTTTAACTTCGTCCCACAAATGCTCCATTGGATTGAGATCTGGTGATTGTGGGGGCCACCTAAGTAAGGTAAAGTCTCCCTCGTGTTCTTGAAACCACTCCTGCACAATACAAGCACCGTGGCATGGCGCATTGTCTTGTTGGAAGAAGCCATCTCCACTGGGATACGCCATCAGCATGATAGGATGAACCTGATCAGCAATGATACTTAGGTATGTTGTGCTATTCAGACGTTGTTTCACACAAATTAAAGGGCCAAAATCATGCCAGGAAAACATGCCCCAAACCATAAAACTGCCCCCACCAGCTTGACGGGTTGTACTCATGCATGTGGGGTGCATGCTTTCATGCTGTTTCCGCCAAATTCTCACTCTGCCATCTGCATGATGCAACTGGAAACGTGATTCATCGGACCACATGACTTTTTTCCAATGCTCGACTGTCCAATCCTTGTGTTCCTGTGCGAATTGGAGACTTTTTATCTTGGTAACTGCAGACAGCAAAGGTGTTCGAACAGGCCTTCAGCTTCCATATCCCATACGATGCAGTGTACGGCTAATTTGCCTACAAACATCAGGTGGTCATAATAATCTGTCCACTCAGTGTATATTCCTGCACTATTTCCACATTTCTTATTGGACCTTTATAATGTATTTAAAAATCTGTTAGAGCTAGTTCAACCTCCAGAGCTTTCCTGGCTATTCTTGTCTTTTATAAAAAAAATAACTTTATTGAGACATAATTCACAGAGTATAATTCACCCTTTATTTTATTTATTTATTTATTTTTAAAAAATATATTTTATTGATTTTTTACAGAGGGGAAGGGAGAGGGATAGAGAGTTAGAAACATCAATGAGAGAGAAACATCGATCAGCTGCCACCTGCACACTCCCCACTGGGGACGTGCCCGCAACTGAGGTACATGCCCTTGACCGGAATCAAACCTGGGACCCTTGAGTCTGCAGGCCGATGCTCTATCCACTGAGCCAAACCGGTCAGGGCCACCGCAGTCCATTTTAGAACATTTCACCACCTCAGAAACAAACGCCATGCCCTTGAGCTATAACCCCCTTTCCCGCTGACTCCCCTAGTCCCAAGCAACCACGAATCTACTCTCTGTCTCTATAGATTGCTTATTCTTGCCATTTTATAATAAAAGTAAGCATAAAACGTGATCTTTTGGGGCTGGATTATTTTCCTTAGTATAGTGGTTTCCTGGTTCATCCATGTGTCAGTACTTCATACCTTTTTATGGCTGAAAAAATGTTCTATTATATAAACCTATTACATTCATTTATCCACTCATCAGTGGGCATTTGGGTTGTTTCCACCTGGTAGTTCTTGCAAGTAATGCTGCTATGAATATTCATGTCCAGGTTTCTGCCTGAGCCCCTGTTTTAATGCTTTTGGGCATACACTTAGGAGTAGAATTGCTCACATGGGAGTTCTGTCTACCTCACTGGGAACTCTCCAAACTGTTCTCCACAGCAACCGCACCATTTTACATTTCTACCGGCAATGCGTGAGGACTCCACGTCCTGGCCAAGACTGGTTATTTTCGGTTGTTTTTGTTTTGTTTTGTTTTGTTTTAATTTCCAGCCAGTCTAGTGGGTGTGAAGTGATATCTCAGTGTGGTTTTATTTGGGTTTCCCTGCTGACTAATGATGTTGAGCACACGTTGTGTGTGTGTGTGCTTATCGGCCATTTGTATGTCTTCTTTGGAGAAATATCTATGCAAGTTTTTGTGCTCCTTTAAACAGTGGGCTCCTTCCACCTGTACTGGGGGCTTTCACTGCCATGACATCCATGGGGATGATGGCATTTTCTCCTCCCTGCTGTCCCCTCGTTTCTGGAGCCCCAGCACAGGACCCGGATCTAGGAATTAAAGAGAAATTTGCTGTGTGGCTGGATTTTCTTACTGCTTGCTCTTCTTTAATTATTTCTGTGACTAGTTCATGGCTAACGCATGTAAATCTTCCCAAGTTTATCGGAAAGGAGAAAAGAAGCATGAGAAGAGGGGAAAGCTTGTGGGAAATAAAACAAGAGGCACAGGGTGAAAAGGCCAGCAGATACCCCAAGAATGTTCTGAAACCTCACCAGGGAAGGAGAGAGCAAAACCGGAAAAGCTCAGTCAGATGACCTGCGCCCCGAAGTCAGGCAATGGTCAAGGACCCGAGGGGGACGAGGTCAGGCAATGGTCACAGGCCTGAGGGGGATGAGGCTGGGGCACACACACTTGATGGAGAAGCAGCAGAGATGGAACTCCTCCGCCTTCTACCCATTTCCCTACCTGCTGGACAGACCGGGCAGGAGGGGCCTGATTCACCCAAGAACCTCCGGAAACAGCTGACGAAGTGGTCACTGTTGCTCTCCAATGTCCAGGGGGAATGTCCTGGGGAAGGTTTCTAAGCCTTGACGTGCGCAGGCCTTATTTGACTGGGTGATGGAAACTGGGTAACACAGCCCTGGACAGCCTTTCTGCTTCCTTTCCCAGGAGGCTCATGGAAGTGGAGGGAGGCTGGTCCTGGCAGGACAAGGAGCGACCGTGGATACTGTACCAATGTGGGTGAGCAAGAGCAGAGCAACTAGTTAGGAAACGAGAACTACCCATTCTACATAAAATCAGTTATGCCACGACCTTACAGGATAATAAAGGATTCACTGTGAAGTCACACTAGACCTTGATTGAGCAGTAAACACTTTAATATTCATAGTCACGGGAATATAATAAAGGCTAATATGCAAATCAACCAAATTGCGGAATGACTGGTTGCTATGATGCGCACTGACCACCAGGGGGCAGATGCTCAATGCAGGAGCTGCCCCTGGTGGTCAGTACACTCCTACAGGGGGAGCTCCGCTCAGCAAGAAGCCAGGCTCAAAGCTGGTGAGCGCAGCAGTGGTGGTGGGAGCCTCTCCTGCCTCCCCAGCAGCCCTAAGGATGTCTGACTGCGGGCTTAGGCCCGCTTCCTAAGCCATCAGTTGGACATCCCCTGAGGGCTCTCAGACTCAGGCCGGGCTGAGGGGACCCCTCCCCCGAGTGGACGAACTTTGTACACCAGGCCTCTATTATGGACATAATGGTTAGGAAAGGTGTGCTCTCTGCATATATTAATATTTGGAATGTGCCACTTTATAACATACCAGATGAGAACTGGGTAAAAGTATTTATCTACCCGAAGGCACTCAATAATTTACATTTTTCCTAACTGACATTATTTATGTTGGAAGACAAGGTCACATGGCTTTGGTTTCTGCCTCTTTAATCCATTTTACCACACTATGATAATTTCAAAATTCAGTCAAACTCTTCAAAGTCTTGTAAAGAAGAATGTTTATTCTGCTGTATTTCTAGAAGTTGAACTTTTATCGCTTCTCGGCCTTTTGGCTAAGATCAAGTGTAGAAGTTGAACTTTAAAGAACTTTCAAAGCTCTTTAAGCTTTAAAGTTCTTTTTGATAGATTTGCATTGTTTGCTTAACTATCTGTAATGTTTGATATTTATATAAGTTCCAGGTGGACCAATATTTAAAAAACAAAGCAATGAAAACATTTTTTATAATTGGGATACTTGTCTTTTTTGTTGTTGAGTTGTAAGAGTTCTATATTTTCCTGACTATTCTTGCATCTGCATTTCCCCCCATTCGAATCTTAGTATTCCTTCATTGAGAACAGCTAGCACATTTTATACAGCTTAAAAGCAAAAAAACAGCCCAAACCGGTTTGACTCAGTGGATAGAGCGTCGGCCTGTGGACTGAAAGGTCCCAGGTTCGATTCCGGTCAAGGGCATGTACCTGGGTTGCGGGCACATCCCCAGTAGGAGATGTGCAGGAGGCGGCTGATCAATGTTTCTCTCTCATCGATGTTTCTAACTCTCTATCTCTCTCCCTTCCCCTCTGTAAAAAATCAATAAAATATATTTTTTTAAAAAAGCAAAAAAACAAACCTCAGCCTGAATCCAGTCCATTTGGTTCTGTAGATGAATCCTCCCCAAACATCTCCCCTTTCAATGCCCCGAAAAGATATGGCTACGAATATCGAGCAGCTGATGTAAATCCTCCTGGTGTGTGTGAAGAGGAGTGGGTCCCAGCAAGTCTTCTGTGGGCGTGGGGATGGGAGCAGTTAATTACTCTCTGGCCTGGTTTACTTAACGTGTTGCTGACTCAGAGATTATAGCTGTAGGGGCTCTTTCCAAGATCAGCATCCCTGCTGGCTGGCCTGAGGTGATTATTGCAACGTCCCAGGGACCCATACCCCCTCCTGGTTCAGAACCTAACCCGACTGCACTTCCAGCGTGTGTGTGTGCGTGTGTGTGTGTGTGTGTGTGTGTGTGTGAGAGAGAGAGAGAGAGAGAGAGAGAGAGAGAGAGAGAGAGAGAACCAAGCATTCCTTCTGCCAGTTGCTTAATCCTTGGGGTACCAGCAAGAGAAGCAAGCACTTCTTAGATCAATATTTTCAAGGCTTCTCTAATGCAAGTCTCTGCCTGGGGCTGGAGCTTCAATTGTTTCTCCAGCTTCTCTCCCTCCAGGGAGGGTGTGAACTTGAACCCTGGTAATGAGCGGCCCCTGGGAATGTGTATATGTGTGACTGTGATGGGGGAGGGCGGGGAAGGATAAAGTCCCACTGGACTGCTTGTTCTTTACAGCCAAGTTTCTCAACCTTTCTTTTTGCATTATTGCCCCCATGTAAGGAACAGCTTCCCCCCTTAATTACCCCTCTCCTTAGAGGCTGTAACGTGACTGACATACTATCCATCTAGTCATGGGCTGTATGTATACCTGTGCTCCATACATAAGAATAAAAAATGTTGGCCCCGTGCGGGCCATGTGGTCCCCCACCCATGCTTTACACTAGTTCACAGCTGGCTCTTCGGGCAGCCTCCGCCACAGGCCAGCAGGAAAACAGCCCTCGCTGGTTTGCCTCAGTGGATTGAGCGTGGGCCTGTGGACTGAAGGGTCCCGGGTCCATTCTGGTCAAGGGCACATGCCCAGGTTTCCGGCTCCATCCCCAGTAGGGGGGGTGCAGGAAGCAGCCCATCAATGATTCTCTTTCATCACTGATGTTTCTCTCTCTCTCTCTTCCTCTCTGAAATCAATAAAGATATATATTTTCAAAAAGCAGGGAAGCAAGTTCAGCAGGTGCTGTGGAGTGTGTGAGCTAATGCAGTCGAGCGCTGAGCAGAGTGCCTGGCACAAGCAGCGCGCTGGAAACCCGTTCTTTCACACATCACAGTGAGTGTGTGGCTTCCCATCATCTCTGAGGCTGGCCAGAGGTCTGAGTCAGTCCCAGTCTGGGGCATCTAGAGCCCCCTGGGGCTCAGAGGGCGTGGCCTGGGCTGGGTGGGGACTGCAGCACCAGGACAGCGCTCCCAGCTGCACCCAGGGGCGCCAGGCAGCAGCGAGGGCCTGAGGTGTCAGGCTTCTGGTCTCTCAGGAGAAACTGGGATCTGGTTTGGTTCAGCCTCCTGATTGGAAAGCATTGACTCAATGAAACAACAGCAACGTATGTGGACGGAACAAAAGAGATGCACCAAGTTGCACAGCTGCGTTTCAGTCCAAGTGCCCAAATGCAGCGCTTTCCACTGAACCCAGCGCCCACCTGCGCCTCGGGTCACTCCCCCCTTTCTGGGCGCCCTCCACACCCTCCCTCCGGCCCTCCTGCCTGGGAGCCGCTCCCCCTTCCAGAGGGACCTGTGTTCTGTGCGCAGAAGAAGGTCGGGGGCCCCCAGCCTTTCTCGCGGGCACCCGGGAGCCGGGGCGGGCAGGGCTGGGCCCGCGGGAGGCGGCCGGACGGCGGGGCGGAGCGTGGGAACGCGGATCGGGGCGGGCGGGACCCGGAGAGGCGGGCGGGCCCCGGAGGGGCGGGCGGGCCCGGGAGGGGCGGGCTGGACCCGGAGAGGCGGGCGGGCCCGGGAGGGGCGGGCGGGACCCGGCCTCGCCCGGCCTCGCCCGCGCCGACCTCGCACCTGGGAATGAAGCCGCCGCGGCTCAGGGCGGTGCCTTCCCTTCGCCGGGTCGCGGTGGGAGGCGGGACGCGGGGTTCGGGAGCTTGGATCCCCGCCAGGCCTGTGGCCTTCGCCCGGCACCGGCGGCCGCGGGGCGGGGGACAGAGCGTCCCGTCCGGGCAGGCGGCATGGGCTCCGGCGGCTCGCGCGCGGCGCAGATCCCCGACGCGGACCGCATTCGGCGGGAGACGGGCTGTGAGCGGGGCGCGGGCTGCGGGGCGCGGGCGGGGGCCGGTCGCGGAGCCGGGTTCCGAGCCCGGGTGAGAGGGTGGCGTTGCTCCGGGGGTCCCTAGGGGCGCGCGGGGCGCGGAGAACCCCCGGTTCCGCTCACGCCGCTTCCAGCCTCCCCAGCGCCGGGTCCGAGCAGCCCGCACCCTCCGGCCGGGCCGACCCTGAGCTCCCGACCCGGCCTCACCCGCCGCCCTCCCGCCCTCAGTCTCGCAGGCCACCCTGCTCCGCCTCTACCACCGGTTCCGGGCCCTGGACAGTAACAAGAAGGGCTACCTGAGGTGAGGGGCGGGGGTGGGGGGGGGCTGTGACCTCCCCGTGCCCCTTGGGCCCCCCAATCTTCCGTCTCCTCCCTCCCACCCTGCCCACCTGGAACTTCCTTTCCAGCCGAGTGGACCTGCAGCAGATCGGGGCGCTGGCCGTGAACCCCCTGGGGGATCGCATTATAGACAGCTTCTTCCCTGATGGGTGAGGGGGATGGAGGGAAAAGCTTGTGTGGCCTGGGGGGGGGGGGGCTGGAGTGGAGAGGGGGGAGAATAGTGAGGGGAGATTGGGGGGCGAGTAGGTGGAGGAGATTGGGGGTGAGTGGGTGGGGGAGATTGGGGGTGAGTGGGTGGGGGAGAATGGGTGGGGGAGATTGGGGGTGAGTGGGTGGGGGAGATTGGGGGTGAGTAGGTGGGGGAGAATGGGGGGGAGAATAGGTGGGGGAGAATGGGTGGGGGAGATTGGGGTGAGTGGGTGGGGGAGATTGGGTGGGGGAGATTGGGGTGAGTGGGTGGGGGAGATTGGGTGGGGGAGATTGGGGGTGAGTGGGTGGGGGAGATTGGGGGTGAGTGGGTGGAGAGATTGGGTGGGGGAGATTGGGGGTGAGTAGGTGGGGGAGAATGGGGGGGAGAATAGGTGGGGGAGAATGGGTGGGGGAGATTGGGGTGAGTGGGTGGGGGAGATTGGGGGTGAGTGGGTGGGGGAGATTGGGGGTGAGTGGGTGGGGGAGATTGGGTGGGGGAGATTGGGGTGAGTGGGTGGGGGAGATTGGGGGTGAGTGGGTGGAGAGATTGGGTGGGGGAGATTGGGGGTGAGTAGGTGGGGGAGAATGGGTGGGGGAGATTGGGGTGAGTGGGTGGGGGAGATTGGGGGTGAGTGGGTGGAGAGATTGGGTGGGGGAGATTGGGGGTGAGTAGGTGGGGGAGAATGGGGGGGAGAATAGGTGGGGGAGAATGGGTGGGGGAGATTGGGGTGAGTGGGTGGGGGAGATTGGGTTGGGGAGATTGGGGGTGAGTGGGTGGGGGAGATTGGGGTGAGTGGGTGGGGGAGATTGGGGTGAGTGGGTGGGGGAGATTGGGTGGGGGAGATTGGGGGTGAGTGGGTGGGGGAGATTGGGTGGGGGAGATTGGGGGTGATGGGTGGGGGAGATTGGGGTGAGTGGGTGGGGGAGATTGGGTGGGGGAGATTGGGGGTGATGGGTGGGGGAGATTGGGGTGAGTGGGTGGGGGAGATTGGGTGGGGGAGATTGGGGATGAGTGGGTGGGGGAGATTGGGGTGAGTGGGTGGGGGAGATTGGGTGGGGGAGATTGGGGGTGATGGGTGGGGGAGATTGGGGTGAGTGGGTGGGGGAGATTGGGTGGGGGAGATTGGGGGTGAGTGGGTGGGGGAGATTGGGTCGGGGAGATTGGGGTGAGTGGGTGGGGGAGATTGGGTGGGGGAGATTGGGGGTGAGTGGGTGGGAGAGGTTGGGTGGGGGAGATTGGGGGTGAGTGGGTGGGGGAGATTGGGGGGTGAGTAGGTGGGGGAGATTGGGGGGCGAGTAGGTGGGGGAGATTAGGGGGTGAATAGGTGGGGGAGATTGGGTGGGGTGAGTAGGTGAGGGAGAATAGGTGAGGGGAGATTGGGGGGTGAGTAGGTGGGGGAGATTGGGGGGCGAGTAGGTGGGGGAGATTAGGGGGTGAATAGGTGGGGGAGATTGGGTGGGGTGAGTAGGTGGGGAGAATAGGTGAGGGGAGATTGGGGGGTGAGTAGGTGGGGGAGATTGGGTGGGGTGAGTAGGTGGGGAGAATAGGTGAGGGGAGATTGGGGGGTGAGTAGGTGGGGGAGAATGGGTGGGGGAGAATGGTTCGGGAGATTAGGGATGGGGGCGGAGCAGGGCCAAGGCAACCACTGCCCCTCCCCCACCCTCCCAGGAGCCTGCGAGTGGAGTTTGTGGACTTTGCCAGAGTCCTGGCTCATTTCCGACCTATAGATGATGACACAGGAACCCGGGACCCCAAGGAACCCGAACCCCCCAACAGCAGAATGAACAAACTTCGCTGTGAGTTGGTAGGGTCCCCCCAAGTGAGACCCCAGATGTACCACACCAGCGAGGGCCCCAGGCACCCCCACTCCCTTTGTGAGCACCTTATGACCTCCCGGCCCCTCCGTGATCTTTGGACGAGAACCAAGGGAACCCACCTTCCTTCCCCTCCGCTTCCTTCCCAGTTGCATTTCAGCTCTACGACCTGGATCGAGATGGCAAGATCTCCAGGCACGAGATGCTACAGGTCGGGAGGACACAAGAGCAGAGATGTGGCGTGTGCAGGGGGGATGGTTGAATGGAATGGCTGTGGGGAGCGGGGAGGGTGGTTTGGGGATGCCGATGATTGCAGTGTGGCCTGGGCCATGGGACTGTGGGGTTGGAGTGTGGGTTAGTTGAGAGATGGGGAAGCAGTTGGGTATGAGGTTGGGAATAGATCAGTGGTTCAGCTGGGGGTGATTTTTGCCCCCTGAATGACATCACCAATAGCTAGAGACATTTTGGTTATCACAACTGGGGAGGGGGGTGGTGGGACTGGCACCTGTGGGTGGAAGTCCGGAATGCTGCCAAACATTACACTCCAAAGGATAGCGCCCCCCCCCCCCCGCCCCCAGCAAGGAGTTATCTGGCCCCAAAGGTCAATGGTGCTGAGATTGAAAAACTGGGGATTGGGAATGGTTGGAGGATGGGATGGAGGCTGGGTTCTGAGACTGCAGTTGAGTAAATGGGCCTGGGCACACTGTTGGGTGAATGAGGGATAGTGAGGGTTTACATTGAGAAGCAGTAGGGGACACTATTGGTGGATGTGTGGGCAGTGATTGGAATGGGGTGAACAAAGGATGAGGGGTGGATTATGAAATTGTTAATGACTTTTGGGGTGATATGGACAAGGTTGGGGGGGGGTGCTAGTAGTCCCTGTGCCTCCTCTTTATGGCCGTCTCGTCCTCCACCTCCCAGGTACTCCGGCTAATGGTTGGGGTACAGGTGACAGAAGAGCAGTTGGAAAGCATCACTGACCGCACGGTGCAGGAGGCCGATGAAGATGGGGATGGAGCTGTGTCCTTCATGGAGTTCAGCAAGGTCAGAATGCCCTTGGGGCCTGAGGAGTTCCTAGGACAGATGGACATGGGAAATGAAGCCTGAAGGAGGAGGGCAGAAAGAGAGGGGTTCCAGGGGGCCTTGGGGATGGGAGAGGAAGTTGGAAGAACAGAGGGCTGGAGTTCAACTACCACCCATCTCCACCAGTCCCTGGAGAAGATGGACATTGAGCAGAAGATGAGCATCCGGATCCTGAAGTGACCTTCTTTGTGCGTCTGGCAGCTTGGAAAGACCAGTTCTGCTTGGCGTTCATTCTCAGCCCCCAGAGGGATGGGCTCCAATAAACGATTCTTCTACACTGAACTCTATTTAGGCTCCAGGCGACAAAGCTGGCTGGGTGTGTACTACAGTCCAACTCATTTGCTCTCAGATCTATAAATCAGCCAACAGTATTTTGGATGCAAGTGACTGGAATCCCAAACCAAAGGGACTTCAGTTAAGAAGGGGTTTGATGGGCTCATGTAAAAGTCAGGAAGTGTCCTCAGGCAGAGCTGGAGCTGAGAGCTCAGATGGTGCTCTCTGACTCAGTTATTCTCCGTTTCTCACTCATTTGTGTGTGTGTTGGCTTCATTCTAGAAGGTGAGATGTTTAAAGATTGACACATCACAAAGGGAGGGGGAAAGTCACATAAAATGGTAAGATCCTAGGTCTGTAACGAGCACTTCGGCTGTAGCCCTGGGAGGTGCTGGGTGCCCTGCCCATGCCCTCGCCCAGGTCTGTGCTAGAGTTGTCCTGTATCAACACGTGAGGGCCAACTGTGCCCATCTCTCCCTAACTGCCTCGAGTAGTGTCACGCCGCACCTCGGCATTGGCTGTGGTAGGATGCACGCGCTGCAGACCTTGGCAAAGGCAACAGGCAGGGCTTTGCGGCCTAGCAGAGCCTGCGGCTAGCACACCAGCCAGGTCGGCTAGCACCCATGCTCCCGACCCAGCTTCAGTGAGCTATCATCGGTCTGCAACACCACATAACGCACACAGTTTGATGAGTTTGGACATAATCTAGGTAATAAACCGTCATCTCCACAAATGTATCCCTTTGCTTTTTAGTGGTTTGTTTTTGTGTATTTATGTGGTAAGAACACTTAGCATGAGACCTACCTGCTTAACAAACGTTTGGTGCACAGCACCTTATTGTTAACACAGGCGCCACGCGGTACAGCGGAGCTCGGGAACGTGCCTGCGTCGCTGTCACTTTACAGCCATCGAACAGCAGCTTCCTGTGTCCCCCGGCCCCTCCCCTGGTAACCACCGTTCTGTGGTCTGCTTCTATACCTTTGACTGTTTTAGGGGCCCCATATAACGGAAGCCACCCGAAAGAACGCTGCGGCTGTCTTATTTCACTTAGCATAATGCTGCCAGGCCCCCCATATTGTCACAGAGGGTAGGATTTCCTTATTTTTGTGGTTAATCCTCACCGGAGAATACTTTTCCATTGATTTTTGGAGAAAGTGGGAGGGAGAGGGAGAGGGAGAGACAGAGAGAAACATCAATGCGAGAGAGACACGTCGATTGGTTGCCTCCCACCTGTGCCCTGACCAGGGTGGGGATTGAGCCTGCAACTGAGGTACATGCCCTTGATAGGAATTGAACCTGGGACCCTTCAGTCCTCGGGCTGTTGCTCTATCCACTGAGCCAAACAGGCTAGCGCAGGATTTCCTTCTCATTAAAGACAATACTATTCCAGTGTATGTATGCACCATGTGCATCTGTTGATGGACATTTGTGTTGTTGCCATGTCCTGGCTGTTGTGAATAAGGCTGCAGTGAACATGGGGGTGCAGTGTCTTTGAGACCCTGATTTCCTTTCCTTTGGGCAGTTATCCAGGGGCAGGACTGCTGGATCATATGGTAGTTCTATTTTATTTTATGTTTATCCTCACCCGAGGATATTTTTCCATTGATGTTTAGAGAAAGTGAAAGGGAGGAGGAGAGAGAGAGAGAGAGAGAGAGAGAGAGAGAGAGAGAGAGGGAAACATCGATGTGAGAGACATCCATTGCTTGCCTCTGGCATGGGCCCCCAACCAGAGCCAGGGGTTGAGCCTGCAACTGAGTTACATGCCCTTGACTGGAATTGAATCCAGGCCCTTTAGTCCGCAGTCCAACGCTCTATCCACTGAGCCAAACCAGCCAGGGCTGTTTTAATTTTTTGAGGAACCTCAATGGCTTCTTCCCACAAGCATGGGGGTCGCTGCCCAAGGTCTTTGCTGGCTATGCATGCACGCAGCCTGTGTGAAGAGCAGGTTGAAGTGCCAGGGAGCTACTGACCCTTGGGGCAGGCCTAAGCCAATGGCAGAGAGAAATTGGGGTTAACACTGTTTCTTACCCTCAGAAGGGACAACTTACGGGCACGCTCTCCTCAGCCTCAGAAACCTCCAGCAGGCAGGGCCTCCTTTGCCCCAGCGCTGCCCTGCGTGTGCGAGCCTGGGCTGGCCCCACTGACCTTGTCTCCCGCCCACCGGCGCTTCCTGGGTCACGTCACCAGTAATCGGCTCTCAGCGCCTTGTCTCCGGCGCTTCTGGACAAAGTCCACCTTAGGTGCAGCGCAGCTTCCAGAACTCGGGCACACACTGCCATGCTGTGAGGAGGGCTGTGTGGGGGTGTGTCTGACTCCTGGCATTTTCTGACTTTGGGAGTCAGGTCCTAGGTTAGGACTGTGCCCCGTTGGGCCTCTGGTACTGTCTGGGGTGGCGTACTAGCCCGTTTCAATGTTAGTGTTCCAATCGCAGTGTGATTCTGACAGATGAGTCATAGTTGAGGGGAGGAAGCAAAGAGGGTATTTGATTTCTGAGGGAATTTTGTGGTTTTGGTCAGGATTGTCACCTGAACACAGACTTTGTGACTGAGGGTGTTTGTTTAGTCTCTGGGCCTATTAGAAGTGTGTGTGTATGTGTAGGGGTGGTGGTGGCGGGGGAGTGGGAGCGTATAAAACTCAGAGTGGCTCTTTTTTCCAGGCAATGTAGGGAAGATTTGTATATAAAGAGAAATAGAGGAGAGAGGCGATAGATAGTGGCTAACTTCTTTTTATAACTGGTCTATTTTTCCCATTATACTATTTCTCAAATTTTGTTGATGGTAAATATCTTGAATTAAAATGTCCACACCCTTGGCCCCTTTTGAGAGCTCCTCGAGTCTCCAGAAAAATCTATATATTTATTTATTCATTTATGTTTGTAAGAGAACAGCTATTTGGAAAATCACAGAGGTGGAAGAAGTAATTCCTAGATGAAATGGGCTTAGGAAACAATTTAGAGAAGTAAAGGAAGGGCGTTGAGCTTGGGAGTGAGGAAGGTAATGTAAGGTGCCCGGGGCAGGAGGGGGGCGGGGAAAGGGAAAGCAAATGGGAAAGGCACAGGTGTGCTCCCAGGAGGGAGAGCACACAGGTCTTCCGTCCTAAGGGTTTTAAAGGTGGAGATTTTAGGGGAGGTCCCAGGGGAAGATCTTTCTAAAATATGCAGCAGCTTTCCAGGTGTGTCCTTTCAGGGTTGTGGTCTCCACTGACTGATTGGCCGGCACCAGGGCAGGGGGTCATTATTCAACACGGCTGGTCCTGGAGCTGAAATAACAACTGAGGCCTAGATGTTATCTCTAGGGAGGGGGGTCCAAGCCACATGACCATTGATAGGCCAGGGGAGGTAGAGTCACTCTGAGGGCAAGGTCCAAACCCTACAATCGATTATCCATTGTCTGTTGCTAGGCACCTGGGGCTTTCCACCCTGGTGACCTCTAGTACCTGGCCCGTAGTCCTTACTGTGCTCATGTCTGTCTGATTGCCTACAATATCTCCCCTCAAGGACCTTGCCTCTGAATTCTTTCTGAGAAAAGGGGCACAGGGTCTCTTCTGTAGCTGCTTCTTGCTGAAAGGGGGTGACGTTTTACCTCAGAGCCAAGAGATCCTTGCTCTCTGTCAGTGGGGCGATGAGGCCTGGGCGGGGAAGGAGGTGTCTAGAGATGGTATTTCCTGAGTATGAGTAGGGCTTGTAACCTGGTGGAGACAATCCCTGTTATAAATCGTATTGGGGCAGCCCTAGCTGGTTTGGCTCAGTGGATAGAGCATGGCCCTATGGACAGAAGGTTCCCGGGTTTGGTTCTGATCAAGGGCACATGTCTTGGTTATGGCCTCCTCCCCAGCCTGGGCAATATTTCTCTCTAAAAATTAATAAAAAATATTATTAAAAAATTTTATTGGGCAAAAGCTAGAAAGACAAGAATTATGAAAAATGGCCCTAACCGGTTTGGTTCAGTGGATAGAGCATCGGCCTGCGGACTCAAGGGTCCCAGGTTTGATTCCAGTCAAGGACATGTACCTTGGTTGCGGGCACATCCCCAGTAGAGGGTGTGCAGGAGGCAGCTGATCGATGTTTCGCTCTCATTGATGTTTCTAACTCTCTATCCCTCTCCCTTCCTCTCTGTAAAAAAATCAGTAAAATATATTTTTAAAAAAATTATGAAAAATGGTCCAGTGGGAGGAAAAAAACATTCAGTTCTCACTAATTCCAAATCAAAGATTGGAGAAAAATGAAACATTGGTTTGGAGGGTTGTAGTCAAATATTTAAGAACACTAGAAAAATTCAGGATCCAGTTCAACTCATAGGTGAAAAATAAAACTTTGAAGACGATTAATTGAAGTAGAGGCTAATATTGATAACTGTATTTTAGAGTCTATTGAAACACATTTTCCCCCTAAAATCACTGTCATTTTTATTAAAGAGTCAAATTAAGAGCAATGTACAGTATTTACTGTATTAAATTTAGTTTCAATTTGGCCCGTCATTTATATAACTTCCTCTTAACATTTCTCTTTACAAACCTTCTATAACATTCACAAACCTCTCTACAACTTTCCCAACTCTTTTTACTCATTCAGCAACAACCAGCTTTAGAACAATTCACTTTCTTTTCCCTTCAAAATATATTTCCATACCTTATACATCCTATTACCAAAACCATGCAATTTCTTTCAACTTAATTTGAACTTTGAACTCAGAAACCTCAATTTCCAATAATGAACAAAAAAGCAAACAGCCAGCATTTCTTAGATGGACTTTTATGAAGACATTTTAGATACACTTTCAGTTTTAAGAAACATAACTTGAACAAAGCACAAGACATCATTGTTAGGGTCGCTGAAAGCGGAATGCAGGAGGCCTAAAGCACTAGGAATTGCAAACCAGGTCATCTGAAAGCCAGACGGGCTGAGCCCCAGAATGGTGCCAGCACCCAGGGGTGGGGAGTCAGAGATTTTAAAGGACTCTGGGCGGGCTTTTTCTGGATGGAGAACTCTCCGGGCAGGTCTGGATCCTGGGAAGGTCCAGAGGGGAAGGACAATGGTCTTAGCAAGTGGAATGTGGTCTAAGCCAGCGGTCGCCAACCGGTGGTCCGTGGACCACTGGTGGTCCGCGAGGTCCGAAAGGTTGGCGACCGCTGGTCTAAGTGAAAGGGAATGTCGGTTGTAAAGTGATCTAAATGTCAGTTCCCAGGGGTGGGGATGTTGATTCAATTATTTGATCAGACCTAACAATTATATCAACAGTTCCAAATTCACTTTACAGACTTCCTACCACAAGCATGTCAAACTCCAAGGCAAACACGGGCCAAATAAACAAGGTGGAAGTGTATGTGGCCACAAAAAAAAACAAACTTCAATTTTCATAGAAACGTAGGTTTATTTCGATAGAGACATAAATACAAAGGGCTGAAATAAATGAGTCATTGTTAACATAAAATAACAGAACATTTTAAGTAAAATTAATATTTTTTCTTGAACATTAACTTACCAGACACTGAATAACTGCACAAATTAATAAGCGTCACACAAATAAACCTATTTTTCTTGTTCTCTGAAAGTGAAATATTTCCTGTTGCGCACACCAAACAAGTCAGTCCAAGAGTAATGACGTGGCCATCGGCTGCTAAAATACTCGCTGCTGGTGTTAGTGGAGAGAAATGGTGCGCCTGCATGTAGGTCGAGTAAGGGAGATGAATGCGACACGATTATAGTCATCAGTCATTAGCGAACGTTGTAGTTCGTTATTAATCATTATGTAGAACAGGATGTTGTAAAAATTAAGTTACGAAACTTTTATTAAAACGTTTCTTACATACTTTAAATTGTCTGGGCTGCAAAAATCTTCGTTGTGGGCGGCATGTGGCCCGCGGGCCTCGAGTTTGACATGCTCGCTGTAGGCTGGTACATACTACCTACCACATGGATGAACCTGGGAAACAAGCAGAGGGAACGGCACCCGGTGCTGACCGGTGGGGTCAGACCAAACCTGGGTTCAGCAGCCTCGGTGCTTGGGTTGTGGCTACAAAAGAATTCAGAGCCAAGACCCAAACTGTAAGAGAGCATTTATTGGGTAAATCACAGAGGTAGGAAGTAATTCCTAGAGGAAATGGGCTTAGGAAACAAGTTATGGAGGTAAAGGCAGGGTCCTTGGAGCTTGGGAGTGAGGAAGCGAATGGTAAAGTGCCTGGGGCAGGGAGGGGGAGGGGCGGGGGAGGGGGAGGGAGAGGCAAGGCGTGTTCCCCGAAGGGAGAGCGCCAAAATCTATAGATTAAATAAGAGATTCCGATGTTGGACATCCAAAGACCAAACTTTTAGGAACACTGACCTAAAGCTTCCAGCCAGACCAGCTCCTTAGTGACAAGTGTCCATAAGAGGCTCCCCAGTGTCACAAGCGCCGAGCAGACCCTGGCCGAAGGCTCTCAGCAAAGGCCTCCCGTCCACTCCCGCTCTGTGCCCACGACCAGTGAGGGTCACTGGGGGATCCCTGACACGGCACTGCTGTTCTGGTGGAAGGGGGAGCAGAGGGCATGAAAGCGCCCTGACCCCTCCCTCGCTCAGGAGGGGGAGACTTGGTCCTGCAGAGGGAGCAGCAGTCTGGCTGCCAGGAAACAGGCTGTTTGGACCTCACTCTCTGGACATCAAATCCAGAAATGCCTGTGGACTTGTTTCCGGGGTCTTCAGAACACCTGTGGGGAGCCCTGTGCTGTGAGCACAGACGCCAAATCTCTGGTTTGTTTACCATCCTCGTTATCACTGTACCGTTCCTGTGATCTGTGCCATTATTTACTTATCTGTCTATGAAAGGGCTTATTTAAAATGTATATATTTGAGCTTATAAAGAAAACATGGTTGGCGAGTGCCGCTGTGGCTCACGAGCCTCTCCCAACCGGGACTGCCTGGGCGTGAGCCTGAGGCAGGCATAGTGGGGCCAGGATGAGCAGGAGCAGCAGGCGGGAGTGGCAGGTGGTGTCAGACTGCCGGTTTTGGTCCGATGGCTGCAGGCCAGGCCGTGGGACCCCACGGGTGCACGGATTCGTGCACTGAGCCTCTAGTAAGTGCGTAAGTGCTTTGGTTTATGTCTTCTCGTCCCCTGACCCCCACACGGAGGTGTGTCAGTCTGTTCCATGCCTCCCTGCTTCAGGTCCTATTTTGTTGGTCAATTCATTTTGTTCATTAGATTCCACAAATACATGAGATCATGTGATATTTGTCTTTCTCAGATTTGCTTATTTCACTTAGGATAATAGTCTCCAGGTCCATCCAGGCTGCCCCAAAGGGTAAGAGACCCCTCCTTTTACAGCTGCATAGCATCCCATTGTGTAAATGTCCCACAGCTTTTTTATCTGTTCATCTACTGATGAGCTGTTTCCAGATCTTGGCTATTGTAAATAACATTGTTATGAATACAGGGGTGCATATATTCTTTCTGATTGGTATTTCGGGGGTTTCAGGATATATTCCCAGAAGTGGGATCACTGGATCAAAGGGCAGTTCCATTTTTAATTTTTTGAGGCAACTCCATGCTGTTTTCCACGGTGTCTGCATCAATCTGCATTCTCACTAGCAGTGTACCAGGGTTCCCTTTTCTCCACATCCTCCCAGCACTTGTTTGTTGATTTATTGATGGTAGCCATTCTGAAAGGTGTGAGGTGACATCTCATTGTGGTTTTAGTTTGCATTTCTCTGATGTTTAGTAACTTTGAGCATTTTAAATATATATATTTAAATGGACGGGAGAGAGATAGAGAGATAGAAACATCAATGATGAGGGAGAATCACTGATAGGCTGCCTCCTGCACGCCTCACACTGGGGATTGAGCCACAACCTGGGCATCTGCCCTGACTGGGAATCGAACCATGACCTCCTGGTTCAGAGGTCGACGCTCAACCACTGAGCCACACCGGCTGGGCAACTTTGAGCATTTTTTCATATGTCTCTTGGCCATTTGTATGTCCTCTTTGGAGAAATGTCTATTCAGGTCTTTGCCCATTTTTAATTGGATTGTTTGTCTTCCTTTTGTTGAGCTGTATGAGTGCTTTACATCTTTTGGGTATTAACCCTTTATCAATGTATCATTGGCAAATATGTTCTCCCATGCAGTGGGCTCCCTTTTCATTTTGATGTGGTTTCTTTTGCGGTGGAGAAGCTTTTTATTTTGATGTAGTCCCATTTGTTTAGTTTCTCCTTAGTTTCTTTTGCCCTAGGAGGGCAAGAGTCAGTGTGATTTAAAGCTGCAGCGTTACCCCCAGGAAGTCACCTTGTGGGCATGAGGGGTCTGCTTCCCACACTCTGGGAGCTGCTGGCTGCGGGCAGCTGCGAGGAAGTGGTCCTGGGAGTCTGCGTGCTGTGGGGCCACTGTGGACACAGCATCGGTGGCTGGACATCCTGGGTCTCGGGCTGCCTGCTGGTCAGACGGGGATTGGTAGAGCTTGGCCAGGGAAATGGAGGCCCTTCACCAGGTCAGGTCCTGGGACGAGTGGTGGGGCTACTGGACAGATGCTGAGCTACGGAGCTGGAAATGCTGAAAGCAATTGTCTTCTGCTGACGTTTAGTCCAGACCTGGTAAGACTGTGAGCGTGGAGACCTGGGGCAGGGGTGGGGCTGGCTTGAACTTGCCCACATGCTGGGCTGACACAATAGAGTCCTCAGGGGAGGGTCCTGTGCCGGGGTGCAGTGAGCTGGGCCTGTGCCCTGGGTCCTCACTGGAGAGGGGCCCGGAGTGCTGTGGGGGGCACTGGTGCTGTCCCCGCCTGCTCCACCAGAGCTGCTGGGAAGGGCTGGGGCTGACCGGCATTTTCTGGAAGAAGCCATCTACATATCCTGGAGAGAAGATGGGAGCTCCTTCCATTGCCAAGGTGACTTACTGAGGCAGTGTGTGCAGGGAGCCCGAGGGAGAGGAGCAAGCAGAGGACCCAAGGGGTGACACTGGGGGGACCTATGGTGGTGACCATTGCCTCTTCCTAGCTGACCAGGAAGAGTCAGAATTCTGAACGCGACTCTCAAATAGAAGGAAACCGAGTTGCCCTCAGCCCCTCCCAGCCAACACCAATAAAACTCCCGGTATTTACCAGGCAATGTGCAGACCTGGCTCCTGCTATAGACCTGCCTGAGAATGGGTGTGGTTCAGTAGGAATAACTTGAGTTTCATAGCTCTGAGACTGTGTCTGAGCCCTTTTAATTATTCTCCGTACAACCTTGGGTAGGCCACTTTGCCCTTCAGATCATTCTGTACTGTTACTTCTGGTCACTGAGTCGGCAGGTCCTGCTCAGACCCCTGTGGTCTGTGAAAGAGGCAGGTACCAATAGCAGCGACCTGGCAGAGCTGCCGTGTCTTGTCCTTCCCCTACCCGCTCCATCCCCACCCCGCCTTACTTCAGCGGAGGCCCCTGGCCCTTATCTGTCAACTAGAACTCTGGTCTATGATAGGATTTTTTCCGCTGTTAACCGGTTTATGGAAGAATAAAAATTTATTGGTTCATATAACTGAAAGAAAAGTCCAAAGGTAGACCAGGAAAATTTGAGTCCTCAAGGCTCAGTGGTGTCATCAGAAATGACTTTTTCTATCTCAGCTCTGCTTTTCTCTGTGTTGGTTTCATTCTTAAGCAGCAAACCCAATGAAAAGAGAGCTCTCCACATAGTCCTGCCCAAGCTCCCAGAAGTAAACCTCAGCCCCTCACTTCTGCTGGGTGGATGTGCCACTCTGATTGGCCAGCCTGGTCACATGTTCACCCCAGAAACTGGAGAGTACAATCTCACTTGAATCAAAATGTGTCATCTGTGTGTGTGTGTGTGTGTGTGTGTGTGTGTGTGTGTAGTGTGCTGGTTCCCTGCCGGGAGCCGGTCCATGATTGCTGTTTCAAGGGACCTGGCATATATGGCATACTTTTCTTAATATGTTTGCTCACCTTCTTGGCACTATGTGTTTTAACCAAGGTCACCTCTGAGAAAGGTTGTTTCCCCAGGTAGGGATTTTCCCCTGAAGTTAGGGAGGGAATAAAACCCCTTAACTAAGTGCCAGGCGGGTAATTAATCACTTTAACTACGAACAATCATGCTTAAGCTACATAATCTTTACTCCCTGGAATGGAGATAAGAAACGCCCTAACCTTTGGAATAGAGATTGATGGGATTGAATCAACTGGTATAAATACAGATGTAACAAGACAGAAAGAGACAGAACTTGGAGGAGAACCAGGAAGACAGAACTTAGAACACAGAATTCAGAAGACAGAAGAACACAGAACTTAGAACACAGGGCTTGGAAGACAGGACCAAGAGAGACAGAGCCTAGGCACAGAACCTACACAGAACGTTCTCTAGAGACAGAAGAACTTCGCTGGAGAGAGCATGCCGGAGGATCCTGGACAGGGACTGGCCTTGGAGCCTGGAGGCAAAGCCTGGTGAGAGAGCATGGCAGGGGATCCTGGACTGAACCTGACTGCGAAGATTGGCAGGAGAGCCTGACTAGAACCTGGTGACTGAACCTGACTGGAGAACCTGGACAGAACCTCTCTGGAGATCCTAAGCAGAACCTCTCTGGAGATCCAGACCAGAACTTGGCTGGAGATCCGGGCTAGAGATCCTGGCTAGGCTGCTGATCAACTGAACGCTGTCTCCGTGTCATTCCTTCTTTGCCGACTCCGTCTACGCCTTTGGGAACCCCTGGACCTGCTGGGGCAGGACCCCGGCAGTTCCCTAAAGAAAAACCAGAATGCTATTACCAGAAGAAGAGGGCTATATGTCGGGCAGGCAAAATCAACAGATAGTTATATGCTAATTAGTTTGGTTTGCTACAAATAACAGAATTATCAACTAATAGTGGCTTAAACAATTAAGATAAGTATCTCACATTATAAGATTTTTTTTGGTGGTAGGCAATCTTAGAATTGTTGAATGGCTAACAATTTTAAGGATCCAAGATCTTTCTGTTGTTGTTGTTAATCCTCACACGAGGATACTTCTTCCATTGATTTTTAGAGAGAGTGGACAGGACGGGGAGAGAATGAGAGAGAGAGAAATATCGATTGGTTGCAGGGCCAGGGATTGAGCCTGCAACTGAGGGTTGTGCCCTTGACTGGAATCAAATCAGGGACCTTTAGTCCACAGGCCGACACTCTATCCACTGAGCAAAACCAGCTAGGGCAAGGATCCAAAATCTTATTTACCTTCCACTCCTTGATGTATTTTGGCTTTTAATTCTCAGGATTTTTTACTCATGGTTTCCAGGTGGCTGCTGTAGCTCTAGCCATTGTGTCCTCACAGGATAGAGTCTAGAAAGGGTGTCTGAGTGGCTAGAGATACATAATTCCTTTTATGTCCCTCTATTTGTTTTTTTTTTTTTTTTTTTTAAATATATTTTATTGATTTTTTACAGAGAGGAAAGGAGAGAGATAGAGAGTTAGAAACATTGATGAGAGAGAAACACCGATCAGCTGCCTCCTGCACATCCCCCACTGGGGAAGTGCCTGCAACCCAGGTACATGCCCTTGACCGGAATCGAACCTGGGACCTTTCAGTCCGCAGGCCGACGCTCTATCCGCTGAGCCAAACCGGCTTTGGCTATGTCCCTCTATTTGGATCACTGAGGAGAATCTCCACCAGAAGGATACCCCCCTCAAAGACTACCCTTTACCTGTCACGGCTCAGAACAAGGACACCTGTAGCTGTCAGGGATGCCAGAAAAGTAGGTGACATTTTCAGACTCTATTGTGAATGAAGGAGGGGCCTCTTACTCCATCTGACAAGCTCAGGGGGCCTGCATGGCAGGACTTACAAACTCAGTGACCAAAAGTGACAATGCAGAATGGCCTGAACAGAAACATTCCCCACTGCTCAGGTCATGGCCGGTGGTCATGGCCCAGGCCTACAGCGTCCTTAGCAAAGATCAGTCCTTACCTTAAGTGAGCCCTGCCGCTGTTCTCATGGTCTCAGAGAAAATGCCTTTGAGATGTCAGAGTAACTTTCTTCCTCAGACCCCTTGCGGGCATAACGACCAGCACCCCAACACACCCCAGAACCCTGCATCGTCATCTCACTCCCGAATACCATCTCTAGGTGCTGTGACCGCTAACTAACTGTGCTGTGCCTGCCAATGAGAACGGAGCATGCGTTCCTTCACTTCGCTGTTTATTCAGTCCTAGATTTCCCCGCTTGCCCCCCACCCCCACCCCCATTGCCTCCTAGGCGGCCACCAGTGGATCTCCTGAACTCTCTTTTGGTAGCCCCTTTGATTCTAATGCATAAAAGGAACTGCAAACCTGCCATTTTCCGGAGCATTTTCTCAGTCCCCTGAGATCTTGCTTTCAGGCATGCCCTCAAAAATTTGGCTCAAATAAGCTCGTATTAAACTTTCCTATGGGTTTGGATGTTCTTTCATGGGCATTAGCGTGGGAAGTGAGCTTTCCCAATAGCGATGACGGGGAGAGCAGTAATAGCTGTGCAGTCATCACGCTCGGAGTGGCTGTGGCCGTGGAGAACCCTGTACCTCATCTCCATGGCTTGCAACGGCAGCAGTGGGTTTCTTGCTCACTCGGCATCTATGCTGCTGGCTGTGGGTCAGTTGCAGCTCTGCTCCACGTGCCTTCACGCTGCAGGACCCAGGCTGCGGGAGCAGCCCCGCCAGAACATGCCATTCCCATGGGAGGGAGAGCAGAGGCGCGCCGGGAACAGTGGCAGTGTCTGTGCGGACCCGCGGGCGCCCTGTCTGCGGGACTCCCTGGCCAAAGCAGGTCACACTCTCACTTGAGGTCAGTGGGCAGGAAAGTCTACCCTCCCAGGGAGTCACTGCCTGTCATGTGATGCGTCATGGAGCAGCAGGTCACCCTAATTCATGGTAACTCAGAACAGCTGCCACTCTGTAAAACTGACCTGGTGACTGTGGGCCAGGGCTGTGGCAGGGCTCAGCGGGCAATCCTGCATGTGTCTAGACTGAGGCCACCTGTGGTGTTCAGCTGGCAGAGGGCGGGGCTGCAGGTCTAACTTGACTTGGCTCACAGGGGTGGCACGTGGATAGGGAGACCTGGAAGGCCAGGTTCTCCAGCACGGCTGTGTGCAGGCTGGGTGTCTTCCCCGGCAGCCATGTCTCCCAGAGACAGGCTCCCAGAGACAGGAAGTGGAAAAGCCTGGGCCTCAAAATTGGACCATTCACTTCGCCCGAAATATGTGAAACAAAACAGTCACAGTCCTTACAAGTGAGGCAAGGCCGACTCCTCCGGAAAGGAGGGCAGTTATAGAACAAGTGCCATCTTTTACTTACCACGCCTGGCTACAGAGAAGGAGGTAGGCTCTAGAGAGGAAAGGAGAGGGAGAGGGAGATAGACACATCAATGATGAGAGAGAGTCATTGATTGGCTCCCTCCTGTATACTCCCTATTGGGGATCAAGCCCCAAACCTGGGCACGTGCCCTGACTGGGAATCGAACCGTGACTTCTGGTTCATGGGTCAATGCTCAACCACTGAGCCATGCTGACTGAGCGGGAAGTAGGCATTTAAAAGGATGAATAGGCAGATGGGCCTTACCTTATCAGTTAACCTTCATCATGAAAGCAAAATAAAGAAAACATACTTAGCCCTAACTGGTTTGGCTCAGTAGATAGAGCGTCGGCCTGCGGACCGAAAGGTCCCAGGTTCGATTCCGGTCAAGGGCATGTACCTTGGTTGAGGGCACATCCCCAGTAGGAGGTGTGCAGGAGGCAGCTGATCGATGTTTCTCTCTCATCGATGTTTCTAACTCTCTATCCCTCTCCCTTCCTCTCTGTAAAAAAAAAAAAAATCAATAAAATATATTTTTAAAAAAGCAAAAAAACATACTTATGTTAAATAATCAGCATGTCATATGTTTAAATATGTGTTTAACCTATAGATTAAATAGTTAACATTTATTATGAAACCAAAATAATTAAACCAACTGGGACATTGCTACAGAAAGATCAATGGGACAAAAAAGAAAGTACAGATATACTTATCTATAACATATATAGATAGATATACACATACATATATACACACTTTATATAGTATGACATAATATGTTTACTGTAGACCCTGAAATCACACCATAGAATGAAATACAACCATTCCTTTTTTTTTGCCTCCAGGTTTTTAAAAAATAATTCTTTATTGTTGAAAGTATTACATATGTCTCCCTTTCCCCCCCATTGATGCCTCAAGCCTGCCTCCACCCCAGGCCTTCACCACCCCACTGTCTGCCTCCATGGGTGATACATATATGCATACAAGGTCTTTGGTTGATGACCTCCCACCCACCCTCCCTCCCCGCCTTCCCTCCAAGATACCCCACTCTGTTCCATGTCTCTGAATCCACTCTGTTCTTCCATTTGTTTTGTTACTTAGATTCTACATATGAGTGTGATCATACTTGTCTTTCTCTGACTGACTTATTTCATTTAGCATGATACTCTCCAGATCTCTTCATGCTGTCTCAAAGGGTGATAGATCCTTCTTTTTTATTGTTGCATAGTGTTCCATGGTGTAAATGTATCACAGCTTTTTATCAACTCATCTACTGATGGACACGTGGGCTGTTTCAAGATCTTAGCTATTGTAAATTGGGCTGTTATGAACCTAGGGGTGCATATATTTTTTCTGATTGGTGTTTCAGATTTCTTAGGATATATTCCTAGAAGTGGGATCACTGGGTCAGATGGCTGTTCCATATTTAATTTTTTGAGGAAACTCCTTACTGTTTTCCATAATGGATGCAATAGTCTTCATTCCCACCAGCAGTGTCCTAGGGTTCCCTTTTTTCCATATCCTCGCCAGCACTGGTCATTTATTGATTTGTTGTTAGTAGCCATTCTGACAGGTGTGAGATGATTCCTCATTGCCATTTTGATTTGCATCTCTCGAATGATTAGTGATGTTGAGCATTTTTTCATATGTCTCTTGGCCATCTGTCTGTCTACTTTGGAGAAGTGTCTATTTAGGTCCTTTGCCCATTTTTTAATTGGATTGTCTTCCTTTTGTTAAGTTGTATGAGTTCCTTATATATTTTGGATATTAACCCTTTCTCAGGTGTATCATTGCCAAATATGTTCTCCCATGCAGTGGGCTCCCTTTTCGTTTTGTTGATGGTTTCTTTTGCTGTGCAGAAGCTTTTTATTTTGATGAGTCCCATTTGTTTATTTTCTCCTTAGTTTCCTTTACTGTAGGAGGTGTATCTGTAAACATATTGCTATGAGAGATGTCTGAGATTTTGCTGTCTATGGTTTCTTCTAGGATTTTATGGTTTCATGACTTATATTTAAGTCTTTTATCTATTTTGAGTTTATTCTTGTGTATGGTGTAAGTTTGTGGCCTAGTTTCATTTTTTTTGCATGTATCTGTCCAATTTTCCCAGCACCATTTATTGAAGAGACTGTCTTGACTCCATTGTATGCTCTTGCCTCTTTTGTCAAATATTAATTGAGCATAAAGTCTTGGGTCTATTTCTGGGTTCTCTGTTCTGTTCCATTGAACTATATGCCTGTTCTTGTGCCAATATTAGGCTGTTTTGATTACGGTGGCTTTGTAGTATAACTTGAGATCTGGTATTGTGATTCCTCCAAGTTTGTTTTTCTTTCTCAAAATTGCTGCAGCTATTCAGGGTCTTTTTTGATTCCATATAAATTTTTGGAGTATTTGTTCTAGATCTGTGAAATATGCCATTGGTATTTTAATAAGAATTGCATTGAATCTGTAGACTGCCTTGGCTAGTATGAAAATTTTAATGATGTTGATTCTACCAATCCATGAGCATGGTATATTTTTCCACTTTTTTATATCTTCTTCTAGCTCTTTTTTCAGAGTCCTGTAGTTTTCTGAGTACAGGTCTTTTGCCTCCTTGGTTAAGATTATTTCTAATTACCTTTTTTTTGTTGTTGTTGCAGTGGTAAATGGAATTGTTTGTTTAGTTTCTCTTTCTGAGAATTAATTATTGGTGTATAAAAAAGCCATTGATTTTTGGGTGTTGATTTTGTATCTTGCTACATTGCCAAATTCATTTATTAAATCTAGTAGTTTTTTGGTGGAGTCTTTAGGGTTTTCTATGTACAATATCATGCCATCTGTGAATAATGAGAGTTTTACTTCCTCCTTTCGAATTTGGATGCCTTTTATTTCTTCTTCTTATCTGATTGCTGTGGCTAGGACTTCCAGTACTATGTTGAATAAGAGTGGTGAAAGTGGACATCCCTGTCTTGTTCAAAAAATAAAAACATTAAGGAAAATGTTTTTAGTTTTTGCCCCTTCAATATGATGTTGGCTATAGATTTGTCATATAAAGCCTTTATCATGTTGAGAATGCTCCCTCTATTCCAACTTTGCTGAGAGTTTTTATCAAAAATGGGTGTCAAATTTTGTTGAATGCTTTTTCTATTGATAGGATCGTGTGATTTTTGCCTTTCAATTTGTTTATGTGATGTATCACATTTATTGATTTGTGAATATTGTACCAGCCTTACATCCCTGGAATAAATCCCACTTGGTCATGGTGTATGATCTTTTTAATATATTGCTGGATGTGATTTGGTAATATTTTGTTGAGGATTTTAGCATCTATGTTCATCAGGGATATTGGCCTGTAATTCTCTTTGTAGTGTTTTAATCTGGTTTTGGAATTAGGATAATGTTGTCCTCATGAAAAGAGTTTGGAAGTGTTCCTTCTCCTTGGATTTTTTTGAAATAGTTTGAGGAGGATAGGTGTTAGTTCTTCTTTGAATGTTTGGTAAAACTCCCTTGTGAAACCACCCAGACCTGGGCTTTTGTTGGTGAGAGGTTTTTGATTACTGCTTCTATTGCATCAGTTATTGGCCTATTCAGGATTTCTGATTCCTCCTGATTCAGTTTTGGGAGATTGTATTTTTCTAGGAATCTGTCCATTTCATCTACATTGTCCAGCTTGCTGGCTTTGTTACCAGTTTTATTTTCTTTCTTTTTGTGTGTGTATTGTTAATCCTTACCAGAGGCTATTTTTCCATTAATTTTTATAAAAAGTGAAAGGGAAGGGGAGAGAAACATTGGAGTAAGAGAGACACATTGACTGGTTGCCTCCAGTATGCTCCCTGACTGTGGCTGGGTATTGAGCCTGCAACCCAGGTATGTGGCCTTGACTAGAATCAAATCTGGGACCCTTCAGTCCATGGGCCAATGTTGTATCCGCTGAGCCAAACCAGCTAGGTCTGTAGCTTTATTTTCCATGGTTTTAGTTACTCACAGTCAACCATGGTCTGATAACATTAAACGGAAAATCCCAGTAAACCCTGGCTGGATACTCAGTTGGTTAGATCATCATCCCCATATGCCATGGTTTTGGGTTTGATCCCAGGTCAGAGCACATACAGAAAGCAACCAATTGTGGAAAAGAGAACCCTAGTACACTGCTGGTGGGAATGCAGATGGGTGCAGCCACTGTGAAAAACAGTACGGAGTTTCCTCAAAACATTAAATATGGAACTGCCATTTGACCCAGTGATCCCACTTCTAGGACTATATCCTAAGAAACTTGAAACAGCAATCAGAAAGAATGTATGCCCCCCTGTGTTCATAGCAGCATTATTTACAGTAGCTAAGATCTGGAAACAGCCCAAGTGCCCATCAGTAGATGAGTGGATAATGAAAGCTGTGGTACATCTATACCATGGAATACTATGTGGCTGTAAAAAAGAAGGATCTCTTACCCTTTGAGACAGCATGGAGGGACCTGGAGAGTGTTATGCTAAGTGAAATAAGCCAGCCAGAGAAAGACAAGTATCATATGATCTTACTTATATGTGGAACCTAATGAACAAAATAAAATGACGAACAAAATAGGTCCAGAGGCCCAGATGCCTGGAACAGACTGACAGATCTCAGAGGGGAGGGAGGTGGGGAAGGGAATGGGAAGAGATTAACCAAAGAACTTATATGCATGCGTGCACAGCCCATGGACACAGACAATGTGTGGTGAAGGCCTGGGTGGAGAAGGGCAAGGCGGGGGGGCATCTGTAATACTGTCAACAATATAAAAACACAGCAAAACTAAACTGAAAATGGGGTTTGCTCGGGAGTGGGGCAGAGTGAGGCGGCTGCCCTGGGCTGCCCACGGCCCTCCCTGTTTGTCTGCCACCTTTTTTTCTCCCAAGGGTAGGAAACCCGTGAGGCAGAGGGCAATCAGAGGGCAACAGCCTGTGACTGCGTAAATGAGTGGAACAACAAATCGATGCTTCTCTGTCTGTCTGTCTCTTCCCCTCTTCTAAAATCAATGAATAAAAGCTAAAAAACAGAAAATCCCACAAACAATTTGTACGTTTTGAATTGTACGCCATTCCGAGGAGTGTGAGGTAATCTTGCGCTGCCTCTCTAGTCAGAATGAGTCTCCTGCCCGTGGCACCGTGAAGAAGGAAAAGGAAACATGAGCTGGTTTTGCTGCCGGCGCTGCGGCCCCAGCGCGTGAGGAGTGCTTAGTGAGGCTGGAGAGGCATTCGGTTTGGTTTGTGGGCAGAGGACACGGACAGGAAATGTGCTCTGATTGCCGGCGGTGGGCGGCGCCTGGCGACACTGAGCCTGGAAGGCTTCGCAGGGGCCCCCTGAAATGAGTGGCAGCAAGCCACGCCCTGCCGGTGAGGACGCTGCAGACCCGGGAGCAGCCTTGGCCTCGCCCCCTCAGCCGCATGTCCACAGTTTGTGCAGGATGCTGCCACACTGCTCTGTTTTATTACTAGTTATTTTCGTTCACCTCTTACTGCGCCTAATTTACAAGTTACACTTGGTCATAGGTATGTATGTGCCGGGTAACATGCTCTCCGCAGGGCTCGGTGCTATCTGCGGTCTCAGGCTTCTATGGGGGTCTCAGGCTGTAGTGCTGGGTACAAGCAGGAGCCACTGAAACAAGCGGCTTAGTGAGGGTGCACGTGGGTATTAACGTAACCCGGAGGGTCCAAGGCTTTTCTAAGAAAATCATCAAGAAAAGGAGTCGTCGTGCTAACTGTATAGAAATAAAGAAGTTTCTGTACACGTAAAGCAACCTTTCAAGGCAAAGGAAAACAGAGACTTGTTTACATTATATGCATCAGGTAAGAGGTTAAAATCTTCTATACTAATAAAAGGGTAATATGCTAATTAGGGCAGACGTCCATCCAGACAAAGCCATAGTGGCTTCGAGGCCAGGGCTCAGGCAGCCATGAGCCCCAGCAGCTGTGAGGCCTGGGGTTCAGGCCTCACAGCTGCCGCGGCCGGCAGTGGCAGCAGCAGCGGGGTGATGGGGATGGCACCTTCCCCTGATCAGCCTGGTCGCCTCCTGTCAGTAGAACATCCCCTGAGAGCTCCTGAACTGTGAGAGGGGGCAGGCCAGGCTAAGGGACTCCCCTCCCTCCCCAGTGCACAAAAATTCATGCACTGGGCCTCTAGTTTACATATAAGTAGTTCTTTCAAATCCATTAGAAAAAGATGAACATCATATAGGCAAAGGTATGAGCAATAAAAATTTGAAAAGAAACATAAACGTCCAAAAGCATATAAAATTATTAAATCCAAGTAAAACCATGGTTCTCTTCAGGATCAGTCTGGTTTCTATATCACAAGCCTTAAACATGGCCATAACTCTTTGACTCAGAACTCTAATGTCTAGGAATTTATCCTAAGGAAAGAAATACGGATGTATGAAATGATTGACCTACCAGGTTGTCCACTTAAGTGTTATTTATAATAAAGTGAAAAACCAGAGTCAGTCACTTGTGTGGAGGTGGGCAGGACTCCCTGAGAAAGAACTTGAGCTCCAGTGTCAGGGCCGCTGGGCCGCTGGGCCGCTGGGCCGCTGGGCCGCTGGGCTGCCGGAGCCTGGCTTGCAGTCTGGGCCACCTCTTCGCAGCAGCCCCAGTGGAGGGCTGAGCAAGATGCAAGGGTCTGGCGAGTTCGGCTCATTCGGGGTCTCCTGTAGTGGGAGACTGCGTCCCAGAACTCCCGCTGGGTGGTCTGAGGTTCTCTCTGGCCAGTCCTGCCTCCTCCCCGTTTCACCCCCAGTGTGATTCCCGCCAACTGCACTCCGCACTCCCCACCCTGTCTGCCTCTACAGCGTAACGATAGAGGCACAATCGTAAGGGCAACTTCTTATTAAGCTAAGCTCCCCACAGCATTACCTCATTTAACTCTTACAATAGAGCCCCGAGGTAGGCATTGTTTATGAACCCCACTGGGCATGGATGGGAAGCAATATTCTCGCGGCCACGCTGCTCCTCAGTGGTCCAGCCCATGGTGCCCTAAGTCAGTGCGCCACTCTGTCTGCTGGGAAATGTGGTTTCTCATCCCATTAGTGCTTCCTTTGGTGAAGCATTCCCCCTGCCTTCCTTCCAGTTTTACATATGAATTCTCATAATTACATTTGTGTGTGCTTACTTGATAGTTAAGAGGTCTGCTTGTCACTCCCTGGCACAAAAGTAATTCACAAAAGTTATTTAATTTAATACTCAGATCATCAACTTCTCTTTGAAATCCCTACCGACCCCTTCCTTTCCTGACTCCGAGCAATATTTTCAGACTCAAGTGAATGCTTGCTTAACTAGTTATGAATATTCATGAACTCTCTGACACATCAAGTACTGAGCTAAAAGCAAGTGTTACAGGGATTAGCAAGACAATCCCACTGTTATAGGGCTCATATTCTAGAGAGGGAGGCAGATAATACAACAAATTCATATATAAAAAAGGTAAGTTCGCTCAGTGGATAGAGCACTGGCCCGCGGACTGAAGGGCCCTGGGTTTGATTCCAGTTAAGGGCACGTACCTTGGTTGCAGGCTTGATCCCCTCTCACCGTCCCCCTCCCTAATCCGGAGGCAACCAATTGATGTGTCTCTCTCATATCAATGTTTCTCTCTCTCTGTCTCTCCCCCTCCCTTCCACTCTCTCTAAGAATCAAAGGAAAAATATCCCTGAGTGAGAATTAACAAAAAATAAGAAATAGCCCTAACCGGTTTGGCTCAGGGGATGGAGCGTTGGCCTGTGGACTGAGGGGTCCCAGGTTCAATTCCAGTCAGGGGCACATACTTCGGTTGTGGGCACATCCCCAGTGGGAGGTGTGCGGGAGGTGGCTGATCGATGTTTCTCTCTCATCGATGTTTCTGACTCTCTGTCCCTCTCCTTTCCTCTCTGTAAAAAATCAACAAAACATATTAAAAAAAGAGAAATAAATAAAAAACATTAAAAAGAACAAGTTCAAAGGAAGATACGTGTTGTAGAGTAATAAAGCAGGGTGATTTTCTAGGCCGTGGTTGAGGGTGGGTGGGGCTCGCTTAGGTGGGGTGGTTGGTGAAGGCCTATTTAAGGGGGTGATACTTGAGGTGGGGCCTGCAGGCTGAGAGCAAGTCAAACATGGAAGGGGCAGGAGGAAGAGCCTCCAGCCAGAGGGAAAGTAAGTGCAAAGGTCCTGAGGCAGAAGCAGAAAGAGTTCCGTAGCCAGGAGAGAGTGAGAAGCTATCTATTGGAGAAAGAGCTGGAGCCATATTACACATACAGGCCACTATAATGAATCTGAAGTTTATTCTAAGAGAAATGGGAAGCCATTGGAAAGTTGGAAGTGGGGTTGTAACATAATCTGTTATAATTTTTAAAGAAGTCACTTTGGTGGTTGTGTGAAGAACAAATAAGGGGACAGAATAGAAGCAGGTTTGACAGTTCTTCAATAACTTAAACATAGAATCAGCATATGACCCAGCGATGTCACTCCTAGGCACGCACCCACAGCCACGGAGAACAGGTGTGCAAACAAAACCTTGTATTTGAATGTTCACAGCACCGTTATTCATGGCGGCCAAAAGGGGGAAGCAGCTCAAATCGCTGCCAAAATAAACAAAATGTGCTGCATCCACACGAGGGGATGTTATCCGGCTGCAGAAAGGAGGGAAGTCCTGGCCCAGGCTGCGCCTGGATGGGCCTTGGAAACGTGCCCCTGGAAGGAGGCGCACAGAACAGGCTATGCAATGTCCTGTTCCACGGACATAGCTGCCCAAACAGGCAAATCCATAGAAAGAGCACGCGGATTTGTGGTTGGGGCAGGAGGGTTTTTTAAAAAAATATTTTTATTGATTTCAGAGAGGAAGGGAGAAGGAGAGAGAGATAGAAACATCAATGATGAGAGAGAATCATTGATCGGCTGCCCCACACTGGGGATCGGGCCTGCAACCTGGGCATGTGCCCTGACCGGGAATTGAACCATGACCTCCTGGTTCATAGGTCAATGCTCAACCACTGAGCCACACTGGCCGGGCAGGAGAATGGGTTTTGGATGTTTAATGGGTGTGGGTATTCCGTTTGGGATGATAAACAAGTTCTACAACTAGATGGTAGTGGTGGTTGCCCAGCATTGTGAATGCATATAATGTCACCGAATTGTAGAGTTTACAGTGCTTAAAACGGTAAATTTGGTTAAATGCACTTGGTAATAAGGACAGGTTTACCCAAGGGCTGTTAAATGCAGCTTCCTGGGTGTCTGCCCTGGAAATTGTGACTCAGCAGGTCTGGAAGGCCCCAAGGACCTGCTGTGAAAACGTTTTTAATATTCTGTTTTTCTTTTTTTTTTAATACATTTTTTTTAATTGATTTCAGAGAGGAAGGGAGATAGAGAGATAGGAACATCAATGGTGAGAGAGAATCATTGATTGGCTGCTTCCTGCACGCTCCCTGCTGGGGGGATTGAGCCTGCAACCCAGGCATGTGCCCTTGACCTGAATTGAACTTGGGATCCTTTAGTCCACAGGCTGACGCTCTATCCATTGAGCCAAACTGGCTAGGGCTGAAAATGTTGTTCAAAGAGTAGAAGCAGGAAGGTCAGGTAGGAAGAGGGGTGGCTTGGACGGGGATGGTGAACGCGGAGGTTAGATTTGTTTAGAAAGACGCGGGACATATTTGGGATGCAGTCAACAAAACATGCCATGGCTTGAACGTGGGGGAAGGTAAAAGAAGAATCAAAAGTGTTTCCTAGGTCGTCACCTTGAGCATCTGGTTAGAGAATGGTGCCACTTATAGGGCTGGGAGGTCCCAGGGGAGGCATAAGTTTGGGGGGAAATGAAGAGTTTTGTTAGGGCGGGGGGATAAAATGGACACATATGTAATACCCTTTGTAATACTTTAAGCAATTTTAAAAAAAAAGAAAAGGGAAAAAAAAAAGAGTTTTGTGCCCACTTAAGCACAATAATACCTCTTCTTGGAGACTGCTAGAGACCTACTGTGGCCCATCTACTTCCCTTTCTTTAATGATAGAAAACTGGGTTTATTTGGGGTGGCAAAGAGCCCAGCTAAGCGTCAACATTTCTCAGTTTCCTTGGACAGCCAGTGAGATGTGATCACCCTGCAAGCTCCTGGGAGAAGAATAAATCAGCTGCAAAAGACAGCCCTCTTATCTTTTGTTCTTTCTCTTCTGCCTGCGTAGGGCACGAACTCCACAGCCTCACTGTGCATGCAAATAACCTTGACCTTGAGGTCTGAAGATACATGCTGAGACTATGAGGAGCCTGAATCCCAGAGAGCTTTGTGGAGCTGCCACACCAGCTCTAGTCTTTCACAGAACAAACCCTAAGGTGTTCAGGCCTGAGTAACTGGGTCTCTGTTACCAGCAGCTGAATGCAGTTCCCATCTGGCACTGCGCCAATGCTAGAAAAAATGATTCCCCCAGAATTTCCAAAGTTTGTGCCTTAATTCCCATCCTCCTCCAAGCGGAGTATTGGAGAGGTTGCCTAGAAATGGTTTATCCATAATATGTAAATCCAGTGCGTTCAAATATGTTCTCAACCTGCTTTGGGCCCGTCTGCCTAACCAACATATGCCAGCGATATGCAGCGAGCGCTGGTATTTTTAACTTGTCATTTTTGTGTAATCTCTGAATTTGGTGTTTTAAGCACCATGCCCTGGACATGAGCTAGAAGCAATAACGTCGAAGAAATGGGCTGCGTTCTCTGGGTGCCAAGAGTTACACTGAGCTCTGTCCACAGCTGAGGACACTCCTCGGTGCCGATGGACACATTGTTGAGCTCTCTAGATATGTCCTTACGTCCACCATAGGCGTCTGCTGGGGCCTGAACACTGAGTGTTGTTTTTTAAGCTCTAAAAACGGCCATTTGAAGAATTACAAGCAATACATGTAGCTACTTTCACAGAGAACACCCGAGAAACTGCCACTGCTGGCTACTTCTGAGCAGTGGGCGTGGAGGTCAGGGGAGGGCAGACTTACCTCCCAGCTTACACATAACAGGATTGTTTTTAACACCGCGGGTTTCATCGTCGTTAAGAAAGACAGTTCTGGAGCCCAGAGCGTGAAGTTTAGAATCCCATTTCATTGCCCCCTGGCTCAGTGTCCCTGGACAAGGTTACTGACTTTGTTAATGAGACACTCATGTGTGCCAGGCATGTCCTGAGCTGTAAAATGGTACCTCATGTAAGTCTCCAACAGCCTCACGGACAGGAGCTATTATTACCCCTGTCTCACAGAGGGGGCCAGGAGGCATAACAGCGCGATGACCTTGCCCAAAGACACGCAGCGCGGGCAAACGGTCGGGGCAGGGTTCTGTCCCTAACGCCCCGGCACCTCGGTTGTAAGGATGAGCTGAGCTGCCCTGCCCAAGGGTTGAGTCTGTCTGCCCGCACTTCTCTCTAATACAACCACCACAAGGACAACACTGCCTCCTAGTGATTATAGAGACGCGATGTCCTCCCCACGTGGCTTTAGGGCTGGTCTCTGGTGACCGGTAGAATTCTGCAGAAGTGAGTTCCGAGACTGGAACGTGAGATGTGGCGCCTCTGTCCTGGTCTCTGTCCCTCTCCCGTTACCCCCCGGGGAAGCTGTGGCCGGGGTGAGCGAGCCTGGGGCGCGTGGGCCCCTCTGCCCCTCGGAGCCGTCAGAGGACTGCAGCCTCGCGTGAGGACAGCCTCAGTGAAGGCCGTGGCCCCGAAGCACGTTTCTGACCCTGAGGAACTGTGTGACGTAATCAGCATTTGTTGCTTTAAGCTGCTGGTTTTGGGGTGATTCATTACACAGCAATAGCTCAGCGATTCCAGCTCCCACCTGGAGGCGCCCTGCTTCTTGCTTCAGTCTGAAGAGCCTCTGCCTCCTCCACACTGTGGGCCCTCCCCGCACTCCAGGGCCCTCCCTCCCATCCGGGCGCTGCTTTCCTGCTGCAGCCTCACTTCTCTGCGGCGGGGCGCACCCTCCAGTGGCACCGAGAGAGGACACATCGCTGGGAAGTGTTTTGAGGGCTCACAGGATTGACAACGTCCTCAGTCTGCCCTTACACTTGTTTGTAAGACAGCAGGGTCTGGATTTTTGGGTTAAAAATATGTTTTCACTCAAGAATTTATTTTAATAAACAGGTGTCATTTCCCCCCAGCTTCCCATGTTGCTATTGAAGGGTATGAATCTTCGCATGTGGCTGTGTTTTTTTTTTTAATTTTTAAAAATATATTTTATTGACTTTTTACAGAGAGGAAGGAGAGGGATAGAGTTATAAACATCGATGAGAGAGAAACATAGATCAGCTGCCTCCTGCACACCCCCTATTGGGGATGTGCCCGCAACCAAGGTACATGCCCTTGACCGGAATTGAACCTGGGACCTTTCAGTCCGCAGGCTGACACTCTTTCCACTGAGCCAACCGGTTAGGGCGTGTGGCTGTTTTTTGTTTTCCCTTTATGGAAACTTTTAGGCATCATTGTAGTGGGGGTTAAAAATGCAGATTCTAGCCCGGCCAGTGTGGCTCAGTGGTTGAGGGTCAACTTATGAACCAGGAGGTCACGGTTTGATTCTTGGTCAGGACACATGCCTGGGTTTCGGGCTCAATCCCCAGTAGAAGGTGTGCAGGAGGGTGATGAGTCTCTCTCATCATTGATAGTTCTATGTCTTTCTCCCACTCCCTTCCTCTCTCTAAAAATCAATAAAAACACATTGTTAAAAATGTAGACTCTAGCCCTGGCTGGTGTTGCTCAGTGGTTAAGAGCATCGGTCCGTGCACTGAAGGGTCAAGGGTTCAATTCCCAGTCAAAGGGTTGCAGGTTTGATCCCCAGCCCCAGTCAATGTGTCTCTCTCATGTCGATGTTTCTCTCTCTCTCTCCCTCCCTTCCACTCTGTCTTAAAAAAAAAAAAATCAATGGGAAATAAATAAATAACAAAATTAATAAAAATGCAGATTCTAGAACCAGACTACCTGGGTTGAAATCTTGATCCCAACCGTGATTGTCTGTGAGACTCTGGGAGATTTGTTTAACCCACTGCTCCTCAGTTTCCTACTCTGTAAAGTGGGGTGATGATAATGGAACCTACCCCACAGCGTCAGGATGCTGCCTACAGCCACCCACACAGCTGCTTCTCAGATGGGTCAGTGCCAGGGGCCGTTTCTGGAGGAGGGCCTAGACCAGGCGTCGGCGAGCTTTGTTGGTGCAGGAACAGATAGTGAACCTGTGGCTCTCCGGGCTAGGAGCCCTCCATCACAGCCACTCCACGCCGCCAGCGCCGTGCTAGGCTGACTGAGACCAAATGTGAACGCACGGGCGTGGCTGTTTCCAACCGCCTTTGTTTGCCCGGCGGCAGGCGGATTGGGCCACTGCCCGCAGGCTGCTCACCTGTGACGGAGAAGATGCTGTTCCCGCCGTTCATGGCTTCCCAGTGGACTCCTCTCAGAGGTCCAGGGACGCCCCCTGGTGGACGCATCTCAGAGTAGCCAGTCTGACCACATTGCAGCCTCTCCCTAAGGCTGAGACCCACCATCCAATAGTATCGAATGCAGGGCTGAGGAGCGCAGCGTTAATGAAATAACCTGGGTGAACCCTTCGTGTCGGTGGGAGCCAGTTGCCAGCCATGTCACACC